>NC_134572.1:11100000-11700000 GCF_050947875.1 Dermacentor variabilis | reverse complement strand
GAATGAAGCGAAAGAACGCAGGTAAAGAAATGACATTAAAGATTCAGAACTTTAATCTACCTTATCGCTCTCGTCTTACAATATATCCTATACTCGTTGACAACTTACATATTCAGTACAAGCTCCGCCGATAAAACTGCACTGCATCTGCCATCTGTGCACCCATGCTCCCATACAGTTTCCGAGAGGCATTAAAAGAAGTTCACCTCCGCCATGACGTCATGGAAATGGGGGGATGTGATTGGTTCGTGCATCTGTACAAATTTTCTTTCCGTCTCGTACAGTGGTGTATTTGCCACTGCATTCTCAGGCTGTCACTGACTTTATACACCACAACAAAGGCCAGAGCACAGTCTCTCCGCAACAATAAATTGTCTATTCATATATTTATTCATTGTAGGCTTTTTTAGTCAATTGTGTTCCTTGAATATGTTTCATTTGATCTGTGTTTTAAAACAAAGTAGTGAAACTCACGGGCGATCATGTGCATGGGGCCAGTCATGGTACCCGGGAGCACCTGAGTGGCCATACGGAACAGTGGGTGCTGGGTATCTTCCTGGAAGCTGTTTGCAATTCCGAAACTTCCACGGCAGATGTACTCCATGGCAAGTGGCTTGAACAGCTCATAGGCGCTGACCTCCTTTTCACCACTGTCACCCTTTTTGGCCAACAGGTCCAGGAACCGATCGCAAGCATCATCCAAGTGTGGAAATACCTGCCGTAAACGAAAATGCTCAAGATATATATGATTTGCCAACACTTGCAAAAATAGTTGGACAGTGCATAACAACAATGCATAATCTGCATTTAGCCATTGTTTTTACAGGGCGCATAATTCGTGCAATATAATTTATGAGTGCTTCCTGCGTTTGCAGAATATATGTCTGTTAGGCTTGATTCTGTCTACATTTTCTGATGGTTCTCGAATATTCAGGCACTATTACATAAGGTCTGCACTACGTCTTCTGCACGTGGAGGAAATGTGATGTCGTCCTGCACGTAACCTGCTTCTTATATGAAACAAATGGCGACATGGAGATCCTCTCATAGTGGCATGCATTACAAGGTACAGCGGTATACTCAATTGAATTCCTTAAAGAAGTGCTGCCCAATCAAATGGACCTGATAGTGCAGATATGACGGAGAAGGTAGGCGCCAGTATCGTTCCGCACAAGTACGCAATGGCGCCGAACTGCCATAAATCATTTCACACTCTTCAAGGCAAATCGCGGATGGTCTTTCAAGTTCTTATCACTGCTTCCCACGAAGCAGCTTAACTGGACTTGCGATGTGCTTGACAACTGGTTTGCCTTAATTGCAATGAAACTTTTGGGACAATAAGACAACTACGTGCCACTGCTGCGATTCCTCATCCAACTAACCTCTTGCAAAAGGATATGGCGCAATTTTCCACAAACTGGCTGCAAAGCATTTCAGTAGTGTCACCTGTTTTTCATCGTTACGTCCATGACATTCCTGGGCTTGCTATTATGTCGGAAATGAGCTGAGTGTGAGTTCATTTAGTCTATAATTTAGTGTATAGTTCCATTCAGAGAGCTTTCAGCTTTAGGAAAAGTTAAAAGGCGAATGCATCACTTCAGCCAAATACAAAATCAGTGTCTAAGCAAAGAACAACACTGCTGTGTTAAGCAATCTCACATAGCACGTTCCAGTATAGACTAAGAGGAGCACTCTGTATAGTTCTAAAAGTGCTCTTGTGAAGGCTCGCACTAAACTTTAAACATGATTTAGTTTGAATAAAATTACAAATTTTCGCATTATTGTATATTACAGCAGGCGTTCCTATCCTAAATGACAAGTGCCATCATCATCAGCAGCTTATTTTATGTCCACTGCAGGACGGAAGCCTCTCCATGCGATCTCCAATTACCCCTGTCCTGTGCCAACAGATTCCAACTAGCACCCGCGAACTTCATAATTTCAACACCTCACCTAGTCATCGCCGGAAGTAACGCCGGAAGAAGTAAAGAAAGCCTTGGGGAACTATTCAAAGGGGTAAGGCAGCTGGGGAGGATCAGATAACAGCAGATTTGTTGAACGATGGTGGGCAGATTGTTCTAAAACTGGCCACCCTGTATAAGCAATGCCTCATGACTTCGAGCGTACAGGAATCTGGGAAGAACGCTAACATAATCCTAATCCGTAAGAAAGGGGACGCCAAAGACTTGAAAAATTATAGACCGATCAGCTTACTGTCCATTGCCTACGAAGTATTTACTAAGGTAATTGCAAATAGAATCAGGAACACCTTATACTTACGTCAACCAAAAGACCAGGCAGGATTCCGTAAAGGCTACTCAGCAATAGACCACATTCACACTATCAATGAGGTGATAGAGAAATGTGCGGAATATAACCAACCCTTATATATGGCTTTCATTGATTACGAGAAAGCGTTTGATTCAGTCGAAACCTCAGCAGTCATGGAGGCATTACAGAATCAGGGTGCAGACGAGCAGTATGTAAAAATACTGAAAGATATCTAGAGCGGCTCCACAGCCACTGTAATCCTCTATAAAGAAAGCAATAAAATCCCGATAAAGAAAGGCGTCAGGCAGGGAGATACGATCTCTCCAATCCTATTCACAGCGTGTTTACAGGAGGCATTCAGAGACCTGGATTGGCAAGAATTGGGGATAAGAGTTAATGGAGAATTCCTTAGTAACTTGCGATTCGCTGATGATATTGCCTTGCTTAGTAACTCAGGGGACCAACTGCAATGCATGCTCACTGACTTGGAAAGGCAAAGCCGAAGGGTGGGTCTAAAAATGAATCTGCAGAAAACTAAAGTAATGTTTAACAGTCTTGGAAGAGAACAGCAGTTTACGATAGGTAGTGAGGCACTGGAAGTGGTAAGGGAATACATCTACTTAGGAGAGGTAGTGACTGCGGATCCGGATCATGAGACTGAAATAGTCAGAAGAATAAGAATGGGTTGGGGTGCGTTTGGCAGGCATTCTCAGATCATGAACAGCAGGTTGCCATTATCCCTCAAAAGAAAAGTGTATAATAGCTGTGTATTACCAGTACTCACGTACGGGGCAGAAACCTGGAGTCTTACGAAAAGGGTTCTACCTGAATTGAGGACGACGCAACGAGCTATGGAAAGAAGAATGACGGGTGTAAAGTTAAGGGATAAGAAAAGAGCAGATTGGTTGAGGGAACAAACGCGAGTAAATGACATCTTAGTTGAAATCAAGAAAAAGAAATCGGCATGGGCAGGACATGTAATGAGGAGGAAAGATAACCGATGGTCATTAAGGGTTACGGACTGGATTCCAAGGGAAGGGAAGCGTAGCAGGGGGCGGCAGAAAGTTAGGTGGGCGGATGAAATTAAGGATGAGGTGGGCGGATGAGTTTGCAGGCAGAACATGGCCACAATCAGTACATGACCGGGGTAGTCGAAGAAGTATGGGAGAGGCCTTTGCCCTGCAGCGGGCGTAACCAGGTTAATGATGATGATGATGACCTAGTCATCTGCCATCCTCGTCCGCACTACCCTTCTCTTGGCGCCCATTAGGTAACCCTAATGGTCCACCCGTTATCTAACATCTGCCCAGCTCCATTTCTTTCTCTTAATGTCAATTAGAATATCGGCTATTGCCGTTTGCTCTCTGATCCATACAGATCTCTTCCTGTCTCTTAACGTTGCACCTATCATTCTTCATTCCATCGCTCTGTGTGTGGTCCTTAACTTGTTTTCGAGCTTCTTTGTCAGTCTCCAAGTTTTTGTTCCATATGTTAGCACTGTTAGAATGCACTGATTGTCCACCTTTCTTTTTAATGATAATTGTAAGCTTCCAGTCAGGAGCTGACAATGTCTGCCGTGTGCGCTTCAACCCATTATTATTCTTTTCTAAATTTTATTCCCATGATCAGGGTCCCCTGTGAGTAATCGACTTAGGTAGATGTACTCCTTCACAGACTCTAGAGGCTGACTGGCGATCCTGAACTCTTGTTCCCTTGCCCGGCTACTGATCATTATCTTTATCTTCTGCATATTAATCTTCAATCGCACTCTTACACTCTCTCTGTTAAGGTCCTCAATCATTTGTTGTAACGTGTCCCCAGTGTTGCTGAACAGGACTTTGTCATCTGCAAACCGAAGGTTGCTGAGATATTTGCCGTTGATCCTAACTCCTAAGCCTGCTCAGTTTAATACCTTGAATACTTCTTCCAAGCACGCAGTGAATAGCATTGGAGAGATCTTGCCTCCTTGTCTGACCCTATTCTTTATAGGTATCGGCCTACTTTTCTTGTGGAGAATTAAGGTGGCTGTGGAATCTCTGTAGATCATCATCATCATCATCATCATCATCATCATCATCATCATAATCAGCAGCAGCAGCAGCAGCAGCAGCAGCAGCAGCAGCAGCAGCAGCAGCAGCAGCCTGGTTACGCCCACTGCAGGGCAAAGGCCTCTCCCATACTTCTCCAACTACCCCGGCCATGTACTAATTGTGGCCATGTTGTCCCTGCAAACTTCTTAATCTCATCCGCCCACCTAACTTTCTGCCGCCCTCTGCTACGCTTCCCTTCCCTTGGAATCCATTCCGTAACTCTTAATGACCATCGGTTATCTTCCCTCCTCATTACGTGTCCTGCCCATGCCCATTTCTTTTTCTTGATTTCGACTAAGATATCATTAACTCGCGTTTGTTCCTTCACCCAATCAGCTCTTTTCTTATCCCTTAACGTTACACCTATCATTCTTCTTTCCATAGCTCGTTCCATAGCTCTGTAGCTCTGTAGATACTTTCAAGGATATTTACGCAAGTGTCATGTACTTCTTGACTATGTAATGCCTCTATGACTGCTAGTATCGCCACTGCATCAAATTCCTTTTCACATTTTATGCAAGCCATATAGAGAGGCTTATTGTACTATGCGAATTTCTCGATAACGTGATTAATGACATGGATGTGATCCATTGTAGAGTGTCCCTTCCTGAAGCCAGCCTGTTCCCTTCGTTGACTAAAATCCAGTGTTGCCCTTATTCTATTGGATATTATTTTGGTAAATATTTGATATAATACTGGGAGTAAGCTAAGGGGCCTATCATTTTGCAATTCTTTTACGCCTCCCTTTTTGTGGATTAGTATAATGCTGACATTCTTGCAGTTCTTTGGCACCCTTGAAGTCGATAGACAGCTTGTATAAAGGCTCGCCAGTTTTTCTAGCATTATGTATCCTCCATCTTTGATTAAATCAACTGTTATTCCATGTTCTCCTGCCGCTTTTCACAATTTCATGTCTTGCAAGGCCTTTCTAACTTCATCGCTAGTTATAGAAGGAGCCTCTGTAACCTGTTCAGCACTACTTCGAATGGAGGTATTGTGGCTGTTCTGGGAACTGTACAAGTCAGTATAGAATTCTTCCCCTGCTTTTACTATATCTTCGAGATTGCTGATGATATTACCCTGCTTATCTTTCATTGCATAAATCTTGGTTTGTCCGATGCCAAGTTTCCTTCTCACTGATTTCAGGCTGCGTATATTTTTTTACGGCTTCCTCAGTCTTTCTCACGTTATAATTTCGAATATTCCTTATTTTTTTCTGTTGGTCAGTTTTGAGAGTTCCACGAATTCTATGTTATCTCTTGAGCTGTACACATTCACTCTTTGTCGTTTCTTCATTAGGTCCTTTGTTACTTGGGAAAGCTTGCCTACTGGTTGCCTTGGTGCCTCACCTCCCACTTCAATTGCTGCCTCTGAAGCCAGCCTAGTAAAGGTTTCATTCATAACCTCGATGTCATCTTCGTCTCTCTGTTCTAAAGCTGCATATTTGTTCGCAAGTATTAGCCCGAGTCTGTCTGCTTTTACCCTTACTGCACCTAGGTTATCCTGTTTCTTCTTGACCAATTTTACTCTTTTTCTTATCAAATTGGGGTGAATCCTAGCCCTCATTAACCTATGATCACTGATTGCACTTTACCCTACCTATCACTTCTACATCCTGCACTATGCTGGGATCAGCAGAAAGAATGAAATCAATTTCATTTCTTGTTTCACCATTAGGGTTTTTCCAGGTCCACTTCCTGTTGCTACGCTTCCTGAAAAAGGTGTTCATTATTCAAAGCTTGTTCCTTTCTACCAGTATCTCTCCTCTAGCATTCCTAGAATCGACACCATAGTTGCCACCGGAATTGCTTGTTCACCAGGCTGCTTTTTCCCCACTTTTGCATTGAAGTCAACCATTACCACAGTATACTGAGTTTGCACTTTTGTCATCGCTAATTCAACATCTTCATAAAACTGATCTACTTATCATCATCCTGACTGGATGTTGGAGCATAGGCTTGTACTACCATTGATGTATACCTCATATTAAGTTTTATTACGACTAGTGCTACCCTTTCATTAATGCTGTAGAATTCATCAATGTTGCCCACCATGTCCTTAAGGATTAGGAATCCTACTCCATTCTGCTTCTTATCTGGAAGTCCTCTATAGCAGAAGATGTGGTCATTTGTCAGCTCTGTATAAGCCTCACCAGTTCTTCTAACCTCACTAAGGCCATTGATATTCCAAACAACGCCTGATAGTTCCTCGGAGTCCTGCTAAGCTAGCTTCACTCGAGGGAGTTTGGGCGTTAAATGTCTTCACAATATGCCCGCAATAGTGGTAGTTTATCCAAAATAATGCTAACATGAAGCTTAAAGAATGTGCAGGCTAAATATTACATCAATTGAAGCAGTAATTACAGGAGCCTACAATATTAGCAATGCCCACAGACTGTCACGCCGCACCGCGGTGCACGAGAGCAACAACACAAGGAGGATGAGCAGATGGCAACGCAGTATGGCCACGTTTTTACGTGGCTAGTCCGGGCTGTGCCAAGAACAGCTGTGCAGGCACAGGCTTTTCTTTACCTCTTTAGCTCGTACGATGTCAAGAACAACAATAAGCGCATGTGATGCGTTTCTCAGTGCATTAACTGAATTTCTCACAATTAGATAAGTCTTCTTCTTTCCGGCAAAATAAGTCGGGAAACAATGGGTGGTGAGGCTATGGACAGGCTGGATCGTGACCCCACCGGCGAAGACGATGCAGCGGTCACTTCCTTGAAGAAAAATAAAAAAGTGCAAACTGGACAAGAATATAGAAAGACACTCGTGCGTATGGGCTATGTCTACACTTGCGTTAGTTTTTTTTTCAGTGCACCACTTGTAGGATTTTCGGCAGTCATACTAGGAGGGGAGGAGGAGGAATAAACTTTTATTGTAGAACCAGCACTTTATGATGGCCGGGCCTAAGCCTCCCACGAAGGGACGTCGAGGGCTTGCCTCGCCGCCGCCTCGCGGGCGTGCTGGGTCGCCCAGGTTTGGTCGTCGAGGGCGGAGCTCCGCAGAGCCTCATGCAACCTCGACGAGAGAGTCGTGGTGTTAGTCTGGGTGTACTGTGCTGGGCACTCCCATAGCATATGCGGAAGCGTAGCCGGGTGAATTCCACAGCACCGGCAGTTGGGGGTAGTGTAGACGTCCGGAAATATAAGGTGGAGGCGGGCGGGTGAAGGGTACGTGTTTGTTTGTAGTAGACGCAGGGTGGTAGCCTGCGCCCGGCTGAACTTTGGGTGAGGCGGGGGGAAGATTCGGCGACTGAGGTGAAATGCCTTAACGAGATCGTTATAAGTGGTCAGACTGTCCCTCGTGTCCAACTCATCTCCAGTGACTCCGGCGCGGTTTACTAGACCTCGCGCAATGGAGTGGGTGACCTCGTTGAGATTGGGGAGGTGTGGGTGGACAGGGCCCGCATGGGCCGGGATCCATGTTAGGGAGATTATGCTGTCTTTAGAGTGTGGTGCCTGGCAGAGGATGCGAAGAGCTTGGGGAGAAATACGGCCTTTGCTGAAGTTAGTAACGGCTGAGCGAGAGTCACACACTATGGTGTGACAGGTGGGATCCAAAGTGGCCAGGGCGATGGCCACTTCTTCAGCCGTCTCGGAAGTGGGGGTAGTGACGCTGCAGGCGTGATGTAGGGCTCCATCGCGTGTGGCGACGGCCACAAATCGTGTGCCATGGGAGTATTGGGCTGCATCAACAAATGTGACGCCAGGTACGTGGGCAAGGGCTTTTATGATAGCTCCGGCCCGAGCTTGGCGCCGGGCCCTGTTATATTCAGGGTGCATATTTCTAGGCATAGGGTCTATATAGATCCAGCTACGGATGTCGGTCGGGATCGGTTGTTTGGGGCCCTGTTGCTGATGGTAGGTGAAGCCAAGCGTGGACAGAATAAAGCGCCCCGTTTCAGTAAGGGTGAGCCGTTCAAGCTGAGAGCGTTGTTGGGCTTCAATGAGTTCGGAAAGGTTGTTGTGAACTCCCAGTTGGTTGAAGAGTTCAGTGCTGGTGCAATGCGGGAGCCCAAGTGCTTGCTTGTAGAAAATTTTTTTGGTATGCTTATTACTGTTTCATGTGTTACTATATGGTCAACGCATTAAATCAAGTTTACGTGGCATACGAAACGCTGCATAAATTAGGCTGAAAAAAACATGTTTTTCCTCGTAACCTTGCAAGAAGTCGAAGCAATATGCCAAACGCACGCAGCAATATGTCTCGTAATACAGTCAGGTATATCTATTAGTATTATTCGCATCATATTAACACATCTTCCAGGAGGGAAATGTGCAAAAATGAATTATATGAAATATTGATAGTTCAGACATTGAAGGTTACTACGAACATCGGCGAATGAACTTCCTTACCTGCGTATGTAATGCTCATAAGGTTGAGCGTATGTAAGTGTTTGAAAAACTGCTTCATGCTTTAAAAACGCCACAAATAGCTGAGAGATAAAAATGTATTACTTGTCACACATTATACAGCTCTCTTTGCCTCTTCCTTCGACTTTCCTACTGCTGCTGCTGCTGCTGCTGTCTGGCACACCATATCAGGGAGTGGTTCAGAGCGTGTATATACAAGACAGAGTCAAGACAGAGAGGAAAGGCGACGCAAGAAACTTGTTTGAACCCCACCGCGTCGAATGTGCACAATGCCCTCGGGACCTCCCTGGGCGTCGCCGCATTAGCCTTTTGACAGCTGTAATTATCCGTTACCCGCCTCAAAAGCATTGCATAAATTGCAGTGCTTACCTTTCTACTAATGTGCAAGTCCAGAGGGGATGTAGTTAGAACTGTAGAGAGGAGTGGGGAGAAGAGGCAGCTCCCATACAAGGGGGGGGGAGATGACTTGAGAAGGCAAGGAAACGCTACTACTGTAGACACGACAGCAGTTGTGGGGAAACTGGACAAACTTAAGTTCAAAGTACGGTGCAGTACGTTTCTACGACTTCTGAAAAATAAATACCATGCAAATATGTCAAGTGGATAATTTACGCAGGGCGTGCAGAAGCAGAGCTGCAATAATTAAAGCGCACCGCAGGGTCTCGGCGACCATATGGAAGCAGCCGCACCTCAAATCAACATTTCTGTGCCCGCAGCGGTAACTTTGCGGCTATGGCATTGCTCGAGGTCACGGATTTGATCCCGATCGCAGCAGCCGCATTTCGACGGGGGCGAAATAGAGAATGTACGTGCACTGAGATGTTGGGACACGTTAAAAAACACCGTGGTGTCAAAATTAATCCGGAGTCCATCACTATGGCATGCCTCATTATCTGATCGTGGTTTTGGCTTGTACAACCCCATAATCCAAGTTTAATATTTCTGACACGATGTGATGTGAGGCAATGACAATGCTAAACCCTCTCAGAGGTTATGAAATATGGAGCACAACACCACCTCCAGCAAACACCTCTTCTTGTGTGTTCTGTGTACTACACCGACAAACAGCAGTGGTGCACAAAATGTAACTTTAACGTCAACACATTACTCTCGTGTTACACTAAACGTTCAAGAAATTAATCTTTCGCCATCATCACTGCTAATGATCGTCAATAAAAGCCACCAGCACAGAAAGGTTCGCTTACATCGATTCCTACAGTGCGTGGGATCTGCATAATTTTTCCTCTTTTTTCATGTTTAAGTGATAAAGCATCAGGTACGGCACGTACTGGTGCGTTTCCGCCCCTCCCCTTAACATTCTCCCGTGGCACTGACATGTACACAAGTAGAACAAGCTATATAAGACCACAGAAAATGCCTTAGCATGGATTTAATTTGTACTTATTCATCTTTAATTATGTATATAATCACAGTTGAGCTTTCATGCGGCTCAATTTGTCAAGTAATAGAAGTGACGTGGTGTCGCATAGTTACCGTAACGTGCTTTGCAACACGTTTCCGTGCCCTCCGCTACAGTGAACTAGATGGGGCAGTGCAGCATACAGAGGCAGCGACGCATAGGGGCACCTGAAGCCGCTGGTGGCGAAAAGAGCGGCGTCGGTGCAATCACTCACTCTTGCATGCAGCGCAAGTTGTGTGGCTTGAAAGCGCTTGATAGGTGGTGTCTCGCCCGCTTTCTATGAATGTCTGCTGCTTTTAATTTCGTGAACATTATAGCTTGCGTCAACAGCAAGGAGGCCAGCGGCTGATATTGTGTGACGTTATGCGTTTCTGCAGTTCTTATTTTACAGTCTCGCTTAATATGCTTTTGAAATGTGTGCCAAGGAGAGAGCAATCGTACAATGTAACTGCTTAATTTGAACTTACTTTTATTGCTACGGCGACTAGGATTTGCTGAAGCAAAGCAAGCAGCAGGACTTTCGTTATGAAGGTTATTTGTTCTTGTGCCCATTACCATGCCTATTAATGCTGTCATTGCATTAGCTTGTAAAACTATTTTAGATATCATTCTTCAGCACCGTACTGGCTCTTGTGTGTTTCCCCATACTCTGTGATGCCTGTATAGCGAACATTTAGTTACAGATTACGCAGACGATGGAGTTGTGCGCCACCTGTGAAATGCTGTGCCTATATCCCCAGTGACTAGAATTGCGTCCTATAGATATCCTATCCACATCCACTGCTAGGGCATCTATATCCTAGATATGTGTCGAATACGTCCTGCAAACACCCCTCACATGACCATTTGGTCGCGCTTTCCATGTCCTGCAGACACCCATTGCATGTCTGCGAGGGACATTACCTCGCTCGCTCCGTGCGGCGCTATGTATCTGCTTGCAAGCCCTGTCAACATCGCAAACAGCCAGCAACGCTTCCTGCCGGGTACTTACAGCCGATCCACATTCCACCTGAGCCTTTCTTTCGCGTGGGTTTGAATCTCCTTGGCCCTTTCCCCGAGTGCAGCTCTGGCAACAGGTGGATCGCTGTCGCTACTGATTGCGCGACGCGCTATGCCATCACTCGAGCACTTCCCACGAGCTGCGCAACTGACGTCGCAGATATCCTCCTCCGCGATATCATTTTAGTACATGGTGCCCCACGACAGCTCCTTGCTGACCGCGGCAGCACTTTCCTCTCCCAAGTCATCGCCGATATACTACGCTCATGTTCTACCAAGCACAAACTGGCTACCTCCTATCATCCCCAGACCAACGGCCTTACTGAGCGACTTAATCGGACCATTACAGACATGCTCTCGAAATACGTTTCACCCGACCACAAGGACTGGGATGTGGCTCTCTCTTCTGTCAAGTTCGCCTATAATTCATCACGCCACGATACTGCTGGGTATTCCCTTTTTTACTTGCTCTTCGGTCGTGACCCTGTCTTACCATTGGACACTTCATTCCCCTCGATAGAGGATTCGAGGACTGAGTATGCCCGCGACGCCATCGCCCACGCTGAGCATGCGCGTCAGCTTGCCCGTACCCGTCTGTTGGAATCGCAGGAACCTCAACGGCACGCTTACAATCGCCGCCATCGTGACACATATTTTTCACCAGGCTCTCTCGTGCTACTTTGGTCCTCTTGCCGCCGAGTGAGGCTCTCCGAGAAACTTCTTCCCTGCTACAAAGGCCCTTACCGCACGTGTTCTACGTCAAGTGACAAATGTCACTTACGAGATAATTCCCGTGACCTCCGACATGGCACCCGGTTCCACGTCACCTGACTATAGTGTACTAATCTAGTACACTATACACCTGACGTCGTACACGTCTCTCGGCTTAAACCTTACTATGCCCGTACCGACGGCCCCGTCTAAAGCACCGGGACGGTGAATTTTCTGCCGGGGGCCGTGTTATACGGTGGAAAACGAGGACAAGGTCGTCGACGGTGAAGAGGACGAAGTGGCAAGAGCCTCTCGGGATTCTAGGCAGCTGTAGATATACGCTTTGTAAATACAACGTGTAAATAGTTTTATACTCGTGACAATATGGACATGCTGCGCGCATTTTACGGACATATATGTCAAGGCCTTTTGCATACTGTTTGCCATAATGCAAATTACGGTCGCAGTGCACGGTTATAAGCTACATTATCAGAGCACCCACGCATCAAGAATAGATTGTGGGCACACGATACGCGCGCACGCACGCGTGCAGAAGTGCAGCATACTTCTCATTCTTCGAAGCCTTGCGCCAATCGCAGTTGCCTTATTGAACTAACCCAAGTGTTCAAAGTAAATTGCGTCAGAAAACTTGTAGTACGACGTAAACACAAGCTGCAGACATGATAGCTTCGGATTGCAATTTGAACATGCGAGAAAACACAATTCTGTTACAAGGAAACTCATAAGACATAGCTTCAATTCGTGGACAAATATTCACGTGCATGTCAAAAGCAAAAAAGGACCATGTGGGATAACCTTGGGACATTCGTAATAGGATATCCAAGAGTGACGTCCAGCAGATGTCCTATTTGTATCCGAAATGGTGCATAGACATTGGGTCATGATTCGAATGTCCTATGGACGAAGCGTTTTCACTGGGTTGTTAAGGTGCTCCCTAAAGCATGGTCTCCATAAATACAACAATGAGCTGCTTTCCCGTTTTAGCGAAGCTGTCGCTTGGCTTCCAGCATCATTGTTGTGCTAATCCTCTACTTCTGCTGATTCGTGTTTACTGTGTGGGCGCGACGTGATTTCTACAGATAAAAGTCAGTGACTTTTTTAGAATAAATGGCTTCTGAGGGCGTATGTGACTTCACTCCGTGCATGCAAGTTTTCTCTGCTGCTTTTCAATTCGTGAGCATTTCTGTTCGTGTCAGAATCAATAAGTCCTGCTGTACAATGTTATTCATTAGTGCACTTTCTGTTTTCATCTAAGACGTTGCCTATAATGTGCTGTTGAAAGGTGTGCCAAGGAGAGAACGAACGTGCAACGTGACAGCTTGATTTACGCTTACTTTCGATGTTGCGGGGACTAGTTAAGGATAACGCCCCTGTCACGCGGTCATTCGAATGCGATTATGTACCATCTGAATCTGCTTACTCGAGTTCGCATAGACGTCTGCGCCCTGAAGCTGTAAGATATACAAACTCGATCCTGGTTGCTGAACGTAAAGCTGTGATCATTTCCTATTGTGTTGAAAGGGTTTATCCGGACGGGACTCGATTGCGATCGAAGTTGTCTGTGTTCTCAACGGTGTGGCTAGGTTCCAGCGGCGAGGGCCGACGCGCAATAGTAATTCCAGAAAACAATGCACCATCTGTGGCAAAAAAAATATGCATTTTATTGTCTGATCGTAGGCAGAGAATACAGACCAAATAAATGAAGTACTTCAGGCAAAAATCCGAACAAAACCTCCTGCGCTCATGAAGCATACAGAAACATCGCAGTCTGTACGAGGGCTTCGTCTGCTGCTCTTTCAAGATTGGTCGATCGCAGTGCCACCGCTACTGGCAACACCGCTGGGGCCACGCAGAGAGTGGCACCTGCTGCACTGCCCTTTCTAGTGCACTGTACCTCCACTAGGGTCCCTAGAATATTGGCTAGTCTGCCGTCTGCGCACCATGCCGTATGGAGCGGGTGAGACGCTTTTGGAATGAAAGTACAGAGGGCGCTGTAAGCAGTACTACTGCTACGCTCTTTGCTTCATCCGGTTTGGTCATCTGCTCGGGTGGGTTTACATACCTCTTCTGCGCCTCCGGTTTTTCACGAAGTCTCTCAATAATGAAAGGATAGCAAAGAAAGAAAAGCTAGAACATTTGAAAATGAGAAGATGAAAATAATTGCATTTCGCCAATTGCGCCACATCGGGGACGCACGCTCAGCGGCCTTGTAATTGTCTTTTTTCCCCTATAATTTCTCTCCTTATTCACGAACCTCGTGCCATTTCATCGGATGTTGTGTGCTATATTAATTTATTTACACTGTTTTCTAAAGGTTCTTCATTCTTCCCTTTATAATTCATTTTGACTGTGTGCTTGATTACTTGCACGGGATTACCTCGCAGTGGAACATGCTTCCACAATTTTGTCCATTGTTGAAACATATTTTGGTGCTCTCTTTGACTATGTGCAATATGATCTTTACATGTCGCCCCATTTTCTTGCATCACATCAGCGGTGCACGCTTCGCAAACGATGATTTTTTTCCGGTTTGTTTACTTTTGCCTTTTGCAACATGATCTATTATTATGTGTTGATATTTATTCTCGCTGTTATAGCTCACCCTTAACTGGAATTAAGTGCTTGCTTTTCGTTTTGTATGTTTTGAACGAGTCTGGGTTTGATTTTGATTTTTACCCTCTACTATACCACATTGCACACCTGTACCTCATGTTGTTTATTAATGTGGAAGCTTATTATATGGCTCATGAGGCATAAAATCCGGCATTGTCGGTGCTGGCGTGACCCCGATTGTCCAAAAAGTCAAGTGAGCCAATCGAGGCAGTTGATGGTGTCAATTAACTCAAATTTAGTTAAGGCAATGTCAATTATGGCAGAGTCAGGTAAGGCAGGTTTAATTCAGCAAGAGCTCATTATGGCACTCAAACCCACACCATTGGTAGGAGTCGAACCCATGGCCTTTGGCGTTAAAGGGCCCCTCACCAGGTCTGGTCATTTTGAGCTGACAAGCGCTGATCACACATTGTGCGATAACGATAGTGTCTACAAAATATTCCATCGCTACATGCCGCGGAAAGATCTGAAATTTCAAACCGAACACCGTTTTTCCTTCTCCCCATGACCACTGCGCTCCAAGCTGGACGGTGACATAGTTGTGCCCCTGCGCCTACGTAGTTGTGGCCGCAGTGTGATTCCACTCGTTATGACACGTCACTTCAAGAGTTATTCAAGACAACATCTGTCATCTGTGCGATCTGTTGCTTTAATTGACGAATTGAAGTTTAGAGAAATAATAAAATACACAAACAGAATGTCTGCGTCTTTTTTGTTTTACTTCGCACCAAAGCAAGAGATGTACTTCCGCTTCGTCTGCTTGTTCCCACGGTCGTGTGGTCACGTGCGCAGGTATCGAAACTATGCCATTTTCTACCGTGTTCCAGCGTGTGATCATGCTCTGCGATCGACTTGTTCTGCCTCCTCAGTGGACCGATAGGCGGCGTCGAGGAGTGCAGCAGCACCCGCTTCGAGCTCCGCAATATCCATGTTTTTCGTTGGTTATAGCTCCACTAACCGACCGAAATTGTGTATCACCAGAACCGTGAACGTCTACGGAACCCAGGGACACCATTCTCTTTGACCTAGGCCCGTTTCCGGCGGCTCCACAATTTCAAGAAGCTACAAGGTGCGTTGCGTCGGAGCTAGCATGCATCACAGCTAAGGCGCGGCGGCGGCCGCCGCGTCGCGTCGGCGGCCGCCGCGTCGCGTCGGTGCAGCGTCTGGCACACGACACCGGCGCATATGGCGTCTTAAGAAATCGCTTCTGTTGCGGCGGGTGCCTCAAATGGCGCGCCGCCCCAACCGAAGCCCGTTACAAATGAAGACGGCATGGATTTTTCCGAAGCCTCACCTCCTCGTAAAGATGCAACTACTCCAACGCTTCTCACGGACGCTAAGGACCTGCGGCGGGCTACGGGAGAAACCGACGAAAAGGGATGGCAGACGGTGCTAACGCTCTGCCAAAAACGGCAGCAAGCGAATGAACGCCTGCAGGCGAAACGGAACGAGCCGCCGCAGAAGCAACAGAACTCACCCCGCGTCCGCCGCCGCAGGGTGCGACGGAACAAGCTACCACTACTGCCGCGGGATGACTTCAAGATCATTGTCCACCCGCACCATGGACTGCCGTTGAAAGCTCTAACCAGCCCGATGCTCGCAGAAGGAGTGATCGCGGCCTGCCACAACAAAGTAAAGGGTCAGCATATTATACTGCGCATAAAACAGGGCTCAAACATCGCAACAGTCTCAGCGTCTGAAGAAGAGACAGCCAATCTCCTACGCAAGATCACAGCTCTCACAGTCAATGGCAAGACGCACGCGTTCACTGCGTACGCTGCCACAGGAGAAGGCGCCGTCAGAGGTGTCATTCATGGACTCCCGCCACATACGCCCGGAGAGACAATCAAGGCAAACGTCCGAGTCCGTACCCAGGGCGTCGAGATAATCCAGGCAAGAATGCTAGGGGACTCGAAGAGCGCAGTCATCACTTTCCTCGGCACGGTCCTACCGCGGTTCGTCTACTACGGCGGGGGGGGGGGGGGGGGGGGCGTAACGGCGTGCCATTCATACCGCAACTCGGTGCGGGTTTGCAAGATTTGTCACAGCGTCGGCCACCGCACGGACGTTTGCCCGCAACCGAACACAAAAGTGTGTGGAATCTGTGGGGCGCTCGAGCCCGAAGACGGACACGAGTGCGCGCCGCGATGTGCCGCTTGCGGGGGGCAGCAACTCACGGGCGACCGAAGCTGCAAAAAACGCCTGAAGCAAACACGACCACAAGGCCGACCGAGAAGCGGAGCGCACAAAGCTGCTCAACCACACCGACCCCGGTGGTTTGCAATTAAAGACGAAGAATTGGAGCTCAGCGATTTTACAGAGCTCCCTCAACGGCAAGAAGGGACCCCCTCCAAACTCAGGCAAGCAAGAAGATCGAGATCCACATCGAGATCGCGTACCAGACGGCGGAGTCATCAGAGATCTAGGTCAACATCCTGGGCAACCAATGTCAAGCCTTTAGCCCCCAAACAGGAGAGATCTCCGCAGGCTAAACATCAGACGGCGGCCACCGCCACACAACAGGTAAGCTGGGCGAGAATAGTGTCTCCCACTGCCGATCCAGTAACTCAGAATCCAGCCTATCAAAAGATTTTAGAGGAGAACAGAATTTTAAAAAAGAGTCCTGCAGAAATTCGAAGGGAGCTAGCTGATTTCCAACAAAGAAATGAGCCCCACACGAACAAAGCCATGCCAGGCGAATCTAAGAACGCGAACGTGACAGGAAAAGACTATAAACTGGATACCATAGCACGACAAATCCAACTTCTTTTCACGGAGCTGTACAAGCTCAAACGACAGATAGAAGACTCTTCTCGCACCACGAAAGAGGGACCGAACAAACGAAAATGTGCCAGCCCAGGAACTTCTGCGCGCAGGCCTAAAGAGAGAGAGCTGACCGACAGCGAAAGTACTATAGATGGCTAATCGGCACACGAGAGTAGCCGAAAACCTCGAGGTCTGGCAGTGGAACTGCATGACTCTTAGAAATAAATATGCAGCACTTATGAGTTTTATAGATGCGACGCCTGTTCCTCCGGATATAATATGCATACAAGAACCAGGCAAGAAGATACCGAACCTCAGAGGATACAAGATGCACACGCACCCTGACCATCCTCAGATGGCAGCACTGACAGGGGCGGACATAGCGGTGAGCGTGGACTATGTCCCTAACTGTGGTGTCCAACATCATGTTCTCACGGTCTGGCCATGTAGACGCTGCAAAGCGAAAACAGTTATTGCCAACGTCCACAGGCCACCTAGAGACAGGAAGGCAAAGCTCGACGTGCTAGTGAAGGCCGCATTGCTGAAAGTGAAAAGCAACGACCGGGCAATTATCCTAGGGAATTTTAATGCTCCGCACTCTGATTGGGGCTATGATCGAGACACACCTAAGGGCCAAAGGCTAGCCGACCTCGCGGAGGAGCATGAGCTGGTCCTGCTAACGCGACCGGATGAGCCCACGAGAACGAGAAACAGTGTAGTCAAAGACACTACGCCGGACCTAACTTTCAGCAACAATGACAGAGGTGTTACGTGGACCAACCTAGGCGAAGACCTTGGTAGTGATCACTGCATTATTAGTGTCTCAGTTAAGACGACGCGTGTTCGCCATAGATTAGGAAAAGCCACCATAACCGATTGGACAGCTTATAGACAGAAGCAACGGCAGACCACACCGTGCGATAGTGCTACGGAATGGACGGAATTTATCAGGAGAATACACAGAAGCACTACACTGGAAATCTCGACAACAGTCGAAACACCGGCAGTAAAGAGGCACCTACTACACCTGTGGGAAGCGCGGAGAAGTCTGACCAAACGTTGGAAGAGACAGAGACACAACAGAAAACTCAGAATCAGGATAGCCGGGCTTGCGCAGAAAGCCAGTGAGTACGCGCAGCAGCTGCAAGACACCAATTGCCTTCAGTTTTGGGATGCACTCAAAGGAACCCTTAGCACAAAGCGAACATGGGATATTTTGCGTAGCATGATAGATCCGACAGGAACACGGACCACCACAAACAGAACACTGAAATTAATTGAAAATGAATACGATGGCACGACCGATGCCCTCATTGAGGACCTTAAAAGCGTCTACACAGGAGTACCGGACGCAACGTCAGTACAATACAACTATGAGGCACCAGACAACGCGGAGGTGGACGCAGCCATAACAACGGCAGAGCTCTATGCAGCCGTACCGCACCGGGTCCGGACCACATTACAAATGAGATGCTGCGCAACCTGAGTCAGGAATCACTGAGGCAGCTTACGACCTACTTGAACGATAATGTATGGTCCGATGACGGGGCACTACCAGAAGAATGGAAGGAAGCTACTATCATACTCATACCGAAACCGGCTAAACCCAGAGATCTGCAAAACTTGAGACCAATATCGCTCACGTCGTGTGCAGGGAAGCTTTTTGAGAAGGTGATCCAAACTCGACTGAGCAACTACATCGAGCGGAATGAACTTTTTCCCGACTCTATGATCGGCTTCAGGCCACACGTATCGGCACAGGACGCCTTTCTTATGCTTCGCGACGAAGTTCTGGACCCGCCACGAAGCAAAGAAGCCAGTATAGTTGTGGCGCTCGATGTCAAAAAAGCGTTTGACACGATGTCTTACGAAGCAATCCTTGAAAGTCTGGAAGACATAGGTTGCGGAAGAAAGGTGTTTCGGTACGTCCTTACCTTCCTTCGTGACAGGAAGGCAACGATTGGGTTGGGCAGTACGCGCTCTGACGTCTTTGCGATGCCCAACCGAGGAACTCCACAGGGCTCAATCTTGTCACCGCTTCTTTCCAACGTCGGGATGAGGCGACTGGCCCTAGAACTCGTGCAAGCACGGGACCTCGGATGTACAATCTAAGCCGATGACATAACGTTTCGGGCACACCGGGGTTTCCACGGAGAAAAAAGAAGACATATTACAGGAGGCCATAGGCAAGGTAGTAAACTTCACCAAGCACGCGGGTATGACGTGCGCACCCGAAAAATCAGAGTTCATGCGCGTACGCAGCAAGCGTCATAAGAAAGCTGCCACACCAAAAATAGACTTACATCTCGACGGCCAGGCCATTCGTGAAGTCACTCAAATGAGAGTGCTTGGCCTACTTATCCAAGAGAACGGCAACGTCGATGCCACAATTCGGAGCCTAAAACCAACCGTTAAGAGTGTGGCACGTATGATCTGGCGAGTTGGACGCAGCAGCAACGGGCTCGCGGAACAAGAAACTATTAGGCTGGTGCAAGCATTTGCGATTAGCCGCATCACTTACGGCCTGCCGTTCCAAAAACTTAACCAAACTGAAATGAAGAAGGTGGACACCCTTATCAGAACGGCATACAAATCTGCTCTGGGAGAACACAGTCAGCACGGAGCGCCTGGAGCGGTTGGGTATTTACAACAAATATGAAGAACATGCCGCTGCAGTTCTGATATCGCAAATAGAAAGGCTAAGCTCTACGCCCCAGGGCCGCTCTATTCTCCAAAGACTGGTATACAAGCCTCGACCCCTGTTCTGCGGAGACGAAAGAGACCTGTTGTCACGAGATTTGAAGGAGCACGTCCATGTCTCACCCATACCAAGAAATATGAGTGCCAGGTACCACGCAGGCCGCAGACAGGCCAAGACGAGGACTCTGCAGAAGCGATTCGGCAAGGATCCTGCCGCCTACTACACGGACGCGAGTGAAACTACTCGCAGGGACTTCTACGCGATCGCCGCAACCAACAGAGTCACCACGACAACCGCTACGGTTAAGACTACCTCGGTATGCACAGCAGAGACAGCGGCAATAGCACTGGCGATACGAGACGCCGACTTCAAGGGTCACTCGGCTCATGTGCTTACAGACTCGCAGGCAGCGTGTCGAATCTTCATGCGGGGAATGCTACCGCGCAGCACCCAAAGAATACTCGGCTCACGACTGGACCTGGACCACGGCATTACGTGGTGCCCCGCGCACAACGGACTCGACGGGAACGAAATGGCAGACCGCATAGCTCGAGGAAGCAACGACCGAGTAGCGGCCAGAACCCTAGAGGAGCCAATGTCCGCAGTGCGCGACATATTAGAGACTCAGAGGAGGCAGAGACGGGCCTACGGCCCTCCGCACTCCGAACTAAATAGAAGACAAGCCCAAGACTGGCGTCGCATACAAACGAATTCATACCCACACCTAAACCTCTTACACAAGAAGCACCCGACATATTACATGGACACTTGCCCGTGGTGCGACGCAAAACCCACGTTGGCCCACATAACGTGGGAATGTACGGCTCGGCCAAGCAATGTCAACTCACCTTTTCTAAGCGTCACGGACTTCGTACGGCAGTGGGAGGCACTACTCCGCAAGCGGGGATCAGGGGAGCCAATTGGCCCTCCTGGACCAAGCTCAGCGAGCCGCAAGAGCCAGTGGAGCCCTGGACTGGGGGCCCCACCCAGACCTGCCATAACTCCGATTAACTGATCAATAAAGTTCTTTTTCTCTCTCTCTACCTCCTCAGTATTCCTGTAGCACTGAATTATACCTCCAGTCATGTTTCGTTGTGCACAGCACGCAAAATCGTGCGTTGCGCGAACGAGACAACAGCTCGCATGCAACGCCATTGGTGGAAGTGCGTAGCGCGGAAAAAAAGAAATGATGAAGGCGACGGGGCGAGTGGAGAGAGCGTCCTGCTTGGCAGTGGAGCCCGCCTGCTGAAGTCATGGGTTCACGGCACTAAAATATTTCTATCTCGGCTATTAATGAGCAGATTTGAAAAATTTGTGTGGACACGTAACAACTTCCAGCATATAAACAAAATTTGCTATGAGGCGTGATGAGGGGCCCTTTAAGATGAAATTAATTGAAGTACAGTCAATGAAGATGCAGTTCATTAAGGCATGCGAACTCGCGACCTTTGGTGGTAGTCGAGCCCACTCCCTTTGGTGTTAATTAGGGCAATGTTAATTAGAGTAAAGACACTCGAACCTACGGCCTCTGTTGGGAGTGGAACCCTTATCATTTGGTGGGAGTCCCACCCACGACCTTTGGTCTTAATTAAGGTAAAGTTATAATTAAAACGACTGAAAGTGCATACGCATTGCGACGTAGTCGCAATGCTTTCGCATTGGGATAACTAAAGGCCCCTTCAAGTCTGTTCATTCACTTTGAACTCCTACAGCCTTGGCTGCCAAATGGCAGCAGTATTGCATGAATAAATCAATTCAGTGCTGAAGCTATTCCAGGCTGCGCAATCGCTTTGTTTTCTGAGTTGTATCCCCACTCCACAGGCATGCTTCACACGGCTCGCGATCCTCCTCCGGACAGCCGTCATGGTTTACCACGCGCGCCACTTACAGCTCGCGGGCATCGTGAATTTAGCTGCGGTGCCAGCTGTGGTACTACATAAAACGACGGTTGGCGCAGAAGTTGGACATCGATGCTCTACATTCAGACGTAATGAATAGGAAAGATAGAGAGAGAAAGAGAGCTTTTTATTGAAAAGCGGACTGATTATCCCGCGTAGATTTTCGCCTACATGCTACTCTGCAAGAAATTGGTCAAAAGGATACAACCCTACATCATGTGCTTTTTTTCGTTATTTACAAGAGTTACACCTTTGTAAATGTTGCCGTGTTTAAGGGCGTGAGGCTCACTTGTTTACATTGCCCTTCTTAACACACTTTCCTGTCCGCGGGAAAATAGGCAGTCTTTGGGTAGTCTAGTAAGCGATTTTTTTACGGCTACATGCTTTGATATCAGAATCTATGGTATTTGTTGAAGAAATGTGCTTTCATATTGTATTATTTTCAAGCAAACATTATCAATTCTTCGAAAAAGATTATTGAATAAAAGAAATCCTAACGAAAACGAAAAATCTTCGTAAGAACATCGATGTTGCTTTGCACCAACACAAAAAAAAAAAATTCGAAATATACATTTTGAAGAAAATGCTACATACAACATCCCTGCAAATATAAGCTTTCTATCTTAAGAACTTCTTCGTACACAAACGAAAAAATGCTAGCCCTAGCGGCTATCGTGCCACCGCGCAAACCGCCGCAGTACCGCCGCGCGGCACTGCAGAGCGCGATGCCGAGGTTCACTGCCGGCCGGGCCCACGCGCAACCTCCACTCTTGGCGCCGCCGCCAGCGACCTGGCCAAACGACGTTGACACCCTGTAGGTAAGAACTGTGACCTTTAGAGCAAACCGGAAATCTTTAGATCGGAGCGCGGCCGCGACGAAAAGTTCGGTGTAGAAAACGGAACTTACTGGCGGATACCTGTTGATGTTCCGGGGCTATTCGACGCACTTTCGCCGTCCGAGCTCAAGTCACATTAATCAAAATGATGTTATGAGTCAATGCTGCTACCACTACGACAAAATTCTGATTCAGACTCATTTGAATCCGTGGAAATTCGCCGTTTCGCAAGGGCAGCTTTGCGTGACGTCGACGCCATGACGCCATGTCGGAAGCAATGTACGAGCGCTTGTCACGCGTGGCTAAAAGGGGCTTTAAAATCCCCCCCCCCCAATTCCGCGGTGAAAAAAAGAAACATAAGATCGAAACTATAGAAATAGTTGTTCTTTTAGGCGCTGGATGATGCTAGCTGTCCAGAAGCGGTCCGAGCACGGCAAAATTTGAAGTTGACACCATCGACAATCTGTTATCGATGGGTGTAGGCGCGGACACGAAAGTAAGAAATTTGCGTTGTGCAATGTAAGAAATGTCCTTTAAGCGATTCTTTAAATCAATAAATACTTAATACGAAACGTATAGGGGAAGGTGAACCACATCACTGCAGCACGTATATGATAGCGTATTTACTTGTAAACGTATGGGACAGACAGCTTAATTTTGAAGCATGCGTAGGGGATCCTGTATATTTAATTTCACTTTTATATAGTTAGGCACAATGGCTCCGTCACGAGCAGCATGGTTTTGTTCTCGCACTTGACGGATAGCTTATGGTAAGAAGCCTTTGGTTTTGTTTTTCTGTCTTTGGTATATACGACGACAGGCAGATGTATCCGGCCGCCTAACTCGTGTCGAAGTGTCTCCCGGATAACAATGATATATAGCGTCGCTCAGCATGCTATTCTGGGAGGTACGTTCACAGGAGATAGTGCAGCAGAGACTGAACCAAAAAGAAAAGAAGAAACCATTTATCTCTGACACGTGCTACAGCAGACACATTGTTTTTGCATTCGTTATCTATGCGTAGACAACAAAGGACATCATGACGTCCGCGATTATGCTCAAATGTGTACGGTGAGAAAATGAGGTTGCGTTAAATATCGCATATATGGGGTGCGCATCGAAAATTAGTCATGGTCTGGCTCCGCTGAATTGATATTTTTAACACGAGAACTCTGGAAACTCACAAATGTGTGACTTCTTGCGGTTTCAGGTTGTATTGAAATTTCGCTCATAAAAAAATATGGATAATTTGTTCACGTTGAAAGTACTAGCTGTGAAGGCTGGCTTCTTATCGTCTGCAACTGAGCTGCTAGGAAAGCTGTAACTTAGGAAGTGTTAGAAACAGTTTGAGATATTACTATAATAATTAGTGGGGAGCTTCGCGTTTCAAGACGACATGTACTTGAGCTGCGAGACACGCCGTAGTGGAAGGCTCGGGATCAATTTTGTTCATCTAGGTTGCTCTCATCTGCATTGATTTTCAGTACACGGGCGTTTTAAAGAGCCCCTCACCAAGTCTGGCAATGTTGAGCTAACAAGCGCAGAGCATACAATGCGAGCCAACGATCGTGTTTGCAAAGAATTACATCGCTACGCGCTGCGGAAAGGTCTGAAATTATAGGTCTGAATATAATTATGTCTACTTGAAAATTATCGTACAAGTTTTGTTTATTTATTTTGTTTCTTTTTCAATCATACGTTGAGACTGTATGAAGTTGCTGTGCTGTCGTTCTGCTGCCTTGTACAGATGGGAGGTGGGGCTAGACAAGCTGCATCAGCGCAGCTTTTTTCCCACTTTCCACTCCACAACTGTTCTGTGTAAAACACACTGTACTGTTGGTGGTGAAATAAACTTCAACTTCAACTTCACATTTCAATCCGAACGCCTTTTTCTCTCCTCCTCGCGGCCGCTGCGCCATGGCTGCGCTTCAAGCCGGACGATGACGTACTCGCGTCCCTGCGCCTGCGGACTCGTGTCCGCAGTATGACGTCGCTCATGGTTACACGTGACTTCGATAATTATTCAAGGCACCACCTGTTATTTGTGTGATCTGTTCCTTGAATTGACGAATGGAACTTTAGAGAAATAATAAAACACACAAACGGAATGTCTGGGTGTTTTTTGTTTTGCTTCGCACCGAAGCACGAGAGATGTACTTCCGCTTCGTCTGCTTGTTCGCACGGTCGTGTAGTCACGTGCGCAGGTACCGAAACTGTGCCATTTTCTACCGTGATCCAGTGCGTGATCATGCTCTGCAATCCGCTTGTTGTGCCTCAGTATTCATGTAACACTGAATTATACCGCTAGTCGCGCGGCCTTGTGCCCAGCGCGCAAATTCGTGCGCTGCGCGAAACCAACAGATCGTGTAATTTAGTGCTTCATGAATACTGAGGCAGGACAAGAGGATTATTGTCTGGTTTCGCGCAGTGCACGATTTTGCGCACTGTGTACAAGGACACATGACTAGCGCTATATTTACGCCGGTTCTGCCGGAACCCTATCCTATACATCCTATGACCCTGTCCTATAAACCCTATCCTATATGAGCGCGAATTGAGAAAAAATTGGGGTGGAGAAAATGTGCCTGACGAGGCAAGGGCTCGAGCGCAGTCGGCTTGCAGCAAGCTCGGCGCTGCAGCCGCGCACCGTCTGACGTACCTGTCTGAACTTGGTGGCGGTAAAGGCGTACGAGGTGACGCTCCTGGTGCGCTTCCACTGCAAGTCGCGGGCGTGCAGCAGGCCCTGGCTCAGCAGTGGGTGCTGCTCGTCCGTGCGCATCGTGGTCTGCATGTGCGAAGCAACACAAAGCGCCTCTTAACTGAAATTTATTTGCGACAACAGCAACAACAACAGCGCTGCGGGAGACAATGAAGAAATATGTTAAAGACAGATTAAGGGGGACTTGGTACCGCGGACACCGGGTAATATATGTAAAGGAGGTTTGGCGAAGGGTACTATTCACGACGAGCAGTGACACTGCCCCAACAATAGGCGTCGAAACACCGTAGCATTTCACTACAATTCATCACTAAGCTTCAACAGATCTGCTCTCCTCTCTCTGCGCGACCTTTGAAGAGAGATGGAAGCCGTCGTAGCATTAAATAACACAATGTCTAATTTCATCTGAGCTCTTCGTCTAGCGTGAAGAGGTTTGACTTGCGTACATCCTAGTGAATCTTTAGAGCGCATCTCTTAAGCCCAGACCACATGTAGGCTTGCGGACGCGCGCAAGCTCGCGTTCGCGTGCCCACGCATGCGCAGACAGTGTGTCACGTCTCGTACGCGTGAAAACGCGGCGCGATCTCGGTGAACAGCTCCTCTCTGTTATCACGCGCTTGGGAATGAATGATTTTACGAAAACAACAACCAACGAATGCATTTTCTATATTTTTTTTCACAGAGTCACGTCTATGGCGTACGTATACGTATGCGGGTGGTGTCGTTAAGTGGGCTTATTTAATACCTTCAGGTCGAAGCGCAGTTTTCTTATAAATGTGATACGAAAACTAAATTCTGGTGTTTTACGTGCCAAGACCTCCATCTGATTACCAGGCACGCCTGAACAATGGATTTCGGATTAATTTTGAACACCTGAGGTTGTTTAAAGGGCCCCTCACCAGTTCTGACCATTTTGAGCTGACAAGCGCAGAGCATACAAAGCGCGCTAACGATCGTGTATGCGAAGAATTACATCTCTACGCGCCGCGGAAAGGTCTGAAATTTCAATCCGAACGCCGTTTCCCACTTCACGCGCGGCGAATCCGCCCGGAGAGGGACGGTGACGTAGTCGGGCTCCTGCGCCTACGTAATCGTGTCCGCAGTGTGACGTCGCTCGTGGCGACATGTGACTTTGATAATTATTCACGACACCACCTGTTATTTGTGTGATCTGTTGCTTGAATTGACGAATGGAACTTTAGAGAAATAATAAAACACACAAACGGAATGTCTGTGTGTTCTTGTTTTGCTTCCCACCGAAGCAAGAGAGATGCACTTCCGCGTCGTCTGCTTCTTCGCACGGTCGTGCAGTCACGTGTGCAGGTACCGAAACTATGCCATTTTCTACCGTGATCCAGTGCGTGATCATGCTCTGCAATCCGCTTGTTCTGCCTCAGTATTCGTGTAGCACTGAATTATACCGCTAGTCATGTGTGCTTGTGCACAGCGCGCAAAAGCGTGCGCTGCGCGAACGAGACAACAGCTCGCGCGCGACGCCATCGGCGGAAGTGCGTAGCGCCGGAAAAAAAAGCGAGAAAAAAAAATGAAAGCGCCGCCTGTGACGTACGCGTCATGTGATCCTCGAGGTCCGGAATGGGAGAACGCAGGGAAGGAATTACGCTTGTGTAGGCTAGACGGAGCGAGTGGAGAGAGGTTTCTGCTTGGCAGGGGCCCGCCTGCTGAAATCATGGGTTCGCGACACAGCAATATTTCTATCTCGGCTATTAATAAGCCGATTTGAAAACTTTTTCCGGCAGAACGCTCTCTAGAGAACACGTAACAACTTTCAGCGTATAACCAAAATTTTCTATGGGGCCTCGTTAGGGGCCCTTTAATAGAGCAAAAGCCCTCAGATTTTCTCTTACGCCTGTTTTTACTCGCGCCCGCGCACAAACGGCTGGCGATTCTTCAAATGAACGTCTCGTCCTCGTGTCCATAAGTTCTTGTAGGAAACTCTATGCTCTTGTCGGCGCGCCTAGCTACGCAGCCACGGCGCCGTACATTCAACTCTCAGCGAAGCAGATTTATAGCATGCACGAAAATACTTAACCTTTCCTTTTTGTGCTGATCTAACAGCTCTAAAAACATAACAATTACTTTTATAGATGTCGAAGCATTTTGAAACACTGTCAATAAGAAAGTACGAAGTAGAGTCTTTCAAGGAGTCTGTGAATGAGCAATCATAGAGTGAACAATGGAATGAACCCTGTGAGCGCGCGCTGTCGCGATTATTTGTGAATGCAAACCACTATTCCTCGCGAGACGCAGCAAGGCGCGTAGACGCGAGCTTGCGCGCGTCCGCAAGCGGACGTGTGGTCTCGGCTTTAGGCGCCCGTTCCTTGGTTGAGCGTCGGTGTCCCTTGGTGTAACCGCGCGAACCCGCGAACGCCACTGCTCGCGCGTTCGTCGTCTTACACAGCTGGCTCCAATGCCGCTTATGCCAGCGTTCCCGCAGTGCGCCTCCCCTCTCTCTAAGAAGGCGCTGACGGCACTGACCCACTGCCAGTCGATGCGGTGATTTCGATCTCAAATTATTTGCCTTAATATATTGCGAAACGAAGACACGTCTTCAGCTGCGCTCAAATTTCGCTTTAGGAAGTTTCGCAATCGCCAGACATGTTTTAGCAAATCGTTTTGCCGTGAGCTCTCGCACTATATTTACTGACTTTACAACTTCTGAAGTTGACGGAATTACGATTGATTAACTGATGGTTTGCGCCGTGCAGATTAGCCTTCCCTTTCCGCATTTGCGGTACTGATTTAGCTTATCATAATTAAGGATCCTTGAGACGTCGGATCGTGGAAATACTCTGTTCGTACAACTTTTTTACAGAGCAGTCACTTATTTCCTGCGCTTTGCTCAGGAGTCATACGCAAGATACAGGTAGCACTTCCAGCACAGGGTTTCTTTCTCTGGTGCAGCGTTCATGCTTTTGACAAAGTGCGCTCCTCGCTTGCGCGAGTGCACGCGTGTTGAGCATGACGCACTATAAAGCGCAGACATTGTTTAAGAAGCTATGGAAACGAAGATGTCTCGCTTACCCCTTTGTTCATAAAGTTTCCAAAGTCTTTCACAAGCACGTAGGATAAGAAGTCAAGATCTTTGACAACAAGCGTCGGCACATCTCCATTGTAAAATCTGCAAATCAGTAAGAAACATCTTGATATGGGCAGTGAAGTTAATACAAAACCAACAAACATGAGCACAATAACTACACGAAAAAGATGGAGGACGCTTAAGCTTCGCCTTTAAGAGTGGAACGCAGCAGCATTAAAAAGATCCCTGAGTGCCTCTCAGGCTTTCCTGCAACTGGAGCGTATGTAACCGTAATGTTTACCGGGAAAAGCTGGCCGCGAACGCTATGCACGAAGGCGGACTTCCTGGTAGAAATGCGGCGTCTTGGGTGGGTCGCGATGGATGGATGGATGGATGGATGTTATGAGCGTCCCCTTTGGAACGGGTCGGTGGCTTGCGCCACCAAGCTCTTGCTACTATGCTGCCTAATATCCTACCTAGGTTAACCAATGAAAAAAAAAAAAAACACTATGAACTACCACGTCCAAATTTTCTGATACCCTATTGCGAACTGTGCTTTTGTACGTCTCCGTCCTTTGTCGTTTCCCTACTTTTCTTCCACCAATCCTCCAATCGCCTCTTACTGATGTCTATTGCGGACCTGTTTGCTTTACCACTGCTCCCGCTGAACCCAAGGGCTTCAAGGAGGCCAGTGGTGCCTAAATCGACCGCTGGATAGACGTCTTCACATTCTAATAAAATATGCTCCGTCGTTTCCCTAGCTTTACCGCAGCAAGCACATGCTTCTTCTTCCTTCTTATATCTCGCTTTATAGGTGCGTGTTCTAAGGCATCCCGATCTCGCTTCGAAAAGTAATGAGCTTCCCTTTGAGTTATCATAAATGGTTTCTTTCCTAATTTCGTTTTTTCCCCTTAAGTAGTCACTCATGGCAGGTTTCTTTTCCATTGCCGCCACCCATGAGATTAATTCAGCCTCTCTGACTTTCCGCTTGACCTTCTTTGTTGCTGTGTTGCCCACCCCACAGGCCGCATACTTGCTGGTAAGCTTCCTAGTTCTTTTCCTCCACTTTTCCTCCACGATGCGGCGAAGGCGAGCGCCATCTGGAGGTATTGCAAGGAACCAAGCGCGCCGCACCGTGGCCCCCGGGATACTCATGCGCCGTCGCGCTCAAATGGCGGACGCCGTGGTCGTTCTATGAGTGGTAGAAAGGCTGGAAAATGGGTTTCTTTTTGAGTTTTCGCGTAATAGAATCACGCTTTCTCGTATAGCCAAATTACAATTCCACGCTATCATGTCTGTAGGCTGTGTATAAATAGTGCTTTATGATTTTTCTACGTCTTTGAGCTCGAGAAAATCAATTAGTTCAGTAGCTTCCTTGCGCCCCGTGGAGGGTATGACTATGGGTGGTTCGAAAATCTTTTTGCCGAAACGACGTCCGACGCCGGATTTTCTGCGACATGGGGCCCTTAAAGCTATCGCTCTAAAATAAATTTAGCAGACTACGTATACACGCACGGCTACTTTTGCACTTCAGGCCGGGGGGAGTGGAGGAAAATTGTTCGTCTTTGCAATTGTATGAATGTGTGTTTCTTTTTTAGCCACATTTGTGTTCAGGTTGGTTTTCTCTCTACTGCATGACGTGGCAAGACTTAAGCCTCCAACAGTAGCGTTTTTGGTACGCGTTTTCATGGAAAAGTTTGAAGTCATTATTCGCAGGCAGCACCACCATGACGATACACAGTGAGGCACATTGTTTCAGCCTCGTTGCAAGAACCACATTATTTCTTCTTTTTTCTTGAGTGTAGATGTAGAAAAATTAGAAGGTAGGCAAGCTATCCCAAAATTCTAAATTCATTACGCACACTTAAAAAATGTGCACCCTTTAGAGTGTATCTTTGTCCCACAACGATAATTGCCATTTTCTTTATACTTGTGTTTCCTTTCTTGAAAGCGCTACGCTGGCTACTTTGCTGTCGATAATGCTATGTCACGCTGATAATGTTCATGCCATTCGTTACCTGGAAATATTGGGCTCGCAGCGTTAAAGAAAGGAAATGCAGGCAAGATATATAGATGACGATTATTGTGGGACAAGATAAGCCCCAAAGAGTGCAAACTCTTTAAGAGTGCCAGCGACAATAGAAAAGGAAAATGAAGAAAATATCAACAAGTACGATGCACACACGAACAACGTAGCAAGCACGCAAAGAGTGTATATTAAAGTGGAGCCGTTACGGGCACCGGCACCGTATACGCACAGTTCAGACCTGTACACGGCGGTCACCCATCACACAAAACGGAAAGTGTCCACACAAATCCTTTCATGTATAAGGACAACATGGCTGCGACAATACGCTAAAGAAGAAGCACGAAGTAGAGAAGACAACAGAGAGACAGAAGAAAGGGGAAAGGCAGGGAGGTTAACCAGAAGGGAAGATCTGGTTTGCTACCCAACACTGAGTAGAGAGGGGAGGTGGATGTATACAGTGATAGGAAAGTAGAAAGAAAGGGAGCACAGATACACAAGCACAGTCGGTCGCTATCACCGCCTATACTATCGCCGCACAGCACAGTATAGCACTTGTAGCATTATAAGCATCAGTTCAAGCTACAGCCGCTTTTTTAAGTCTGTTGTCCTTAAAGGCTGCATTAGTGCCCTCGTCGCCCTTCGCTGCTATGTCTTGCGATGCCGGCATTTTAATATAATTTACTCTCTTAAAGGCCTTTGGTCAAAGTGCGCTATCGCGACTGCGAGCGATCGTCTCTGTAAATTAATTGTAGCGAAAACAGTCACAGAGAACGTGCTGAAGAGTCTCCTCGCTACCAGTCATCACACGAGGCGTCGTCGGTCCATCGGATTCGAAAAGCAAGACTTCGTAAAAGCCACTCCTAGCCATATATTCGGCAAAGCAGGGCAGCCTCGAGTCGGCAGAGTCTAGTCGACGCGCGTCGGCGTCTGGGTGGTGCAGCCGACTGCCTTAAGAACTTCGGGTGTTCCACATGGAGAGCTTGACATCCCTGGCGAACATTTATAGAGGCATCGGTCCTTCATAACGGGGTCGACTACTCTCTGCGGCCTTGAAGAGGCGATCGAGCAGCGTTATCGGCATGTCCGTTACCTATGACGCGCCGCAGTGACTTGGAAGCCACTGAAATACGTCACGCGATGTTCTTTCTCAGCCACGGTATGGATTAGTTCTCCAATCCCGAATACCAGTTGTTCGCGTGGTCCACGTGGCAGGGCCGATAGAAAAGACAAAAATACGCAATGTCACTTAATTATAGGCAGTCCATGAGACTAGCAGGGCATGACTATGGTTCAATAACTTTTTTCATTGCAAGAGGACGCGTCTGTCAAGATTGTTGAAACAGCCACGCAGACGAACCTACTGTTGGTCATATTGAGGACATATAATGATAACATGCTTCCCTGAAGCGTCGGGGGTTACCATGGAACGTGGGGGTATTCTTCTTTGCGCCGACACGAGAAGGGAGGCTTGTAGGCTACGTCTAAACGCGAATGATAGAGGAGCATGTCGGACGTGCGGTCAATCTTTTGCTTCGGCGAAAACCGCAGGAATGGAACGCCAGTGATAATAATAAAAAATAACAATGACGACGACAACATTGAACTACTTCTTCAGGACTAATTAGGGGTTTTGTGCTTTACAGCAGAAAAAAACTATGTTCATCTACATAAGTGGCCATGATATTCTTGTTTCTGAGCGTGTTTGTTCAGTTCGTAAATGTAATACCTCCCATCTCAATAAAGGAAAGAACAGAGCCTTTCAAATACTTGGGATCTTATGCTCTGTGAAATTAACTCTTGGCAAATCGAAGTACTTCCTTGATCCTTAAGGGTTTGGCATAAAGAGATGTCCCCTCATGTGGCAGAGAGCATGGTTATTTCACAATGCAGAATTGCACGCTTTGTAAACGTGCCACTATGCTGTCGTTGGTTTTTGTACAAACTGCGCATGATGTGAAACATTTGAGCACAGATGACCCATTGTTTATATTCGCCACATCGGTGCTACTGTTCGAAGAGTCGTTTATCTGCTCCTCCAACACATAAACCAATGAAATTGCAATCACTGCTGCGGCCTTCAATTGCGTGATCGTTGTTTAGCAATCTGGCGTGTATGGAGATAGATAACAAGGCTGAAAGCAACTGCTTTGATTCCACGCCTCTACAAGCTGATAAACAGGACGCAGACTGCCGGCTAATCTATTGTCAACGCCAAGGCTTCGAGGCATAGCTAGTAAAGTTGCGCAAAAACGAACTTTGTCTTGAACAGCGATGCTTTTATACGTCAACGTATATACCAATACAGAAGCTGTATACTTTTTTCCCATTTTATTCTCATTGCTTCCTCTTGAGCAAAAACGAACATTAATTAAATGTCAATGTTTAAAGTACACTAAAGGTGGTAAATTAGTGAAGCGAGATTGGTACAGTACAGTGACAAAGTGACAAATGCTTCACTGTTGCCAAAAATAGATATTATATAAGCGACTAAATGACGCAAGCTTGAGAGAAGAGTGGTGCCACTATGTGGAGGAAATACAGAACCACATCCATGGTCTTATGTCACCCCAGCAATGCCTTGTCTAGACTACACACAAAACGATAAAATTAGGTTGTATTTGAAAATGGAAAGAAAGTCCTGTTGAGTATGTCATACTGGTACTCAACAGAGTGTCTGTTTCTGGGAGGCTCTTAGTGCTGTCGCTTTGCTCACCACGACGACCATAGTATCTGTCGGCGTCGCGAAGGGTTTCTGCGCAGCCTCAATGGTATCGAAGGGTACCGCGTACAGTCATGAGTGTTGTCAATCCTGTTGTGCCGTGCTGTGCTAGTGGAGCTGCTGCTGTTATTAATACTTCGAGGGTGACAACAAGAGTTCACCTCTCACTCGAGGTCTTTCAAACAATGTGGATGCATCAAGAGACCGCTTGAACGTCCAGGGCTAATTTGGCGGTGTTCCAAGTAAGCGCTTCGTTCCTTTCGAAGGAGGCTTTATTCTATGAAATTCATGGAAGGGCTAAATAGACGAAGGTTCGTGCTGTCTTCGATGGAAATTTTCTGCCGAGTCTCGTGGCATGAGGTAAACGTTTTATATTTGCAAAAGTGAAGCGTAGCTGTTTAAATTCACAGTAGTGTTTATAGTGAAGCAACATATGACGCACCCACCCACCCACCCACCCACCCACCCACACACACACACACACACACCCACACCCACACACACACACACACACACACACACACACACACACACACACACACACACACACACACACACACACACACACACACAGGCACACAGGCACACAGGCACACGCACGCACGCACGCACGCACGCGCACGCACGCACGCACGCACGCACGCACGCGCACGCATAAGCACGCACGCATAAGCACGCACACACAGGCACACGCACACACGCACACACGCACACGCACGCACGCACGCACGCACGCACGCACGCACGCACGCACGCACGCACGCACGCACGCACGCACGCACGCACGCACGCACGCGCACGCACGCACGCACGCACGCACGCGCACGCACGCATAAGCACGCACACACAAAACGCACCTTGTGCGAAGCTTTGGGACAAAAACACACCTTTTAGTGACATCACCCACAACCACCTCTTAAACGTAGCTACTCCCGATGTGCATGTCGTGCGGTACGTTGCTTGTTGTTGAAGGTGCGATCAGATGATGTTGCATAATACTGAGTGCGTTCAGTGCCAATTGGGTTTATATTTATTGCCGTAGTAGCAAAGCTAAGATTCAACCGAGAATTTGGTATTAACATGTATTTACAGAAAATTCGACTTAGTTTTCAATATGCTCTCGCAACTTATTTCACTTTCACTAACTTAATGTCGCGGATAAAGAACAGTTGCGAAATGAAAGTAAAGACACACATAACTGATAAATAGAACTTACTGAAAGTGTAAAACACTGTGTATGTAGCGGTGGTCTCGTGGGTAACCCAGCGACTGAAGTTTTATGTTCATTGCTGGTGGAGCAAGCAGGCAGACCAGCAATCTACAGCCGCATAGCCTTCTAGCGTATATACTCACCCGAACACGTCTCCATACTTCTCGCACCACTCAGCAATAGCATTTGTGATTCCCTGCGGTGAGAGAGGTATACTCAAAACCAACTCAAGTCACGCGGTTGAAATATCTTCGACTGGTTGAAAGCCGCAAATAAATTAGCACGTTCATATCGTCCAGATAGAAACACCGGCGAGTAAAACGTTCATTTGCGTATACGTCTATATTTTCATCAATTTGAATTATGCCAAAATTTTATTCTGATAGGCACTGGTTTTCTTTACGCCAGAAATAATTGGTCAGTTTTGTAGAATAGAGATTGGCAGTAACCAGGAGGGGGACATTTTAAGTCTGTAAGAAGCCCTCGGGATACCGCAAACACAATGGGAAAATGATACTTTCATATATCTATAGGCACTAGGCGTGTGAAACTGCAGCAGCTGCAGAATGTGCGGCTTTGTTAGTCTTTCTCTATATTGACTGTAATTCTAGAAAGTGTATCACTGCCGGAAAGCTATCATATCACCATGTGTCTTCATACATTATCGATTTTGGTAGAAGCCGGCAACATCTTAGATAACAATTTGAATTTAACGAAAAATAATAAATCATTCTAGCAAGGCGGCGACGCTGACGCTTAGAAATTTCGCCTCGGCGTACTTTTTATTGGGATTTCTTCAGGCGTGCCCAAATAATCGGTTCTCAGAAGGCTGAATCTGCTGCTGCGTCGATGTGGACGGCAGTCGATAGAAATAGCTGAACTCATGCTACTACACTTAAAATGAAGGAAGGAAAGTATGACGAAAACACTGAGCTAGAATATGAATCTGCGAGTGCCTTGAAGACAAGGACATGTGCGACGAATAATTTTCGCAAAGTGGTTCTGGAGGCTCAAAATAATAAGCAATAATGGCTCAACTGCGTGGTCATGCAATTACAGACACCTGCAGGCTGACCTTTCGGTGATATTCCCATAAGTTACCGCACAAGATGTTCGGAGTCGGTCCAGGAATTCCGAGATCCTTGAAGTAGCTGAAGTTCCTCTTTCGCCAACTACAGAAGGACAGATGCAACAGTTGTAACAACAGAAAGCTGCCCGTCAACTGCATGCGTGCCACAGCGGCTTTCCTTTAGACGTGGAAAAAGTTTTGCACAAAACGTAGAAAATTGCGAACAAGTAAAAGTGACGGTTTAAAATAAATGTCCTCTACAAATCTCTACCAACGTTGTATTAATGTGGTGTTTAAAGGGACACTAAAGTGAAATATGATTTCTTCTGCATCAGTAAATCAGTGATTTATTGTTTCGCTTTAGTGTCCCTTTAAATTATAGGCGTAATGTCAATAACTAGAATCTTAGATAATTAATCACAGATACTGGCGGTTTCTCGAGGAGGCTACTAACAAGATACAATTGGCTTTGACCACACTGAAGGCTTTGATTCTTTTTCTTAACTTGCTCTGTTTTAGCTAGGGCACCTGCAATAAAGATTTCAGTTATCGCATTTCTTATTGTTTGGCGGGATAAGACTAACTTTATAGTCGCGAAGCAGAATGTTGAAGAATGTCATTGCTTGTTTATAAAACTTTAAAGCTCAGATTTTTCGGTTTACTAATGACGGGCGTAGTCGACACTACAAACCGATGGTGGCACATTCGCCACTGATTGGGCTGTTTCTTGAGGGACAAAACTAAGATCTGTTTCCCTGCTATCTTTTTCATTCAGTTATTTACAAATTATCTACGAATAAAAGGCGCGGATCAAATTGATATAAATTCACAGACAACATTTTTCGATTGTCAAAGAGTTCATAAGGGGCATGAAATTCCAGAACACCGGCTAAAGGCGAAATACGGAGGGCGACACCACCTTAATGTTCTCACAGCAGCTGCTGTTACCTCACAAACTGTGACTTCGCCTACTTGAGGGCGGTCGAGTATTTATTATTGGAAAATCACCACATGCATTTTGAAATAAACAAAAAATGTCAGCTCATACGTTCTGAAGACCTTTCCTGTCCGAAAACAATCAAAATGCGAAAAATTTGCGAAATTCATGACGTCGCTTCGGCCTCCGCCATGGTATTAGTACGAAGTTCAAGGGGGATGCTCGGGATTCTTGTCCCCTAGTAATATATACATTGTAGCAACCTTGAGTAACGTAGATTTACAAACTAATCTAGTCATTGAGGAGTGAACTTGTGCCTAAACTCAAAGGCAACTATTGCCCCTTTCGTAGAGAAAATTAGTCGAAGAAGTGTTTTTTTTTTGTCGCGTGCCACCGTCTGCACACGCCGCTTTATCAAGCCACGCGCGGTAGTTTCCGATTGGGGTCGGGGAAGAAAGGGGGGCAGGGACTTATCTATGAGAACTCGTGCGCACGCAGGCCCAGCACTTCAGCTTTGCGTATCACGATGGACACTCTGCTCATAAGCAATAATTCTGGGTACACTATTCAAACTCCTAGAAGACACAATCTTGAGAGACGGCAACGAAATGCGTGCTGCTCTTAGCATTGCACATCAGCTGGTCGTCGGGACGTCTCAACATCACTACTATATTTGACAAGCGTTGAGCTTCGGCCTCGTTGGGAAGCACATGTAAGACTGCTTAAGAGCAGTGATAGACGGGGAGAAGCAAGTGGACGCTTGTCAACTTGAATAGTTGAACTTACAGGCCACCGTACATGACACTCACACGAGAAGAAGCACTGGCATGGATACAAGTGCATGCACCTCCCAGTATACTCCAACAAATACTCCATATGTAATGAATAAGCCTTCCTGTATCGCGTCACATGGATTTTCCCCAACCTACAAGCAGCCCGAAACATCCCCAACCCTACACTTGATCAACGGGAGGCCATGTTGACCAGCTCGGATCCAGCTCGGAACACGATGGGCCCAAAGCACAGCAAAGGCCACAGGAGCCCCGGAATAAGGGCCCTCTCTGCCCTTGCTGACGCATCCGAGAACGGGACATATGCTGTAACAAGGTGTGATAAGTCGCCGAGGGCCGTTCTAGCACAACAAGTCCCACCAAGACAAAAGCGGTCAAAAAGGGGCGACCCGCCGATACCGTCCGATAGCGCACAACGCAGCACGTGGCCCTAGCTAACACAGAGGGCAAAGAACAGTCGCGGGTAGCTGCGTAGAGACGGAAAAACATTTTCGTTTTGACATCAGTGACCTAAACATTTTCCTTAACTGCAGCGGTGACTCAGTGACTGGGTGACTGCAGAGTGAAGGCCACTAGAAACGATCTCCAATAGCGCTTGTCTTGCGCTAGCTGATTCCAACTTGCGCCTGCAAAATTTCCTAATTTCATCACCTAATTTTCTGCCGTGCTCGACTGCGCTTCCTTTTCCTTGACACTCATTTAGGTGGGGGCGAAAAGTAAAAACTCTTCCATACTGCGTGCCTGAACTTAGGTGTCGGTTAAAGAATCCCATGTGGTCAAAATGAATCTGGAGATCTTCACTACAGCGTCGCTTATAGCGCAAGTGCTGCCTTGAGCGTTAAACTCCATGAGGCGTCCCGTGGTAAGCCAATGCATCCCCTAAGTGCTTTGGCTTGGATACTCTTATTTTACGCACGCTAGTTATGCAGATGTCGGAAAGGACGGTATGCTGCGCAGCAGGAATCCGGTAAAGAGCACCCTGCAGCTGCGACATAGACTGTATATAGGGACGCCCTCAAGTCTTTCCTGCAATGAACTTAAATGGTAGCGGTTAGCCGCTTTTTTAATATATTGCACATGAGAAGCCCACGAAAGGTCTCAGTCAATCACCTTCCCTAAGAACTTGTGATGGGCCGTACGTTATAAGCTCTCCCTTGATTTTAGTTATTTATTTATTTACTTATTTTACCCTCAGGGTTTGCACATTACAGAGGTGAGGGGCCTATTACAGACCAAAATCGAAAAAAAAGAAACAGTTGATACGGTAACAATAAGGAGCACTAACAATCGACAAATTAATAAAAAATATATACAATTACAACTAAGAAAAAGCAGGGTAATTTTATATCTCGCATTGAGATGTTGGATTAAGGGTAAATACCGGAAACTATTGCTGTCTGCACAATCACTACGCGCATTGCTGTTGTGACAGTGCGCGTGCACATCATGCACATCACCTCATACTTATGTTTATCGCCTCGACATTCTTCTGAAGAAAGACCCTACGCGACATTAAATGCAGCAATCGATGCACATCGTACATCTCTTTCATCAGTGTGTGTGCTTGTGGCCCGATCGTTGCTCCATCCGTTTCAGAAATAGCCTGAACTACTGTTGTCCGCGCTCAAACGATTGATTACCCCCTCTTACACCATAACTACAGTACGCACGCACGTCTATACTGATGGCTTGACTGTGACGACCAGCTCACTTGGGGCGGCACGGTGGTACGTTGTACTAACAGGAAGAATAACACTAGGGCTCAAGACTCAGAGTTCTGCGCCGTTCTCTTCAGTTCATTGATTCATTGGTACAGAGAGTTCTGGCAAATGTGCCGTATTTTGCTACTCAAAGCCGGCTTTTCCGTGTACGCAGTCGGTTCTCCGACAAGGGGCACACGACCATTTGACGTGCGAATCCGTGCAACTTCACATTCACGTAAAATAAAGAAAGAACACAAAATTTATTTTCTATGGTTGCGGAATCACTGAAAATGATTACGCAATCAAGGCCGCTTCGGCATCCACGAAGAATGCCAGTGTACCGATTATGTAGTCTATAGGGCAGACGCGGCGAGGCAGCTTCGAAACCCGGCGTGCGCACTCTCGTTGGCAGAGTAGAATGTCCCAAACTTAAGGCGCACCAGACAACTCGAACTGCAACTCCGACCTCCACCCGTACTGTACCGGCGTGAAGCATTGCCTTCGGCTGCGGTTAGGAGCCGCCTGTCAGGCAGCTCCTAACACCTGCTACTTTTTGTAAAAGAAAATGATCTGAAGGTGTCTGTCCAAGCGTTCGGAAAAAAATTTTTTTTTTTACCTTACAGCCTTCGCCATCAAATTAGTGGGAATAAAATGTTATTGACCGACTGGATTCTTTGCTTTTGCATATAAGCGCAGTGCTGTTAGTTTATCGCATTCTTGGATTTAGACATGAAAAATCAGGCGTACCATCATTTAAAAAAAAAAATCTGTGCCGCCAAAAGCAAATGAGGCATTTATGCCGACAAATGAATTAACAAAGAAAAAAAGCGGATATCATTACGTCTTGACCCCGCGTTATGGATGCTGTATGGATGAATTTAGGGGTATGATTAATTTGAAATGTAACAGACACTATCACGATAGTCGGTGCAGAACGAAGGTTGATAACCTCGTATAAGTGCTTCACAAAGAAACCTCGAGGTTAACAGAAAAGAACTCGTTGAACGTTAGGAAGATAAAGCAGACTGCTAGTGAGGAAACATCTGAATGTATAAAATATAAGGCGTGGCACACATACGTTCAGGTAAAGCAACGAAAACTACCGCATATGTTAGTGAAGAAATTTAACTGCTGTAGGAGTTGGAGTTGGGCATATCAAAAGGGGTAGCGGGCCCATGCCGACGTCCGACTAATCCACGTTGAGGACGTTGTTGAAGGGAGGGACAGGTTCTCATCGAGAACGAAGAGTATTGGGTTTATTGACACTATACGTGGCTAGAGAACGTTACGTCTCAACAGTCTAGCATGACTGCATTGAAGCCCACGGCTTACTGCCCTTTTGAAAGACGGGGATGCTCGTAGACAGGGGTGTCACGCTTGACTCCACTGCTTGCGCGATTTGGCTCCTGGTGTGGCCCAGCAGCGACTCTAACAAAGCGGCGTATAGCGCACTTTCACTGGAGTTTCCCGGTCCCAGCGTCGGGGTCGGCGACGAAGTGCCATACATAAATCCCATAGTCATCAAACGTGTCTCGCCTTGGTGTCGCCGCTGGTCTGTTCGAGGTGACGTATTGTGAGCCTCACGAAGCGATTCATCGCAGTAGGACAGGAGAGGCTGGGTGGTCGCTTCCCCCGCTGGCCGATCGTAACACTGTGTAGACGTCATCTACGTTCTCGGCGTTTATTGCAACCAGCATGCAGTAGCCGTAGCCTTCCAAAGAAACTTTAGCAAGGCCAGCGAAAGGTTGTCAAACTGCTGCTCATGGTGCTAGCCCCTGCAACGTGTAATGTTTGTTTGTTGCTTTTGATTTAAATGTAGTTACAAAACAGTAATACGCTTGACCCCACTCGTATGACATCGCTAAAAATTTTAGGCTTCCTATTTGCTGGTGACATCGGCGATGTGTACACAGACATACGTTGCCACGTAAAGCAATTTGTCCAACCTTTGTGCGGGTGCTTCCATGAAAACGTCCTGATGAATCCTACTTATGATACCGACAATGCTTCTGCGAAGCGCAATTCATGGGCTGCGATACTTTTAAACAGAAAGGCTAACCGAATGAAAATTCGCGGTGAGTTATGTGTGGCCCATATAATTGATCCGTGTGCCCTGCTATGTATCAGCTTGACCATAAAATGAGCCCCAAAGCGAACGAAAAAGAACAAGTGGCGGTTGCGTGTGGTTGCAGGTGACACATACGCGTGAGCATCAAAGAGTGCAGACTAATTGCGATCCCTGGCTAACACGCAACACATAGACCACAGCTGCGGTAGAGAAAGAGCGCCGGAAGCAACACGCTATCTGAATGTCCCTGTTAGAGGAACTTCGCATGGCATTGAAAAACAGAACTTAGCTCGCTGAACGCTAAGAGTACTTCAAGGAATTGATTGGTTGAATAATTGATTGGGTTTACCGTCCCAAAACAACACTGGGGCTATGAGAGGCGCCGTAGTGGAGCGCAGTGGACCTCGTAGTGGCTCGGGAATATAACTCTGGCCAGCTGGGGTCCTTTACCATGCGCACTAAGCACGTTAAACGAGCGTTTTTTACAGTTAGCCCCCATTGAAATGCGGCCGCCACAGCTGGGAATCGAACCCACGACCTTGTGCTCAGTAGCGCAAAACGCCACAACCATTGCACCATCACGGAGGATAATTGCAGGAGCTCCCACTAAAAGCAGGAAAGACCTGGGGAGTGTCAGTACAATCTATGCTGCAACTGTACAGGGTCCTCTTTTTTTGTATACCTGCGGTACAGCCTACCAGTTATCTACAACACCTGCAGAGCTAGCCTGAATACAATCCAAAGCATCCAAGCCGCGGAGTGCGTCAACGACTGAAGTTATTGCAGTCGCTCAAGAATACACTATTAGCAAGCACATTGCCATTGAAACAATGCGTGTGCACATAAAACCCTTCACCCATCACCCCGCAAGTCTCCCAGTAGAAAGGCTCCGCACGACATTCAGTGCGACTGTCTTCGCCCACCGTGCCTCTCTCAGGTCAGGTTACGTACCTACGGCGAGACCTTCGATTCCTCCATGGTGTGTGAGCCGTACTCAAGTAAACCTTACAATCCCAGGACTTCAGAAAAAGTCGGACTTGTGAGCATCAGCACTCGAGAAACTTATTTTGCTCTTCTTGTACGAGAAATACAGCGATTGCACACACGTCTAGACTGATGACTCAATTACATCAACCAGTTCCGGTGGTGCTGTAATTACACCAATAATAGGAATAACCCAGCGGTACAAGACTTCCCATATAACTACATCTGCAGCTGCAGAGCTCGCGGCTCTCCGCGACGCGCTTCATGTGATAAATGCTGAAAGCCCTCGAAAATGGGCAGTCTTCTGCGATTCAAGGCCGGCCTTGCAATGTGTGCAGTCGTTTCCCCGACATGGAACTCATGATCAGCTCAGGTGCGAAATCGGGGAAGTTGTCCACCACTTGAGAGAAAAGGGCCGTGATATCTCTTTTCGATGGATACCAGATCAATGCGGTATCATTGGAAATGATGACGCAGATATAAAGCAGCTCGGACGTCAAACAAAGAAGATCGCTGCATCCCCATTCCTCTCTGAAGCACCGATGCTGCGAGACAACTTCGCATTCTAGCACACACGCTCTCCTTAGCAGAATGGAATACCGCACATACAAGGCGCACTAGACTGCACAGACTAAACCCTTCACTGCAACTCGGGCCTCCGGCCGGACTGCACCGACGCGAAGTATCCCTTCTGTGTCAGTTGTAGCTTGGAGTTGCATTCATGAAAGCTTACTCAGCACTAATTGAAATGGCTGATAGTCGTGCATGTGATCTTTGCGGATGCGAGGAGAACATTGACCACTTTTTGTGCCACTGTTCTCAATTTCAAGCACGAAGATACTAGATGATCGTCGTGTGAGTGAACATAACAGTAGCAGAGCACCGCCCCCACCGATCATCGGCTCAGAAGGCAGTGAAGACACTTTTGTGCTTTCTGAGAACGTCTGGTTTGCACGAGCGGCTTTAACTCGATGACGGTCTGTGCATGTCTCTATACCCTCTCTCCCTTCTCTCCCTTCCCCCAGTGTAAGGCAGCCAACCAGACTCTTGACTGGTTAACATCCCTGCCTTCCTTATATCCCCCCTCTCTCTCCTACTAAAAAATGTACTTAAGAGAACAAAACAAGCACATGGCCTACACAGCTATCCTCGTTGCGAATGTGCGATATGCAGGTCAAGAGGTGGCGTAATTTGTGATAAAGCGTGTTTCATGTGACGTGGTAAATATAACTGGAATACAGGGAGAGCGCGTAATAATGTCAGTGAGATTACTTTAACATTTACGATCTATTAATGCAAATAGCATTATTGGCAGTGTCAAGTGAGTTTTTTCTTATATATTATCGTTTTCGTAGGCCGAATACGAAAATAGTACCATCTGGAAATGTGGGCGTGATTTTGTTCACGGCGCTCGTCTAGAAAATAATAAAATCCTTCAAAATTTCTCCGAATTCATTTGCGCCTCAAAATATGCTATTTGCATACCTAAATCTAATCGTAGATGGGTTCTGTACAGTATTTTTATCCCCAGCATGAATAAGTTTACCCCAGTCACTTTGTCAATCTAAAACCTGGAAGGTACGGGACTGCGGTGCTCCCCAAGTAAGTCAGAGCTCCTGCTTTACCAACCGATCAAAACGCACAGAATTAAGAAGCAAAGAGAACACGAAAAGATAAAGATCCGCACAAGGGATGGTAACACAATACCAACGGTCAGCAAGATCCGAGTCCTGGGCATGACGATCGAAGCGCTCGGCAGGAACGGAGACACCGTCACCCGCACCACGGGAAAGGCGGCCAACGTGACCAGACTGCTCAAGCGCGTTACCACCAAGAAGGGAGGCATGAAAGAGGAAAACCTCATCAGACTTATACACTCCTTCGTACTGTGCCACATAGTGTACGTGGCAGCCTTACACAAGTGGATGAAAAGCGAAAAGAACAAGCTAGACATCCTAATCCGGAGGGCTTACAAGACAGCCCTCGGTCTACTCGAAACTACCAACACGAAACGTCTCCTCCAGCTAGGCATACACAACACGCTCGACGAGATCACCGAAGCGCAAAGAGCCACTCAGTTGGAAAGATTGTCATCAACAAACGCCGGCAGAAATATCCTGTGCAACCTAGGCATCGGTTATCACGAGCAGCAGGGACCAAAATGCCCCGTCACCAATCACGTACAACGGAACGTGCGGTTTGACCCCTTGCCGAGGAACTTGCATCCGGAATTCAACGAAGGCAGATGACGCGCTAGAGCCAAGGCACTGACGGACCTGCACGCGGAAGACCCCGGCGCCAGATACGTAGACGCAGCCGAATATGCCAGCCGCAATGGCTTCGCGGTTGTCGACTCCGGAGGCAACGTGCGGGCGACTTCCAGCACATTGAGCAAGCAAGTGGGGGAAGCAGAAGAAATAGCCATCGCCCTGGTCAACGTAGACCGGGAATGCCACACGATCCTCAGCGACTCCAGACAGGCGGCGAGGAACTACGCCAAAGGAAGAATTGCCCCAACGGCGGCACGCATCCTGCTCCGACAGGCGGACCGCGACAAGAGGACTCGAATCACGTGGTTCCTGGCGCACGCAGGTCAAGCGTCGTAGAAGAATGTCAATCGCAACGAAACGGCAGACGCCCGAGCGCGAGGACTAACCGACCGCGCCCAAGGCAACGGCCGCCTGCTGTAGTTCAGCGCCAAAGAGAGGATGACCAGCTATAATGAATTGACCAAGGCCATTTGACTGTCCCGCAAACTTCTCCCGTCGCCCTGCAAAGGCTGAGCAGGTCGCAGGCCGTGCTGTTCAGGCAACTACAAACGAGAACGCTTCCAAGCTCGGCGCTGTTGCATAGGCTGTACCCAGAATCGCACCCCGATGACAAGTGCAGAGCGTGCTGCAGGGAGACGGCCACGTTCGAGCACATGCTATGGGATTGCTCCAAACATCCAAGCGAAGATAACTCGGGACATATACCGCCGCAGCTCGAGGAAGCAACGCGGAGCGACGAGCAAGAAAAGCAACTCCAGGCCGTCCAGCAGGTCATCGAGGCGCTGGCTAAGCAGGAGCCTGGCGAGCCGGCAACGGCGGGCGGGTATCCTCGCAGAGCACCCGCCAAGATGACGACGTAGGCTACGTCCGAAGCGCGCCTGCGCGCTTTACTGCAGGCTCCAATAAACGTTTTCCCAATCCAATCCAACGTCAGCTTTAGGCCGCTTGTGGCTGGGAGCGGCGTTCGTGAACGCTTACTCCTATCATATGGTAAAGGCCGAGAGCCCGACGTGCGACTCCTGCATGTGCGAGGAAACAATCGAGCACCTATTACGCATCTGTGCTCACTACAATGTGCAACGCCTCTCTCTGCAGACAACTTTAAACCGACTGGACTCGAGACCGTTCTCTGAGATAAAGATACTCGGACCGTGGCCATACCTGTCACTGACACAAAAAGCGATTCGTGTACTAGTGCAGTGCTTGAAGTGCACCGGTTCGAGAGACCGCTTATATTGTACCTGTGGACACTCCCACGTGCAACCACTCAGTGCTCCCTCTCTTCCTCTCTTCTTCTTTCTCTGCCCCCCTTTTCTTACTTCCAGTGCAGGGTAGCAAATTGGACGCATGTCTGGTTGACCTCCCTGCCCCTTTCATCTTCTTGCTCTCTCTATCTCTATCTCTTGTCCGCTTGCTTATGTTCTTGGCGGAGTAATAATCACATACATACAAGATAGCTACGCAGGAAATCTTGAGTCTAAGTTACGTCAAGGCGTTTCAGCGTTGGACAGCTTTTTACAAATTTTGAATATGAACCAAGAATTTTATATAATTGTTCACCGTTACCGCATGGTTTTTTATTCAAGTAAGATCTTGGTTTGAGCTAGTTGTATTGATTCATGATTAAAGCACACCGTTCGGCGCAAATAAAACGAGGACGAAGAACACAAACAACAGGACGAGCGCCATTATTATGCTGTACGAAGTTCCGATGCCCTAGAAAAACGATATTATGGTTAACATGCCACATGAGCTAGTTATGACAATGAGTTTGACGTTTGAAGTATTCTGTAATACTGGCAGTACGTGATTATACTTGAGTATGTTCATTCATACAGCAAGCAACGCCACATAGTATATCTTATCTATGGTCATTGGCACGTCCTGTAGAGAAGAACAAAGCATATTCGAAGGAGTGCTCTATATACTGTCCCGTCTTATCCCGCCAAATGAGCTCCGAATTATCTTGCCATTATTCACTTCGCTTAGGCGGTGGTGACCTTCAGCGGGCAGAAATAACAATGATGACATGTTGTACTCTTGTGAATCCTGAACTCCGATAAAGGTATGCGAGCAACGACCTTCACCTCATTTATTGTTCTCCGTATGTAGACTGAAAATGGCGACGTTGCTGCTCATTACTTCGTTCTTCGTTCTGCAACAAAACATCGATAATGATTCTGCACATTTTCGGGAGGTGCACTTTGAGAGGCATGCGAACCCGGCGTGCGACTTAAATGATTCATCCGCGTGTTACAGGGATGTGCGAGAGAAATATCCGTAGCTAGTACAGCATATTCAAACTGGCAATTTTTTTGCAGTAGAATAATTTGTACACCATAGGGGCCGCATAAATCCTGTAAAAATCGCTGATAACATTATAGCAAACAAATGACATTGTTTATAAGTTGCCTAAGAAATAAACTTATTTTTATGTTGTGTTTCATTTTACTTATTCCTTTTTTACATAATACTGAATGTGTGTGTATTCAAATTTTAATTTGATTCGTTTTCTTTTCAAACTCAGGCGTTGTGCCTGTCGTCTTTATTTCGTCTTGTCTGAAGCGCTGGTCGATTACTTTCTAAGAATGCAAGGACCAGCCCAGTTCAGAACGCTTTTAATCTTGTGTTTAAGTGTGACATACTACCATCCACCATTTGATTTTTTTGATTTCATCTTTGCCTGAAGCTAAAGAACTAGTCAGGACCCAAGCAAGCGAAAAGCCAATGGAACCAGGAACAAAAACTGAAGACGAGCTCGCTGAAAAGTAGGAGAAGCTGCTCACCGGCGGGAGCCTCATCAGAACCCTTGTCCATAGGGTGAAGCTGGCAGCAAGCACCTTTGGTTTTTCGGACTAAGACGAACCCACCTCGGTAGCGCGAGGACGAAATTCTAGCCTGCTTTTTCAGTCAATAAACGTTTTCTTTGTTCATCTATTCCGTGTTAATAACTACTGATTGGGTGATTGTCATCACTCCTTAGCTAATACATGGATATAAAAAAAAATGAAGTAACAAGTCGCATGTGTTTCTAACCTCGAAAAAGCGTAGGTTAGGGCGTGTTGGTTCATAACTAAGGTTTTTTAGCGCACGAAAAGGGACGAAGGACAGTGGCAAGACGCGGACACAGCGATAACTTCCAACAATTGTTTTATTCCATGAAGCGGTACACATATATATAGGGAACAGACATCACCGTACGCATGCGCATATGTACTGATTTTTAGTAAGATGAGACAGCAACGAGACACGTGTAGGATGATATCGAAGATGAAAAACGATCATGCATAGCCAAAAAATTTTTTTTTTGTTATTGCAAGATTAAAATGTCATTTCTATCAGGCCACCCTCTGAATCACGTTTAAAAAATTTAATTCTTTTTTTGAAAGATCAATTGAAGGCGCGCTAACACAAGCGCTCCCCAAACTAGCGATCGTCGCCGCTTCAATTATCTCACGTGTTGTTTGCGTCGGGCTTCTTCCTATCTATCGTCGGGCTTCTTCCTATATATAGGAAGAAGCCCGACGCAAACAACACGTGAGATAATTGAAGCGGCGAAGATCGCTAGTTCAGGGAGCGCTTGTGTTAGCGCGCCTTCAATTGATCTTTCACAAAAAGAATTAGATTTTTTAAACGTGGTTCAGAGGGTGGCCTGATAGAGATGACATTTTAATCTTGCAATAGCAAAAAAAATTTTTTGGCTATGCATGATCGTTTTTCTTCTTCAATATCATCCTGCACGTGTCTCGTTGCTGTCTCATCTTACTAAAAATCAGTACATATGCGCATGCGTACGGTGATGTCTGTTCCCTATATATATGTGTACCGCCTAATGGAATAAAACAATTGTTGGAAGTTAGCGCTGTGTCCGCGTCTTGCCACTGTCCTTCGTCCCTTTTCGTGCGCTAAAAAACATCATTTCTAACCTCTCCAACTGATTCCTCAACTAAATAAGTCTATCGTAATGGCGGAATTGATGCTAATGGGTGCCCTATGCATGATCATTGAGTAATAATCCTGAAAATAGTGTTACGGTGGAGATGTTATGTGATTACACGAAGCATCCTTTCGGAGTGTTCGTGAAAAATATTAAGCTATTTCGCCCCGTATTTCTAACAGTGTGTTCTAAAAAGGCGTGCTAGTCTCGCTCACGTGCTGGCTTTAGTTCAGACGTGTTACTAAGGTTTAACTCATTAATTTGGTTAAAATAAAGGTATAGAAGACTGTCACATACTAGTGTACTGGCCTGGAAATGAAGTTGCTTAGGTATCTTGATCTCCCATTTCGCTCATCCCTTCTCTGTCTAGAAATTTACTTCAGAAGAACTTTACTTTGGCCTAGTTGGTGTTTATTGCATATCATAGTGAACGCAAATAAAGACGGGGACAGCGGAAGAGAACACAAAAACGACACGGGTGGTATTTTTTTAGAAGATGCGCAGAACGTAGCAAACATGAACACTCATCAGCCTAGCGGGGCAAGCAATTATCAAAGAAATCTATCTCTGATTCGACCGCCCGTGTCGTTTTTGTCTTCTCTTCCGCTGTCCCCGTCTTTATTTGCGGTCAATATTAGATGCAGTAGAAATTTACGCTTGCTATTTTGGTAGGTTACTTTGGTTGATTTCGCATATGCGTGACATTTTATTGCTAGTGTGGCTATTACCTCACCTATAAATATATTTACGTGATTGACTCACGTAATTGTACATCACGTAGACTACACTATGTTACGGTTACGTGATTTGGCTAAGCGTTTTAGACACCAGCTTATTTTTCGTTGATTTTATTTCATTTCATTTCATTTTTATTTCCTAAGGGGTGGGGTTAACATGAGATAGTAAAACTTTTTTTTCATGATGACAGGTGGGATGTAACTTTTTCTAGGAAGCATCGGTTCCGTTATTGCATCGGTTGAGGGAGTAGAAACTCCTAGGGACCAACATTTATTTACTACTAAGCAGATATTTCTCTTTTTTTCTGCACCTTTTCTACAAAGGCAACACGTGCGTTTAGAAAAGACGGTTAATATATTATCAAGTGGTAGCGACTGTGGAGAAAACTGCAAAACTGTGAATGACGAAACTAACTTTTTGTTGGGTGATCTTGTGTTCACAAAAGCAAGGTACACTCAATGCACAGCGAAATCAGCGAACACGGTCGGCGATCGTCGAAATTCTGATAAGCGGGTCAAGCGCGTTGGCTTTGATACATCAGTCATCGAAGGTTCCAGAGTAATCGCTGGTGCCCGAGTTTCTTCCAGAAAGTTATACACCATTCGCATCGCGCATGCAGCAATCAGATTAGGCAAGGTTTGGTGACAACAGACAGTGGGTAGAACCATCGATAACGTTCCAGAAACTCCCGATACATGCACGCGCGTCCTGCGCTGAGCGATAACACTTGTTAGATGATCAAACGCGGTCACCCGATAAAGTACACGTGTCAATATCGTCTTGTGTTAGGACTAACCGTGAAACGTTTGCTGCAACAAGATAACACGTGTATTTGGTACGCAAAGGAAAGCTTAATAAGAGTTCTGCGGTTACATAACGTATTCATAAGAAGGCAAGCTGATGTCCGCTTGAATTTCTAGCACAAAGCTACAAAAAAAAATACCCATAATGGTTTAGAGGGTGAAAATTGGCAGATGAAGTTGGTGCTGGTATAGAAATCAAACCTGAAACCACCGCCAGAAGTGGGAACATCAAGCTACACCAAGCAGGCTTATGCGTAAAGAATTACATCTAATCAGTACTTGTAACAAACTGCAATTTTGGTAGTTTTAAAATTAATATATTTCTGGTCGATAACGCTCACTCTAATTGAATTACCTTTTCGGTAACACGTTACATGTAACCAGTTGCATTATTGACGAGACAAAGGACCCTATAACGTAAAACTATTCCAATCTGTTTTTATTGCAATCTCCTGACGTCAAATTTACGTAACCACCAACGCAAACATCTGGCGGTAACCCGCAGCGTTGTTTGAAAAGCCCAGTCAAACGCGCTCCTTGTTTATAGGAGTTCCTTTTCTTTTTAGAGCGCAGCTCTTTGGCGTCCGTTCCTGGGTTTCGCGTCGTCGTCGGCGTTGTCGTCGGCCTCGTAACCAGCTCCGCCCCCCTTTCATCCCCCCAGCGCTAACAGCGACCGACTGATACCGCTGGATGCCGCTGACGCCGCTAGAGAGTCAAGATAACGTGACTGCATAGAACACCGTCGCCGCCATGCAGAAAGAGGAGGAAAGGTTCCCCCCCCCCCTGTTCTTGTGTGGCGGATAGGGTGCTCTTCAGTTGCCGACGCGCCGGTTATTTCACGTAGGCCCCGGCACGTCGACGAATACGTGACCACCTTCCCACGGCTAGACCTGGTTCTTAGCGCTGCGGAAGCGAGGGTATCATATTGTTTGTGTCGGCATCGGCGGCGTTGTCCCTGAAACCAACTCCGCAGCTGGGGTTGACTCACTATCGGCGTCAGCGGCATCAGTCAGTCGCTGCTATCTCTTCCCTCCTCCCTTTATCGTGTTGTCCGCTTGCTGCGCGCGCTTCTGCCCCCATCGTTTGCCGCTGGGTGTACACGCCGCCCCCCTCCCCCCTCTTCCTGCGAGTCTCCGGTTGTCAAAGCGCCGGCTCGAACTTAATTCCTTTCTTCGCTCCTCCTCCAATGCAACCCCTGTGCGGTGGCAATCAGAGAGCCAGATCGGTGGCGGCGGATCTGTATATGTGCACCGCCCGAGCCGAAATTGCCGCTGCCGTTCGCCCTGTGCGGTGGCAATCAGAGAGCCAGATCGGTGGCGGCTTGACATAAAGACAAACAGCAATTTCCTAACACTTATGTGGGAGAACATCCCGTTCCTCTCGCTCGTAACGCGTCCCACGGCTGTGACAACCTCGCGAGGCACTTGTATAGATCTCGTCTTTGAGAATCAAGCATTGGTGTACCAAGTCGAACATATATCAGTCTATTTCTCCGACCACAAAGCTTCCTTCATGGCTGTCAAGAACTGTTAGTGGAGTCTTTGTTAAAGGAATACGTGTGAAAAATAAAAAAAAAATTCTGTGATAGCGCATACATGTGTTGCTCGATTTCTTTGCCTCAATCTATCGAAAAGGTGAAACAGCTTATTTGCTGCGCTCAAATTTCGCATTGGGAAGTTACGTAATCGTCGGTAATTTTTTTCCAAGCGAACAGCATTGCCTACATTGAGCAGATTTTCTTATAGAATTGGCTGAAAAGAGGCGAGGGACACCCTCAAATGGAGATGGGTTCGATAGGGCCGAGCCAGCACAGTGAAGGTAGATAACCGGATGTGGTGCCGGCGTCTGCGATTAATACGCTTCCCCTTCCTTAGCTTGCTGTGGCTGGTCGAAAATCGCGGCGGCGTGGAACGGAACTTTAAAAATGCCGCGAGAACGGATCTTCAGCATAACTGGCAAAGTGATGTCGTATAAGTGCCGAAAGGGCTTAGTAACGTTATACCACCATGGAAAAATGTTTATTATACGCAAATAAATCCATACTCATCGGCCGCTCCGAATATCTAATGCCAGAGCAATCGGCGGGCAGCCATATTCTATTCCTTTCGGAACGCTATCTCCGGCTATCCAGAAAAAAAAGTTTTGTTCGGCATATTATGCGTCTTTAAAGAGTACATGCACGTCATTTTGACGCGGTGAGTGTTCGCGGTTTTGCGACGTCGCGTGATCGACTGACAGAGGAAGTGTATGGGCGCAGCCCGAAAACGTTTGATCAATGGCGAAGTATTATCGCGAAAAGGCGTCGAATCAGAAATAAACGCATGATTAGACCAAACGAAAGAAAAACAATTATTTCTTTCGTTTAGTCTAATCATGCATAGTCGGTGCATCATATCAGATGGGGCGTTTTCGCGGTTTTCGTGACGTCGCGTGAGAGACAGGCGAAGTGGGGGTGGTCTGAAATTTTTTTGACTAATCATGGAGGACTGATTGCATAATTAGAATAGACAAGTTTGGAATAGCTTTACGTTATAGAACCTAAAGTGTAAGAGACGATTAAGCTTCGAGCACTTGAATTTCGCGAGAACTACACGAAAATGCCAGCAGTCGTGTCACACAGCAGCCTCGCGGACGCGCATGTACAGACAGGCAGGCCCGGCGCGCAGCATTTGTTTCCTCGTCGTAATGACAGGTTGCGCAAGCCTGTATCGTCGGCAGCGCATTATGCATTGGGCGATGGTTTCGCGTTCTGTACGGCACGTGCACCGCCGTGTCAGAGCGCTCATTTTCAGTGAGTTTCGACTTCTGTTTCTGCATTGTGATTGGATAGTTGCAAACCATTGTTCTCCGTCCGGTGTTCGTACGTCACGGCAACACCCGACGCCCTTCAGTGCGCACATCGAGCGAATTTTCAGTGTCGATGCTGAAGTCCTCAAAAGGAAACTAGGGTAAATTTGAAATTGTGAAAGGCAATTGTTAGTGAAAATAAGCAACGAGCTGAAGGCTCCAGAGAACGCATTGAAAGAGGCAAGTAAGCTCGTTCCAATTACTGTATTTGTGACATGTTAATCAGAATTGGGAGGAAGCTAATTTGAAAGTAACTGATTACTATTTAGTAATTGCTTACTTTGTGAGCGCAACTTTCGCTGCTGTATGAAAAAAACAACAACAATCATACCCATTTTTTACACAGACGATTCAACGACCGTGGAAGGTTCTGCAGAATCAGTGATTTTTCCTGCGAAAGTCACCACCTTAAAGGTCAAGACATCCCACCAGATGACATCGACAGTCGCGAAAGTAGCTGCTCTTCGCAGTGCACTTCGTACAATTCGAGAGGAGCCACTTCAAAAATAGAGTGTCTTCAGTGACACCAAGGAAGCTGCACATAGCTTGCTTTCTGCCTTACGCCGTGGGCCTACGAACAACTAGTTCTAGAAATCTGAGAGCTCCTTCAGTGTCTCATCGAGCAAGGACACGACATGTGCATTTCAGCTGCTCCCACTAGCCACTGCGCTGCAATGGGCAACGAACGTGACCATGAAGCTGTTCGATCTGTTTATGAAGCCGGCGTGCAGAAATCAATTCCCTGTCAAGAAGAGATACAGCAGCGAAATTTCGAGTGCTTGCAAACGGCGTCATAAAATCATTGTGGAACACACCTAGTTTCCAGCACACACGTCTTCATCGACTGGACCCCTGTCTTCCATTTCATCGTCCACCTGGACTATCCCGACCCGAGACAACGGTTCTTTACCGAGTGTGGTTTGGTGTCGCTTTCACAAAATAATTTGCTTTCTACCTCAAAGGGATGGTAGAGCTGTGTGTGACCACTGCGGCAACGAGGAAACTATCGAACATGTCCTTTGTCATTGTCCCCGATACAGCGCACACAGGCAGTCACTCGCGACAAGACAGTAAAAGTAGTATTGAAATTTTTGCATTCGAGTGGCCTATTAGAGACACTCTCGTATTCACAGACTTTCCCAACCTCCATTATTTACCTTTCTTGTCTTTGCTTTTTTTCCGCTATTATTTCCATATTTCATTTCCCCTTCCCTACCCCAATGCAGGGTAATAAACCAGAATCTTATCCGGTTAAGCTCCTTGTCTTTCCCACCCCATTTATCAGCCCTCGGCGAACTTTGGCCCCATCGCAGATCGCTTTTAAGACAGGGCTCGCGCGGCTCCGCCATATGCAGCCGCCGCCAGAGTGCGCTTTATCACGGTTGATAAGTGGTTCGCATGGAGAGGAGATAGCGTCATCGACCACGTCTACGTACGACGTCTACCAAACGCGAGACTGTTCAATTACGTAACGTGCTACAGCACGCTTCGGCCGGTGCCCGACTTCCACGGAGCAGCGGCATCATCCAGACGCACCATCATATAACATGAGTGACCATTGCTACTGCTCGCCTCTTCGTCATCTCATGCTGGTCTCAGTTAACAGTTCAGTATTGCAATCGCGCTTCTCCTTTTCACGATTCTTTCGCGCTGTTTCTTGCAGGTATACCAAACATAGCAGCATACGACGACGAAACAGCAAGTGATTAGTAGCAAATGCTTACGCATCATTTAGGTAACTCCCACAGGAGATTCTGCGTGTAATTTTTTTTCCACGCTGACAAACCTTGAATGTGACTGCGGTACCCGCTGTTTTGGCATTGACTCCCGAGTCCTTTGTTGGCTAGAGACGCCGCCGAGGTTTGAAATGGCCTGACAATAAATTGTGCGCACCTATATCTTTTCGATGAGGTTGTCATTGACTTCACAGAAACAGGAAAGAGAAACGTAGTTGTAGAAAGGAGGAAGACAGCTTTGTTTTCCAGTATATTAACTTTTAAGCGAAAGCCTGTCCCATTGGATTGTTACCTACCAAAATTGGAACCCTTATAGGCAATTGTATTTGTGGGACGGGCCAACGGCCCACCGCCCTTTTTCTTTGTCTGTTTGACCATTATAATCTAGACGATATCCTGTCCTTCAGACTTGGCTGAAATCACTTTTGCTGATAGATCAGTGAGGCTCCGTACAGTGAACGTCTAAATTAGTCTGGGTATTCACAGTCATTGAGACAATCCAAGAGTGAGACATTGTTACTGTATTATTCAAGTTGTAATTCATTCGCATTATCCGCAATGTATATACATGTAAATGTTTAGCTATAAACATTCATTATACATCTGGTGGACATCGCCCATTGTCTGCCTTTGATCATCACTGCCAAGAATCATCCGAGAGACTTCACTTTTTTAACTAAAGAACGGAGAAGCAAGAAGAAGAACTGTAGACACTAAAAAAGTTACCGGCACCATACCAACAACTACTTCATAACGGAAGTTAATGTCATCACGAGATTCATCATTACGCGTGCTGCAACAGACAGGTCAACGGAATACAGGCTACGCTTCCTTGATGAGGACATCCTATATTCACATTCGGAACGTCGAAAACTGTGGTAACAGACAACCACAGTATTTTCACGTCATGAGCTGCAACACGTTACTTGACAGAGAAGAGCATGCACCACAGGTGAACCATACCCTGCGCGCCCAAAACAAACGGTCTTGTTGAGCGCACGAATGCAAAAATTATGGCTTTCCCGTAATCGGGAGCAGATGTAAGCACGAAATGGCTACCGGCAAAGCAGAATGGTTGGAGATGATGATAGCCATAATCTTAAAATGGTTATAGTGCATGTTCGCGGCGGCACACGCCACCACACCACAGCACACGAACTTGTTTTGAACTGAACGTCATTGCAAGTGTCGTCTCGGCCAAACAGCCATCCGCAGCGCGCCGGATGCTGCCGGCTTGGCCACGCAGCGCGGCGCCATCTCTCGAGCCGTGGAACTCAGGGACCGATGGCGTTGAATAGGTAAACCTGTCTCAGCGCCAAAAGACGACAATCGAGTGTATGGTGTCCTGTATTTGCCTTTTGAACGTCGCTATTGAAAATGACAAAGAAAACTTCAGCGCACTAGAAGTTATAGCTTGAGTAATATTGTGAACAAACATCAGGAAGAACTCCGAAGCAATATTTTTTAACTTGTTTGGACAATAACTAGCGTATGTAATACGGTCCTGTACAAGGGGGTGGGAGCCAGAGACTGCATTTTCTTAAGTTTTGACTGCTTGCCCAGATGATGACGTTTTGTTCTTGCAGTTTGCCCGGATAGCGGCTCTGGTTTTTGGCTCAAGGTTATTTGAAGGTCGCCGACAACGGCAGCAATAAGCATTTCATGCTTGAAAATCCTGTCAGCGCCCAGAAAGAAGCTAAATGGCAACATGGATCACTGGAGCGAATACCCAAAGAAACAACGTTCCAGGTGAACAACCAGCCGTATGTTTCTATCAGGCTCGATGATTTGTTCACACAAACCATTGTTCTAAAGGACCAATAATAAGCGCACAAGAACCAACGAGTTTGGCGCACCAGTCAGTATCTCGTTTCTAGGGGATCATTCGTAATCATTCCTGGACATCGTAACAGTACGACAGATTATGACGGTTGATATGGAATTTTCCGCATGTGTGACCAATCTCTCATTCTCCTAATTGTAAATCTAGCTTTCCTGCGATGCAGTTTGGCCAATTAATGGAGGCGTAGAAGTTTTTGGAAACAGCCTATACTAGCACAGTTTGCATGTACTATCTCATAGAAAATATAGACGTCGCTCTCGTGAGGAAACCACACACAGGAGACGAGCCCCCAGTATGTGCAAGTAGTACTTCGTCTTAATTTGAAGAATGACCGGTACCACCATTAGTCGGGCAGATATATGCAGCGCAGTGCAGAAATGCGAACATGTCAATAAAGAAAAAGGTCTATTGTGTCAGGTGGTTATGCAAAACCTGCGTTTGCCATTGCGTCCTTGCTTTTTGAAGCTAATTATAATAAGGTGGAAATTATACGCGGGACCAGTGGCGTAGCAACAGGGGGGGCCGGGGGCCCCGGGTGCAAGGGGCCAGTGGGGGGGTGTCATATACGCCTGAAGACACCCCTCTTTCCACCGGCTTGACTGGGCGCAAATCGCAAAGAATGCTCCGGCATCCAGTAGCCCGAGCTCACGCACCTGATGCGTTGCACCGCAGAATTGTCGGCTGCAGCTCTATCAACACCCCACGGAATAATTGCACGAATGTGCGGGCAAAAAACATTTAATTCGCGAAATGGTCGCTAAACTACTCGCCTTAGCGGAACGTTTCATGTGGGGTGCGCTCGTGCTGTGCGTTCATGCTGGGAGCAGGAGTCGCTAAACATACATTGAGGCGTTGTAAAGCGTTGGGGCTCTTGGGTCCCTCTTCTGTTCAGAACGCGCAGCGAAGACGAACAAAGAGAGCAGTAAGAGGGCGTTCAACCACCGCGCCCGGCGCTCACGTTTACGGCGAAGCGTTCGTTGAGAGCGACGTTGCATAAGTGGGGCCGTCAAAAGTCGCGAATGGGATTCTCTGGATCGTCTTAAGACTCGGTTCGGCCGAAGAGTTTGGCGGTGTATGACTCGACAGGCTGTAGTCACGGGCCCGCCGCGATGTCCGGCTCGCTTTTACTTACCCTCTCCCGCTCGCTCCGAGAAGCCGCTGCGAAACCTGCCGTTATGTTTCACGCTTTCCTTCTTACCCTCGAAAGTTTCAGAAAACTGTTGTTGTTGTGTGACTTCATGTCGCAAGTACAGTGTCTGTATCAGCTGCACAGAATTTTATATATAAAAAGAAAGGTGAATTTTGTAAGGATATTCCCAGGTCGAGATTCTATGAAGCTATGTCTTTTTGTGATTACTAGGAACACAGTAGCGCGAAAAATATGGCACATAAGTAATAACCATATCCTTAATAATCCCGCAATTAGTACTTATAGAGGAAGCAGTTCCATTCGAGAATTTAGGACACAAAGTCATATTATTAAGTAGACAAAAACTTCTTAAACAAGATCGTTTTGGCTGCTACAACCTGCAGTACTTTGGCACTGCGGGCGGCGCCCAGTATAGGGCAGCAGCGAAAGAAGTATGAAATAGTGGACCAGCGACGTTGATCCCTTAATCCTCTTCATTTCGAGTGCAGACCAACAGTAGTGCAAGCTTTCGCTGGCACGGGCTTCATCGCGGCGTTTTCTTTCCTTTTCTTATGGTGACGCCAAGAATCGACGCGAAGCGCGCTCTATTCTGCTCCCAATCTTGCAGTGGTACCGCAGCTCGGATAATCAGTTTGTCCGTGTAGCAGCAAATGAAAACAAGGGTATATTGATCAGAATGAAGAGAACTCGTAATTGTCATAGCATTGGCGTCCGCGCAGCGGGGAGGCAGGTAGCGTTTTCTAATAGGGTGGGGAGATCAGCGTCACTGACACACGAATTAATTTTCGCTTTCGTTCAGGGCTGCCAACAGACAAAATACTGCGTGCCATAGTACCTACGACAATTTTTTGTGAAGTTGTTGTTGGGTAAGATATGAATGTCGGGCTTCAATTTTGCAAATGCAATATTGCCGCTAAAATTGGTAATTAAAGCTTTATTATAAAGATATTTTTGTTACTTGTGACGTGAGGCATATTTTCCACTATGCCGCATTTGTATTGGCTGCCAAGCCTTACAGTCTGACAGAATATGTGCACATGGGCTTATCACAAGTTATAAGTGCAGCACCATGTGTTATTTGGCGCAGGAAAAACAGCGTGTATATTTGCTGCATTCGCGATCTCTGGGAAAGAAAGCGAAGGAGAGGGGGACCCGGGGAACGTGCGCGGTATCCAACGCGGATGTACTGGTGCTGAAACCCGGAAATTGTCGATATCCTCGCCTTCCTCGACTACACCAGGGGGGGGGGGGGGGGGTTGACAGAAGACCTATGGGCCCCGGGTGCCAGACGACTTAGCTACGCCACTGGGGACAACGAGATTTACAATTCTTCACGAGCACGAAGTAGCCAGCACTGCAGACGTATTTAATTGAGTTAAAAAGCGCCTTTGTTAGCAGCTCTAAGTTCTCTTTACTAAAGAAATTTTTAAGGCCGATCTACACTATACGCAAGATTTCACCGCTCCGTCTCTGTTAACCCAGACTCTCCGCATTATGGTCCTCCTGCGTTACCGTTCGATTTTTGCAACGCGCTGCATGTTTGTATATTGATATACATAGGCGGGACGAGTTATTACCCGTTCACGCACACCCCAAGCCACCCGTGCAAACGATGACACTCACCGCAGCAGGTTTAATATGCCGATAGTGGCACCCAAGGCGACCACTGTCCAGACGACCAACGCTGCCGTGCCTAGCATGGTTAGGCTGCGAAGGAGCGAGTCCTACGGACGATAATGAGCGCCAGTATTTACGCCAACGTCGTACTTCGTCACGGGGGGGAGGAGGGGGCGGGTCAAAACTTGCCCCACACAATGGCGCCTTGATAACGCGACAGATAGCGCTGCTCGACACGTTTGCAGTTCAATGCCTGCGGTTCCTTATTATTGATACATTTATTAAATATATGCTTAGCCGCGAATAGGAATCCGCTGAGTTCTAGTTAAAGTAACTGATAAAAAAGGCCCCCACCATGCTTAGACAACGTTGCACGTAGCAGAGCAACGAGTCACGTTGCTCTGCACGGAAGACATATTTGCACGTGACGCAACGTCGCTTCCGCTGTTTCCGAAGCCCATTGTTACCGTTCACTTGACGCTCTGTCTAATTGAAGGCTGTTTTGAAGAATAAAAATTGTGTGACAGTTACTTTAAACAAGACCAGGGAGCTTAGAAAAAAGATAGGCAAAATCAGGAACATCTACTAGGTTAGGAGATACTAATGCCGTGACCACGAGTTACTAACATAAATAAAAAAGTTGTAGGTTATTTCTAAGCTATCGTTTAATCTAATAAATGTTGGATACAACCTACATGTAAATATTTCGTTGTTTTGAAATGTATAGAATAGAATATATTGTTAATTTCGGGCACAAATGAAGATATCAGTAAATTCCGTGCGCATAAGCCTTGTGGCTTGTGTGCGTGACTGGGCAGTATCAGTTCATGAGCATGTAGGAAGGAAAAAAGAAGAATGCACAGGATTCATAACAATTTCACCATATTATACAGAATCTCGTAAACAATATCACAACTGGATAGATGCATGCGTAAATAACCGTGCGACTTAAGGTAAGTAATGCATAAAGCAAAGTAATTAAAATAATAAAACACACCAGCTTCATGCATGTAAACAGTAACATAAAGAAAATCTTCAGATTCTTAACACAGACCAGAGAATAAAAACATGCGTTAAAAAGAAACGTGCACGTAGCCAGCAGATTGATGAAAGTGTGCAGCGAAGCAAAAGCACGTAGTGGGCATAAATATTGCTTCTTTTCATGCCTCTTCAAATGTCCAAATGCATAAGCAATGACCTCATGAAGTTTAAGGTTTGTTGAAATGAGTTTGTAGAAAAGCTAGTTTGCAAGTCAGTCAAATAAAATGAAATATAAAGAGGGCGGTTTTTCCATTCATATTTTGTGAATACCCGAAGGAGTTCATACTCCTCTATATGTCTTATACCCCTATCACACGGGCACCTACAAACTCCATTGAACTCCTTCGTGCTTACGCCAATGGGGTAGCGCACCGTGTCACACGGTCTCCCTTACGCCAAAGAAGTTAAATGGAGATATCGGGCAAAGAGAGTTCGGCAACGACCATTACGGTTGGATGGAGTAGTCTCGTTCCCAGGTAGCTACAGTTTCGCGGAAAACCATGCTAGCAAAATCGTTGTAACTGTCTCATTTACAAATTTTAGCATTATTATTTTTTTGCCTTTGGATATATGCCACATAATGGAAGTTTTAATTTGTTTTTAAGGGCATCAGCGCCTGTACCCTCTACGCCAATAATTCGCACACCGCATCGGGAAACCATTTCGTTTGTTTTTATACGCACGCGAGCCGAACGTGTCGTTCAAGCCCTACGGGTAACTTCTCCGGGTGACACGCACCATGAGCGATCAAAAGCGCATTATCGTCCTCCTCGCTTTCGTCACTCATCTAGAAGCAGTTGAGCTCACCGCGAATTCACAGACACGCACAATTGCACAGCTGAACCACAACTGGAAGCGTACCGGCCCAACAACGTGACCCGCGCTGCCCACGCACGAAAGCAAGAGCGCAGTGTGGCCAGCATCGCTTGCAACTTCGCTATGCTTGGAAAACAAAAGTCTTGCGGTAACGTACCGCAAAGTTTCTCGCTGTGATTTTATAGTATTACATACTGCGTTAAAAACATACACAGACTACTTTAACGGCGACCGTATATATGAACAGTTGCACGCGGAAGCGCAGCAGCGCCGTTTCTATCCCGTGCGGCGCCCGTCGAAAGCTCGCCCTGTGCCATGCAGCACGGCCGCAACTCCATTGCCGCCAATCTCCGTTCATGCTCAACGGAGTTCGCAGGTGCCCGTGTGACAGGGGTATTTTCTCTAACATTTTCAGATTTGAAGGTAGTAGAGTAGCAGTAGTAGTGTCACAGAAAATCCGGTGTGGGACGTCTTTTTGGCAAAGATTTTCGGATCACTCGTACCCAGGCCCTCCATGTGGCGCAAGGACGCTACTGAGCTAATTAAATTTCTCAAACTAAAGTACGTAAAAAATCGTAAAGTACGACTTACAATCTACAGACATGATAGCGTCCGATTGTAATTTGACTATACGAGAAAACATGATTCTGTTACTCAAAAACTCAAAGAATCCAATTTTACGGCATTTCTACAATTCATAGACCTGCCACGGCGTCCGCCATTTGCACGCGCTGGCGCGTGAGTATTTCGGGGGCCACGGAGCGGCGCGCCAAGTTTCTTGCATTACCTCCAGATTGCGCACGCCTCAGCCACATTGCGGCCCACGTAAGAGGCCGCGTTTCTATCAGAAAGCCGGCCTTCATGCATAGCGCTCGCGGCCAGCATTTTCAGGCAAACATTACGTTACATACGCTCCAGTTGCCGGGAAGCGTGAGAAGCAGTCAGGGATCTTTGAATGCTATCGCGTTCCACTCTTAAAGGCGAAGGTTAAGCGTCCTCCATCTTTTTTGTATATAACATGGAAGGCAAATTGCCTATGTACATCCAGCATGCTAAAGCAGTTCATAAAGTCTAATGAACCTTCCACACAATGTGTTCGATGTACAATGAGCACCGCTATTTTACGTAGAATAGAATTTAATAAGTGAACATGTAAGGAGATGGAAAGAGAGAGAGAGAGATGGCTCTTTATTAGAAAGACAGGGAATTTTGCCGGCGCGTATATAACCGCTGACGTGCTACAGTGTATAGGGATGGGATTAAAAGATTCCAGAGGAGAGTGGGAGAAAAAAGAGAATAAAAATAAATATGAAATGTCCAAGTGGACCTGATACTAATATTTACAGGTGACATGGCGGGTAAATTTAGGCTTTTGTATGTGAAGTGTGCAATCTTTAAAGCTTTCCTATTAGACCAATTTCTGACAGGTATTTGAACAATAAATACAAAACCCGCCGCTGTTTTGAAGGGCCGGGCACTGTACCTAAGATGCTCGGTAATGTTAACGATTAGATGTCCATTTGTTGCTCAAAAAATTGTCTCTCGTCGCGGTACGCGGGGCATTCTGGTAGTATGTGCTCCATTGTCTCTAAGTTGCGACAGTTATCACAGTATGGGCTAGTGGTCAGCCCTATACGGTACAGATAACTGATCGTGTATGCCACATTCAGTCGAAGAGGGTGCTGCAATGTCTCTATGTGTCGAGGAAGTGGTCGTGGAATTCGGCCTAATTTCTGGGTTATCTTGGTGAAGCGGCAGATTCGAGAGGTGGTCTTTTTCTTGATAGGCATATTTTTTGCCATGTTTGAAGCGTCTGCTTTTGTAAAACATGTTCTTTTGAAATTGCGGTATTGAAGTCCTTTTCTGGCAGCTTCATCCGCTCTTTAATTTCCCGAAATACCGGCATGGCCAGGTATCTGCTGGAATTTGATGTAATGCCCAGCAATCTTAGCCTTGTGGTGAAGGTAAGCAATGTCAAATGCTCCAAGTTGATTATTGCAACGCTTGTGCCTGTTCCACATACTTTGTAGGGCTGCTTTTGAATCCGTAAAAATCACCTATGTCTTTGGCGGCTGCTGTCGAGGTACATACACAAGGGCCTCCTTAATGCCATATAGCTCCGCTGAAGTAGATGAGGTCGCTCGATCAAGACGAAACGAGAATCGTTGCCCTGTAGAGGGAATAAAAATCCGCACGATGAGCGATGTGGAGTTGTAGAGCCATCTGTGAAAATGTGCGTTGCGGCTGCGTATTCTTGGTGCATATATTCCAAAGCTATTTGATAAGTCGCTGCTTAAGGTATTTTCTTTTTCGAACTGATTCTAGGGATATATGGCACGATTTCCAGTGGGGATAGTGTCCATGGTGAAATGTTTCGAGGCATAATTTGTGACGCCTGAGCAGGAATCGAAATAGATATGCTTCCAACGGCCTGCCCAAAGCTAGATGTAGCACAGGTTCTAGAGATATCCTTTAATAATAATTTAAACATCCCTTAAAAAGTGAGTCTTCGTATGAATGACGTGGCGGAGGTGAATCCAAAGTGTCTCCTGCGAAGATAGCACTTCAAGAGGCAGCTATCTAGCTTCTGTTACAGTTCCTGAACGGGACGACCCCTTCGGAAGGCCAAGACATACGTGAACGCAGTTGTTCCGTGCTGCCTCAAGTTTTCTCTTGCTTGTGGGAGACATTTTGCGCAGGATCGGGAGGTAATACCGTGGTGTTCCGTCGACGTAGGCCTTATGGAGGAGCACCATTGATCGACAGTTGCTGCCCCACTGTGATCGGGCTAAAAATCGGAATATGTGCGACGCCGAGGAAATCTTCTCACTCAGTTTTTTCACTTGAGGCGACAATGTGAGGTTTCTATCTATCATCACTCCAAGAAACCTTTGCGTCTTGACGTATGGAAGGCCACGACCACCCAACACTAGTGGGTATTTTTTCATACACCTCCGCGTGAAAACCATGGCAACGCTTTTGTCGGGGGACAATTTCAGACCACTTGGATTTAGGTAGGTCGATATATTTGCTGGCGCTCTCTGGAGACATTGTTGGGTGGTACTGCGGGAACGCGCCGCGCTCCAAATGCAGATGTCGTCCACATACAGTGTGATTTTGACGCCATGGGGCAGGTTTCTTCTTAGATGGATGAAGACTAAATTAAATAATACCGGGCTTAATACAGCCCCTTGTGGCACTCCCTTCTCGACGGTATAAAGCGCAGTGGTGCCCTCCGGGGTACACATGAAAAGTTGGCGTCCTTGAAGATAGTCTTGAATCCATGCGTAAAGCGGTCCTCCAAGACCAAGGGTTTCCAAAGCGTCAAGTATTGCTTTATGATAGACCGAATCATATGCTGCCTTAATGTCCAAAAATAAAGCAGTAGTTGTGTTTCCACTGACAAATTCCTTTTCAATGGATGAGACCAAGGCAATGACATTATCAGTTGCGGATCCATTTTGCCGGAAGCCATTCATTTCCTCCGGGTAAACTTTTGTAGTTTCCAGGAACCAATTTATTCGCTTGTGGATAATTTTTTCATATAGCTTCCCTACGCAGCTGAGCAGAGATATGGTCTGAAGGAGGCGTAATTTGTCGGCTGCTTCCGTGGCTTCAATATAAGAATAACTTTCGCAAGCTTCCATTCCGTAGGAAGCTCCCCAGTTATCCATGAGGCATTGTAGTACTTCAGAAGGCGTAGGCGAGATGTGTGGTATATATTTGCGAGCGCTTAATAACTCACGCCGTCATGACCAGGTGATGATCGCTTGTTTTCGTCGCCGATTGCTACGTAAACAAGCGATCATCACCTGGCCATGACGGTGTGAGATGGAGAACCGTAAAATGTTAAGCTGTACCTAATAATGAATTCGCCTAACGCCTTATATACATCCTTTCTCAGGGATACATCACAAATAGATATGAAATTACACAAAGTAGCTTTATCCGCTTTGCTACGTATTCAATATGGCATTCAAGGATAAAGTGTAATCGAAATTAAGACTGAGATACTTAGCACGGTGTATTAACGTCACAGGAGAGCAATAAGAGTTCTGGCAGCTGCTGTCGTGTAGGGATATTGGATGTGAATGCTTTAATGTATTGTGTGGGTTACGGAAACATAGTAGGTTAGTCTTGTGTTCGTTGAGAAATATGCAGTTTCCTATAAACCACTCTAAGAAGCACATAATATCCTGCTGTAGAACACGAGCTTCTACATCATAATTTGTGCAAAGTAAAACAATGGCAGTATCATCAGCAGGCAAATAAACTTCAGAAATAATGGTCAGGCATGTTAGACCATTGATGTAGATGTTAAGCCATAATGCCTCAGCACAGGTCTCCGGGCCACACCGCAAGTAGTATCTAACGTCTCCCTGACAGAATCAGCTATTTCAACATAATGACTGCGACTGGAGTAGTTTTTTGAGAAAGCTGCTGAGAGGACCTCTGAGGCCTAAGTTTTCCAGTTTATCAACCATAATAAAATGGTCAGTCGTGGCACACGCTTTTCGCAAGTCGACGAGAAGCGTGAGTAGTACATGCTTATCAATTCTCTGGCACACAAAGTCAGTAAAATCTTCAAGAAGCATTGCAGTAATTCGACTTCCGCGGAAACCGTATTGTGAATCTTTAAGCAAGTTGTATTTCTCACAGAAAGATGTCATGTTCTCATGTACTATTTTTTCCTAGAATACAGGCTGAGGAACTCAGCATTGCTGTCGGTCTGTAGTGGTTGTGCACTGATCACAAGCCCTTGTAAAGTGATTTACAGCGTTGGTCTTCATACCTGCCTACATCTTCTTTTTTCATCAGCCTATCTTTACGTCCACTGCAGGACGAAGACCTCTCCCAGCGATTTCCGTTGATCCTCACTCGTAAGCCTTCCCAGTTGAATACTTGAATACTTCTAAGCATGCAGTGGAGAGATTGTGTCTCTGCCTGACCGTCTTCTTGATAGGCAATTTTCTGCTTTTCTTGTGGAGAACCAAGGTGGCTCTGGATTCTTTGTAGATATTTCCCAAGATATTCACGCATGCCTCTTGTACTCCTCGATTACGCAATGCCCCCACGAATGCTGGTATCTCTACTGAATCAAATGCCTTTTCATAACCTATGAAAGCCATATAGAGCGGTTGATCGTACTCTGTAGATTTATCATATTAGGTCCATAATACCCGTGTCCTAATTGTTTAGTTTATAATATACAATAGCACTGTGTTAAAGAAAGTCACAAATTGCGGAACATATCTCTTAGCTTGATTAAGTCGGTCCCTGGAAATCTAACAAGAATTGAACACACTGCTTCCTATGACTCAACCGCTGTAACTTCTGAAATAAACGCCGAGTGTACACAGGAACTCTTTTAAGACGCGTTGAGTGGATTGTAGAGGCACTTGGTCTTGAAGTTGTTTTACTGAATGAATAAAGTACTGATTGAAGGCATTAGTCAGTATATGCCAGTGAGGTTAGGGAATATTGACATGAGTGATTAATTTATGTCCTTTTTGGATGGCTTTCTTGTATAAGAATCAACTAATTGCCATTTTTCATAACATTATTGCTAAAAAAGGTAAACTGATTTAATTGGTAATGCTTTGCCAATCCTACTTTAGCTGGAAATTTGTTTCATACTTGCATATTTTCCTACCTTAAAATAACATCATTAGGATAATCTCGACACCTCTTTAAGAACTTATTCTTTATGTAATTAAATTTCATTATCTCCTCCTCTATCCAGGGACTCTCCAGGCTCTTACGTTTTAGCTTTGCGTTCTTTTTTGCTTAATTATACATATATTTGCATTTTTAAATGGAAGGTTCATAGGTTCGAATGTGATTGAGTCTTATTAGAAAGCTACAATTGGAATTCTTGATGTGTTTAGCTACCTCTCTGAAATTTATTGTGAACCGCTGTTCTACTGACGCATGCAAATTAATGATCGATTTCGCTATTGCTGTCAATGCAATAAAATTGTGGTCCACGAGTTTCCTTTTAATAATGCATCCAAGCATATATTTTTCTGACATTGTTGTACTAATATGGTGTATTGATGATTGGGTTAATTTGATGCCAAGAAATTCTTTCCTGGTCACACCTTGTGTATGGATATGGAAGCCATGACTTTCTTCCAGGGTTAAATAGTCTGTCGTTACTGATATGCGTTTGCCAGCAATGTCGACATTAATATCCCAGGCTAAAATGGTTTACTTACGAGTACCATCTCTTTTTAGGAAGCTGGACAGATCATCAAGAAAAATATGAGCATTTTTACTTCTAGTTCTGTAAATTGCACAGAATAACTACACTTCATCAGTCTTATCAAGGGATAGGGTAGTACTTCCGCTTTAATAAATGAAACTTGTGCGCGGTCACATAACCAGCCATCTTTGGAGCGCAACTCTTAGGCACCCGTTCCTGCGGCGAGCGTCGGTGTCGGCGTAACCGAGTGAACGACCACAGAGAAAGATGAAAGCGAACGCGCAGGGCAGCGGAGATGAAAGACGCGAGCAGGAAAGCGGAGGAGGAGGGTATGGCGAAAGGGCAAGAAGAAAAGCGTAGTGCGGCGACGATGGCTACGAGATGGCGCCAGAGTAGCGCGCGTCGTCTGGGAAGTCTGTCGGCGTCTGCTGCGGTGAATCGGGCCCACGAATCGTGGGGCGATTCGAGTGCACTGGCCCTCGCAATCCCCAGATTAGCGAGGCAGCTTCGCCACACTTCGCTCCGTTTGCAACGCGCCGCAAGAGACAGGCTGTTCACACCAGCCAGTATATCGAAATGAAAACACGTATACAGCTGCGCCCAATTTTCGCGTTAGAGAGTATCGTAATCGTCAGTCAATTTTTCTCACAAATGCGACAGTACCACCACTTTTCTTAACTGTCGTTCGATGCGAAAACACATTAAACACGACAATTTGAAATTGAAAATATTCGCACCTATTTACGTTGATCTCTGTTAATACACGAACATCCAAGTGCAATAACACCGAGTGAAGGCACATCTGTAATCTATCCTAATTTCTTTTCACAGTGTAGCAGTTGACATGTAGCAGTTCAAATAAAACATAACCCAAGTTATCAAATGACCACACTTGCTTTCTTTCGGTAGAATCCGCAAAAGTAACAAAGTTTTCAGACATGGCCAGGAAGTTTACATAAGGCTTCTTCGCTGATGTTTGCGAATTAAAGGGACACCTTCCAACATTCTTACTCTACATTCAGCATCCATACGAATAGATAGTGCGTGTCTCTAGGTTGATTTTTTGTCAACCAAGGCAGTCTCTTCATATTTATTGACAAATTCTCATTATTGTATACCTTCCAGTTCCTAAGTGCTTCCCTTTTTCTAACCGCTTGTCTTGAAAAATCCTGCTACTAAGACGCTTAGGTACAGGGAGAGTTCCTGATTTCTTGCCTCTAATCCTGTGAATAGCCTCAATTAGCTGATGGTTGCAAGTGCGAAGCTCAAATTTCGCGACGAGGGACCGAACGAGTGCCTTTAGGTCTGCACTCTCCCTGACTTCAATACCTCAAATCTCTAGGTTATTTCTCCGTAAATATATTTCCAAAATTTCAGCTTTCAGCTGCGTGAGAGATGTAGTCTTTAATTTTGATTTATAACTTTGCATTGTGGCTATGAAACGTGGTATGTTCAATTGTTTCGGGAAAATAAGATATTTATTCGCCACAATAGCGACAATTAATGTGGCACCTATTATAGTAATGGGGTTTAAGATAATAGCGTCAATACAAAAGCACATTCCAAGTATCGGAAATCACCGGTTGCGTTTCTCCGCTTGTGTTTTTTTTTGTTGCTAACCGACGATTGCGTTATAACTTCATCAAGCAGATCATTGATTCTACTGCAAATATTATTAATGGGTTTTCATGGCGCAAGGGCCAGTTCTAATCGGAGATCACCATTTTACTTCAAATATATTTATCGGGTCATATGTTCACGTGCATTCACTCTTACGGGATTCGGGAACGACACCACATCAAGTATACCCGCCTTCAGTCTCGACTTCGTGCCTCTTTGAAAGAGAAGGTAATTCAATTCAATTCAAGACTCGGAGTGTCTAATGAACGCTCCAGTCGGTGTCCCCTATACAGACACAACGTTTACGCTATCTTTGTCATAGCCTACTGTATAGCTTGTTGCCGCGGACTGGTATGTTTATCATCTAGGAGGAGATTGGGAAGAAGAATGAAACATGCACATTGATGACAAAATAGAGAAGCATTTCCCGAGAACGAGTTAAACGAATGGGTCCTTTAAATATGACCACGGAATGACATTTTTTGTTTGCATTTTTTTTTAGAAGTGTCAGCCAAAGTTTCAACATACGAAAGCATGTGGTGCTCCGATATAACAATGGGCCATTATTTAGTGGCCAGCTTTTTCTCATATGTAACATGGCCTCCGAGAACGAGTAACGGGCCTGCGACTTCGGAGGCTGTGGCGTAATCCCGACAACTAGCATCAGTGTACCTTCAGGTGGATACTGGTCGGAGACGTAGCGAGATGCACCGAATCATCCGGCGCCCCGAAGGTACTGAAGGAATGTCTCACACTGGCTCTGTTATCCCTCACTTCTATCTTTTAAAGCGAAGCTTTCTTTCCATATTCCATGATGATCTTGCGTTGGATGGTTGTTTATATATACAGGGTGTCCAAGCTAACTTGGACCAAGATTTTAAAGATACCCAAGAGCTCTAGAGAAATCGTACCGACTGCATATCAGCCGTAGTCGTATGTATTTACGGCCAGTATTATTTTTCATCACGAAGTATTACTTAATAATTTACTTTTAATTAGTGAACTTTTTAATTATTTCTTGAACCGCAAACATATGAATTACAAAGTTGTAGGGCACCTAAAATAACCTCCGAATCAAGCATTTGTTTAGTGCTCAGCTTTGTCATTGGTTTTTCAGAGAAAAAACAAACGCGCCTGAAACATCCAAAATACGAAATAGACACGCGCTCGCGCGCCGCTACTCAAGCGCTCCCAAGCGAATAGCCACGGATGCACGGCTTTACTAGCGGTGGCAGCTCGATACAGGGCTTCACGCTATGTGATGGTCGCGGCATCAAGAGAACGTGCCGCTAACGCATTGATAAGCGTAGCGGAGCTTTATACGATGCGGCGATAAGAGAATGCAGCCGTATATCTTTCGATGGTTGCTTGTAGGCGTTAGAGTAGCGGCGTGCGAGTGCGCATCTATTTCGTGTTTCGCGCATTTCGCGGGCTTTTGTTTTTTCTTGGAAAAAACAACCATGACCACTTCAGCACGAAATAAATTCTTGATTCGGAGGTTATTTAAGGTGCCCTACAACTTTGTAACTGATATGTTTGCGATTCAAGCAATAATTAAATATTCACTAAATAAAAGTAATTAAGTAATACTTCGGGATGAAAAATACTAGCCGTAAGTACATACGACTACGGCTACTATGCAGTCGGTACGATTTCTCTAGAACTCTTGGGTATTTTTAACATCTTGGTCCACGTTAGCTGGGACACCCTGTATAGTATCTCGGTGGATACATTTGTGCACATATGTCTTGACACGGGGACTTGTTTATTCTTTACGGGTGAGAGCATTTCACCGTCTAACAAATGCTATCGCTCAGAGCGGGACGTGCCTACATGTATCGGAAGTTTCTCGAATATTATCGATGGTTATGATGTCACCGAAGCTTGTATAATCTGATTGCATGTGATGCGAATTGAGTAGAACTTTCTGGAAGACACGCGGGTGCCACCAATTGCCCTGGAACCTTCGATGACTCGTGAATAAAAGCCGACGCGCTTGACTGGCAGATCAGATTTCCGATGATCGTCGACTGCGTTCGCCGCTGTCGCCGTTCTTTGAGTGTAGTCTGTTTTGAGGCCACAGGTTCACCGAATAAAACACTAGTTTCATCATAGTTTTGCTGCTTCCTTCACCGTCACTTCTACGTGACAATATTGTATATATGAACACCGTCATCTATTAGCACTGCATGTTGACTGACAAAGTAGTACCAGTGCCGTCTCTGTTATGCCTAATTAAACAATCACTCCATAAAACTTTTAGTTACAACTATGGCTAAAATGAGGCTGATAAAACTGCTATCCTTACTTCATATCGCTGTCTAATAATATTTTATCGCAATCGATGGTTCGTCTTTTGGCGAAATTGCGACATTTCTTTTTTCAGGGTGAAGAATGCTCGCTAATCTGGTAATACATCTGCTCTCAGTGTTCATCTTGAAGTTTCGGGTCTTGGGAACTCGAGGAAGCGATGGTGCACATTTTCATCTGCGTGGCCGCATGGACACTGTGGACTAGAAGCGCATTTTATACGGCGTAAGAAAGTGCCGCATATACACTGTACCAAATCACAGGCGATGCAGTAGACGTTTGACATTATCCGTTCTCTGTCATATCGAACGGATTTGATGTTTTTGTACATGTGTCTGTAAAGAATAACTAAACACCTCGACTGCTGATCAAACCAAGGGATACTGCATGCAGAGACGACAGGTTATCGCTTTTAGGAGCAGGCGGATTTCACTACGGGAAATGGGGAGGCTGAATGTTTCTTCGTTACTGCAGGCTATCTGCAGACGCATCTGCAGACGCTGCAGCATTTCCTGGAATATTGGAGGATTCGTGTTATCCACTGAAATGTTACAATGTCATTCTTTGCACTTGCTTTTGTGTGTGCCTTGAGCATTTCGTACAGTAAATGCGTGCTCAACAAATTTTTGTCTATGTTCATTAGTGACGGGATAGGGGCTTGAGAATCGCTAAATATAACAAATTTTTGCGCATTTTCGACTGATGCTATAAAACATAACTCAGATAGGATAGCAGTAAGTTCAGAGACCATCCAAGCTGTCACTCGGATAAGTTAAATGTTTGCTTCAACGTGAAATGCGAATGGTGAATGCTGAAGCAGAGAAATTGTTATGGCACGATCTACTTCCCGTACACACGTGAATGTACTAAGGATATGAGGTGTAAATCGGGTACAGTGCCTGCTAATTTGTTGCGCGGTTATCACGATAGCTTTCAATTATTATTCTGTTGACCGATAATTCTGTCTTGGGTGTTGTCAGCATCAAATGCGGGTAAATAATATCCGTTTGCATAATTCAAAGCTCGGTAATGTTTTATGTTGCTGTACAACCGTGTAATTTTGCTTCAGTCTCTTTCCGCAAGGGCGTGGTTGTGGTGGATGCTTCTCATGTTAGGTTAAAAACACCGAGCGTGTTGACAAGTATAAACCAGTCGCGTTACTGGAAAAGGCGGATGACGAGCTTCAGCGATAACTTGATGACTCGAGTAGAGATGAGGAGGAAAATAATGAAAGAAAGGGAGGAAAACCAGACGCACGCCCTGCTTTCTACCCTATGCGTTGCTTAAGTGCAAACACACATGCGTTTCACAGCTCTCTCTGCATAGACCTGTCAACTTCAGTATTTCCTCGAACAGCATCACACATCGCCTTTGTCCTCGTGACATCGCTGCCTTGACGTCTCGCAGTACGCATCCGCGTGAACAGCTGTTTGTATTTCGGCATAACTTCTGAATGGTATAGCGCACAAGCATAGGCATCGCCTGAGATTGTAGGTCGATGAAAATGAAGATAATTGTGCGCATGGCATTTAATTTTGTAACATTTATTTAACAGCTTCAAGAAAGCTTCGTTTCATACAGATTTATGTGCGTTGGATCCGCATTTATTTTTTTCTTCATGTCGTCCTGGGTCTTGACGCCATATCGACTGTTGTAGAAATCATCCAAGTCTTAATAGTTAGCGCAGCAAGCGTTTCCTCATGCAGCGAACTAAATATATTATATGACACTATTGGGGGAAAAAATATTGCACCCTGCAGTGATTGCAAATTTTGTCTGCGTATCAGCGATGACAGTGCATTACTGGCTGAAGTTTTCGGTAAGTAATAAGGTGCATAATGTAGATAAGTGCCCATTGAGTTTCATACGCAAGATGTCATAGACGGCAAGTTATTCCAACCAAGAAGTGCAGAAGGAGTCAGCTGCGTAGCCAGAGCCCAGTGCCGAAGCCTCGAGAAGTATGACTCGCCAGCATGAATTCAGTCCAGCGTGACGAACTGAAGCTTCTAAAGGCCCTCCTGAATTGAAAAGCGCTGATAGTATGGCGAAAAGAGATCCGATTTTTCGTATTTCATTTCAGAAATAGTCTAAAGGAGACAATGCCAGACGTGATCGACCAACGCAAGCGAAATTATACCGGTGAGCGACAACCTGTATGGTAACCTCGTTCAATGGGGCGCCATTGCCTATTTCAGTAAAGAATAATATGCTAATAGTCAGTCGAGGGCGCGAGCAACGATCTGCAGATTTGTCAGTGACATGAATGCACCTTTATTGATCCTTATGAGCCTTTGCAAAGGCAGTCTCTATTGTATATGTAAAAATGTTCGCCAGCTGACGACAATTATATTCCGATCATCTCGGAGAAAATTCACAGAGCGTCAATACTTCCGAAATTTCGACGCTGCAGAAGATCTTCGAAAGAAAAGTGAGTAACCTTTTTGACACAAAAGTACATCGTTAACAACAAATACAGGACAAATCCACACAGGGAGATTCACGATCTTAAACGAAGAAAAAATAAATCTTGCAGAAACCATCGAAGAGGTCGGATTTTCGAACTGAGCGAATATATATTATGCGGGCTGCATTAGTCAAGGGCACATACTACCAGTACTTCCAAAGCACAGTGATGACGTAGAAAAAATGTGCTTGATGATGGCAGCGCAAATTATTGTCGACATCTTTTGGTAGACGACATGATGCCGGTGCCACGATGGTGGCCGGGAACTGCATACGATGAGAATGATACGATGACACGATGGGAATGCTGGCGGTAAACGCTCTGCACGAAGGCGAGCTTTCTGGTAGAAAAACGGCATCTTGCGTGGGCCGCGACGCTGATGATGATGGTGATGATGATTTAATTCCATCCCTTTGAAACGGGGCGTTGAAAATAGTCACCTAGCCTGCTTGATTTAAACCGGTAGCTATACATGTTTTCATATAGCATTTTCGTGTATATCTTCTTAATTAATCTTTTTCCCCTTCAAAATGTACCTTGTACCGCTAGCCATGGCTGTAAGAGATCCGGTCATATCAATCTCTTCCCTGCTTTATTTCCACCAATACTCTAAACGACTCTTGCTTATCTCGACTGCAGACCGGTTGATGCTTCCGTCCACTTTAAACCCAAGCGCTTCTGGAAGGTGTACGCAAGGGTGTACGTTACCAACGGTTCTCTCCGGGTGAATCTCTTCTCACGGATGGATGTATAAATGGATATTCCTCTTTGGAATGGGGCGGTGGGTTGCGCCACCAAACTCTTGTTATTTTATTGCCTGATGTCTTACCTATGTTAAAAAAGGAAAAAAAAGAAACCGAAAACAAAAACCCACGATGAATTTCCATAATCAAATTTTCTATCGGGAACTATGTTTTTGTACGTCTCCGTTTTTTGTCCTTTCCCTACTTTCCTTCTGCCAATCTTTCAATCGCCTCTCATTAAATTCTACTGCGGAAATGTTTACTTTCCCCCTGCTCTCGATGAACCCTAGGGTTTCAAAGAGGGCAGTGATTCCTAAATCAACCGCTGTGTAGATATCTTCATATTCTAATGAAACATGCTCCAGCATTTCCGTAGCTTTATCGCAGCAATCACATACTGCTTCTTCCTTCTTATATCTCGCTTTTTAAGTGCGCAGCGCAGTTCGCGGAGTCGAGCTCGTTCGGATTTGCTGGCCTCCACAGAGCGACCGTTTCGTTGACCTGCAGTGTTGTTTTGGCTGAGTATCGGGTAGTTTCAGATGTCTCACTAACCTTATTTTAGTTCCTGGTTGATTGACATTCCTTGCGTCAGCAGTCTTGGACTGATGTCGACCAGTTCTCCAGGCCAGGCGCGATCCGCCAGGTCAGCATCCCTGCCACCTAATAAATTGCCTCTAGATTTATTTTTTCGCAGTGGCGTCAGCATCGTTCCTGTTGCGCTTGTGCCTACCAATGGAGGTTGCATCAGGATCACGAATCCACAAGCTGTCCAGAAGGCATTTAAGCCCACGTCCAACCACTTCCAGACCATCACTGACGTGCGAGCCTTCGGACGGGGAGGCATACTGTGTCGTTCACTCGACCAGACCTGTTTTGAAGACCTATTGAAATGCTCTTCATTCGCTTCCACCCCGGTGATTGCTTTTATTCCGCCTCACCGTGCGTGCACCAAGGGTCTTGTACGGGGCGTAGACTCCCGATTAAGTCCTACTGAAACCCTGGACAAGCTCTCCGCAGCAGGCGTCATTGATATCTACCGTTGCAATCAACTGGTAAATAACGAGAGGGTTCCGACGGAATCTGTAATTTCAACCTTTGTGGGCATATAATGTCCATCTGAAAGAAAGGTGTGGCCTCTTGTGCTCCGTGTAGAGTCACTCGCGTCACGTCCAATCCAGTGTCAGAATTGTTGGAGATTCGGGCACAGCGCAGGAGGATGTAAGTCTAGCTTGCGTTGCCGCACTTTTAGAGATGGTTGTTCTTAAAGTGAATGCTCTGCTCAATCTTAAAAGTGCTGCCTCTGTGGGGGAGCACACCCAACAGACTATTCGAACTGCTCAGTTCGCGCTCAGGAAATACAAATTCAAATTCTTGATATAATGGACCGCGGTCGCTGCTCCCGAAGAGATGCAATTGCAGTTATCAAAGACAGGGCCTTCGGATACTCTGGTGTTACAGGGCGGAAAACTCCAAGCATGGATCTTAATCTCTTAGAAGCAATTGACTCTACTGTACAAAAAGCAATGGCTAAAACTATGGATAAATAGATACCCAGTCTCTCTGATTGCTTAGCGCAAATCATTTCCAGTCAGATGATGCAAATAATGCAGGCCACTAAGACAACAATGCAGTCCCCAGTATCTAACGCAACACCTCGAATGCCTAGCAACGAGGTAGAGACGCCTTCCACATTTGCAGAACATTCCACAGATACTACTCCGCTGGTCCAACCACGCGAGGATGAGCCCTTTTATTCAGACACTGTTAGTGTCACAGATATGGAACTTGACACTCGATTTCCCAAGCGTATGGGATCCCCAATTGCAAAAATTAGGAAACCGAAAAAAAAAAGAGTCAACTATCTCCTATGCTTACAGAAAGTATTCTAAAGGCGGCAGTTGCTGCTGCTGTGCGTTCAACACTATTGGACAGTTGAAAGTACTGCAGTGGAACTGTCGTCCTATATTTTTCGCTTTAACAGATTTATCTTACCCATCCAATTCAATCCAGATATCTTACTTCTTGAAGAAACTTGGCTTTCACCAGGGAAAAATTTTCATTTAAAAGGTTTTCGGTCTTTCCGATTAGATCGACACTCGCGAGGTGGAGGAATACTGATACTTGTTTCCAGTAAAATTTGTCACAAGATAAAAATTTCTTTTCAAATCATGGATTCCAACTGCGAAATTTTGGCCATAGAGTTATGTCTCCCAGGGTGCCATCCATTTTCAATTATATATGCTCATATGCAAAGTACATGTAAACTTGATAGGGCTGTGGCTGCCCGTAGAAAATAAATTTTGTTTGTAGGGGATTTTAGTTCGCATCACGTGTCCTGGGGGCTAAAAACATATTAGTGTGGTAAGCGACTTTGGGAGTGGATTATTGATAGTCACCTTTCATGTCAGAACACAGGACAAGTAACGTTTGCTAGAGGTCCCTTTCGTTCCGTGTTAGATTTAACGTTCTGTAGCGCTGGCATCAAGGTTGTGTCGTGGGTAGCGGTTGACTCAGCAACCAACAGTGATCATCTTCCTGTGTCTCTTGAATTTATTTGTCCAATAACATCTTTAGAATACCAGGCATGCACATTTGTGAACCATACGAAATTTAAGACTTTCTTGCGCTCAGCCGTTTCCAAACTTGCCAATGCTAATGATAAGGAAATCACTTCAACCATTTGCTCAATTCTAGAGAATTCCCGGAAGCAAGCTGTATATTTGTCATCCTATTGACTAAAGGCACTGCTTGTCGTTGGTGGAATAATGAGTATACGCGCGACTATAGAAAAAGAAAAGCCGCTTGCAAAATGCCTTCTGGATAATCAGTGCCCGACAAATTGGAAAAAATTATCAGTTTCACGCTGGTGTATTTAAGCGTACTGTTATTCGAGCCAAAGACGAATGCGATATTAGACATTAAGATTATCTATCAAATTAAAAAATTAAGCATACTTTATTTGCATTTCTTCGTGCTAGGAAGGTACTACCAACACCCTTAACATTAGATTCAATTGTTTTGACCCCGCAAGAATTGAGCGCCTTCCTAGAAGAGATTGCCAAAGGCTTAGAAAATCGATTTACGGCCCGGCTTCTAGCTATTCATTCTACATTCGATCCTTCGGATGGCTTTACTCTAATTTCCTTATCTGAAATAACTGAGACTACACTATGCTTGCCGAATTCAGCCCCTGGCCCTGACGGTGTCACAAATGCAATGCTAAAGATATTGTTACAGGAATCGCCTAATGTTCTTTTAAACCTGGTGAATTATTCAATTAAATATGCTTGGATTCCGTTGCAATGGAAGCTCGCCAAAGTAATATTGATGCTTAAGAAACAAGAAGGAAGGTACGTATTGGAGAACATTAGGCCCATTGCGCTTACATCAAACGTAGTAAAATTCATTGAGAGGCTTCTTCACCTTCGTATCCTGTAATTTATTAATGATAATTCCATTCTTAGTCCCTGTCAGATTGGTTTCAGGGCCGGCTGCTCCATCTGACATGGCCACGTCGACTAAGAAAGCCGAATACAACTCGCTCGACCTCATAAGCAATACGCTGCCTTGGTGAGGCTCGATATCGCTAAAGCATACGACACTGTGAAGCACACTGTATTGATCAATCAGTTAACATCCTGTGGTGCTCCTGGGTATATAGTAGCGTGGATTCAGTCTTTCTTAGGTGAAAGAGAATTCTATTTACGAAAGCGGCTTTTCTTCTTCTAAACACAAACAAACGAGAGGCGTACCGTAAGGCTCAGTTTTTTTCCCTGGTGCTTTTTAATATTCTCATGAGCACACTACCTTGTCATCAAGAAGTAACTACTTATGTTTATGCAGACAATATTGTGTTTTTCGCATCTGAAAACGACATCCACACGCTATACCAACGATTGCAAATTTACCTTTGTGCTCTGGAGGGATGGTTAGATGTTAATCACTTTGTACTCAATGCCAGCAAATGTGCTATTCTCGTTTTTCCGATACGTGACATAGTGCACATCTCATTGTCTTACAACCTTCAAGACATACCACAGGTGGAATCTGTTAAATACCTCGGAATTATTTATAACGCCTCTCTCAACTGGCGCCCACACATAGGTCATGTGGCTGGAAAAGGTACCCGTGCAATTGGCACATTGCGTAGGCTGAGCGGTTGTCGAATAGGATTGAGAAGAGATACACTCCTAATGATATACCGCATGTACATTCGCCCTGTATTAGAATTTGGTTACGTGCTCTTCTCTGGAGCTCCAGCCTACATGTCCCGTCCTCTAATCCTCTTAGAAAGAGAAGCATTACGTCTGTGTTTAGGTCTTCCTAAATTTGTTGCAAATTCTATTCTTTATCTAGAATCCCGTGTTCCGCCACTTTCGTGCAGGTTCCGGCTTTTGACGGTGCAGACGTTCTTAATGATTTATGAATCACCGCCGCGACATCCCCAAACAATCTTTATTACACGACGTGCGTTGTTTTTCAATGTCAACTGGCCGCGACTACGTACTCCGCAAATTATATTCGTGCAAAAATTACTTGACTCTTTGGACGTGCGCATATGCGATTTACTTCCTATTCTCGACAGAGCTGTTGCAACGGATATTCAATTCAATGACATCTTTCCTAATAATCCAAATTACTTCCACACTGTATTCTAGACGGTATATTACAAGATCATCTGAAGAACCTTCAAACAAACATTGTAATTGCGATAGATGCTTCACAATGTGAAGAAAAGTCAGATGTAGGAATATTTTCCCCGATTCTTGATTGGACATTTTCTCTTCCGCTGCCACATTTCATACCGATCTTTTTTGCTGAATTCATCGCCGTGGTCTGGCATTATGCAAATTAGGACAATCAATTACTTCAGCCGTGATAGTCACTGATTCGTTATCATTGTGCTCGTCCCTTACTGCTTCTCGTGATTCTCGCGTGATGAGGACGTTTCAATCATTGGTACTTGGGTACTTGATAAGCGTGCGTTTGATTTGGGTGCCTGGCCATAAAGGTCTAATTATAAATGAAATTGCAGACTCTCTAGCTAAGGGATCGATAAGTTGCCCGAGTTTCCCTTACAGCCATTTGACTGCTCATGTTACTGCTGCTAGATTTCGCAGGAGTGACATTATGCAGGCAGTATCAGGCTCCGCAATTACCAACTCTGTGGATTACCGACATCTCCTATGGCCTTGGCACAGACATTCTTGCCGAACACGGAAAATTGAAGTGTCCGTCACGAGGCTGCGCTGCCATATACCTGCGTTGAACTTCTATCTCCACAGGTATGGTCTGGTACCCTCACTATTATGCTCATCCTGTGGCAAAGCGGAGATAATAGACCATTTCTTGTTGTCTTGTAGGCGTTTTTCTATAAGAAAACGACTACTTGAAATGTCGCTTCGCACTATTGGTCTAAATTTATCAGTGCCTGTGATCCTATATTTTGGAGCCTGCATTATTGGGTTCAGTCACCGAAATGTTTGCTTGGCAATCCAAAATTACACGGCCCATATGGGAATCAATGTACACTCTGAGCTTGTTAACGCCAATGAGTTGGCCCATGACTGTGCGCGAGGTCTTACACACCGTGGCGGTTCAGGTGGACTCACGGGCGGTGACTTAGCGCTGTACAGGGATTCGCTTCTCACCTTCCATGAAATCTTAACACATTATCAACTTGCTCGGCGGGCCTTTCCGCTACCACACCCTAAACTTAATAGACCACAATCGTCGGCGTTTCGCATGCTTCAAACGGGGTCATTTCCCTCCAGGGGCAGATTCAGTCACTTCGCGCCTAATGTAGAACCCCACTGTCCAGACTGTGGGGAGGCGTACTGCTCCTTGTCCCATATGCTCTGGCAATGCCCTGCGTTACGCAGCTCATCGCTAACCACTCTAACCGACTGGGAGGCAGCCCTTAAGAGCGGCGACCTCTCAGAGCAACTACGGGCTGTCCAGAGGGCCTGCGACAGGGCGGAGGACCACGATCTTCCGACCCCGACGTGGGTGCGGCCCGCGACGGCTACGGGGACTCCCTGAAAAGGGAGGTACCCTAACGCCGGTTCCTCAGGACCATTAATAAAGTTCTTTGTCTGTCTGTCTGTCTCTCTCCCCACCATATTTCTTGTATTTTTTATCTATTATTAATTTTTTAGGATTATTTTTTCTTTCTCTTCCCGGTTTTCTTCTGATTATTTCTTCTAAACGTTTAATTTTTAACTCCAATGCTCAAATTGTTAACTCTCTTGTTATTATTATTTTTATGCACCTAATTTAACCACCCGATTCATGGCCAATCCCCCCTGTGGGTATGTGCCACGGCCACTCAGGACAACCACAACAACTAGGGCATCCCGATCTCGCTTCGAAAATTAATGAGCTTTCCTTTGAGTTATCATAGATTGTTTCTTTCCTGATTTCGTTTTTTCCTCTTGAGTAGTTGCTCATGGTATGTTTCATTTTCATTGCCGCCAGCCAGGAGATTATCTCAGCATCTCTGACTTACCGCTTCACGTTCTTTGATGCTGTGGTGCTCACCACACAGGCTGCATACTTGCTGGCAAGCTTCCTTGTTCTTTTCCTCCACTGTGAATCAATGATACTCCTGTACAAATACCTGAAAACTATCCTGGCCTATTTACTTTCTTCCATATTCCTCAGCCGTTCTTCATAATTAATTTTACTGTGAGCTTCCCTCACTTCAAAACTAGTCCAGCCCATATGACCCTGCACAGCTTCATTTGCAGTCTTCCCGTGAGCGCCTAATGCGAGGCGTCCCACTGACCTTTGGTTGCCATCTAGTCCTGAGTGTACCCCTGTTTTCAAGCAAACAACCGCATTTCCAAATGTATTCCTGGAACCATTACACCTTTCCACATACCCCGGAGAACATCGTACCCATTGTATCCCCATAGCGCTCTGTGTTTCATTATGACCGCATTTCTCTAGAGGTGTTTCAAGGAACCGGGCTTGCCGCTTTATGGCCATTGAGATTTTCGCGCGCCGGCGCGCACAAACCTCGGCGGCTATGACCGCTATTGGTAGAAACGCTGGAAAGGGGTTTGTGTTTTGAGTTTCCGCGCAACAGAATTATGTTTTCTTGTATGTTCAAATTACAATGTGACGCTATCATGTCTGTACGTTGTGTGCATGTCGTACTTTACGATTTTTCTACATATTTTACCTTGAGAAATTGAATTAGTTCAGTAACTTCCTTGCGCTACCTGGAAGGCCTGCGTGGTACGAAAAGATTTCTGCCGACATAGCGGTAGACGCGGGGCGTCAACGCCAGATTTTCTGCGACACGTGCCCCTTAACGCTGTCGCCTTAAAATGGCGGGGAAACCTTCTCATGCCAGGAACTTCTCGCGCGACAGGCGATGCGAACGCGTCACGCCGCGCGGTTCGCTCGGTTGTGCGACAGCACGCGCGCACAGCCTCCGATCACCGACGAAATAGCGAACGAAAGCTGATCGCTTTCAAATGGAACGCCTGCTGCCGTAGCTATACGCGAGGGTTCAAGGGGCGCGCGCACTGACGCCGTAGCTGCTGCCGTTCCGATATACGGGGGGGGGGGGGGGGGGGGGAGGGGGGATCATTTTTAGGCTTTATGAAAATTTTAAAGATAGCCTGGTACAGGTACCATAGTTCTACTACTTGAGCTGCATTATTGAGAGCGCCGGACATTACTTGCACTAAAAATTGAAATACATATTCAACTAATTAAAATAATTCACTAATAAGCTTCTTAATTATGCTGCATCGCGTATTTACGAATTGTAGCCGGCAAGTTTCAGAATGATACCAGTTGGGAGATATGCGCCATCAAACTCGCCGTAATTAAGTATGCGATGTTGTTCCACTCACTTTTTCAACAAAACGCTCTTTTATGCATTGCAGCACAAAAGTAACTGGAACGCCCATGTATTTCGTCCCACAGTTTGGAAAATGATATCTCGAAACTGGTGTAATTCTGGAAATTCATTCCGAGTGAATATGTCTTACAAACTCAGGCTACTACTCTTAAATTACAATACGTGCTGTCATGTAATTATTTAAGAAGTCCGCTCTTGCTAATCGGTTGAACAAGAATTTCAATTTCTCGTGCTATAGTAATATCCGCCTCTTGGAATAATCCAGCTCAACTGCAAGAATTATGGTATCTGCCACAGGCGATTTCTAAAAAAAATCCGTAAAACGTAAATATATCACCCTGTATATACTAAATGTAATATACGTAAACTTACGTTAAAGAATGTCAGGTTGCCAAAATAAATCCGAAATCCCTCCTATACGGCTTCCCAGTTTACAGCGTCTGCATTGGCTTCTGCATGACGTTAAGAAAAAAAAAAAACTCTGTGGTATTTAAAACCCCGATTGCATGATTATGAGGCACGCTGTAGTGAGGGACTCCGGATTAATTCTGGCAGCCTTGGGTTCGTCAACGCGCCCGCAATGCGCGGTACATGAGCGTCTCTGTATTTCGCCATCATCGAAATGCGACCGCCACGGCTGGGATTGAACTGGCGATTTCGAGCTCGCAACACCTTAGCCACTAAGCTACCGCGGTGGTGCGAAGTTCGACCGCATGAACGAATTAAAATCAATCCGTGGCTCAACCTCCACTGCCAAGCCACCAGTAATAACACACGCGCACACACATGAGGAAAGATCTACATCATTACGCGTCCATATTGAATGAATTTGAATGAATGAATGAATGAATGAATGAATGAATGAATGAATGAATGAATGAATGAATGAATGAATACTGGGGTTTTACGTGCCAAAACCACGACTTGATAATAAGGAACACCGTAGTGGGGGAATCCGGATTAATTATTACCACCAGGTCTTTAAGACGAAGCTTTAGCTCTGACCCAACTCCGACGCGGCCTATTCAAATACATGTACAACGCAAAAACGTTTTTCTGAGATAACCCCTGGACAGATTTTAATGAAATTTGTTGCATTTGAAAGAGAAAATGGTAGTGACTGTTGGAAGCGGAATATTGATATCGAGCCTGACTTTCCTTAAAAAGATTTTCAAATATTCGACAGTTTAAAAAAAATAGAAGCAAGAAGTTTACAAATTAATGGCTTTGCATCAAGAACAGATATCGCGGTTCTGTAAACGGCATACATTAGATCATTCAAAGCCGACAAATTTGATATGTCATTTTACATCTTACGTGAATTTGTTACGTTGTTTACAAGGGTTCTGCAAAATCTGTATTTACATATTAATAAATTTTTTGAGATTCATGTGTAACATACCAATTTTGTCCGCTTTAGATGTACTATTAGATGCAATTCACAGAATTGTGATATCACTTTTCATTACTGAGTTCCAGAGTTGCAAACTTGATAGCTTCGTTTTTTGAGAATTTTCCATTTTTGTCACATTTTAATAAAAAATTGGCGTAAATAAAAAATCCGAAACAAACAGTCACTAGATTTAAGTTTTTCTTTTAAATGTAATAAACCTCGTCAAATTTGGTGCAGTGGTTGCCGAGAAAAACGAACTCTCCTTTTACATGTATTTAGATAGGAGCACCCGAGCTAAAGCTTCCTCTTAACGTGCCCCCCACTGCACGGGGTTTTCGCTTTTAGCTCCAATCTAAATGCTGCCGCTGGAGCCGGGATTTAATCCCGCCACCTCGTGCTTAGCAGCGCAACACAATAGCCGCTAAGCGACCGCGGCAGGTCATATTGCATGACAAGAGTTGCACGTGTTTTTTTTTTTACGTGCTACACTATGTGCACATAGAAGGCGACATTAGCGTTCCGCGCTACCATCGTGAGGGACAGACGTGCGTCCGAACGCAGGACTCGGCAGCGCATGGGGCGCGGCGCTCTTTATTCAGGGTCACGGATTTTACAGGGAACAATGCCTATTAAAGTTTTCGCGCTTGTCGTTTGCGTTCCGCCACTAGCCAGATCGACGCTCTGCCCACGTTATCAACGGTGTCAGCCGCCTGGGAACGGTGGATGATTAGAGTATCATAGAATTGAATGGAAGCATTGCTTCAATATCGCGGCCCAGGTGTTACTGAGTTTGCTGTTGCTCCGATAATATGGCCCCGCAAACGCAACCTTGCTACCTTGGCAATACCTTGGCATGCTTCATGCCTGAATGCTGACGCGGCAGATGACGACAAGGTTTTGATGAGCGAAAGCTGGCAGCAAATATGCGAGAAGAAGACGCTGCAAACTATGTCGGCCGTTCGTTTCACCTGCCCTCGCAGTCCCCGTCAAAAATTGGCTGCCTCCTACAAGCGCTGCAAATTCCTGTCTATAGACCTCGCGCGCTGCTATTTCGAGGCGGCCATACATCGTCATTCCGGAGATGCACGGAATATTTAAGTCTCACCGGTCACCCTTGGCCAGTATGAACGCAGCGATAAGCACGGGGCGTCGCAAGGACGACGCTAAGTCGCGATAAAAGAAAAATAGCACTGCTTACTGTTGTGTGTGCAGTTGCCACGACAGTTATAAGCACACTGTCGTCATACTACAAAAAAGAAATGTAAGGGTTTCCTTGGAGGGCAATGTTGCAAGAGACACGTTCGCAACCACTCACATAGGCCTGCAAATTAAGCGTGCTCGGACATAATTCCAAACAAAGCCAATGCCGGAGCATGTTTGCACAATCCTTGCCAGCCCACTTTAGATGTGCATCTGACGTCAACGTTTCTGGAGGGTGAAAGAAGACTTTTTGCAAAGAGTTAGACGATCAAGTGATCCTAAATAAACTAAGTAAACTTACCTATGAGAGCAGGTTGTAATCGATGCTCTCAATTGAGCAGTGCATCGTCACACGCTCTCGGAGGGGCCATCCGTACTCATAAATTCTTCCGTCACACGTGACTTCCAGCGCAGAGGTCATTGCCACGCCGCAGACTGGTTTCATAGAAGCAATCTTCAATGTTCGTTATTTTGCGAAATCCGCTAAATAATAGCATGCTCGCTCCACGTTGCCATGTAATACGAGCACATCGATTCTGCAGAGACGCCACGAGTGCGAGGTTCAACACCAGAGGATAGTGTTAGTACTAGTTGCTGCAGAGCACTGACGCCACCTAGCGCTCGAGGTCTATGGGTGAGTGACGCAGACACTGCGGTGCTGGTGCAGCCGAATACGAAACGGCAAATTTTCTGCACGGCCACTCATCGGCTGAGGCCACAGGTGCAATTGGCGCATTGACTACCGTATTGAAGTGACTGCCTCACAGCCGGAACTGTCCGCGTAGGCACTGCTTTCATAGCGGCGCTCAGCAGTAGGTCAGCATGTCGAATTTCAGAGAAGGAACGCTTGAGAAAAAAAAATTTGGAGGACGCTTAAGCTTCGCCTTTAAGAGCGGAACGCGACAGCCATTCAAAGACCCTTCATTGCTTTTCATGCTTCCCGGCAACTGCAGCTTGTGTAACGATAACGTTTACCGGCAGACGCTGGCGGCGAACGCTCTGCACGAAGGCGGGCTTTTTGGTAGAAACGCGGCCTGTTGCGCGGGTCCGGTTATTGTTTCGCATTTTTAATATTTCAGTCTGAGAAGAGCTAACATAAATGATATGCACTGTCGGTGTTTATTTTTTTAATTACATTTATTTGCGGGCGCCGTTCTCAAAATTCCGAGGAATAACTTTCTAAAGAATGGGAGACAAGGTGTGAGCAACTTTAGTGGTAGAAGAGTGATTGGTTATACGTGGTTCGGAAATGGATTCGCCATCCGTCCATGTCCAACGCTGGACGCCAACGCCGCATTTTCTGCGCCCTTAATGCTATCGCGTTAAAAGCACATACCTTACAAGTACGCGGTGGGGCGGGCGACCAGATACTAGAGGCTACCTGTGCGTATTCTTCGCAATGATGGCCGAAAAACCAACGGGTTCCCTACAGTCTTCTAAGAATAAAGTGATATTTTCAGTGCGAGGCTAGCGAGTCCATAAAACTCTCCGACTTGTCATTGCGCCACGCAAAAAAAAAAAAAAAAAAAAACGTGCAAGTATGGAGTATGGCGAAAAGTACGTGTGCCGTCTTTAGTGTTGTCCGATGTATGCAAGGGCGTTCGTCAGAATAGTCAAATTTCATTCCCTGAAGGCAGTGCATACACTTTCTGATTATGAGGACAGTGCCCGCTGCGTACGTCATGACGTATGTGACGGGCACTATCGTGATAATCCAAAGTATATGCTACTTATTCTAAGTGGCATTGACAGTTTTTGGTTGGGGTTGTATCACTGCCGCATGAACAAATCTGGGGAAATATATTTACAAATCATACTATGTCGAAGCCTGACTAAAGGACGTAGCTACTATGATCCAACCACTGATATCTCGCCTGTTATCAAGTTGTTAAGATAATTTTCGTGTGATACAATGACAACTACATCTACCTGAAGTATAGGAAGCCCTACGTTAAACAGGGTTGATATTTTGAGCTTTCGTTAAACACACTCGCACGATGCCTCAGTGCTGTGCTACATTAAAACATTCGAGGGTTCTTAAGGACTCTTGCGCTTCTTTTTCTGCGTATAAACGATCCTCGAAGAGCGGAAGCAAGTGCCATACTTGTTCAACCATCACACACAAACATCTTGGCAGCTATCGGTTAAGTCCCTAGCTGCTTTATGTCACATGCTTGCGGCACCCTTAGCTCAGACCGACGGTAATTAGAAGACCGCCACTATAGCCATCAGCCGTATTCGTCCTCTTTATACCAGACCCCTTGACTAGGTGCTGGTATACTGCCCTGTTAACGCTCGCTGAATGGTTCTACTCCTTTGGTTCATTTCAGATGCAGCTAAAAATTGTCCTTGCTAGTAAGGGCCTAAAGAAACCAGTAAATTTAGAGTACAGTATGAAAAGTTATATTCACACCCAATCCAATCACACTGGCTTTTTTATATACGTATACTGGTGGAAGATCATGCATGATGTTAATTTGATTTAGAAGCGTGAATCTAAACTTAGCGAGCAGATTACGTATACAATAGAGAAAGAAAATTGGTGTCGGGTGAGCGGAGAATTTACGAATGCTGAAGGCAAGGGGACGCTAACTTTATTCGAAGTGACTGCTTTATTCCGTCGTCCTGTTGTCACCGTTGATGCTGTTGTCGGCCTTCGGTTTGGATCCTTTGGTGATGAACCGCAGAAGATCTATGTTGGTAACAATGCCAATGACAACCTCCTTCGTAGTTGACGCATCTGTAGCCACTGAAACAAGGAGAAAACGCCTGATATAAGACATTTTGTTTTTCCTGCTTTTTGCGTTGAGTAAATCGGACTTTTCTCGACGTTCGGATTGCTCGAGACCGCAATCAACCTGTTTTGAAAGGCGAACTGGGTGACGGCGCCGACAAAGCCGCAAAAGGGGTTACGCATTGCTTTCATCGCTCAGTATAACTCTTGGCGCGTTAGAACAAGCAAGAGCGCGTAATACACATCACGGGATTCCCTTGTTGAACACAAAATCACGGCTTGGATTGCCAGTCACGGCATCCGATCCCCCTTGATGGCGGCAGTACGCAAGGAATGCTCGTGTATTGGGTGCATGTGGAAAAGAGGAATCCGGAGCTGTATACTGCGGCGTCCGTCAAAGCCTACTGTGTAGCGTCGGGTCGTTAAACTGAATTCGACTACATGAACAGTAAGTAGCTTACCGCCTACGCTATTTCTAAGTAATCGATTAGTAACAGGTGCCAAGTCAATGGTCCGTCGAAAGAAGCGAAGAAAAATAATCTGACGTTCTGTTTTCTGTTAAAATCATTGACAATATATACAGTGGCATAGCTTGGTCGTATGGCACCCGGGGCCCATGGGTCTTCTGCCACCCACCTCCCCTAGCGCCCCCCCCCCCCCGGGCGGTGTAGTCAGGAAGGCGAGTATACCGAAAATTTACGGGGAGTAGGGGGGAGTTTACGTTTCAGCACCGGCACAGCCGCCTACAGACCCTACACAGGGGAAGGGGTTTACGGAAAGAAAAGAAAGGAGAGCGAGGGAAGAAGTTACTATCAGTGTGAATACGTGCGATTGTGTATAACTTCCCGCCTATAACCTGTCACTGAGGCCAGTCAGTTTCATGAAATGTAGCAGTGCCATGCGTCCCTTTGTAAGCCTGCGACGCGTGGGGCCATGGTCCGAGAATCTTAGTCTCTGAAAATGGTTTGCTATCTAATCGGTTTAACCCCGTCCGAAGAACGTCGCGTGCGATCTCATAGAGAACAAAAACGCAACACGTGCGCGATCGTCTTCACATTTGAACGAGCCACATATCGGTGTGTCGGTCATTCCAGTAAGGAATGAGTAGGCTTTCGTAAAAGCCTCCCCTAACCACGGGCGGCACAGTAAAGTTGCATCACGGCGGGAGAAGTTCGATGGAATCGGCAGCTTCAGTGTAGGATCCAGCCGGTGGAGACGGCAGTTGGAGGAAATCTGGCTGTTCCACAAAGTTTCAGTCTCGGTTTGGGCAAGTAAACGACTCTTCGCAGCGTCTGTCCTTTATAAGGGTATAGGAAGTTTCAGGGCTTCTTTATGGACTGACGGGGTGGAATCATCAGCAAGGTCATTTCCGATGATGCCAAAGTGCCCCGGAAGTCATTGGAAGATGTCATGTCCGTTTATGAGGGCTTGATTGAGAAACTCTCTGGTCTCAGACACCAGTTGTTCATGGGTCTTGCATCGTAACACTGACTGCAGACTCTGAAGAGCTGCCTTGGAGTTACAAAAAAAAAAAGCCCACTTTCGAAGTTTTACTTGTGCGGTGCAATTAACAGCAGCATGTGGAGCGGCAAGTTTTGTTGCCGCAGAGGGCGTTATACGGGACACTTAGAACGTAATTTTGACTTGTAAGGCCGGGAAGATAACAGCGCCTGTGGAGCTGGCGACTAAGACACATCCATCGGTGTAAATGTGCGTTCTTTGTTCGCATGCCTCTTTCAGTAATGGCAGTGTGAACTGACGTAGAGTCACTGTTGTACTACGGGTCTTATTCGTAGTTCCCGGAATCGTGAGGCGTACTTGTGGCTGTCGTAGGCACCAGAGGGGTAACAGTGGTCTTGCTGCTGGTGTAGAGCCCGACGGAAGGTAGCCTTGATGTGTCGCAACAAGTTTGGAAAATGTGGTTTGAGGTCCTTGTGCGGGCAAAGCAGCAATATAGTGACTAGGTACGCGACACAGATGCCGAATATGTGCTCTAAGGCTGTCAATCGTTATATATGTTGGAACCAAGTAGTCTCTAGCAATCATTATTGTTATGCGAGTCAAGGCTCATCGTGGTAGTCCAAGACATGTCCGTAGAGCCTGGCCTTGCAAACTTTCAAGGGTACGAATGTTTGTTTTACATGTGTTCGCCAAAACCGGCAAGGTGTACCGTAAAAACACCAGAAACAGTGCTCCATACAGCTGCATCATGGACAGTACCGACGTGCCCCAGGTTTTGCCGCACAGGAATCTCATTACGTGTAGAATCGAAATTAGTATCCGCTTCAGGTAGATGCAGTTGGCACTGCATGAAAGGTCCCTGTCAATAATCACACCTAAGGAGCGGTGAGACTTCTGGTATTTGATACCCTGGCCATTGAGAGAAACAGGGTACGGTGCCATTGGTTTGCACGTAAACGCGATTAACGCGCTTTTTTCGATGCACAAACTAAGGCTTTGTTTGTGGAGATACGAACAGGTTAGCGTGGCTGCCCGCTAAATTCTTGCGCGCACTTGAAGACGAGTCACTGCAGAAGGCCAAAGACAAATATCATCAGCGTACATTCATAGGTGAATAGTCTTGGGTAATATTTCAACAAGGCCATCCATGGTTAGGTTAAAGAGAATAGCGCTCAATACCCTGTCCTGTAGGATGCCCTCGTGACAACAACAAAATGACAAAGAGGCTGTTAGCTATGACTAGGAGACAGTGTTCTTATTCAACACCGCGAAACTGGTACAAAACTAATACGAACGATACAAAACTGATAAATGGAACACTGTTTACATACTCACGACACACAAACCATGGTGTGACATGAGCGCACCACACAAACGCACCGCACATGAAACGTTCCGCTAAGGCGAGCAGTTTGGCAACCACTTGGCAACTTAAAATTTTCCGCCCGCACATTCGTGCAATTATTACGTAGGATGTTGATAAAGCTGCAGCCGACAATTCTGCGGCACTACACATCTGATACATAAGCTCGTGCTGCTGGTTACCGGAGCATTACCAGACTGGTTACCACCAGTCAAGCCAGCAGTGTCATATATCTGAAGATATATGACACCGGCGCTACGCCACTGAATATATAGCTTGCTGCGCCTCATAACACAAAGCTGACGGGAGGAAACCCACGTGTGATACGCGTGACACGTGTTTCGTATTGAAATGACAGTTATTTGAGTTGGCTTTCGTCGTTAAGAACGAAGGTGCTCAAAGTTCAGAAAGTTAGTGGTTCGAGAACGTGACCCGCGAAACGTTCCAAAGGGACGAGAAATATCAACTACAAACTACTATAGCTAAATATTGATTCAATTGTTAAAGTAATCTCTCTAGTATGAAGGTTTCTTGCAAAGGTACACGTTCTGGCAATTACTGCACATCGCATCGATCATTTTCATTTACACGCAACTGGGCCTTTTGGCGGTATACGAAACACCCGCTGAGGTCAATCAGTGGCGATGGCGACCTGCGGCTGAGCAGAAAAAAACGCATTCGATTCGATGGCCGTATTCCAACGGGGATTCGACGCAAAATCGCAGAGTAACAGCGCTTTAGTTGCAAGTTACAGAACATCAAGTGAGGAAACATAATCCGAAGTCCCCAGCTACGGCACATCTGATAGCCTATGTGCTTTTCTTGCACGTTCATCCAGAACGTTCATCCATGTATGCCGTGGGAAGCCAGTATCGTAAGAAAGCGATTTTAGTTCTGTCATCGAAGTGTGCAGCCGACACTCTGTGCGGTTCCACATAGCACAGCTTTATTGATGGCCTTTAGCGCCCCAATGCAGCACACGGATTAGAAAAGACGCCGTTATGGAGGGCCCTGAATTAATATTTCTGCGCCCACAGCTTGATAACGTTCTCGCAAAGCTCATATAAGCTTGAGCGTTTCTTGCGCGCTGACTGCATCGGCATGCGGCCGCCGCGGCCTGCAGGAGTCGAACACGTGACCTCGCACTCAGCTGTTGAACGCTGTAATCACCGCGGCGGGTGGCTGTGTGTCTTGCTTGGCAGGCATAGTAAAAAGAGCTATCAACCACTATTATAATATTACTTTAACCAAACCCCTTCCCCCACCCTTTGCTGCCGCTCAAAGATACAGATTCTATCCGAGGATTGAAACGTTATTTGCAACGGTGGCGTTCCACTGTGACTGAGTTAAAGTAGCAGTTTTTTTTTCTGTAATCTCGAATTCTTCTGAGAAACTAGTAGTTCACCACTCACAAGAACTGCGGCCCCGCGCTATAAGAAAAAAAACGCCTGTTTCGATAAATAGCTTAGAGATGATATAGTAATAGGGGTTACGCCATGGTCTCTCGTTCGTCACTCACTTGGCCGTGGCAACCACGGAGGAGTAAAATGGCGCTGAGACGACAACCGTGCAGAATCGCTGGTTCTCTGGCTTTCTGAAATCGCGCTCAAAAGGAGAATGCCGTCGTGGTCATTGCGAGTAACGAAAGGAGATAACATTGACACGCGTTGGAATGCTTCAGCGGGATTTCGAAGTAAACGTACATTGCCAGAATATCGGTGGAAGACATCGCTTCCTGGGCGATCGCCTTCAAAGGTGTCGAGGTACCGTGTGTTCGACTGCTTCTTTAAATATGCTGCCCCCCCCCCCCCCCCCACACACACGTGCGTATATTTATCTTCTCCAAACACAACGCTGAACCTGCTATATGGGGCACAACACCCGAGTAACATTTCTTCCCTCTCTGAGGTGTATGTAGTTCATCAAGTTGTCACAGATATTGTAATAATCAAGATGTTCCTGTGGATGTGCAAAGGCAGGAGCTGTAGTTGCACGACATCATGCAAGTAAAGTGGTTTCGTTCAGCGGTCTCCACTATGCACGAAACACACGGAACATGGGGACTAAATGTCGCATGTCCCGCCGCTCGTTTCTGAGACAAGAAATTAAACACGCGTATAGCTGCGGTGAGGGCATTATGACAAGTTTTTAAAATAAATGTGCACGCACACTTTTTTCTTCTTATTGTGAATAGCACGAAAGCGTCGGAGCTCAGAACCGTGGTGTCCTGCCTTGCTCAGATCCCAATATTTCAGTACGGATATCGGCTGAACATGCAGTGACAGTATTCGTAGTCATGGAGTTGTGATTGTGCGCATTGCATTGTAAAAGATCGCTTCATAAGCACCCGTCATGCCTTTAAATATTAATACATTTTGCCTGCTACGCGGTCTTCAGCTGCTTTAGTTATTGCTGACTCAGCGTCCCCTTAGAAAACCTGACTTTTCATGGTTGTATTGAGTTACACATAACATAGGGTTGTTTATATTCTACTTAAAATGCCGTTATCTGCTTGGAATCATTCAAAATTTACTGAATATCCGCTAAGATTGTCCATATTCCGCTATAAATGCCAGTAGCTGCTAAATGTCGTACAATATCCCCACAAAGTCTGCTGCCCTCTAGAACTGCGTTTTCACCGCTAGGCGAGTCTAAAGTCTGCTATATCAAACAGTCTGCTTCTACAGCCACCAAGTGTCTACGCGCGTCGAGGAAGCTTGCGTGCCATGGTGGCCAAGCTTGTCCGACCTATGTCTGCGGGTGCTAGAGGACACCAAGCGGTCAAGGCGTAGGTGACGTCACAAGGAGTCAGCGCCCTGTATAGGTCAGCGCAAGGGCACGAGCGCTTCCATGTTCTTCACAGCGAAGACGCACAAGGATTAGGTACCTTTTCACGTCATCGTGTGAAAAGACGTAGACACTTCGCAGCGCATTGTATGAAGGTCCGGGTAATGTTCGCTTTCCGTCATTCATGCGGACAATCCCCGTCTCATCAGAAAGCCCCAAATAACTTATTTTTTTCGAATGAGTTTCCACCAAAAGTTTGTTGCTCTTTCGTCGACGTTAGATACTCTTATTATTCATTACTGCACAAACTGGTTTGCGCAGAGGTGAACCAGTGTACCGACGACTTCAGGTGCGGACAGTTTCATAAATTCTGTGCCAATTCCACTCAATCTTTCTAGAAATTTGCATCTTCTTCTTTCAGTGAATTTTCCTAGTACACTATGGTCAATTTTTAGACAAAGATATGAAGTATTCATTGACTGACTTTTAGCTCCTAGCCTTAGCGACATGCTCTCAGCCTGCTTTGACAAATGATTTTCAGATAACCAGCAATAAACAGACACTGCCGAAATTTTTCACATATATGTATATTCTTCTGAAAGTTTTTATATGAATGCAACAAACGTGACACTCAGCTCGGATGTGTACAGATAAGTGACAGGTTTAATTGTCGCACAAGACATGTACAACTAAACACCACGTTTCGCACTGAGAACGAACTAAGGTTTTGAAACATAGAAGTTTCATATTACTGATATTCAGGCGTGCAAACATAGACAGAAGTAGAACAAAAAGGACAGCTCAAACACCGACTAGCAACCGAAGGGTTGCAAAATGGCGGAAAAAAAAAGATACTCTACGCATGTTCAAGGGAAGGCAGTGCCAAACCGCAAATCATGGACACTTGCGGTCACGCGTTCGGTTCTCTTTAGAATTTTAGAATACTTGGAGAAATAGTTGAGCAAACGTTTCCGTGATCTCAGGCAGTATTGTCAACAAACATGGCAGTCCAGCAAAGTTAAAGTAATGTCTATAAAATGGGTGCTTTTTATTTTGAGGCAACTATTTAGTGTACCTTAACGCCTCCAATCCCCCCCCCCCCCCTATTTTCCTTGGAATTCTTCAGTCGCAAAGCTAGAATAAAACAAATACTACTACCTTTTCCCTAAGCATTCTACAGTTGTGAAATATGGTACGCCATGTCATGTATTCAGCCTGCTCTAACCAAGTCGTGCGTGCATAATATAAGCAATCGCTTCGCACTGTGCGCCGAAACTTCGAATCATAGCTGCGTATATACTACGAATGGCGTAACAATGGCTGCTGGCAGACATAAAATGGCGAGAACCAATAAAAATAGAAACTTCGTTGTTGCCGGCACCACTGTCATTCCTTACAGCGTGTCACATCACATAAAATAAAGGTAGCGGAGAAGGCCTGCAAAATAGCTTTTTTCGGCAAAAGACATTCTCCAATGTGTGGCACAATGTTATCACAGATGATAGCAGCCAACGCAAATATAATAATACACACACAAAAGAATTTGTTGACTGCTGCCACAACCTCCCCACTTTTTTTGATTTTGTGGTCGTTGAACGACCACTTCAGCGAACGTGCCAATGTGATGAAAGGGAGGGAGTGTAGTTAAGCCACCCACGACCGCATTGCTCGCGATGTGGTTGTGCGGCACTGTTTTCAGTGCATGATGCTAATCCGCCACTAAGACTAGTGTGCACGTGAAATATGCTGCGCCTTTTGCTTTGACAGGAAAAGTGACGTGCCCGAGTGCGCCGTCAGCGTCGCTACACGCCAATGAAACGTCGTCTCTTTCGAGTGTATATATGATCGGCGCCCTCTTCTTGTATCTCATTCGCCTGTTTCGTCGTGTCTTCTCCCCATTTTCGGCACCATTATCCTTACGCATTTCCTTGTGCGCATTAAAATTTGCTTGCAAATCGGCGCTTTTTCCGCTCCTTCCATATGTCCTGTGCCATGCAATTCTACTTCATTTAGCACCCGCATGTATACAAACCTGCCAAAGTTAGCCCTCTCTTGAAGCGCGCATATTGTGATTTTTGTATAAAACAATTTTTTTTGCCATATTTTTCGTACAAATCGAGTTGACGCGAGCTGTAGAAGATACGTGCCTAGCTTACGTTTCCTCGAAATCGATCAATCAACGCACGATTATACGCCTTCTGTGCTTTCGTCTACTCAACCAGAAAACAGCCAGCGCAGTTTGCAATGACCGCGTCTGCGAGCATGCACGCAGTGAGCATTTCTTTCTCTCCTTCTTATCTTCATTTTTACCTTTTCCGCGCGCAGGGAACTGACTTAACCTCCCTGCCTCTCCCTTGCCAGCTTACACATGGTGCGAAAATATTCGCAGTGGTGTAACACTGCGAGCGCCACGCCAGAGGTTTCTGTGACAATTGAAGGCATACTAGATATCGTTATAATATAATAAAGATAAGAATATTATTATTATTATTATTATTATTATTATTATTATTATTATTATTATTATTATTATTATTATTATTATTATTATTATACTATATATAATACTAAATAGATATTATATATTATAATAGATATAAGACCGCACTGGTGGCGTAGAGGTAGAAAATCCGCCTCGCGTGCAAGAGGACCGTGGTTCGAATCTCGGTGCCGCGCAATTTTCCACCGGATTAAAAAAAAATCCGCGTGTTGATAAAATTTCACAAACAGGCCTGGAGTGTGGCCTGATCGCGGTGACCAGAACCGATAACGCACATCCTAACCAGAGCACGATTGGCCACCCTGGTGCAGTACTTGGCCACAACCTCCCATATGAACACAACAATCAAACCCCGGCCCTCAGTCCCCAGCAGCTGCGAAGCAACTGACCACGACGGCGGTCAGACCTGTGACGCAGCAGAGGGTGCTAAGAATCCCTGGTTCCGGACAGGCCGCCATTGGAATCTGAACCTGGCAACATTTAACGCTAGAACGTTATCTAGTGAGGCAAGTCTAGCAGTGCTATTGGAGGAATCAGAGGGCAGTAAATGGGATATAATAGGTCTCAGTGAAGTTAGGAGGACGAAAGGAGTACATACAGTGCTGAAAAGCGGGCACGTCCTGTGCTACCGGGGCTTAGCGGAGAGACGAGCACTAGAAGTCGGATTCCTGATTAATAAGGATATAGCAGGTTACATACAGGAACTCTATAGCATTAACGAGAGGGTGGCAGTTCTTGCTGTGAAACTTAATAGGATGTACAAAAAGAAGGTCGTACAGGTCTGCGCCTTTACATCCAGTCATGATGACCAGAAAGTCGAAAGCTTCTATGAAGACGTGCAATCAGCGATGGGTAAAGTCAAAACAAAATACACTATAGTGATGGGCGACTTCAATGCCAGGATAGGAAAGAAGCATACTGGATACAAGTCAGTGGGGGAATATGGCATAGGCTCTACGAATAGCAGGGGAGAGCTATTAGTAGAGTTTGCAGAACATAATAATATGCGGACAATGAATACCTTCTTCCGCAAGCGGGATAGCCGAAAGTGGACGTGGAGGAACCCGAATGGCGAGACTAGAAATTAAATAGACTTTATACTCTGCGCTAACCCTGGCATCATACAAGATGTGGACGTGCTCGGCAAGGTGCGCTGCAGTGACCATGGGATGGTAAGATTTCGAATTAGCCTAGACTTGAGGAGGAAACTGAAGAAACTGGTACATAAGAAACCGATCAATGAGTTATCGGTAAGAGGGAAAATAGAGGAATTCCGCATCAAGCTACAGAACAGGTATTCGGCCTTAACTCGTGAAGAGGACCTTAGTGTTGAAGATATGGACAACAATCTTATGGGCATCATTAAGGAATGTGCAATAGAAGTCAGTGGTAACTCCGTCAGACAGGATGCCAGTAAGCTATGGCAGGAGACGAAAGATCTGATCAACAAACGCCAATGTATGAAAGCCTCTAACCCTACAGCTAGAATAGAACTGGCAGAACTTTCCAAGTTAATCAACAAGCGTAAGACAGCTGACATAAGGACGTATAATATGGATAGAATTGAACAGGCTCTCAGGAACGGAGGAAGCCTAAAAACAGTGAAGAAGAAACTAGGAATAGGCAAGAATCAGATGTGTGCGTTAAGAGACAAAGCCGGCAATATCGTTACTAATATGGATGAGATAGTTCAAGTGGCTGAGGAGTTCTATAGAGATTTATACAGTACCAGTGGCACCCACGACGATAATGGAAGAGAGAATAGTCTACAGAAATTTGAAATCCCACAAGTAACGCCGGAAGAAGTAAAGAAAGCCTTGGGAGCTATGCAAAGGGGGAAGGCAGGTGGGGAGGATCAGGTAACAGCAGATTTATTGAAGGATGGTGGGAAGATTGTTCTAGAAAAACTGGCCACCAATGCCTCATGACTTCGAGCGTACCGGAATCTTGGAAGAACGCTAACATAATCCTAATCCATAAGAAAGGGGACGCCAAAGAATTGAAAAATTATAGACCGATCAGCTTAGTGTCCGTTGCCTACAAAGTATTTACTAAGGTGATCGCAAATATAATCAGGAACACCTTAGACTTCTGTCAACCAAAGGACCAGGCAGGATTCCGTAAAGGTTACTCAACAATAGACCATATTCATACTATCAATCAGGTTATAGAGAAATGTGCGGAATATAACCAACCCTTATATATAGCTTTCATTGATTAGGAGAAAGCGTTTGGATTCAGTCGAAACCTCAGCAGTCATGCAGGCATTACGGAATCAGGGTGCAGATGAGCCGCATGTAAAGATACTGAAAGACATCTATTGCGGCTCCACAGCTACCGTAGTCCTCCATAAAGAAAGCAACAAAATCCCAATAAAGAAAGGCGTCAGGCAGTGAGATACGATCTCTCCAATGCTATTCACTGCGCGTTTACAGGAGGTATTCAGAGACCTGGAGTGAGAAGAATTGAGGATAAAAGTGAATGGAGGATACCTTAGTAACTTGCGACTCGCTGATTATATTGCTTTGGCTAGTAACTCAGGGGACCAATTTCAATGCATGCTCACTGACCTGGAGAGGCAAAGCAGAAGGGTGGGTCTAACAATCAATCTGCAGAAAACTAAAGTAATGTTTAATAGTTTCGGAAAAGAACAGCAGTTTACGATAGGTAGCGAGGCACTGGAAGTGGTAAGGGAATACATCTACTTAGGGCAGGTAGTGAGGGCGGATCCGGATCATGAGACGGAAATAATCAGAGGAATAAGAATGGTCTGGGGGTGCGTTTGGCAGGCATTCTCAGATCATGAACAGCAGCTTGCCATTATCCCTCAAGAGAAAAGTGTATGACAGCTGTGTCTTACCAGTACTCACGTACGGGGCAGAAACTTGGAGGCTTACGAATAGGGTTCTACTTAAATTGAGGACGATGCAACGAGCTATGGAAAGAAGAATGATAGGTGTAACGTTAAGGGATAAGAAAAGAGCAGATTGGGTGAGGGCACAAATGCGAGTTAATGACATCTTAGTTGAAATCAAGAAAAAGAAATGGGGGCCTGTGCAGGACTTGTAATGAGGAGGGAAGATAATCGATGGTCATTAACGGTTACGGACTGGACTCCAAGGGAAGGGAAGCGTAGGAGGGGGCGGCAGAAAGTTAGGTGGGCGGATGAGATTAAGAAGTTTGCAGGGAAAACATGGCCACAATTAGTACATGACCTGGGTAGTTGGAGAAATATGGGAGAGGCATTTGCCCTGCAGTGGGCGTAACTAGGCTGTTGTTGTTGTTGTTGTTGTTGATGATTATGATGATGATGATGATGATGATGTATCGTTATGTCAGTATACTGCCAAGAACACACTACAGTGCCACACTGTGGAAAACAACGGCAGGTAACCGTTCAAGATGCCCATGCAGGGACTTTCAGGCCTAGTGTCTCGCACCCTTCGAAGATACAACGAGTACTGAGTCACCTTGCACTTGCTCCGCGACGACCAGGGCGAAGTGGCCGTGTTCGAGCATCGTGGACAGCACTCCCAGCGTTGTGTCCAGGGTTACCTGGAAGGCGTCCTTATGTTTTAGCCACTACCTAAGCATATCTTCTAAGATACCAGTAAATCCTAAGATACCAGTAGACAGTTCTAATAGAGGCAGCACGCGAATGCTAAGTAATGAATACTGATGTGACGGCGAATGCACTTGCGCCAAAGAAAAAAAAAATCGGAAGACTGTCTACAAGATATACGTACAGCGCAGTATATATGGTCAGCTAGCAGCTAATACAGTGTACTCTTCCTCCCCGCTAACATCATCCTGCACCGCAAGGAACTACAGCACCGTGGTCCCGCTCTTGCGCAAACGCACTGTAGCACTGTGTCGACATAATTTTGAAATGCAAGTCTCAGTATTGGCTATAACGCACTTGCACATCTTTGTAAGTAAATGGCAAACGACGATGTTCACTGCACACATCAGTTTTGATGCACCCATTTAGACTAAACTATGACAAGTGCGGCAAGTTGGGTTGGTTAGTAAAGTTGCAAGGTAAAGCGCGTGGTATTTTTGAGCGCTGTTTTACAAAATTATCCCAACGCAAGTTACGTCTACCATTTCTTTGTACTCGTCTTTTTTTTAGAGCTGTTTCACAATCACCATGCAAATTTATCAACCCGCCTAACTTGCCACAATTGTCAGCTTAATGCCTAGTATAAAAATACGCGTGTTACGTCTGCCTTTTCTTTTTCCTATAGCCTTTCTTGAGCGCTGTTTTACCATCACCATCTACACTATGACATCCAACAAGAAAAATTAATCACAATTGCTTTGACAAAGTCAGCATAAACTACGGAATCAACCTGATGTGTCTCTCACTTAACTGTATGCTAAAGGTATAGCTTCCGTGCCGCTATTTCGGTCCTTACGTTTATCTTTGCATAATAACGAAGCATGGGTCATATGCAATACACTATAGCAAATCTGCGCTTCAGTCACACCCCAGTGTTAAGCAAAAAACATGTTTGCAAGCAACAAGACATACCTTAAAGATTTGGGTACTAAGTTGTCCCGGTAAAAAGTACTTGCCACTGTAGCTGGATGTTAAAAACACGGACAATAAGCAAATTTCAAGGTGCTAACTTGCCTTTCTGAACTGGTCATAGGCAGCCTTTGCTACAGGGGTCGTGGCGTCGATACGCCGTGCCAGTATCTTAGACATTAAGTTTCCTAGTGAGACCATTCCGAGCACAGCTCTGAAAAAGAAAGGAAAAGTAGAAAGAAACTAGGTTTCTAAAGTGGCTGCATAAAAGAAAATAAGAACGCTGCCTTGCATCATTAAACAAATAGCACGGTAATGTGGCCAGTATCCCACTGGTTTTATGTCTGAACGAGCCATATGCAGCACGAGCAGTGGGAGAACAACAAATAAAACAATGTATGAGGTAGGCTAACTGCGATCTCGTGGAGCAGCTATTAAAGGAACGGCATGCAGGTTCTGCGAAAGTACTGAACGAAGGAATGAATGCAGTTGGAAAGCGCCTCCAGATGCCTGGATTCTACAACGGCTGCATGCAGGACGTCGTGCACGGTTCCTTTCCGCTAGATGCATCCAATTTATTCGACAAAAAGAACTAGTCGATGGCTGACCCGCTTTCCTCGACGACGGGGACCTGGTCAATGCCTTCGGCGCTCATGAGTTCCACGGCATCCTGGCAGCTCACGCCGGGCGTCACTGTCAGCGGTATGCGCAGCCGCAGAGAACGCACCGTCTGGTTCCACCACCTGCGTGCGACAAAGTTGTATTCCTGCAGTTCGGACACATGTGCACATTAACTCGGAGAAAGTGGGTTGACTCAGCTTGCAAGGCTGATATATAAACGGTCGATGCTTGAACGAGTGTACTGTAGCGCTGGGTCAAGTCGTCTGCGCGAAGAGTTATTGGCGCAGCCATGAAAATGCTGTCTCGACGAGCGTTCTTATGCCGATGCCTGGCTCAAATCGCTGGCGTCGGGTCAAATGTCGGGTCATCTAAAGCACGAAGAATATACGACGACACCCCTGTGATGTACTCACCTGAACTACGAAATTATCATGTCTTACTTTTTAAAACTTCACGATTTGTCACTGGGCTCTACAGCGTGACAATATCAAAGTGCAATGAAAAGTAATCATGACGATACTAATAAATATTGAATGGCCTACTGATACGAGATGAACATCATCTGCATCATCTATCCCACCGAGCAAAGTGGCGAAGTCTTAACAAGTCAACCAAAGGCACGCACAGGAAGAGGTTTGGCGTTATGCTAGTATACGCGAATATTTCTACTGTAAGGCTTGCAGCGACGATAAACTGAATTCATGAGAGATAGAGAGAAACGAAGAGGGAAACGTAGGGTGGCTGAATGCATGAAGTGTACGCTTGCATGCAGGTGCTCTCCAGTGAGCACATAGGCTATCAGCCCTCTATCTCAATGTCGCAGCTCTATACCTTGCGCGCCGTTCTATCTGTGAGCGAAATAGTTGCCCTCAGCGACACTCGAACCAGACAACCCAGTAGACGGCAAGATATCGAAAGCTCCTTCAGCGACAACGTCCTCCCTATTATCTCACGTTTTCCAATTTCTTCGAACGAGCCTGGTTATTCGCATGTATTAAAAAAAACGCAATTAATTCGTGATGACCTTCTGCTGGATTGCGTCAGTTTACAGATCAAAATTCAGCCTGGGCTAGTTGGTTCATAGCTCAGGTTCAGTGCACTGGCGCGAATATTCGTGTGTGTTCTATATACGCTTTTACTCTTGCCCCTGTCTTTGTTCCACGCCGTTTAACTTTCCGTTAGAGCTCTTTACAAATGCCGTCGGCATTCCAGCAATCCTGATAGCGTCACGGTTACGCAAGTATTACGAGTTCAACGTGTACATCAAAGACGACCGCAGATTGTTTCCTAGCGACGGAGAGATGTAAAGGTGTAAATTATGGCTGCTAGTCTAGTGGCCAAGATCCTGCGGAATACAACTTCCGACTCGGGCATGGGTAGACGGCCCGGCGTGGTCAGCTCACCAATGCTTCGTGCTCATTTCAGAATAGAGCGAGATGAAGCCGCGCTCGGCCATCCAGCCATCCGAGAGGAACTTGGTCATGTAGTTGCGCACTCCGTCGGGCAGGATTACCACGCACTTCTGGCCAGCCTTCAGGGACTTGGCCGCCACCACGGCCACGCTCATCGCCGAGCCGCTGCTGCCACCTGCGGGAAAGCATTCACAAGCTCGACATAAAGATCCGGACCACATACAGCGTTAAAGGAATTGTACAACAATATTTTCTTTTTTTCCGTAGAAGTACAGCTTTAACGCCACTATGATTATCTGCTGCTGCAGTCGCGTGGAGCAAGTACTGTGCCTGCAGCACCTGCTTGCCCGATATTTGCCAGAAGGCCAGCTGCACGTTATGCGCGACTGTTATGCAGGCAAACGGTACGCAAAGTTTTGACACCTAGTAGTTTTTGTCCAACGCCTTTCCTCGAAAATTATGATGCCTCAAAGCATGCATTACAACCATTTCGCCCAACTTTCCTCTTTTCACTGTTCACCTGTGTCAGAACCCCAAAGTGGGACTGAAAGAGGACCCATGTCTGACATATGTAGGGCCATTGTTGCCCGACATGAGCTTGGCAGTACATTGCTGACACGGTCGCGACAACCGTGTGATTTTTTTTATGTACGTACGCGGCTGATCTGGAGAGTGGATCTGGTGACTCCAGAGGCGCGCGTCTGCCCAGACGCTTCGGCCCCTTGATTCACCCGAAAACGCCGTGCAGTACGGAATGGTCCGAAGGCCGTGAGAAACGAAAGCGGTGTAATCACATCGACGTGAACGAGACCAGCCACCCCAATATGTACGACAGTCAATCTGTCTGACTGTGCACCTGTTGCGTCCTCAACCTCACCATACACTTTATTGCAATTAGTTTAAGTAAATTAAGTCCTTCTACGGTTGCGAACGTTCAGCAAGCAATCGAACAAATTTAGTGAAACCAGCAGGGTTAAAAACCGTTCAAATGGGATTTATAAAATTAAAGAAGTGTATTTTGAGAGAAAAATGTGAAGACATTTATGACAACCTTTAAGAACACCTGTTTTTTATTTTTTTTATTTTTATTTATACAAGTGCCTGCAGCACCACAAGGACATTATTGCAGGGGGGGGGGGGCAATTGGAGGAAAATGAATATGTGACAAAAACTTAAAACAGCTAAGCACAGGTGGTAAAAATAACAAAATACGTAACATCGATGAGTCGTCTCGACGGCAAAACGGTCTTCAGTGAACTGCGGTGCAAAATTGCAACAGAGAAATGGAAAGGGTACACTATCACATGAAGCACAATGCCAGCCAAATGATATAAAGCAAACGGGATGATATTATACTACGGCAGACTGCGTGACAACAAAGACAGAAACTCTGAACACGTTTTACATTCACAAATGCTCTTGAGAAGCCTATTTCAGTGTGCGGAAGCATGCGGAAAAAATGAATTACGGTAGACATTAGTACGACAGCGCATTTCAAGAACTTTCAGCTCGCGATCACATCGTTAAGAGATGAAGCGGGGAGGGAAAATGCACAAGTTCTTATTTATTCCTGTAAGATCAGGGCGAATTCGGAAAAAAAAGTTCTAATTTTGCAGTTAATAGGCGGTGTGCCAGTGTTTTCCAACCAAGGTCCTCTTTAACTAATGTAATACCGCTACGGAAGTTACAATTACCAGAAACAAATCCTGCAGCGTAGTTTTGGACGCGTTCAAGTTTTTCTATAAGTTTAGAGCCTTGAAGGTCCCATACCTGGAGAGCATATTTGAGTATCGGACGAACATTTGTTATGTAAAGCAGTTCTTTTACTTTCTAGGGGGTGGGCGGGCTTTATAAAAATTACGCCTAACAAGGTTTAGCATACGCGATGATTTTAAGGTTGAGTATTTAATATGTCTGTTCGATGTTAAATGTTCTGAAAAATAGACCCCGAGGTATTTGTAGTGTTGGACCTTTTCAAGAAATAGTCCGTCTGATTTATACACTGATCTCACAGGAAAGCGTTTCAGGGTGAATGGCACAAGTTGACATTTAGCACTGTTCAAAGACATGCCACACTTAATGCACCAAGCATAAATTTTGTTTAGATCATTCTGCAAACTACTAACATCACAATCATTTTCTACATTCTTCTATACGGCACAATCATCAGCATATAACCTCACTTTGCATTCTAGATTGTGGACAATGTCATTTATAAAGACCAAAAATAACAAAGGCCCCAAAACAGACCCTTGGGGCACGCCAGAGGTTATGGTGACAGGTGTTGATTTAGTGCCGTTTATTAAAACATGCTGTGTTCGCCCAGACAAGTAATTTCTAATCCAATCTACTATTGCAGGGTGTACCCGCCGTGGTTGCTCAGTGGCTATGGTGTTGGGCTGCTGAGCACGAGGTCGCGGGATCGAATCCCGGCCACGGCGGCCGCATTTCGATGGGGGCGAAATGCGAAAACACCCGTGGTACTTAGATTTAGGTGCACTATAAAAAACCCCAGGTGGTCGAAATTTCCGGATTTCTCCACAAAGGTGTGCCTCATAATCAAAAAGTGGTTTTGGCACGTAAAACCTCATAATTTAATTAATCTTCAATATTGCAGGGTGTATACCGAGACAAGATAATTTATGTAAAAGCAATGCATGAGAAATGGTGTGAAAGGCTTTCGGGAAATCCAAAAATATGTAGTCTACCTGAAATCCAAGGTCAAAAGAGTAAAAGAAATCATGGGAGAACTCTACCAGTTGAGCCGTACATGACAAGCCAGGCCCGAATCCATGTTGAACGTTTGTAAAGAAATTATTGCTCTGAAGGTGTTTCATCACAGCACTGTATATAATAATATAGTCTGGATAACACTTGAAATAACGGCCGTATGACACCCTGGATCGCTTGAATACGTAACTTTCTACAAAGGTTGTAATGAACATATGAAGCATTTATCGCTCGTCACTCAGAACACGCTTCCCGCTAGGACAAAATATAAACACTGTGCCTTGCATAGCTTTCTGAGGAAACCGAAAAAAAAAAAGAAAAACTAAATTCCTTGCATAATGCAAAAATTTTGGGAGAAAGCGAGTGTTGAGAAATTACTTTCAGATCCACTATATATAATCTACATAATTCAAACTTTTGATGCACGTCAACCAACACGTGGCCCCTCTTTCCTCACAGTCTGCAATCTTTGCCTTTCTTGCTCCTGCCAGGAAACATGTGCTAGTTTAATTCTTATGCAGAAACAGCCTAAAAATGAAATGGACAGACGACAGCGGTGACTCATGCAGACAGAAAAAATTTGCTTCAATGTTGTAATGGTCATCATATGGATTTAATACTGATTCATACTGACACGCGATAGAAAAAAAATTACCGACGATTACGTTACTTCCTAATGCGAAATTTGAGCGCAGCAAATAAGCTGTTTCACCTTTTGGATAGATTGAGGCAAAGAAATCGAGCAACACATGTATGCGCTATCACATATTTTTTTTTTTTTTTTCACACGTATTCCTTTAACAAAGACTCCACTAACAGTTCTTGACAGTCATGAAGGAAGCTTTGTGGTCGGAGAAATAGACTGATATATGTTCGACTTGGTACACCAATGCTTGATTCTCAAAGACGAGATCTATACAAGTGCCTCGCGAGGTTGTCACAGCCGTGGGGGAAGCAGAGGCTAAGCGCCGCCGCCGAGAAGACCCTGCCGTTCGCGCCGCCGAAGCGGAGGCTCATCGCCGCCGTCGAGAGCAACCAGCAGTAAGCGAGGCTGAAGCAGAAGCTCATCGCCGCCGCCGAGAAGACCCTGCAGTTCGCGCCGCCGAAGCGGAGGCTCATCGCCGCCGTCGAGAGCAACCAGCAGTAAGCGGAAGCGGAGGGGGGCGGCGTGTACACCCAGCGGCAAACGATGGGGGCAGAAGCGCGCGCAGGAAGCGGACAACACGATAAAGGGAGGAGGGAAGAGATAGCAGCGACTGACTGATGCCGCTGACGGCGATAGTGAGTCAACCCCAGCTATCCGCCACACAAGAAAAGGGGGGGGGGACCCTTTCCTCCTCTTTCTGCATGGCGGCGACGGTGTTCTATGCAGTCACGTTATCTTGACTCTCTAGCGGCGTCAGCGGCATCCAGCGGTATCAGTCGGTCGCTGCTAGCGCTGGGGGGATGAAAGGGGGGCGGAGCTGGTTACGAGGCCGACGACGACGCCGACGACGACGCGAAACCCAGGAACGGACGCCAAAGAGCTGCGCTCTAAAAAAAATAGCACCGCTGTACCTTTCTGATCCGACGTTCAGGCGAGAAGTACCTAACAGAAACATTATGCGTCCTTTCATGTCTCAAAGTTCTGGCTTACATGGCACAGTGCATTGCATACTAGAACTCCTCATGCACGTGTCAAATGGTCGCAAAATGTTCCTCACAAGAGTGCGATGTTTTGAAGCAGATGTGATCCGCATAGTGTGCCACTATAGAGATGACAGCAAAGTTGTCTCGCAAGTGCCTTTGCAAACCTTTAACGCAAAAGCAATGAAATATTAGCTAGTCGACATGAACCCAATGTTGCTCAACAGCGCGAGGAAACACGTACAGGAGGAGAAAAAAAGGAGAATACCGAATTTTTGTTTATAGTTTTACCTTGTTTCTGATCTTATCGTGATACGACGGTGTCCATAACTTTAGTCGAGAGCCAGCGCGTTGCCTTGTCCATTTTCCCTCGTGTGCGTGTCATGCCCCAACCACTGGCACGCGCCGGAAAGCTTCGGCACGCGCCGAAGCTTCAAAAGCGTCAAAAGCGTCGGTCGGGAACGCGGTGAAGCGTAACGACGCACAGCAATTATGTCTACTGCCGATGCTAGAAGTTTGCCGACGCGCGGAGAAGCTGCGCCGGCGTGTAGCAGGCGTCAACCAATGGAAGGCTGCGCAGCCTCCGGCTGCTATGCCTGTAATGGCCGACCATGCGAAGGCGCCGGCACCAACGATCGTCCGAGTTTTTTGGACGCACGACGCGCGCGACAGTGTTCCTGAAAGATAGTGTTGTAATAGTAGGCAGACAACGACGCGACCGACCGACAGACGACCGTGGGTTGTGGCAGTGCGACGTGGATCCGAAGCGACTTAGAACGACGCCGACTAATCCAACTTTTGCCCACTGTGTTCCGCAGGGCTCAGTGCGATCGTCTGCTAAAACAGCCAACCAAATCACGATTGCCGCAACGTCTGTGATTGTTGTATGTGTATGTTGCTGTGCTCAAACGAATGGAAACATGTTTACGAGCTCTGAAGTCTGGATAATCAGCACTCGCCTATCGCCGATGTTGTTTACGTTACGCGTAGGCCTAGCGCGCCCATCGAGTTCGTAACTGGCGAGTGAACGAACTCAGCTGAGAAACTCTGTCGAAGGAAATGAATTTTCAGGTCCGTTTGGTGCTGCAGTGATTTAAAATATGGCACTCCTGACTTCGTGTGATGTGTGATGTGGTGAATGAACCGTGTGGAAGTTGAGTTGGTCAACCGCGCCGTGTTTCGTGTGGTGTCGGGTGACTCAAGTTTAACGGGCAAGCTCTGCACTGTTTCCAGTGGTAAAGATAACTTCCGAAAGCGAAATACACTAGTAGCCGAACTATGGGAAGTACTTGCATAATCAGCCGTGCCGCCTGTTTCAGTTGACACTGCGCTCTTCTATTCGGCATGTGAATGCAGTTCAGTACAAGTTCGCTGTAGTCCTTCACTCAATTCTTTCAAGTGCATCCGTCTTTTGGGCTAGTTGGGGATAAATCGCTCGTGTAGCAGCGTATGCCACGATTGCTTCGATGCCCGCTTCAGAAGCAGCAAGTACTGAGTCAATGAAACTGTAATTGATTTTTTATCACTTTTTTGTTTATGGAAAGTGTAGATGGTGTGAGTGCATTGTGGGGAAGGTAAAAAGATGTCATCAGTGCTTTGTGCAGTGTGTATGCTTAAACGGCTCGAATCCCTTGAGCTTCTACTAAAATCTTTCTTGCTGCGATACTATAAATTGCAGTCAGGGCAAAGATATACTCAAAACAAAGTTACTGATGCATCTGCGCCCCTCCATCTGATTCATCTGCCCTTCCCATTCTGGGTGTAACATTTAGCTCTTCTCTCAACTTTTCCGTATATGTCACCAGCACTGCATGTAAGCACTCGCCCATTCTTGGGTTTGTGTCCCGCGTCTCCCTTCCCTGATGACCTAAGGTTTTCCGAGCACTCTACACTTCTATCATTCTGTCACGACTTGAGTACTGCTCATCAGTATAGTTCCTGTACCAAACTCGCGACGCTAACAAACTTAAACTTGTTCAGCGCCGGACACCATGCACCCTTTACTCCCGTCTTTTCGGTAGTCGCAAGCTCATGCCAGCCTTCGAGGATTGCCTCAAACCCCTCAAGTAGCACACCCTGCAATACCAGCGCAACACTGCACTAGTCTATACTGCAGGGTGCTTGACGACTCTCTGGACAGCACTAATCGTTCCTCAGTTCATATGAACAAGTCAGCACAGCCTGAGCCCTCATTGCGCCTCTGTGGCCCGACACCACAACTCCATGATTATATCTGGCATACAGAGTTTTCTCTCCACCCCCCTGGCCATTTGGATTCTCCTTCCTTGGAACCAGACCGAATTGGCACTCCTGTGTTTTGTGCACCTGTCGAATGTGTGCGTGTGTGCCGTGCTGTGTTACTGAGCAAGTGTGTGTGCACGAGGAGGGGAAGGAAGTGTCTTCTGCATCGTGCAAATTCCTGCTCTAGATGGCTGGTTATCAGATGCTCTAACATACAGGCATCAGCCTGTCTTTTAGTCTAGAGTGCCAAGTTACCACTAAGATTATTATTAGAATCATCACTACGACCACATTGATTGTGTTGAAGCCAGCGTGACCCATAATTCAAAATATTTCTGGAGCTTTTTGTGCTCTCTCTTCTAAAAAGAGTGCCAAAGATGCACGTCTTCTTCATGAAAATAGTGGTGTTGTCTCGAACACTGCTGATGCCTTTGCAGAACATTTCTGTTTGCTATGTGGTGTGAAATATGCTTCAAGTAACCTTCCTTCTCAGTCTGGCACAGTGTACGCTATCAGTCTATGAAAACCTTGTTTCCAAGTACATGAAGTGCCTTAAATTTTGCCTTAAACCTTCCCTTTCTTGTGGTGTTGATGGTATTTCTTCTGCAGAGTTTAACCCTTTGAGACGCTGTCTACACAATTGTGCACAGCAGGAGAGTGCATCAATAGCAAAAGTACCGATGAAAGTAATGGTATTTAAAATATGTTTCATACATCTTGAAACACCTATTTTTGGAACTGTGCTGCAATTTTGAATAACGTGCAGAATGTTTTAACAAAATGAGTGGAAAGGTAGACAGCTGGGTGTTTTTACTCTGTGTCAGTATGTTGTATGTAGCGGGTTCACTTCTTTCATTGTTTTTTTACAATGTCGTGCACCAGGCATAATTTCCAAGTGGGTGGATAAGTGCTTTTCAAGCTTTTTAAAACACGAAATAGTGCATGTTCTCATATTTTGTGTTCCTGTAATGAGTTTTTGCATGGAGTCTAAATTTTGTAAACTTGACAAAACTCGCTAAACAATGGAAAATTCTTAATATTTGCTGCAGCTGTACACTTTCTACAATTCTGAAGATGCAAGAGATGTGGTGAAATCAGCTTTTCAATCAACGGGATAAAGTGGCGTCTGAAAGGGTTAAAACGTATGGAAGCATACTTGTTCCCCATTCTCACAAGCACCTTCAATAGTTCCCTAAAGTCTAGTACTTTTTCTAGCACTCGGAAGGTAGCATGGACATTGCCCATGCACAAATCAGGTGCTAGATGCGCAGTTACTAACTGCCGACCTATATCTATCCTCTGCAGTGCGTCAAAACTGTTTGAATCGATATTGGATTCCTCGCTTTCTGTTAGTGCTAAGAACATTTTAATATATGAACAGCATGACTTTGTGTGCAGACAACTTAAAGCTATTTCAGACTGTCAACAGTGTTCACCACTGCATCGACTTCCAAAATGACATTTTTTTCACTCTCAAACTGGTGCAGAAACAACAAGCACTCTTAAATGGTTCCAACACTATGGCATTAAGTTATATGCAGAAAACGCACCATGTGAAATTTTGATCTATCCTACGTGATGCTCCACTCCTTAGGGTCGATGAAATGAAAGATCTTGGTGTGTACATCGACAAAATGCTAAGCTTCTCTTCACATAGATAATTACACAACATGCCCTTCACGCTCTTGGAATTGCATGCCGTATATTGCATGATTTCCACTCACCTGTTGTGTTTCTGAAATTCTACTGAGTGCCTCCAACTACTAGAGTATGCCTCTGTAGGAGGGGGTGCAATGAGCAAATCTAATTCTGACCTCATTGAACGCATCCAGAATAAATTGATATCTATCTTAAACCACCACTTTTGCCATTCTGGCGACCACAGTTGAGCCTTCTCAAGTATACTTCAACTCGCACCTCTAGATTCAAGACTTAATTAATCACACCTTTTGTTCCTTTATAAGGTGGTCCATGACATTATACATTCCCTAAAGCTTCTTGATCATATGCATTTGTTCGTGCCGCAACAGTATACCAGGTAGCATTCCACATTCGTTGCCTGGGCTTGTTGCAAGATTGTGCTAATAAGACTCGACTACAAAACATACTTTAGAGTCCATTTCCTGTGTTGTGTGTATCTGTATATAATTACGTAGGATTAACTCCCTTTTACTTTTCCTCATTTCCTTTTTTTCCCTATTTGTTTCTCTATCTTGCATTTTTTTGTCTACTACATTCATGTTTTCTGCACATTTTGTCCCGCATAGGGCTCGTTAAGTGCACCAGTACAAAAGCTCCCTAGCTGTTCCTGGGCACTACAATAAACATTTGAATGATTGATTATTATCATAGTATAAAATCGTGCTCTTTAAGTATGTACTAGTATACTATTTCAGTGCAGTAGCTTCTGTGCAATTAAAAAAGGGTATGAATTAAGAAAGTGCAATAATAATATGCTGTGTGCCTGATCGTATGCATTGTGCTATTAATTTCTTCTGAGTTTTAATAATGGCTGGCTACTGTATGCAGTGTTGTGCAATAAAATAATATGCCACAGCAATTATTGCGTGCCTCGCAGAACAAATTCAATATATCTTTCTCAGTCAAAACATCATAGCAGGCCGCAATAAACTGCAATTTTTCTTTTTGTGGTGACGAAGTGCATAAATTGTGAAAATAACCTGTTTATATATTGCTTATACTATGCAAATGAGCTGCTCCCATACATCCGAATAAGCGCTTCAATAGTGCGACTTGGCAAAGGGAAACGAAAGACCCCTATTAAAGCCCTCCAATTCTCAAGCTTATATTATCTGACGGTATGTCATTTCATTAATGTAAAGAAAGACAAACTTGACATGTGGAAACCAGTTACAATCGAATATGGCCCTTGCACTGTGAAAATGTTTTGTAGCAATACACTCAATGCGAAGGCCTTTGGATGCGCTGTTGATGCATCAATACAACCTTGAATAATAGAGGTGCTCCATGGGCTAGATTTGACAGAATCAAGAGTTGGGGAGTGACAAGATACGAATTACATACATTTTAGCTATTCTAGTTTTCTTTCTTTTTTTGTGAGTGCTACAGATGTTTCAATTCTGTTTTGCTGATTTTCTCAGAACCCACATTTTCACGTTTCTTTCATGCAGCAACAAGCACAATTATATTGACACGGATGCTTTATCTGTATCCGGTTACCGTATTTCACCGGCTAAAAGATGTTAAACGTTATCGCTCAGTACAGGATGCGCCTGAACGTACCGGAAGTTTCGCGAATGTTATCGATGGTTCTGTCTGTTGTCGACGAACCTTGCTAATCTGATTGCATACGCGACACAATTCTGTAGTAATTTCTGGAAGGCACGTGGGCACCAGCGAATAGGTTGTAACTTTCGACGACTGACGTATGCAAACCGACGCGCTTAACCCGCAGATGAGATTTTCGACGATTGCCGACATTGCTCGCCGCTATTGTTGCGATTGAGTCGGCACTATTTATTTACCGTCACTACTACGTGGTAATATTTAAAACAGATTTTTTCAGTGATACTTTGCACGCCTAATTTTTACATAGTTGGCTGTGCAATAAGCTACCAAAAAATGAAATGGTACAACAGTTTTTGATATGATATGGCATCGTCGTGCAGGTGTTTGCAAAGCGATCTTGCAGACAGACGACGCGCGAGCGCTGATGACATTTTGTGCGCTATTGTTACTTCAAAAATAAAACAAACTGTTGCGGCAGGCGTATATTCATTATTCAAACGTGTTTTTTATATCTAAAAGCACATACAGATCACTAACTTATTGTTTCAAGCTTAGTTTACAGCAGGCTGCTTTATGCCGGACTTCGACGGATGAAGACAGAATAGTCCAGCAACAGTGCGCCGCAGCCGAGGAGCGAGCTTCGGCGCGCGTCGGAACTTCTGTCCAGTGGTTGCGTGCCCTCTTCCTCCGACCAACGCGAAGGGAGGCGTTCGCTGGTCGGCGCGCGCCGAAGCTTGCCGTCGCGTGCCAGTGGCTGGGGCACTAGCCATTTTAACGCAAGGCGTCGCGTTACCAAGGGGGTGTCGAAGTCGAGAGGTTGGGGCGAGCTAGGCGTCTGCACGCTTGTCGCACTTACCATTGTTTTACTTGCCTAAGCAAGTATGGCGCGTTCAGTGTGGTAGAGCAGCACGCCTAGGTGTACAGATGCGTTCAAGTTTACGCGACATCCCTAAAGTGCGCCCCCGCAGGTAAGCTTCGTTTTATGACTCTTTTGACTCGCCCAAGCTAGCGGGCCGCTTCTTTGAAGCATTCGAACGCCTCTAGTGTATAAACCTCTTAAAGCGCCTTACTTCAAAACAACGAAGTGTTAAAAAGTGTTACAAAAATAGTGTTACAATGCATTGGGTAATAACATTTTCGAAAATTTTAATTAAGAACACAATAGAAGACCTAAGGAAACTTGTTTCTACCGTTATCGGAAACCGATTTCATCAAATTTAATAAGTCAGCTCTCATTCGTCTCGGTCTAATTACATTTCTGCATTTCGCTGCGTTATATTGTCGAAGTTTGGGGAGATTTTCTGCGTAATGGCATACATTTTACCCAAGACGCCATGCAGGCGTAATTACGCAGCCGCGGAGAAAGCGCACCCACACTCACCGCAAAGGAGACCCTCATGTCGGATCAGCTTTCGGGCCATGAGGAAGGAATCCTTGTCGTTGCACTTGTACCACTTGTCAATTAGCTGCAATAAGTAAAAGGGGGATGGGCTCGCAAGCTGACAAATCCTGTGAACAAAAAATGCGAGGGGTGGGAAAGTGGCCATAACGAATGGATCGTTCAAAGGCGAACGTAGCAGAAGGTCGCATGTATAGTCGGTGGCCGCTAAGAAAGCTGGAAGCGAGGAACATATTAAGTTCTTCCTTTGCAGGTTGACAGTGGTAGGCCTTTGGGATGTTGCGCTACTTCGGAGGCGCTTTTCAGGATATATTCACTCTCTACGTATACTTGTGTATACTTGTTGGATGGCTTTTTGTGCATGTAAGCGGATCACTTTCCCTCTTGTGCTAGGCGCTAACCCGGTGTTGCCGCTCTACTTCTATTCCACCTCCTGACCCCCTCTATAGTCACGGTTACAGGTCCTATCCCACATCGACATCGCCAAAGAGGAAAACAAAAAAAAATCCTTACACTTCTGTCGAGGACTGTGGGTACGAAGTCGTAGCCGATGCCTTCGACCTCGTACATCGTCACAGAAGCATCGTTCGGCTCAGCATCGACGGCCAACTCCGAGCCATGCGGATCAACGGCCACAATCTGCAACGTGTAAATATGCTTGCAAGAAGATATTTTGAATGCAGAGTACTGATATTCTCATATTTGACGTAATTGTTCTGCGGAAACCCGCAAGGTGGAAAAAGTTAATAAAGGAAAAATGAGACATCCACCAAACCACAGCAATTGCTACACAGGAAACCCATACGGGTTCGCCAAAAGAAACGCCTCGCAGTTGAAGAAAAATTCGTCCTGGTCCGGGACGAATTTTTCTTCAACTGCGAGGCGTTTCTTTCGGTGAACCCGTACGGGTTTCCTTTGTGGCAATTGCTGCGATTGGGTGGATGTCTCATTTTCCCTTCATTCTCATAACTGCTGTGAAGGCGTCCAAGTGAGCAAGCTTACTTAAAGAGTCGCTGTTTCGTCCAAAAGCTGAAGATTTGAAAGCGATAAGGACAAGTATTACGCTATTAACATGAAGTAAGGCTTTATGATGGGCAGTATAAATCTAGTAATGTTCGAAAACTAAGAAGCGACGTGGTTAGAGAAGGACCCATTTATTAGCAAGGGGAAGAATATGAATAGTTCCAGCAGTTTCCGTTCAGTCCGTGCTGCTCTTCCTACTTCGTTGTTTTCTCTTTCTGTTTGGTGGTAAGATTTACAACAGCAAACAATCGCCTACTAACAAACAAGAAAATATACACATGAACAGATTTTCGTCAATAAACGCGAGTAGTCGCGATTACAGCGCTGAAGCGCGACGAAGAGCGCCGGCAGGGGGAAGCGCGCGTATTTGTTCCACAGCGAACGTCCCGTGCGGCTGCTCTCTTCGCCACTAAATGTGCCGCGCCTCCAAAGTTCAGCACACAGCGTGGCCTCCAGCAATGGGCGCAGACATCGCGCATCGAGCCGCCAGCCTTCTCGGCTCGCCCTGGCTTTGGATTACGTCACCTCCTCCGCACGGCGTGCGGGCCGCGCACGCACCGCCGCACCTGCAGGGCAGCGCGGTGGCGCCGACGGCACCAGCACGACTCGAGTGCCCGTATGTTGCAACAAACATCAGCTGCAGATCGGTCACTGCGCTTCAGGTACCTTCTAACGTTGCTTTGTCGGATTCTTTTCGAAACATAGGTCACCAGATGCGCATAAGAACTCCATATGATCTTGGCTATTCTGAACGGCACATTGCAAATATAATGAGAGATCTTACACGTCGCATCTAAAGTTATTGCTATACAGCAATACCCACGTTCTTCAGCCTTCAAGTTCCGCGTGGAACGTGGAATGCGACACAAGCATAATTAATATCTCACGAAAATCCCAGAGATTACAGTAGATATAGCTCATTTCGCTCGGTAATTATCTATAGGCTTTCAGATAAAGATAGCCTGTGTTATGATGTGTTGTAATGGAATCACATTGTATTCATTCAGCTCAAGTATATCCACCAGTTTGACAGAATGAGGTTAGATTGCCCTAATAAACTATCATTTTCAGGCGCCGCCAACGATAGAAAACACGTCGGCCAGCCGGTACTGCATTGAATAGCTTATAATTTCATATTAGGGACAAGTTATACTCATCATAAGTCGGGTCACTGGTTTACAGACAGACAGACAAACATTGAGGTCCAGAGGGACTAGCCGGCAGAGACCCGTAGGTGTCGCCGGCTCGCCGCTGGCTGCTCCCATGTCGGAATCGGGAGGCCAAGCCTCTCCGCTTTTTCACGGGCCTTTTAGGCGGCCATGGGCTATATATCGACTGGTTCACAGAGTCGTTTTTTTTTTTTGAACATACAGTAAGAAGCGGCAACAATCAACTCATCTTTCGTCGAGTATATGTATGCAATCGAAGCATGTCCAATGATGCAAAGAAAAAAAATGCATCCACACTTTGCCGCTGATCCTGTCTACCTGAACGTTGGGCAGGCGCTCCTTGAGCTTTCTCGCGACGCCGGTGGCCGTGCCGCCGGTTCCGGCACCCATGACCACCATGTCCACGTGGCCGCCGCACTGGTCCAGGATCTCCTCGGCCGTCGTGTCGTAGTGGGCCAAAGGGTTGCCGGGGTTCCGGTACTGTACAGAGAAGAGGAGTTCGCAGCTCTGGCACTGCGCAATCCTGCTTCGGGCTCTTGGTTGAATGTTGTCGCAGTAGAAGGAGTAAATAAGCAATTAAAAATAAATAAATCAATAAATAGACGTCAGCGTCAGCCTGCCGGGACGTGACGCTAACGCCTGCCACGACTGTGGCTGCAGGAGTGTCAGGATAATTACCAGCGCCAAAAAAAAAAAAAGAAAAGGGACAGAGAACAAGCCAGACGGTCTCCAAACCTGATCGAGGATGACGGCGCCCGGGATTTCGCGGCAGAGGCTGAAGGCGACCGAGATGTGCGACTCGGGCGAATCGTAGCGCGCACTGGTGGGCGTGCGCACAATCTCTGCGCCCAGCGCACGGAGCACGTCCACCTTCTCTCGGCTCATCTTCTCCGGCAGCACGATGATGCAGCGGTATCCCCGAATGGCCGCTGCCATGGCCAGCCCGATGCCTGCGCAGCAGTGGGAAAGCACAGGTGGCACGAAAACACTGCGGCAGGAAGCACGTTTTAGTGTGTGTGTGTGTGTGTGTGTGTGTGTGTGTGTGCGCGTGTGTGCGTGCGTGCGTGCGTGTGCGTGTGCGTGTGTGTGTGTGTGTGTGTGTGTGTGTGTGTGTGTGCGCGTGCGCCTGTGTGCGTGCGTGAGGAATACAAACGTGCTAACCACATAACGTACATAATTGAGTGCTCAGGGCATGCGCGGCATGGAGGCGCACATACTGTAGTGAATGATTTAGGCGCGATTGTAAAAGAAACAGACCCTATGCAGTTCTACGCTGAAGATAATTCAGGAACCTCCGGCAGAACTGTGAGACGTATCGATAAGGTTTTTCTCGTAATAAGTGAAATGAGCGTTCGCTTAAAAAGGAAAGTTTCGCTCAAGCAAACAGAATAACAAATACCTAAAACGAATAACTGAAACGCAAGAGGAAAAGTGGACGACCATTTTTTTCTCTCTGTGCCTCAATCGTTGCTTCGCGCTGTTCGATTTCACTATGCAACCACAGCAGCGAGCCCAGTCTTCGACCCTTTGACACGCGATAAACAATCGGTGTGCCGTCGAGTACTGTGGTCGCAGTGAAGAATGTTGCGCTTTCCTGCTGATTCGTAAATAAATCGCCTCTATTAGATAGAGAGATAAAGAAGAAAAAAAAGGCTTCGAGAACTAAGCGAACGCCGATATTCCATGAATTTGTCCCTGTACAGCTCCGTGAATAATAAGCAAGCACGGTTTTACATTTTTACCGCATAGTCAAACTGTATGACACCTTCACTGCACACTGAAAATGTATTATTCTGTTATCAACGTTGCGGAACAAAAATTAAATTCTAGGTATTACGTGCCAAAACCACGATGATTATCAGGCATGCTGTAGTGGGGGACTCCGGATTAATTTTGACTACTTGCGGTTCTTTGACGTTCACCAAAATATAAGTACACGAGCATTTTCGCATTTCGCCCCCTTGAAAATGCGGCCGCCGTGGCCGAGATGGAACCTGCTACCTCAAGCTCAGCACTGCAATGTCATAGCCGTGTACACGGCTACCGTGGCGAGCACGTGTGAAAGCCGTAGCGAGATTGCGACCCGCGAGTCCGAATAAAAGTGCGCGTCATGACGGCGTACCAATTGTAGCGCGGTATACTGAATAACAGCGCGTTCAGTGGGACATGAGAGGCACTCCGTTACCTGTGTTCCCCGAGGTGGGCTCGATGATGACTGAGCCAGGTTTGAGGATACCATCACGTTCGGCCTCCTCCACCATTCGCAGCCCGATGCGATCCTTGATGCTACCCCCAGGGTTGAAGAACTCGCATTTAGCCACTGCGCATGGGAGTACATCGGTCGGAACACTCACAAAAAATGGCACACCGTTCAGGCTAGCCTGAACTGTGCAGCTGCAAAGCTCTGTCCTAGAAAATTAACCGTTCCGCTCGAGGAAACTTCCATTCTCGAATGCTGTATGTCTGCAGGCTTTGATGCAATGAACGCTGAATACGCTTAGCGCAAGGTACGATGTGACATGAATGCATCTGGCGCTAACCGTTAAAGAAAGGAAGCGTCCATGAAAATGATGGCGACCACTACTGAAGGAGGAAATTGCACTTCGTTACCCGCTTCGTAGGCCAGAGGGTCAGAAGACATGTGTACCAACTATCCCATAGTTTAAAATGAACGTTTCCTTAGCTTTCCACTCGAAGAATTTCTTCATCAAGGTCAAGTTTTAGTAATTGCATTTAATTACATGTACCGTGTTATCCATGCTCCTTTATCCATTCGCTCACAGGAGTTGTTGCGTTATGTTACACTCGCTCTCTGAGCCTGCATATGCAATTTCGAGCTACCGAACGGGGAGAAACTTTCGTGGAGCGCAGTTTTTCTTCCGACGCATTCTATTTGAAGTATCTATAAGCGAATGCACTAAAAAAATGAACTATACGCGATGCAGCTTCAACCTGTCTCAATTCGTCTTACGTTGCTTACTGAGATACTTACATAGTTCGCATTCCAAGCCATACTCCTTATTAATTCTGTTGATTCGAACCATTGGTGTTTCTCCCACATGATGGAGGATATCTGGGTAGACCTTGGGCTTTGGTGTTCTGTGAAAAAAAATGAAGCAGTGATCCAACATGGCGATCGTAGGGCAGCTAAAAAGCGCAGAATGTTCCTGTCTAATTTGTGAAGACGGTTAATTTCGATTTCTAGTAACGGCATCGCTGTGCAGAGTGAAAGACGCTCACCCTTATAAAAATAAAACAAGACGAAACATGAAGGAGCGTAGGTTAGGGCGTGTTGGTATTCCATAACTGAGGTTTTTAGCGCACGAAAAGGGACGAAAGACAGTGGCGAAACGAGGACACAGCGCTATGTCCTCGTTTCGCCACTGTCTTTCGTCCCTTTTCGTGCGCTAAAAACCTCAGTTATGGAAAGACGAAACAAAAATGTCCGTATATGTCTTGTGAACTGCTTCGTCTTCTTACAGCTTGTCATTTCTGCTATATGTCTACAAACTATCTAAAGATAATATCCGTTAACAAAACGGTTTCCTTGCACTATTTTATACCATAGACATTAAAACGATTAATCTGCACTATGTCTACCAACATTAGCTGACAAAAAGTCACGCCATAAATTGACAGGCTGCATGGTTACTGAAATACAGAAAAGCCCTGCACGCTTTGTCTAAACTATGTTGCGAAGGCAATCTTTTCGTTGCGACTAATTATTTTGATGCGAATAGCATTCCGGGTCTTGAAAAGTCAGTTTCGTTTCAGATATATTGCCATTTCACCAAAAGTGTGGGCCGATCCCGAAGGCATGGCAGTCTAAAATACGGGCCGTTCAAGCGGGCATGCCCCACTGAGTATGTGCCGTTCTTCAATAAACCTCCTTGATTCCAGCTTGAGTCACTGCGTATGTGCCTCTGGCTATGCGCACGCATACTTCACGGCGGCGCAGTCAGATGGCGCCCGCAGCGAAGTGCGAGAGAGGAGCCCGGCTGCAGCACGCGCCTCGCACACGACGCGCTTAGGCTACTCGCACACTTGGACTTTCATCGTAGGCGAGTTCTGCCCGAATTATTTCCTCCAATATTTTTTGCAACATATACATTAGGGAAAGGGCGGATCGAAAGTATCTTATAGCTCTATGGTCAAAATATGTCACATCGCCCTGACCACATTTCCATAGAAAAAAGTGGCACATCGTACACAGCTGAGATCCACGGTATTCTGTTTGCAGTGGTTGTATGCCGCTCGTAATATGTCGTAAGGCTCTTAACTAGCTAATTAGTTTAAGTTATTCCTAGCAATGCTGATTCATGATAGAGCATGTAAAAGAACTGTTACAGCGCGTTTAGAAAACACTTAATGCAGCAATTTCCGTGAGCCGATCTTTGACATGGTTCCTTTTCCTGGCTACTATCAAATGCAGTGATAAAGCTGTGTATTTTTGTGTGGCACTGCCATGGTTTAACATTGCCGCATATAACACATTTCTGATTATTTCAAAAGTGCGCTGTTTTAAACACCATACCTGACGGAAACAAAGCGACGCATACAGTGCGAGGTACGTCGCAGCGTATGCATCGTTCCAAAATCCTGGTAGGATCAGTTATTTTAAAAAGCGCATTTTTATAACAAACTCGCCCGAACTGGACCCTTTTACGGCTTCGTTAAGTCACGTCTCGTTGCGCTTAAGACAATATGAACGTGTGACATTAAAGCAAGTGCGTCAGCGTTGACACAGTTAACAAAGACGGTTTACCCCGTGTTCCTAGAAAATGGACGATCCGGACGCGCAGCCAAAGAAATTCGGAGAAATTTCAAAGAAATTTACTCGTTCAGAGTGTGAAAGCGCTAGTACAGTGCCCACCTGGTGATATGTTGGTGTGGAGATTCTGCGACTGACTTTCCCAGCTGCCAGGTGCAGACGCTGTCCTTGTCCGGAAACACGATGTTCTCGGTTTCATGAGTGCAGTATTTGGTCCACGAAATTTGTGGCGAGCACTCGCCTACGCAGCAGTAATAATAAAAGACTCACTCGTCCTGTCTACAGAGTAGGCGCAACGTAGCGCTATGGACTGGTCACTAGCCATTCGATCACAGCGTTTATTCTTGTTTGCATTCGACATCAAATTATTTGCTCTGAGAAGCTTGAATGAGGCTTACACATTCATTGCCCATGCCGACGCATATAGCTTAAAGAGACGTTCACAATGTTTACACGCTGCAATCAAGCGGGGTACGCAAATAAACCGGTGATAATCGCGCCGACAAAATATTACACATATGTATGCCGGAAGAACAACTGAAAATTCAAACGAAACTGTGCCTCTTTGTCAGAGAGAGAAACAAAATTATGTAGATCCAACGCCCATATTGCAGTCCATATGAAGCGAAGCTAATCTGAAGCGGCTAATTAAATGCGATACAAATAAATTATATACGTACAATTGTCTTTATAGCCTCTCATCCTCGACAACGTGTAATCTTCTGCTTTGTTTATGGTTATGAACTGCACAATTCATATACCTATTTTCATGCATTGTTGATGTTTATGCACCGTACACCATTCACAAACTACTCCGGAATGCAGACAGCTTTTCATATGGATTCACTATGATACGGCGACGCAGCGATGTCAAGAAGCCGAAGGTGATGCTTGATGTTTCTTGATGGAGGAATGGTGAGGAGTTATATGCAGAAAGAAGTATGCGACAGATAGGTAAGTACACATGTAATACAAGTAAATGCAAGTGTACCCTTTGTGTCACGTGGGACATACCCAGTCGCCAAAGCATAGAGTAAGCTAAATATTAAAAAAAATTAAGGAGATTCAACGCACATGTTGGAATATATGTGAAGCAAAGCTTTCACGAAGCGGTTAACGAAATGCTATAAGTAAACAGTCAGAATATAAACTGCACCATCAGGAGCCAGTGGCAGTTTGTTCCAGGCACAGAAAAGGTGGTCTACCCGATTCCCTTGCCCTCTGGTCATGCCTTCATGGGCCAAACAGGCAGATGTTTAAATGAAAGGCTCAGGGAGCTCAACAATAACGTCACTACTACCTCCAGACACCTAGGCACACAATGCCGGGACTGCAAACGGCCTAAGGAACAGGGGCTATTCTTTGAGCAGACTTCCATTCTACGAAGGTGCGCCGAGATGACCACGAGGGAAATGGTTGAAACAGGCGACATAGGAAAGCTTAAAGACAATTGCGTCAGTATGCAGTCGGTGTTGTTAAGTGATAAGGAGCGCCTCTGTTTAGGCGTAGTGACCCAATAACGGTTGTTTCAAGGCTGCCGGTTCACGTGGTAACTCGGTCTGCCGAGAACATTCGTAGTGCTGTCTTCCTTTTGTTTTGTTGCGATAGCAATTATATGGACACTCCAAGCGCATTTTTGCCGTCGCCGTGATGTTCCGTAGAAAGTCCAAGCGCGATAACACTGTCGCCACGCGTCGTATGCTGTATGCGCGAGTGAAAGCACGCGAGAGAACACGATGACCGCGGCTCAATCTGGCGCACGAGAAGGAAGAAAGCGGAGAGCAAACGCGCCGTTTTCCGTCGCGCGAAAGGCCGTTGGGGGACGGGAGGGAGTGGGCGGCGTTGTGCTCTGGCAGCAAGTGCGTATTTTGCGACTGTTTTTAGATGCTCTTAGCCCAACCGAATTAACGAAACTGTCTGATGTCGCTCAGTTGCTCGTTTGCCGTTCTTATTTTTTAAAGAGCACATTTCAAGTGGCCGTCGTACTGTAGAGCTTCTGTCTATATGTTTTATGACGTGAAGTGATCGACTGACTCAACCAGGCAGCGTACTTGCAACTTTGGAAGGTTCTTTGCACCAGTCCCAAAAATTAAGATTTTAAGTTCTCCTCAACAGACTGAGCTTTAATGTATCAGGCATGCTTGAAGATCTCTGAAATAGGACAAGATGGCAAATCTTGTCACTCATGCAGTAGTTTCATCAAGAAGAATGAGAGGATCCAAGCGGCTCAATTTTTGTTACTCACAACCATGCAAAGCAACAGAATGAAAACAGAGAAAGCACAGGGGATATTAATCGTTACGTTTTTACTGAAATGTAGAAATAATAAGGCAAAGAGAAATGAAACTTGAAGAAATAACTTGCCGCAGGTGGGAGCCGAAGACGCATCTTCCACATTATGCGCGCCGATTTTTACAGCAATTGTGGCGGCCATTGTCTCGTCCGTTTCCTTGGATATTTGTGCAAGCACGTATGTGTACATGATCAGCTTTGGATGTGTTAGCCAGTACTCCTCATGGCCATGGCCGCAGATGTGGACTGCTTTAGGAACATTTGACAAAAAATGTCAGCACCAACACGAGAGCAAGCAGCACATCCGGGCACTGAAAATTAATTTTGTTCCAAATAGCTGAGCTGGCCTTGTCCAATTTCTCAAGCGAACGCTTCTACGACGTTCTTGTGAAAAAGACACGAGACCGAAGGGTCGACATGTCGCGCAGCTTTCCAGATGCTGTAACAACAATGGAAAGGCAAGCGCGCGATCATCAGCTGGAAAGCACAGAGCACGCCATTTCGTTTTTTTCTTTCTCTTCTATGCCTTCGTGGCTGCTCAGGATGCTTCGCTTTGCTCACAGATGACAACTATTCCTTCGGCACGTTACGACCCCCACAAGGTCGCCCAGCTAGACAACAGACTGGTTCAGAGGCCTCACTGCACGTGAAAACTTTGTGTCCCAAAAGTCTTGTTAGGATTTGTTACTGCCTGTTCTGCATTCCTTGTCAGGCGCGCCAGAGTTTTTTTTCATGTACTATCTTTTGCATCTGCGGGTTGTGCGCGGAGCAACCTATTATTTTGTTATTTGGCCTCGCATTACTTTCTCGCACTTTGTGCCGTAAAACACGCAATACGCGTTGAATCGACAATTCGCCGGCCGAAAATGAAATCCATTCGTGTGGGGACACACCGCTCTTGATTGTTCTACTTCTTGTATGCCGCGAACGCTCTGTACAACTCGGGTGCTTCTAATGAATACTTACTTTATGATGAAAGCACATGCAATAATGATGCTTAGATGGCCATGTCGATTGGCAAGGAAAGATGAGAGTTTGAAACAATAATATTCGCGAAAATGTTAAACTGAAATTAGCTTGAATTCTGAGGTTTTACGAGCCAAAAGCTCAATGTGGTTGAGGACCGTCCTGTACTAGGTGATGGCTAACAGACAGCGCACTGAAAAAGAAGGAACGCGTAGACAGCACAAGCGCGTGAGTTGGGTCTACGCCTTCCTTCGTCTTAGCTTTATGTACGCTATTTGCTACTAGCCACAAACCAACTTGCCTAGTTTTCTATCCTCGGCAGTGGTGGATTTCGGATTAGTTTAGACGATCTTAGGTTCCTTAACGTGCACCTAACTTTAATCACACTAGCGTTCTTAAAATGCGGCCGCCGTGGCGGTAAATATAACCCACGACCTTGTGCTTAACGCTGCGCAACGCCATAGCCACTACGAGCTACCGGGCACCGCGGCGTGCCTGTGAAACGGTCGAAGCCACCGAATATTTCAAGAGCGTTGGAGAGAGGAAAAAGATGTTTTTTGTGTCCTGATGAAAACAGACAAGAGCTGTATCAAAAAGAAGGCAATGACGGCCGACTCCAGTGGAAACAGTGGACGGGATCGACATCGACTACTTTTCGATAACGTGCGATACAGTCCAGCGCCAGTGCTGCTTTAAGAAACGCAACAGAGACCCAGTTATATGGCTGCACTCCGCACGCGAGAGCAGTCGCTTGAAGCCGCACTATAAACTGAAACTGTGGGGGATCTTAAAACCTTCCCATGTCGGGACGCAATCTATCACGAACACGCGAAATTATCACTGCGAAGTTGCGCTCTAGGAAACCGAACCACACTTTCACATAATCGACTTTGATATGAGAAGCAGCGGAAAAAGTCTGGGCTGCTTTTACCTCATGTTTATCTTTTATTGCACCCTGCACGTACGTCATATCTTGCAAAAAATAAAAGCGAGGGCATATCGGAGCTCAACACTCATATTGCAACTCAGGTTGCCTAAGATTACAGAAATTTATCAGCCTTGGGGTAGGGGGGGCGGGGGGGACAGGACAGAAAAAAGGAGGCACGTGGCTTACTGACTGAAATCATTATTCAAGACACGGGAATCGTTCAGTTGGTATTCAGCTGTGTGCTGTATTGCTTTCTTTCTCTTGTAACCGCAACCTTTACCTTTTCGCTATGTTAATCATGCACCGACTATCTCAGGTGAAACTATTAACTCGGGTCAGTCGTAAAGCCTGACCGAAAGTATTTGAAAGGCAATAGGTCACTTTTGATTGGTTGAGTTAACGCTCCAGAGCTGCACGAGAGACACCGTAGTTGAGAGGGCAGCGGGGGACGAATAATTCTGACCACGCACACCGAAACGACGCTACGCGAGTGTGCGTCCCCCTCGGAACATGTCCGCCGAGTCACGGAATCGAAGCCGCGAGCGAGCTCGTGCCCAGCCACGTCGCCGTAGCCGCCGAGTCGGCAAGGCAGGCGTCGTTGCACTCGAAACAGCATGGCGTAAAACGACGGCGCGCGCATTTAATGTTTCCGCACATTTGCAGTGCTCCGTAGCGCAATTGACATCGCAATAAATGGACAGCCGTGCATGGCACAGCGGCTTCAGCGGCCAAAATTTGCGGCTCTTCTTAAGGGACAGTGTAATCATTGCCAGGAGCCAAGCTTAATGTTAGTGGGATGCATGAATACGCATATTAAGCCAATTCATGTACAAGTTTCTGAAGTAGGCTAGAACATCACACTACCTAAAGAACAAGATTTATACCCGCAGATCGCCTACATCTGTAGATATAGCCTGCTGCCTGGAATTTCACCGAACAGTCCAAGTTTGTCAAATTCTGCATATTTCTCTTATTTGTGCTGGCTTTCAAGCTTTATCTCTGGCTTAAGTACTCGTACGCTAATGAATAAAGCGTATATTAGTCGAGATGTTAGGGAAGCTTCAAGGACACAGCTCGAAAATAGTACAGTATTTCTCGTTCTAAAATAATTGCGCCTGAATGCAGTCATTTTAATAGCAGCAATGAATTGCATGACATTTTTAAATATGTATATTATGGTTCATTTGCGACAATGCGGGGGACAATGTGTACAGAATGTTCAACGGTGCAAGGTTCTATGTCAGCTATACAAACGAATGATCGGCACTATTTCGCCAATCTAATTTGATGTGGCACAGCCCCGTTACGTGATGTCGCCACATGTGGCAAGCGAAGAAAAACAAAACGAAGACAATACTTCGACACCAATTCCTCATTTTCATAAAATAATTACCTACAATGTACGTAAATCTTGATTCTAGTCTACCAAATCTCAAATTTTGTTTTACTTCCTTTTTCCTTCTTTCTTATCTTATACTGAACTAGCCGTTTCTGGCCAATCCCCCAGAATGGGTATGTGCCACGAACTTCTAGGCTCTACATTGAGAAAGCATTGGTTACGCATAAAAAATGAAAAAAAAAATCCCTTTTACAAAAGTAGTCTTCGTGCATGCGTGTCGAGGTCCGTGTACACGATTATCGTACCGGGGTATTCGCATTTGTGCGGCATCGCTGCAGACATATGAAACATGTACGTGTTAGTAAATGTGACTGCATTACCCCGTGCAGGCATTACCCAACGATGATCGGCAGCTTTCCGCTATCAATGAAAAGAAAAGTGCGCAATCATTGCATTTTACCGGTACTAACATATGAAGCAGAAGCTCGGAGGCTAGCAATGAAGCCTGAAAATAAGTTAAGGACCGTGCAGCGAGCGAAGAAACGGAAAATGTTAGGAGACTTTAAGTGACATGAAGAAAGCAGTGTATATCTTAGAAAGAAATCGGGGGCCGCTGATTTTCTGATCAATTACGAAGGAGCACAATGCCGGAAAGTGGTGGTGCATTCGAATTATTCAAGCGCTATTTCTCTGGCGGGGCAGTTTAACTTCTAACATTCGCCTGGTTTGTTCAGAGCAACGCGCTCAACCGCAGAGCGGTCGGAGGCGCTCGTACTTTCGAGCCGGGAGCGCGACCAAAATCTGACAGAACTGCGGTCACGCGACTTCTCCGGTTGCACTGGGAGCAGCCGCGGAGCGTTCGGCTCGCGCAGGCTTTCCCTGGCTCCACTTTTCAGACGGCACCACGTCACTGCAAACCAAGTCGCAACGCGATAGGAACCATTCGAATGTACTACCATAAGTTTTAGTTCTTCCTGAGGAGCATGCACTATGCATTCCAGCTGTGCGCCTCCACCCCCTTTTCTTTCCCCCGTAGCTTGTCCTGGTTTTTCCGTCAGGGCAGCCGAGGCGAACGCACGCTAATCTTCCAACGCTCTGATAACTCCGCTGCTCGATTGTCTAAAGAAGGTCCCACCCTCCACTGCTCCGACCTGATCTTAATCTAATGTAAAACGACAGATACCAAATTCGTAATTCTGTGCTACATTTCTTGTTACGAACATGGTAAATCACATTTCATTTACTTTCTGCTGCTCTTTGCAGACCCTCTGCAACCATCGAATGCAAATGGTTTTTGCGCGAAACGTCCCAGAAGAGAAACGCGCGAATTTTCGTTTATCCAGACAGCATGCCATGCAAGCTTTGCGCAATTTTTACCGCAAGAAGCATCAGCCCAAGCGCTACTGGTGCCGTTTCCGCGAGCGTGTATTACTGCCCGCGTCAACTGCCAAGCGCACTGCCGCTTGAAGACAAGAAAGACTTCGCGCGCACAGGGAAACAATCGTAGGCGTGAACGGGGAAATGCCGGGCTCTAGGTGCACGTGTTCTCAGTATCTATATGCACGGCGGCAGGAACATACAAGCGGAGGTGTGGATCTTGTGACCAGCCACTCACCCTTCGGCTGAACCGGCGCCATGGCTGTCAGCAAGCAGCTCACTGACGCAGTCGACGTCGCAGATAAGTGGCGGCCGGCCTAGTGGCGCGATGCGTGTGCGGTGGGCGCGCCACGCAGCTTCGGCGGACGCCGATAGAGTTATTGCGGCTATCGGGGCGCCGACAGATACACCGCTGGCCTGCTTCGCGCTGCGGAATGCGGAAAGGCCGGTGACGGCGCCTGACCGCAGATCACTTTCCCCGGCGGCGTACCGAGCACGAGCGATAAGGTATGCAAAATATGGAAGTGTACTGCACAATAGACGGCGCGGGATGTTCTCTCTATACGACTTTGCTCAAAGCATGTAACAAAGTGACGGCTTCGTGTTGAGAGAATCGTTGGTTGCGAAAACTAGTGGGGAACCCCCGGGACTGCAAGTTTGCTGGCCAAGCGCTTCGTATAGAACTGGTCTTCCGGGCTAAATGTACAAAAAAAAGAACAAAGTAACAAAAAGACAGCGGGAGATATTAACGCATAAAACACGGGTGATGCTGTGTCGCTCTTTTCCTTTTTCCTCGACTCCTCGTGTAGTTGCCCTCGTGCTTTACGCTATGAATATTGAGAAGCCTGAAAATGTGGCCTGCATGCGTTCTTACGGCTTCGTCTGCTGATGACGATAGCCCCGCGGTGAACAAGTCGTTAATCAATTAGCGTTTAAGGAGCAGCCGTCCATTCATCCGCCGCGCTCTTCAACATAATGGTAGCTCGAAACATACCAGTCGAAGCCCATAACATTGGTACAAGGTCCGTGCGCTGTTTGACAATGATTACTACCGCTCATGCAGCGACAGTAGCCTACTACGGCGTCCCTGGGCTCATCCCTGGGCATCAGCTCTCACCTTTGCTCAATAGACATGCGAAAAGATGGCTTTTCGCTTGCCGAGTTAATCCCTTACGACGTTTTTGAGCCATAGAGATAACTGCGATTGCGTGTGTTTCATGTTGGACTGCCGACAGGCATGGGGAAAAAAAGACAACTTTTTTCTCAAGTACAATGCGTCATTGTACTTGACAATGCGTCATTATACGTGCCGGCGAGACTCACTCTGTGCACGCCCATAGAGGCTCCGCGGCCTGTATACTGACTTCTCGAAGAGGAAGAAAGGGGAGAATTTCTTCGAGAAAGCGCAGAGAGGTTGGCCTGAGGTCCTGTAACGTGCTATTCTGCTCAAACCGAAATGAAAGAAGAAAGGGGTATGACGTTTGATGATGAGGATAGGCAGTAGGATGCGATCAAATACTCCAAGAAAAGTTTGAACCCTCTGGGGATTATCTTGTCCCCAAACAATACTCGTCATTTGCCTTGCGTGTCTTTTCTTTCTTTGACGCTGTGTGCCCAGTACTTCCAAGGGCGAGCGAGGTCTGTTTGGCAAGTGTCCACCCATAGTGGGTATGTACACCTCGTCTGCTGCTGTAGTTCTTATTTTGCCTGGGCTGGGGTACGCGTCCGAAGGAGACAGGCGCCGCCAGCCAATCAGCACTTCAGCACTAGAAGAAATGGACGTGTCCACTAGGTATTCTTTTAGAATAGTCCCATTGGTCACAAACGGCATGCGCATTATCAGACTGGCATAGCATTTTTGAAAGAGACGCAGCGAGCGCAGAGTTTTCAAGAAAGTAAACGCAGGGAAGACAGATTATGATTATCGCTTGGGGATAAGATACGTCCCAGATGGGACAATCTTTTTTTAGAGTCTACACTACGTCTACAGAGGGCCTGTTTGCAGCCTTTAATCACGGACCGTGTTAATTGACCATTCTATGTGAGCCCCCTTAGATAGTTTAAAGAGGAAAAAACCGCGACTTCAGGCGGGGCGTGACGAAGGAGTGAACGGACGTCCCGTCTGAAGTCGCGGTTCTTTTCCTCTTGAAGCACGTCGGACCAACTGGCCCAAAGTTCCCCCCTCTTGAACATCTTAGAAAGGTAACACATCGCAGCAAAGGAAGTGCGTTTTACTACGATAAATTTTATACTATGGTTTCAGGTGCGTACGTGTGTGCGTGCGTGTTTGCGTGAAAATAGCAAGAAATATTGTACAAAAATTTACAAGTCGACAGAAGAAGAAATCCTTTTAAACCCTTAGCAGCACCTCAAATGCGTTTAAAATACGACATATATGATTCATTTTTATTGGCTTCAAGCCATACTGGTGTCTTCAGACTGCAAATTTTGCGAAACTTGTAGTACCGAAATAACAAATCGTACAGACAGTAATGCAATATGTTGACCTTGTTCGCTTGTCCTATCAGGTGCAATTTAAAGAATTGTGATAAACGATGCTCTTGCCAAATTATCAGAAGTCAGTCATGCTGCTGAGTCGCTTACAAATTTGTTTGAGTATACCCAAGAAGAGTTCTACCTAATTAGGTGGAAGTTACCCAGGAAGAACTCTTCTCCGACGTATTAATGGAGGATCCCTTCTCGAGCTTTCGCAGACGTCATAATACATCACGTCAATGGACTTCAATGCCTGAAAAGACGGCGAAGAGAGCCTCCATTCCCCTACAGAAAGACTCGAATTCCACTTGAACATTCCTTCCACCGAGCGAGTTGCCCGCCGCGGTGATGACGTTGCGCTGATGAGCTCGAGGACGCGGATTCGATTACAGGCCGCAGTGGCCGCATTCCCGTGTACGGTGCATGGGTGCACCTTAAAGACAACCAGGTGGTCAAAATTAATCCGGAGCCCCGCACTACAGCGTAGCTCATAATCGGATTGTGGTTCTGGCACGTAAAACGCGTTATCGAAAGTGAAAGAGATCGTCGCCAGTGAAGAGTAAGGAAGCTTAGATTTAATCAGGCGCAGCCGGCTGTGCTATGCTCAGGTTTGGGCCAGCATTACCGGTATAGCAGCAATGTATTTCTCTTTAAAGGAGTCGTTCGATTGTACAGCGCGCTTTCGAGTGTATTGCAAAGGGAAAGTTCCAGAAGGGGCTCTGTGGGCTCTGTGGCGCGAAGGCATGCCACGCAATGAGGCTGCTGCTATGAGAGCTGTTCACGCTCGAAACGTGTTGGTGTTCACAACCATGCACAGGATTTTCAGCAGTTTTTTAAACAACATTGCAGATATTTTGGTGCACTCTGTACCCGACACGCCAGCCTTGCATGGCTACAAGTATATGAGCATCGTGCAAACTCACGCACTACTACATCGCTTACGCACAACGTCGGCTCGAGCGCGAGCACGACGTCGCGTGACAGGACTATTTTAGTTGCCGTTGAATGTATTTTGCTACAGCGACGTGAAACATTATTTGTTACACTGTACTGGAGTTGCGTAAAGGCGGATACTAGCGCGGCGCGACGTCGACAACTGCGTGCGTGTGTACGTAGAGATGTTGGCGTGACGCGCACGCGGCGTAATATAGCAGCACAATCTGGCCACGGTAGTCTTCGCAAATGGCCATTCACCGTAAGCTGTAGAGATCACCTTGTTCCTTCTTTCACCGAACCTACACGCTTGGTCAGCTACCAAATCCTTGCGCACACTCAGTCAGCAAGTATGTAGTACACCTGATGAACTGAAGCCCACATGCGGTCACCTCGGGCTAGCATAGATGATGTAGTATAGCCACAAATTCCTTTAGTACACAGGTGTCTCAGATTCTTCTGAAGTTTATCTGTGAGGCTGATATATAGCTTCTCCCTCGATTGTGACGCTTATACCATCATCATTTGAAAGCGTTTGGCGTCTGATGGTTGGTCCGGAGGGAGCATAGCCGACGTGACGATGCGCGACCATTTATTGTGTACTCTCTCAGTTTCCCACTCTCTTTTATGCGGTGAGCTGCAGCCATATGGTAAAACAATAATGGGGTTCTACATGTCAACACAACGATCTGATAATAGAGCACGCGATAGTAGAGACTCCAGATTAATTTCGACCACGTGGAGTTCTTTAACGTGCGTCTATAGCTAAGTACACTGGTGTTTTTGCATTTCGCCCCCATCTAAATGTCGCTGTGGCCGTGATTTCTGTTTAGCGGCGACTTTCTGCTTTCTGCTTAGCAGCGAGCCCTATGTTGACCAGGTATTCAACTTCGTCATTGGTCTGAATGTAGTATTTGTTACGGTAAATGTTTTGGTGATGAACATACGCCGAAACAATCGCTGCTACACAAACTTTCTATGCTAGTTATTTGCCAAGATACATAGGGGTTTCATACTCGTACATAGCGAACAACGACTAGTCCGCTCATTCGCCACATGAAGTTCCAAGTTCCGCAACCATACGTCACGTCTAGGATTGAGCCTGCTGTTTTAGAGCGCAGCTTTTAGGCGCCCGTTCCCGCGTTGAGCGTTGGCGTCCCTCGGCTTCGGTAGTAAGCGAACGTACGAGTACAGCGAAGGATGAAAGAGCGGACGCGGAGCGCAGCGGGGGATGAAAGGCGGCGATAGCGAAGAGAGCCCGATGAGGAAAGCGGAGGAGGCTACAGTGAAAGCATCAGGCAGAAAGTGCAAGAGGAGAGTATGGCGAAATGGTGAGGTGGAAAGCAGAGTGTCGCGCGAGACTAAGAGATAGCACCACAGTATTTGTAATCTGATTGTATGTGCGATGTGAATAGTAAAGCACCTTCTGGAAGCCACGCTGGCGCCAGCGATTACACTGGAACCTTCGACGAGTCATGTATAAAAACCGAGGCGCTTGACCCACAGGTCAGATTTTCGACGATCGCCGACTCTGCTCGTCGCTATCGTTGTGCTTGAGTGTTACTTGTTTTGCCGGGCACAATTTCGACCAATAAAGAGCTCAATTTGTAACTCACAGTTTCGACAATGTATCGTTCTTCCCTGTTACTACCACGTGACAATATGACCATAATACCCCCTTCAGTCACGGCGTACACGTTTGTGGACGCGACTTACTTTTGCCATTACTTTGCAGTTGTTGCAAGGAATAGACAACGAGCATTAAGATTTGAGTAAACTGAACATTCTGCTTCCCTAAAGTACACCCATTTCACTTCTGAGTGAATTTTATTGCTTCAGACAACCACCTTGGTGAAGGCACAAGCGTGTTTGACAGGACATTGGAAGTGGAGCGTTTTGGCAGTAATTGCGAAAGATTTTTTTCCTTCGTTGCAATGCTTCCACCCAATAATTAAGCTATGCTTGTGATTCGAGCGGGTGATTTATTATTTTTCATGAAGAAACGTACCATGACTGACTGTACAATAAATGAATAATTAATCACTATGTAGTTATGGTGGCTGTCTATAAAATGCAGGCTTATTCTCATCCCAGCTCACTAGCTTTTTATGGAGTCTCCAGCACCTTGGCATAGAATTATGTAAATTTCATACATTTGTCGATAGTCGAACGTAATTCGTGACTAAAGGGTATACAAAATAGTGTCAGCTAGTTCTTTTTGAACAATGAGCGACACAACCCGTGGAAGTGTTTCGTCTGCCGTAGCTGCTAGAAGAGCTGCCCGAGCAGCCGCCGAGAGGACCCTGCCGTTCAGATTCAAACTCTTTGCCACGGTATATCGCGAATTCAAAACGCCTAAACAGCTGCGCTCAAAATTAGCATCAGGGAGTATCGTAATCGTCGGTGATTTTTTTTCTTATATACATTGTTTCTGCTTCCATAATCTCCGTCCCATCTACATATAGCGTCGCTGTTTGAGGGTGATGATGCTTTGAGGGTCTCTTCTAATTCGCCAGCTACTCGCTCAAATTTTGGGCTTTAAGCTCTTCCATGACTTCTTGCCACCTGCATGGCCACGACGGAGAAAAAGGGCCCGCGTAGGATTGCCACCATTCATCCAGCCCCACTCCCCCATGCCTGCATAATGATTGCCCTTGCAGTCCCCGTAGCTGGCCAATCGAATGAACTGAGCCCTAACAGGGGCGTAGCAAGGGGGTTGGGGTATAAGGCAACTTTGGGACTTCACAGCGCCCCATTCTTGGTAACAGCCAGCGCAAAACAGCTATTGTTGTCCGAGTTTAGGGATACTGCCCCGGTAGTGAACATATCTTTTTTTGCACACGCCTCTGATGACACTGACAGCTGGCAAGGTTCCAGTGTTTGCGACAGGGACACAAAGGTCTAAGCAGCAGATAAAGTAAAAGGCGTACCCAGCATAGCTTCGCTTACAAGCAGTCGTGATCACAACACGGCGCCATGTGCTCGGTGCATCCGTCGCTATGCGACCGAAGTCAATGCTCTTGACCACGCGCCGTGCACCATTCAATGAAACAAGGTATCGATGTCCTAATGCTCCATCGATGAGCAAGCAAAAATGCACACGATGTGAACTGCAGCTGATGCCGAAAAGATTGCTGAAGCGAATAGGTGCCAAGTTACGGTCAAAACGACACGATCTGTAATCTGTAACTGTAAACGATTTGGATCTGTAATTCTGTCTAAAATATTCCGCTGCGTCTAGGGGAAGCATCTGACACTTTAAAATGATAAATTTCCTCACAGAGGCTTTGTTTTAGTGAAGCGCTTAGTTAAGTCCGTTGTTGAAAGAGCCGTACGCTTATGTGTTCCATAATATTTTGCTTATTTGCAGCGTTATGTCACTTGCAATGAATGGTCTGGGCTCGCTATGGACATGAATGCAGTTCTATCAATTAATTAAATGATATTATATAAATATCTCAAGCACGTCAGTGCCGAAAGTAAACGTATTTGTGTTGTTCCCAGAGCTACTAACTCACTCCATTTAGCACTGGCGCTTCTCTTGATCTATAGGAATGATGCAAGCGCATTCGACGGAAACACCGCTAAATGACCACATATTTGAGACAGTGAATTTCTAAAAGCACGCAATCCCACACAGGTTATGTTTTATTTATTTATTTATTTATTTATTTATTTATTCATTTATTTATTTATTTATTTATTTATTTATTTATTTATTTATTTATTTATTTATTTACAGATAGCACTGAAGTTGCGTGTGCCAGATCGCACTCGAGACAACTTGAGAACGGCTAACATTACCTTCAAAAACTTTTTTTTGCTCTCTAGTCAACAAGAATTGTCATGACGGGTAGCTACCGAGCCTCTGTGGTTGCGACAGAGAGCAGTGCGGTTTAATCGAGATCATAGCACGTGACTCTGAAGTGGCTAGCAACGTGCTTCAGCGCAGCTTGTCTCTGACCCGCATGCGGTTGCTTGTCCGATAAGCGCAGAGGGCGACTGCGCCAATAATGACAGATACAATGTTTGCAACGGAACGCCAACAGGACTAAAGCGTCTTCCACACGGGAGGCCATGTTGTCCGTACTATAAAGCATCACTATTCCGGCTCGAAAAGTGCCTAACGTATTCCTTTTGTCGGCTTTCCGTGCTGTAAACCAAATGAATGAATGAATGAATGACATACATACATACATACATACATACATACATACATACATACATACATACATACATACATACATACATACATACATACATACATATACATACATACATACATACATACATACATACATACATACATACATACATACATACATACATACATACATACATACATTTAAAAACAATCCTCAGCAGGAATGGATTGTAAATGTAGTTTCTAGTCATTCAGACCACACCTCGTTTTTTTCTTAAGCGGACTCCCGGCTATCGATAGGTCCGCTTGTGATGTACGAGCACATTACTGCGCCTCTGCACAATTTCCTCATAGTTACATGTAATGTATTTCATCTCTTTTCCCTTTCCGCCAGTGAAGAATGTCTGGGTAGACGAATGCGCTATAGGCCGACCTCTCTGTGGTTTTTTTTTTCGATAAACAACAGCTTTGTTTCTGAACAGGGAAAACGTACAATTAAGCAAAATATTTTATCAGAAGATGTTGGTATAACTGCCTCCCTCAATTTAACGTCGTGGCCACGCTAAATGTTTGGATATTCCTTCTCAAGGTATCGACGGACAAGGAATACACCAAATAAATTCAGAGAATTATCTTGACGGTCATCCCATCCCAGTGCCGAATGAAGTTGACATGTAATGTTGTGGAAGGTGTATAGATGTACTAAATTAATTGTCAGTTTAGTCGTGAGTTACTGTTACAGAGCCAATTAACTTCGCTTTTCAATAATCGATTATGCAGAGGACATGGAATGATTTCAAAGAAGCAGTCTGGTACGAAGTATCGACCCCCAAACTGCAAGGGATAGGCAATGACCACAACTGAAATGAAAAGACTGTAGACTCAGCATAACAAAATTTAATCATGTTGGCGGGAAACAACTTTTTTCTTTTCTGGCAAATTTGTAATTACTAGGTTTATTTAAAGTTCTCGAACATGGCACTAAATGCGGACCAGCAGACAGGACATTGTGTTTGATTTTGCTTGGACAGTCGGTAAGCGGTGGCTTAGATGCTGCCACTGCTATGTAAAGGAGCGCGTTGATGCGAGGACCACTGAGGAAGCTTCTCAATGGTCCCGCAACTGGAAGCTTCTCAGAGTTTTCTCAGAGTATTAAAACTTCTCAGAGTATTAAGCTTCTCAAATGGAAGCTTCTCAGTGGTCCCGCAACTGCGGGACCACTGAGGTCCCGCAGTTGCGACCGCACTTTGGCTTCGAGCAACAATCTCCACCACGAAATGAGCCATTCTTCTATGCATGCACGCGAAGCATCTGTATCCTGTGTATACAATCCAACATAACCGTCACGTTCTGTTCGTTTGAGATACATTGTGAGCTTAGAGCAGGTGCTTTCCGTGCCCTCACAATTCAGACTTCAGAACGCAACAAAAACAAACAGAAAATCAGGTCCCCTGACGTTTGAAGGTACGCTAAAGCAGATGTGATTAACGCTAAGATATAATTTATATGTATAGGACAGCGTTCATGCATGCCATTGCCAAACTGTATACAACTGTGCTGGTGCGCTGCGAGACAAACAGACAAAACAGAGGAAGATTCAATTTACTCTCCCTTTAAAATATCTGTGAAGCGCATAAGTGTCCTCTTTAAAAGGTAATCGCTGGGCCTATTTGGAACCAAATAAAGCACTCGCATAAGTTGAAAATGCGTTGCATCAAATACTATTTTTCGGAAAAACTGGACGCTAACTAGGAGTGTCGTGTAGTTCATCGTTTACTTCATCGGCTACGAGTGCTTGTCCTCTACGCGCGTCCTCGCAGCTGATGGTCTTCATTCTATTTTTGAGGGCGTTGTAGCAATGTCAAGTCATTTGCAGAGACTGTGTTTCAGAAGGGCAAACGTTTTTTCCACTTTTTGGAAAGAATGTAGTTGCATGAAAATCCAGCCAACGAATTGCACGTCCAGTTCTTCCAATCCTCAGCTGTCCACGAACCAGCTGGCTAACGTCACAAGCTTCCTGTCTACTGATGGAACCCCCCCCCCCCCCTCCCTAAACGATGTGCCGGTGGTCCAGCATCTGCCACCCACGTTCCACTCGCCGAAAACCTAGCTGTTGCGAGCCAACCGGCCAGTTGCGCGAGCTCCTCCCTCGCAGGGTGACGTCCCGCGAACCACGTTCAGCTACTTTCCTCTGTGTCCAACTCGGTCCACATTCAGTCGTCAACTTGCCCTTCAGCAATGCACAGGCCTTCCACCCCACCGGTCTTCATTTGGGCACAAAAACAACAAAACCACTGCAACAAGACTGCGACCCCGACCCCAACTAGCAAAGCAAAGCACCCTGCGGACCAGTTCCAGACAGAGAAGACGTCAGTAAAGTCGATGTCTTATTTTTACCCCTGCAACATGCTTCTAGTACACATGAATAAGGTGATACGAGGGGCTCGATTAGTCACAACCCCACGAAAAAACAATAAAGCCTAGCGCGGCAATGCTGGGTGATCGCCTGCACACATTGTGACGGGGCTATATAATGCAAATACGTTTAACTGTTCGTTTCAACCAGCAAGTTGTCATGCTTAATATAGACCGTAAGAGAGGTTTTTAAAAATGCGATCGTACCTGCAACGTTAAGTGGTGCGTGCATGTTGGTAAGTAGGGCTGGGTCTAGTCGCTTTCCTGCCAACTGTGACATGCACTTTGATGATGATGATGATACCTTATTCAATGGCACAAACCCACTGTGGGGGATACGCCACGAACCGGTTGGTAAAATGATTTAGAAATAATATGAATCGAGGATGAGAACGAAAGCGAAATTAAATGAAATTAAGTATAGTGCACAATAAGTTAGTCAGCCTCGCATAGAAAGGAATAGACATGAACTTAATGTTAAAAATACGTAAAAGGTAGATGTAAGAAATGCGTAAAATAAATTTTGAATAATTAGATTAATAATATTATAACAGTGAATTTGTGTTATTGCTATTTGAATTTCCGAAATTGCCCTTTGTTCCGCTTCGTTTGACGGTCTCTTCCTTGTCTGCTAAAGGACCAAGCCGCGACGTGACAAGACAAGCTGTTAAAACTGTGACAACAAATGGACGTTATCCGGCATCCCTTTAGGTGCAGCAGTGATGTTCTGCTGCTGCTACTGGGGCTGCTGCCGCTGTACTTTTTGCGTTTTACATATGAGACGTATGATGATGACCTCGGAACCTGTGGTACATTCATACCCACTATCGGAAGGTGTTTTTTTCCTGGCTAGAAACTTTGTATGGCGTCATGAACCCAACCAATAGCATCATCCTGTCGTCAGTGCACAAGAATTCCAAGATCGCGTCAGTGTTGCCCTCCCCACAGAATTTCTTTTACTTAGTTTCTTTTTGTATTACATAACGCACTTTGATACGCTAGCTCATTCCATGTTTCCTTAATAGCCTGACACTGGGCTAGCAGTATCAATAAATGAAATGAAAAGAAATAAATGGAATTGTAACTTTGGCAACCTTTAATTTCACCTCTAAAATAATTTTTTTTGATTCCTTTAGTGATACAATTAATTACATTGGGTATAATCCATAGCTGGTATGACGCACTCATTGGGTGAGAGTCCTGCAACAAATTTTAATGGAAACGTACGGAGTAAGTGAATATTAAGCTTACACGTGGTCATAAAAAACTCGACCTTCCGTAATATAACTTTCTGTCCTAAAGCTTGCTTCAGCAGGCCGGATTTGTGGAATCCTATGAGAGAAATAGTTGACAACGCCTTTGGCTTCTGTACTGTTCAGACAAATATTACTTGGTGCTCTAGAAAACGTCTGCGACGGTTTCAGAAAACAGCCACCTGGAGGTTTTACCTCTGCACGAAGCGGGCTGAAACACCTATTGTGCGAAAAGGAAAAAAAAAGTTGAAATAGAATTATACGTAATCCCGATCCTCTTGATGACGACTAAAGGTTACGACAGCGAAACATTTTGATTTCACTAACCTATTGGCACATGTTAACATTATTAAAGTTTCCATCCATCCATCCATCCGTCCGTCCGCCGTCCGTCCGTCCGTCCATCAGTCCGTCCATCCAACCATCCATCCATCCATCCATCCGCCCGCCCGCCCGTCCGCCCGCCCGCCCGCCCGTCCGTCCGTCCGTCCGTCCGTCCGTCCGTCCGTCCGTTCGCCTGCCCGCCCAACTCAACGGAAGTGCTCTTTTAATGCCCCCATCAACCCTCCATCATCCTTCAACCTTCTATCAACACTTTAACTGCCGATGGTGAGATAACTGGATGGATGGATGGATGGATGGATGGTTGGATAGATGGATGGATTTTATGAGCGTCCCCTTTGGAACGGGGCGGTGGGTTGCGCCACCAAGCTCTTGCTACTATACTGCCTAATATCCTACCTAGGTTAAACTATGAAAGAAGAAAAAAAAGCACTATGAACAACCACGCCCAAATTTTCTGATCCCCTATTGCGAACTGTGCTTTTGTACGTCTCCGTCTTTTGTCGTTTCCCTACTTTTCTTCCACCAATCCTCCAATCGCCTCTTACTAATGTCTATTGCGGGACATGTTTGCTTTACCACTGCTCCCGCTGAACCCAAGGGTTTCAAGGAGGCCAGTGGTGCCTAAATCGACCGCTGGGTAGACGTCTTCACAATCTAATAAAACATGCTCCGTCGTTTCCCTAGCTTTACCGCAGCAAGCACATGCTTCTGCTTCCTTCTTATATCTCGCTTTATAGGTGCGTGTTCTAAGGCATCCCGATCTCGCTTCGAAAAGTATTGCGCTTCCCTTTGAGTTATCATAAATGGTATCTTTCCTGATTTCGTTTTTTCCGCTTAAGTAGTTACTCATAGCAGGTTTCTTTTCCATTGCCGCCACCTATGAGATTAGTTCAGCCTGTCTGACTTTCCGCTGGACCTTCTTTGTTGCTGCGTTGCCCACCCTACTGGCCACATACTTGCTGCTAAGCTTCCTTGTTCTTTTCCTCCACTGTGAATTCACTGTTTTTCCTGTACAGATACCTCAACAGTCTCCCAGCCCATTTACTTTCTTCCATATTCCTTAGCCGTTCTTCATACTCAATTTTACTGCGAGCTTCCCTCACTTCAAAACTAGTCCAGCCCATATCACCCTGCACAGCTTCATTTGTAGTCTTCCCGTGAGCGCCCAAAGCGAGGCGATCCACTGACCTTTGGTTCCCGTCGAGTCCTGATTGTACCTCTGATTTAAAGCAAACAACCGCATTTCCAAAAGTAAGTCCTGGAACCATTACACCTTCCCACATACCTCGGAGGACCTCGTACCTATATCTCCATAGCGCTCTGTGCTTCCATTATGGCTGCATTTCTCTTCCCCTTTACTGTTATGGTTTTTCCTGTGTTTCCATATATCCATTGCCTTAGCTTATCCATGTACAAAGGTATTTATATTCTGTAACCCGAGGTATTTCTTGGCCCTGTATCTCCACTGTCTGTTCACTGTTTTCATTGAATACCATAACACCTGATTTTCTGACACGAGATTTCAAACCTAAATTGTTGCCTTCCTGTCCACAGATATTAGCCAGACGTTGCAAATCACTTTGCTTGTTAGCTAGCAACACAATGTCGTCCACATAAAATAAACCTGGGAGTCGCTCCTCTATTACTGCAGCCGCCTGTTTGTATGAGAGATTAAAACCGATATTGCTTCCTTCTAGCGCCCTCTCCATCCTCACCATGTACATCATAAACAGCAGCGGAGATAAAGGGCACCCCTGCCTCAGTCCCTTGTTGATATGAATTTTCTCCTCGCTCCTCAACCTTTCCCATTCAAAGCAAACGGTATTTTCTAGGTAAATCTCTCTCAAAAGCGGTAGAAAATCTTTACCTAAGCCTTCCCCTTCCAGAATATCTCACAAAATGTTGCGACCTACGTTGTCGTAGGCTACTGTAATGTCTAAAAAGGCAACATACAACGGTCTGCTTTCTGCTTTTGATATTTCAATACACTGAGTAGGAACAAACAAGTTATCATCCGAACGCTTACCAATTCTGAAGCCATTCTGACGCTCTCCCAAAATGCTTTGTCTGCCCGTGCTTGAAGCTTTAATTTGATTGCCTGCATTGCTAGCCTGTATATTACCGATGTAATGGTCAACGGTCTATAAGAGTGAATTCTGTCTTTCTCCGCCTTACCTTTATAAATTAAATTCATTCTACTTTGTCGCCAACTGTCTGGTATTCGTCTATCTCTTAAAGTTTTTTCCACTGCTTTCACCAGAGCTTCCTTACTTATTGGTCCTAGTTCATTTATCAGCCTAACGGGAACCTCGTCTAGCCCTGTGGCTGTGCGCTTAGGAATTTTCTCTTCCGCTTTCTTCCAGTTTAAATTTGTCAGCACCGGCTGCTTTTCCCCTTGGGTCTCTTTCATGCTCTTTTTTACATCAAGTATAACCTCGTCATTGCCTTGGAAAGATTCGGCTGTTGCTTTTCGGATGTAATTTATTGCCGCTTCTCCTTCCAGTCTGTTTTCAACTTCGTCTAGGATATGTTGTTGTATTGTTGTTGACTTCCTGCCTAATAATTTTATGTGATTACAAAATATTCTAGGTGCGGCCTTCTTTTTCTCACGTATTTCTGACAACCAACGTTCACTTTCACCTTTTAATTTTGCTTGCACCAATGTTTGAACCATAGACTTTTTCTCCCGGTATATTTCCTATTTACTGGTTACTTCATCCTGTGGCAACTGCGCCTTCTTTGCCTGCCTGTGCTCTCGAAATGTTTTCTGTCGTTCGGCGATCGCTTCTCGTATCTCCTTGTTCCACCAGCTTTTCGGTTTCTTTTTTCCTTTCGAACGAACATGTTGTTTCTCTTTCCGTATTTCTGTCATTATTACACTTAGAAGCTCACCATATTCCCACTCTTTACTTGGCCATTTGCCAAGTTCTTCCTCAACTCTAGTGACTATATTTGCTATTTGTTCATCGTTCAAATTTGGACTGGCCATTTTGCTCTCCTTGCTCTCTTTCCCAACTACATCCCATTTTCAAAATGATGCGTTTATGGTCACTCCCTATGCTGATAAACCCTTCCTCATCGATAACCATTTCTCTTAATTTATCATGAATTCCTTCTGTCATCAGACAGTAATCAATGGTCGATTGCCGGTTTCCCACTTCCCACGTGATCTCTCTTTCACACTTAGGCCCTGTATTCACGATCACGAGGTTACGTTGCTCACAAAGGTCTAGCATTGACTTCCCGTCGTTATCGGTATAGCTATCTAAATCCTGTATGTGGGCATGCATGTCACCTAATAGGACAATTTCAGCACCACTCCCGAAACCCTTAATATCAGCGCTTATGCATTCCGCTAACTCTTTATTCTTCTCTGTGCTATTTCTTCCGGTCCACAAATACGTAAAGCCTAGCCAAGTTTCTTTCCCACTCATTGTACCTGATAACCAGAGATGCTTTTGACATTGTGAATTTACTCTTTTCCATTTGGCTCCCTGATGGATGAGCGTTCCGACTCCCCCTCCCTTTCTTTCCGACTTAATTCCGTTGCACCCTTCCCAAACATAATTCTCAATAACTGGCGGCTCTTCTGAGTCTCTAAGGCGCGTCTCTGTAACCGCATACACCCCTATTTGTTCTCTATGTAACTGCTCCTCAATCTCTGCCCACTTTTCCTTTCTTCTGCCGCCCTGCATGTTCATGTAGCCTATTGCATGGCGAGCTCTTTTTCTTGCTTTCCTTCTTTTTCTATTATCGACGGCGATGCTCTTCTGATGTTCCCCTAGGGGACCTTCTTCATTATTATCTACTCTGACCTCCTGAGCGCCCGCGGGCCCCCTAAAAAAGCAACAGCGCGACTACCAAGTCGCCAGCCCACTTCTCGTGCTAGCCTGTAATTGAAGTGGATCTCGTCTCGTTTAAAACCACCACAACTTCTCACTTCCCTGTTTACTTCGACAACCTCGAAGCCTTTCTCTCGGCTCATTTTCCATATTGCCTCATTAGCAGCCACTACGGCTCTGTGTACGTGACTGTCACGCACAGGCACCTCCGGCACCGTGCACACCACGATCTGCACCTGAGGGGATAGCTCACGCAAGTCGTCCACCCCCTTCGCCGAGCGCTGATCTAGTCCTGGCCCTTTCCTGTTTAGGACGTCATTTAGCCCATCTGCTACTATGACGAGGTTGCGCACGTCGTCATTTTCCGCGAGCTTTTCTTTTGCTCGCTCCATGACAGAACCCAGTGTCTGCCCTGGAAATGTCCCTACCGCCACTCTTTTGTCGCCTTTCACCCTCTCCACAATTGCTTTTGAGTACCCAGCCAGGTTTGAGTCGCCAGCGATAATCACCCTTTCACTCTCTCCTACCTCTCCGTTTCCCTTTGTCTTTTTCCGCGTGATTCGGACTCGACAAGAGGCATCGTCCCCTGGGCTCCTGCTTTTTCCACGTAGCGGCCTCATGGTAGGTGCCGCTCTTTCCAGCTAACCCTTCATCACCCTGCATGCGTTCCACATATTTCGCTGACCCTCCCTCGCCTGTCGCGTAGGGGGTCTGGGTTCTATTGTCCCGCACATTCTCGGTCACAATGGCGGCCCTGTTCAGGTTTTCCTCGGTTGCTTCAAGTCCCTTTTCAACTACCTTCCGTGCATCACGCTCCCTGTTTAGATCATTTTGGAGCTCTTGCACCTGTTTGAGAAGCTCTTCCTGGAAAGCATCCATTTTCTGCAGCCTAGTATCGACATCACGTTGTGTGTTGGATGATTCGACGCCTTCTCTATTCTCATCCGTCTCCTCATCTGCCTTGAGGGACCCCCCGCGTACTGCGTGCTTTACCGGCTTTCTCGCCATGTATTGCACGTCGTTTTACCAATACTATAATACTGTAACAATGCTACTACTGATGCAAATACTATAATACTATATCAATGCAGAGCACGTGCCTTTTAGCAAAAATCGATACCCACAGGATCCAAATCCTCAAAATGCCGCAAAGCAACTCTCACCACTGTTTCAAAAACAATCAATGCCGCGGAGACCGAAGGTATGACACGCTCTCGCACGCGCTCAACCACGTGGCCACGCTCTCACTTTTCTACCAAAACAAGCACAGTAAAACCACTAATAGCTATTTGTCTTGCCACTTCGAAGCTACCATTTAAAGACTACAAACAGTCAACGTCCCACCCGGTTGCACGTGTTGGAGCACGTGGCACGAAAGGACGCTCTAACCATCCTGGAAAACAAATGTACATGAAGCACACCCGCGCACCCGAAATACGAGAGACAAAAAAAGGAAAGAAAATGAAAACCACCCAATTACTATTTAAAGGCAAAAAACTAGCAAATAAAAAACAGAAGCAAGCTCAAAGCATGCACAAAAACATGATTTCATCGCCGCCACGGAGCCCCGAAAAGCACGTCGATTCGCCACAAAATCCAAGCAAGCACCTATCACTCTTCTCACAAGCACCTATAACTCTTCATCAAAACGAGCGTGCTCTAGTGTCGATGACGAGTTAACTCGTCGTGAACTTTCCGCAATTTTTTCACATGTTGAAATTTGCAGCTTCTTGTAATTTTGACAAACAATTGATACACAATGACTTTTGCTATTTTTTGTTTTCATCAAGACCAGTAAAAATTCAAAATGCATTCCTGGTATTATACTTGTTCAGAAAAAAAGATGTGGTGCAAAAGTAAGCAGCTGTAAAGAAAAATGCGATCTCTAATTTTTATTTTTTCGAAATTTGTAGTGGCAGTTAAGGGGCTTAACGAAATCTAGTGGCCCTAAAATTGCAACTTAGATATTCAATGAAAGTGGCATGCTGCAACGAAAATGATATTACGCTTGGAAAATATAGCTGAAGAGTTCATTTAAATCCTGGGGTATAATAGCGAGTGAAAACCCCGATCTGATTAAGAGTGGCGGACTTGGGAATAATTGTGACCCCCTGGAGTTTCTATAGGGCACTTAAATTTAAGATCTGCAGTGGTTTTGCATTTCGCCCTTATAGAAATGCGGCCGCCGCGGCCGGGATTCGATTCCGCGACCTCGTGCTTAGCAGCGCAACGCCGTAGCCTTGAAGCGACCGCGGCGAGTGTAGAGCTAATAAAGGTCGCCCGCCATTTCACAGCAGGTGTTGCCGCCGCGCACAGGTCAGCCAGTAGTAAGCTTATTTGCTGCGCACATTGGCACTCGACCTATAAAGGTTCTCTCTCACGAGCCATGACGTGTAGGAGTGGCTGACGCATCGAATGTACCAGCGTGCAAAGCACAAACAACGTGAGGCTGAGGAGTAGTAGTTCAGAAAGAGATAAAAAAATAAACAATCAAGTGCTAAATTCTGTAGTCATAGTATGAGCGAGAGCGAAATTTCGTCACTTGCGTGATCGCAACATCAAGGATTCTACGTTGAAGGTGCCGCTAAGTTCACTGGTCTTCTCGAACAACCCAGAGTACATTAGATTTATTTTGTTAGCAATTATACAGATAGTCGAGCTGTGTTCGTGCCGTTGTCGCCGCGACAGCCGCGCTCTCGAAGGCGCATGCGCGGACCGCACGTGGAGGGTTAGGACTCCAGATACGTGAGAAACGCGCAGTGCGTATAACTGAAAAAACGATTCAGCCAAGTAGATGCACCGCCACGCTGGGCTACGCTGCTAGAATAAGGGTTGTGCACACACATACAGTATAAAAAGCGTGCATGTTGAGGAGCTGCGTGGGGTGCATATATGCAGTGGTCTGAGCAGAGCGCATTAGCAACTTCGAGCTACGAAGGCTGACGGTTTTGCGATTTCTCCAACTGTCAAACATAAAGCAAAGCTTTCTTTGCCAACCGTGCCGAACTTAGTCGACCGTTGCTGCTCCTGCTTGCTGCTTCTGGCAGCCAAAGCTGCCTTGTCGAATAGCTCATGCACAGTACAGCTCGTATAACGAATCTGTTTATCCGACACGTGCACGGCCTCAGTGCTACAGGCCTACGAATGTGCCGGTGGTCGGCTCTCTTCTCTGCGGAATCGCGCAGTGAAGCAAGTGGCCCTTTTATTAAAGCATTAAAGCAAACGCTCCTATGCCTTTATTTCCTCGCAGTTTGGCGCGTCTGCTTGGTCAGTTTCCACACTTCGCTGTAGGCCAGTGGGTGGTGCTGATAAAGTCACAGATTCGATCGGGGCCGCTGCGGCCACATTTCGATGAGACGCAATGCAAAGACGCTCGTGTACTTATTTTGAGTGGACGTTACATAACCGCAAGTAGTTCCGGAGCCTCGCGCTTCTGCATGCCTCATAATCATATCCTGGTTTTGGGACGCAGACTCCAGAATTTTTTTTCTTGTTGTTCCTTTAGAACGCGTTGTAATCATTTTTCTCAATAAACGCCTATTTGAAACACGCGGTTAAAGTTCATGATGCCACCGGGAGCGAGTGCCGGGGCCTTAGTGTGGCGTCGCTGCTCGTCGCTCTATGTGGCGTCCTTTCTGTTTCTTCAGTTCTTTGCTGTCGGTGTGACTCTCCGTTATTGTATTGAAAAAGCGTTGTCTACTAATCCAGCTTAGTGTTAATTTAAACACGGGTTATTTGCATGGGAACTGGCTGCCGTTAACCTTTAGGAATGGCGTTAATGGTCGTAAAAATCTAAAAGCAGCCTCTCCGTGCAACTGCCAAACACACAAACATTTGTCCCTCATCGAAACACAAGACGGTACGGTTCCTGAGACTGAAGTTTGGAATCCCCAGGTAAGGCAGAGTAAAGGCTCCTCAAAACAGACTGCGTACAGTCATGAAGATAACTCTGCCCATTCCTCTTTCTTCAGAAGTTATCTTCGGGGTGGCACACTGCAGTTATGTTGAGCTGAGCACGATAACGTGGACGATGGCACTATATAAGAAGCTAATAATTCGCAATAACCTTTCTTGGGAGATTATCACATTTGATGTCGCCCAGGAAAGGCTTGCTTCGCGAAAGCAGAAAGAAGTTAGAAAATTCTTCAAGTAACAAAGCTGGAAAATATCAGCGATAGTTCTGGTACGGAAAGAAAAAGCTAACAGCACGATGTGAACAGAACTCCACAGTATCGAATTCTGACGGCAACCGAGAATTTGCTGTTTCAGCGCCACCAAATAGAAGGACGCAAAGTTCACACAAGGGCGATTCAGTTTGCTTCAGTTCAGTCCAGCTTTCGTAAATTTCAGATAAAAATAGAGTTGTGATTTTACATCTATATATATGGCTGGAACTCTCGTCTACACAAAATAGCAGCTTCGGCAATTTCATACCTGGATGAGCAAGCCAATCGCCTGCTTTCGCCAATCCAGCGAGCGAGTCTTTTGTTTCTGGAAAGGTGCTGGAAATGTCTTTGTTTATGAGGGTGGCGAGCATTGCTGGTTCTCTTTCTCGATCGACTCAAAGGTGCCAGAATGAAGGTACTTTGAACATCATCATTTGCAGAAGGGCGAGCACAAAATAGATACGCGAACTAACGTCAAGCGAGCACGAAGCGTTGGAGCCGGCGGCTACGTTAGCTTTAAGAAATCTATGACGACGATAATGGCGACGGGTACGGTGCTTTGTCGCGCGTGGTGCAACAGCAAGTCCTGTTGTCGCACAATCTTCTGAGCGCTATATATACGTCAATTCCTGACAGTGGTCAGTATGAGGAAACCAGCGTTCGGTTTATGAGGGTGAATGCACTGTGTAGAATTCTCTTGGCGTCAACTGACGTGCGTCATTAGGGCCTCTCCTGCCGTCGGTACGGCCGTCCTCAGCTGTAGTTTTCTGGCCGTGAACTATAAAGGTGTCACATGATCAACTGCGCGCAGCACACATCTTCTCTTCAAACACTTGTTGGAGTCTTGCCAAGGTCTCCACAGCGTTCTTTTTTCTTTTCAGGTTGTTCACAATATATGACACACATTCAGTTATTTCTATATTAGGTTCGTAGCGGAAATCGTCGAGTTTCTCATTCACGAAGCACTACATAAATGGAAGTATCTCCTGCGCTGATCATCCTGGAATTTCCGAATAGGCTAGAGTTTCCATCTAAGTTGAAGTACGTTACTATAACACCTGTTTACACATGGGGGAGGGAGAATCTGGGCTGGACTCGTCTCAAAATTTTTTCGCATATTGCGTGGTTTATATATTCGCCGTTAAGCGTGTCTGTCGATAATTCCAGCTCATGCACAGGTCCAATAATAAAGTAATTATACTGAAACGTTCCCGTGTGCCACCCGGTGTACGTTCGCATTGGAAATTTAAAACGAGAGCAGATCAACGGTGAGGGAAACAACTATGGGGTTTTCCGTGCAAAAACCACGATCTGATTACGAGACACGCCATAGTGGGGGACTCCAGAATAATCTGGACCCCCTGGCGTTCTTTAACGTGCACCTAAATCTAAGTACACGGGTGTTTTCGCATTTCGCCCGCATCGACATGCGCCTGCCGTGGCCGGGATACGAACCCGCGACCTAGTGCTTACCAGCCCAACACCATAGCCACTAAGCAATCACAGGGGGTAACTGAAAGGGAGAAGGCTAATGGAAAGGAGAACCTTTCCTGTGTCATTTTTCGCTGCTGTCAATTTATGTTCCCTGTTAAATTGCAAATATGTAAAGCTGCCCCAACAATCCACTTTGCTAATATACCTCCATGTACAATATACACAGCGCTGTTGTCTGTTTCCCTTCACTCGTCCTGTTGTTTAGCGCTGTTTTTATTGCTCGTAATCATGAACCAACCAGCCCAAATGCGTACTCTTCTGCAGTATACCTCCATGTGTTTTACACTCTATGCTTACGGAATTGGGTTCTGTGGAAATTACACGTAACGTACGTAAGAAGTATACCATAAACATGGAAGTATTGTACCATACACAAACCACTTAAGCAAAGCACGCCGATCAGAACCGTATTCAGTGGACATTTACGAAGCGATTTCTGAATGAGCCCAGTACAAATTGCGAACTATGTAAGGCTTGAGAGCGGTATACTGATGAAATTAAGTCCCTAATGTTAATGCTTTCTGCGGTATTGAACGCTACGAAAATACACAGCCAGTTATGAAGGACGCCGTTATAGAGGGCTACTGAATAACTTCGACTATCGGAGGCTCCTTAACGTGCTTCCTAAGCGCGGTGTACGAGTGGTTTTGCATTTCGAATCCCCCTAAATGTGGCCGCTGGGGCCGGGAATCTAAGTCGCGATTTCTTGCTCTGAAGAAGAACGCCGTCGACATTGAAGCATTACCAGAGGTGTGTGCCTATAAAAGCAATAAACTAATCGTTGCCTTACTGATAAAGTCGCACCTTTTCTGCAGCCTACGTTTTTGCAAATGCGATAACCTTTTGAGACTCTATCTTATGTGCGTGGCCTGGAAGGTTGCCGTCTGAGAAGTTGTTTTCGATCAAACTGCTCCTTCGTGAAGCTTTGGCATTCGCTTAACACTAAAGAGTAACTCGGCGACAGGAGGGAGAAAATGTCAGCTGTCAAAACTCCGATTGTGTACCGCTTCACTCCTTATTGAAGCCATGCGCGAAAAAAAAAAAAAACAAGGGATACAAGAGAAGGTAAAGAAAAAGTAAATCAGTGGCGAGAAAAGTCAAACGGGAAATAAGCGAGCTAAAAGTCACGAGTCAAGGGTCGAACCACGTCCAGAATCGCCTAAAGCGTGCAAATAATTCCACGTAGGTGAACTGGTGAGGCTGCAATGTTACTCAGATCAATATTGCCCCTATTAACGCCGTCGGCGTCGTACAAATCGCACGGATACCCTTTCAAGCATTGACCGTAACTGCGGAGCCAACAGATAACGTACAGAAATTTGAAGGCCAAACACGGTTACAAAACATGCTTAATCAGGTCGCAGAAAAGAAGGAAGAAAAAACATAGTGTTCGCCCATTCTTGATGTCAGTGTGACGTCGGGAATGTCGAAGAATTTTTTTTTTCGTACTTGAGCAGCTTTGGATCAGTAAAGATCCCCAAAACTTGTCATGTTAAAGCTTAGGTATTTCTTTTTCTTGGTTCCTTTTCGAAATATTGTAATAGGAGACGTTGGCGCCTTTAGGTGGCACCGGCTACTCCTCTCGCTTGGCAAAGAAAGATATTTTCAGAAAACTTGAGCAAAATGTGGCACAAAAGTACAACAAAAGAAAGCAGTCAGCCAGCATTAACTTGCATAAACTTCTGTACATGAGTCCAGGAACCGACAGGAGACGAACGTGTGTACAGTTGCATATGTAAAAACAAGTACTTCGAATAATCCGAGAACACATAAAGAAGTTACACAATGCAGTTCAGTCTTACCGATAAAGAATTAACAAGGCCCAAGCAGGCGGCGTCAAAATCAATGACGTTACGGCAATCTTATGCGGGAACGTCCACGTGGCGTCGCCCCCTGTCTTTCCATTTTGCGCCTTTTCTGGCTCAGCAAGCGCATTCTCGCAGTAACAGTGGCGCCTTTGGTATTGTAAATAGGTAATTTACTCATACAGGTGTAATCATTTCTCTATTTAGGGTCCCTGCAATATAGAACGCATATTTGACATAACCACTCTCCGGCTTCTATTTTTGCGCCTCCTTCGTATATGCGGGTTTCGGCGTCACGTTCACTTTGTAACATCGCGCTGTCTACGAGAGACGACAGTGAGCATGAATATAATGTCTCCATATTTGTACTCGCGCCAACTCGACAAGGTTACTGACATTCAGTTTGGGTTAGAGAAACCTAAGGCCCATTTCGCCCCTTCTTCTAGGCAACATTGCATGTTTTCTTTTACTTTATCGCTTATGGCAATAGAATATGACGGCATTAGCAAACCTAATGTTAGGAAAGCTTAAGCTGCGTCAATTATACCCAGATATGAATGCGATAATTTATATATTTTCATAGAACACGAAAGCGCAGGTCGCAAGCCACAATGGCTCTGGCGTTCTCTAGTATACCGCAAGGTGACAGATTCGATCTCCGGACTGTCCTACTCTAAATATAAGATGGAACGAAGCCACTCAGTCGACACATCTGGTTCAATTTGCAGGCTCTACCACCACGTGGTGCGCCGCGAGCTTAGCCACGTGATGTCAATTCAACAGCAAGCCATACCTACAGTCAAGCAATATAAATGCCTCGGCATACATCAGCGGCGTATACATCGGCGTATGCATCAGCGAAGGAAAGACATACTCAAGCGCGTGCCCACCAAGATAATCTAAAAATAAAGGAGAAGCAGCATGCAGCAATAACGAAAGGGAGAATTTTGGGGCCACAATAAATATGAGGTGGTGCGTGGAACCTGGATAGGAGTAATGGTGCCAGCGCCAACGTTCGCAAATGCCATTCTGTGCTTCAAATCGGAGATCTTGTCAGGGTTGGAAGTTAACCAAAAATCGGTAGGCCGGTTGGCTTACGGTAAAACCACAACCAGGTGAAACAGCAAATGAGGCTGTGCATGTTGACAGGGGCTTCATCGCTGCATGGGCAAATCAAGGCAATCCTTGCACAGTAAGTTCGTTCCGTGCGAATGCTGCTTATAGGAGTTGAAACGCCCGTTGCCAAAGCTGCGGTGCACATTCTCGACGCACTAGAACCAATGCTTGCTCCTATATGAAAGCTAGCAAACACAATGGCATCATCAACTTCAAGGTTATTACTTGAGGAAAGAATAAACCGTTCCGTAATATTTCAGTGGAACGCACAAGGTCTACGGGGTTGCCTGAGATATTTTAAACAGAGAGTGCTCAAGCATCGATTTCTATTTATTGTGATATGCGAGCCGAATATGACATCGCCATTTAGACTCTCTGGATACGAACAATTCGCGTCTGAAACAAGTGAAAATCCTAGCAAAGTCTTACTATTCGTGCGATGTGACCTCGCGTATTCGCTAAACGAAGTTCCGGTGCATAACAACAAAGAATACTTTTCTATAACACTGAAGCTAAAGCGCCGGACAATCTTGATCATCGGTGGCTATATTTCTCCCAGGGTAATATTTTACTCTGGGCACCTGAAACTTGTTCTTGACTCCAGCCAAGGACCTCACATTATTGTAGGTGACTTCAACGCGCACCCCCATCTTTGGGGTAGTAGGGTCACAAATGTTCGAGGAAGACAACTTCTTGACTTCACAAGCAGCAACGGTCTTGACATCCTGAGCGACGGCTCACCAACATTTTTAGGTGGTACAACGTACAGCAGCTGTCTCGATTTAGCTATCACTTCACGATACTTTTCGTCTTCTGCAGCATGGTGCACATATGCTGAAACGTATGGCAGTGATCACCTACCCACTTATGTAAAACTGAGATGGTTTACAAGACTCCCAAGTTCCCATACGCGACGCACTTACCGGGATGCTTTTCAAAACAAGCTGGAAGAATCCTACAACTGTATAACTTCTGCGAAAGAGATTGAAGAGCGCATTACAACAGCAAAGCACACAACAACACGTATCATACAAACAACAAATTCAAGAACATCCGTTGACGTTATATATGAAGAGCTGCGGGCAGTCCGACGTCGCGCCGAGCGGAAAAACAAGCGAACTAAATTGATGTCAGACTTGAGGACGTCACGCGATGTGCAAAAAGAAAGGTTCAAAAATACTTAGACAAGCTCAACAGACAACGTTGGAGTTTCTTTTGCACCAGCCTGGACCCAAGAAAACCTTTGTCCACGATATGGCACGTTGTACGAGCCTTATGAGATCTTCTCCACAAGAACTACGTCTCTTCCGAGCTTTGGCTATCATCCAGATGCGCAGTGAGAAAAAAATCGCGAAAGATTTCTGCAAGCACCTCTCCGGATCTACAACAGCACTAGCTTTACTACTCAGGTGCACTCCTCCTACAACGGACGATCGTCTCGATCTCCCATTCACGCTGCAAGAGCTAGGTGCAGTGATTTCCTCTTCAAGACACTCAAGTATAGGCTGGGCATGATGGCATTACCTATTCGAGCTTGCGCCATCTAGGCCCTCGAGCGACTGAAGAGCTCCTACCTTTATACAATCTCTCTTGGTCCTCGGGAACTATGCCTGCACACTGGAAGACAAGCAAGATCGTGGCATTATTGAAACCAGGCAAGACATCCCATTCTATGCTTTCCTACAGACCTGTGGCGTTTGCCAGTTGCATAGGAAAAACCATGAAACGCATGGTCTTGACGTCCCTCGCGTGGTTTTTACACAAGCGTAATATACATCAAGACGCGTTGACAGGTTACCGAAAGGGTAGGTCGTCAATCGACAGCGTTATTCACCTAGTAACAACCGTTGAACATCAGAAACGTCGCCGTCGATGGACGGCTGCTGTCCTACTTGATATCAAGGGTGCTTTTGACATGATGCTGTTTTAAATGCCCTTGAATAATATGGCATCGGTGGTCGTATGCATGGTCGTATAGGTGGCCGTATGCTATCTTCAAGAGATAACAATATTTATGACAACTCTAGACGGTGAAACAAGGAATCATCTCGTCTATCGTGAGGTGCCTCAAGGAGGTGTACTGAGCCCAATTTTATTTACTCTCGTTCTCCTTGGACTCATCAAAGAACTCGCAGGCACAGTCTTGGTCTCTGTGTATGCAGATGAAATCTGTATATGGACCACGAGCTTAACTAGCTTACGAGTGCAAACGAAGCTGCAGCGTGTCAATAACATCGGCATACCCAAACAGTCGCGGACTGCAGCGCTCACCGACGACAAGTGTAACCATGGCATTTACACGAAGGTCAATGGCCTGCTACCCCGTTATGATTGATGGGAAGATTATACCTTCGGTAACGCAGTACAAGTTTCTCGGAGTCATCATCGACCGTGACTTATCTTGGCCGAATCACATCTCTGCATTAAGAAAAAAGCTGGACAGCTTTACTCAAATCATTCGACATATGTCTGGAAAATTGTGGGGGCCATCCAAACCATCTCTTCTGCAGCTCTACCAGGCACATTTTGTTGGCTACCTCCGTTACAGTGCGCCTGTACTTTCTCAGGTTAGTACGCAGACTTGAAAGTGCTCAGGCTCGCGCACTGAAAATTTGCCTAGGACAACCATGATGTGCATCTACTGGGGCACTATTGCAGAGGCATGCGCGTGCCAAGCTTGAGTTTATCTGCAACATGAGCCATTGCGAGTGCATCTAAGGCAACTGTCTAGACACAGGAACAGTCCACTGACTAACGTCACAAGCATACGGCCTGTCGCCGCTTACTCAGAAGCCGTGCTGTCGTAGCAAGACTTGTAGCCGTAGGGCTTTGAACCGCATGACATGAAAGAATTTTCACTCTGGATGATGGCAAAGCCAACGGTGAGACTCTCAATCCCCGGAATAACGAATAAGTCGAAAATGCCGCTTGCTGGGCTCAAGCATTTCGCGTTATCCTACATTGCTTACATGTTTGGATATACCGAACATGTTTTTGGAGATGGTTCAGTGACACAGACCTCTACCGCGGCGGCTTACACGATATCTGGAAAGGGAATCACACAACGGTTGAAGTTAGGACAGAGAACGTCGTCTACAGACACTGAGTTGACCGGGATTTCAAAAGCAATTCGCTGCATCCCGCAACAACGCCTCGAGAAGTGGACAGTGTTCTGTGACTCAATATCAGCACTGCAACTCATCAGCAATTATATGAATCACAGAACCTCATATAGACCTCTGGTTTATAATATGATGTGTTTGCTTGCTGAGGCGTCTCAATCCGGGCATACCATCGTGCTGCAGTGGATTCCTAGCCATTGTGGAATAACTGGAAATGAACAGGCTGACGCGGAAACAAAAAAGGCGCACACTGACGGAAACATTTCAAAAATTCATTTTTCCCGTATGACATCAACGCCTTACTACATAACCCCATCAAAACCTCTATGGCGTGACAATGGGACAACCCCGAACATCAGCAAGAGCGCCACCATAGACTTGACGCTGGTGTACGATTTCGGCTTCCACTTCGGTTGCAGAGAGGCCAGGAAACACTCATCCATCGATTACGGCTGTGTGTGGCGTACACTGTCTTCCTTCCTTCACTGTCTTCCTTTCTTCTGCCCCTTTTCAAGAAATGTATTTTGCGCCACAAAGTATACCTAGGGAAAACTCACCAATACCTTCACAAGATTGGACAAGCACGGAACCCTGACTGTAGCATCTGTCACACTCCCTAGACAAAAGCTAACGTACTTTGCGTGGGCCCTCAATATGCGGCCGAACGAAGAACACTGAAGCCTAGTGTTTTCTGCTTGGACTCCCGCCCCTTTTCGGAAGAAAATATTTTGGGCGCGTGAAGAAGAGTTGACCGTGCCCAACGTTTCATAAAGTCACTCTTGAACTTTCTACGTGAGGCTGGTTTAGACTATCGGCTCTGGAACCTGTGAGACGTGCAGTCAGTGCGAAATGTGTTTCCGCGGGAACTTTTTGTGTGGACAAGATCACTTTTGCGTGTATTGTGTCTACAGTGCGCATCCGCATACTGGACAGCGTGTATGTAGTAGCTCATTGTACAATAACATAATCACCTGCCACCTACCCTTACCTGTATTTCCCACTTCCCATTTTCCCAGTGAGGAGTAGCAGGCTAGAAACACGCTCTCCAGGCCGACCTCTCCTCCTTTATCTTCATTAAAATCTCCTCCTCCTCCTCCTTGACCTCTTTTGAAGTCATAGAAGCGCAGAGCAAAATTAGTTTTGAAGAAAGACTCAGGATTATGGATGAAAATAAGTGGGCGCCCAAAGTGCACAAGTATCTGTATATATAAAGCGTTCACACAGAATGGAGGAAGAGGTCAAGAAAGTTGGTAACCAAGTACAAGGTAATTGAAAGTGTATATAGGCAACCAGGAGTCATCAGAAAGAAAGTAAGCGAAACAGAGACAGCAAATTGGATAAGAAGAATAGAAAGAAAAAAGTACCATGGAGTCCTACAAGAATGGAAATAAATTAGAAAGGAAAATCTGTACGACAACACAAATAGCACTGGCTATTTGAGGCTCGAGCTGGTTGCCTAGGAGAAAAACATACGGGAGCAACTAATCGCAACAAGGTGAGACATCTGTATGCTGCAGCAAATATCCGGAGACCACTCGGCACATCCTAATGGAATGCGAATGGATTCATGCAGCAAGACACGGAGGCAATGTGCGCCTTCTAGGAGCGCTTGGATTTAAAGTGGACAGAAGTACCAACCGGTTAGCAATCGAGATAAGCCAAACGTTTAGAGTATTGGTGGAAAAAAAGACAGGAAGAAAATTGATACGACCTGTTTCGTTACACGCATAGGTAATTGCGATGGATTTATGCGATGGCTGCGATGGCTGCGATGGCGTTATGCCTGGTGTAGGTATCTGGGCACGCGCGGCTCTTATCGCGTGACGGTGCAAATTCCCTGTCGCGGGCCAGTCTCGTTGCAGCCGACCTTGTTCATCCATCGTACGCTTGAGAGCAGCACAATAAGAGTGCGCAAGCGCCCCGTCACGTGGTATTTTGTTTTTTCATGTATCGTGGGATTTCTTTGGAACGCGGAAAAAAAGGACCACGTGAGATATATCGTGTTGGAAACAATTTATTGAGAGGTTTCTCAAGGTGCTCTACAACTTTGCATATCACTTTTAGGGTCTGCAGCCAATACTTAAAAAAGTTGCTTAATTAAACAGAACTAACCCGTTAGTAAAGGGGAAAATAAAAAAAAAACATAGCCTGAGTAACTCTAGGCCAATGTCAACATTATGCATTCAGTTCAACTCCTGTCCGGAGTGATTTTCATTTTGAAAACTTTGGCTCAAGTTACGTGGGACAATCTGTATATGAAGCGCAGCGCTTCATTATTGCAGGGACTTGGAGAAGAGGCTCCCGGTTGGGCCAATGAAAAGCTAAAAAAAATGGTTCCTTATGGATTATCTGGCATTAATGTCATATAAGTGGCCTTCGCTATCGGGACACATCGAAACCTGTTCAATTAATCAGCCAGCATGTCGCGGAGCGTTAAGATGAAAAAGCAAATACCGAGCCCTCTGGTTTGCCTGTCCGAACATGCGCATTCGCGAGGCTGCTGCGGGGCGTGATCTCGTTTGCTCTACTGTAGTTCCCGCCAAATTCAGGATCTCAAAGCTGCCTCGCTTGTTATAGCTTCCCCATGAATTAAGTAACTGGCTAAATGTAATTGGTTATTAAAAGAAGTAATTGAATTACATATGAGCTTTGCCGAGCAAGCAAAGTAATCGCGAAATAACAAAAGTACCACAATATGTATAGCTGATGACAACTAATTAGTCGCATCTCATTCGTTACGTACAGTCCGGTTCTGTAGCAGTGTCCTGCACAGCGTGTCGCGTTTGCTTTGGTTCTGAGGCGAGCGGGGTGTGCCAAATTAATGAAAAATATCGCCCGCATTGCAGTCTTGACCATGGAAGAGCGATAACATGCGTCTATAGAACTATACTACAAAGTCGGGTTGCTTCTTGCTTTTTTTAGTTGAGTGCTCACGGGTGGAGGTGGATGAGTCTTTCGTATACACAAATTTCAATTTGGCCTCCGCTCGACCAGACATGAAGATCTACAGTTGCCGTCTGAAACAATAACAAAAACTGCCTCCATTGTTGCACAGCGCCAGGCATTTTCATAGCCGATGACTGACGAGTCGTCTTATTTTTTCGCGTTTTTATTCGGTGAGTCATCTTTCTACATGAAACCGTGCGTAAATTGTGCTTTGTTTTAGCTGAAGGGAGTCGAATAACGAATAGGTTCCTCGAATGAGATTTGGAGCTTCCTTTGAACTACCTTTAAGCCCGCGTCAGTCATCTGAGCATGTTTCGAGAAAACCATCCGCTTCATGGCCCGATTCACCAGCGCCACGATTTTGTCACGATGCCTTCCGCTCGAACCCATGCACTCTTCTCATCCAACGCTCACGGCCGTCTGATGCCGTTGATGACGAGGGCGGTGCGGCGCTCTGACTGCTGACGAAGCGCGAACTGCGTGAAAAGGAATAGCAGAAGGAAGGCATCGCTACAAAATCGCGGCACAGGTCACTCCGAGGAGGTGGGTGCCGAAGCTCTCTACGCCCGAAACGAACACTGGCACTGCTCGCAAAGACCCAATTACAGCCTGTACGTTACGTGACCACAGTATGCACGGCGGTGTTTCTGACTTGTAGCGTCAGGGGAATAACTTGGAAGAAACCGCGAGAGGGGCGGACCACGTGGCTCCGCGGAAAGGTACCGGGCTCAGCGCGTTAGCCGCATCCTCGCGCCAATGACCGACCTTTCCCAAGGACACTGCCTCGCGAGCACCGATACACCTGTTACGGCAGTCGTTCGGGGTCGATGACTGCAAACATCCGGGAGCAAAAAAAAATATACGTATAGAAGAATACAGCGCAAGTGATGGTCTTGGGAAGTAGGAATGTGTCGTGCGTTTCGATCAGTGGAGATGCTGGAAACTTTTTTCGTTAAAAGAGTTTTGCAGTGTCGCGCTAGAGCCTATCTTTATGTGTCTTTCATTTCCAGAACTTTTCAAGAATGAAACCACCTTCCCGGCACGGGTACTGTGATTGAAGACAACACAAAATATCGTAAGGCCATAACCGACATCATCGCTCCAGGCTTCACTTGACCTTAATCATTAGCACTTACTGCCTTATTTTGTTGTATCTGCGTTCTTTTTATCCACCCCCCTCTATGATACCTTTGGTTTTGAGGGTACAATAAAGTTAATTTCGTTTGGTTGTGCAAAACAAAAACAACGACAACAACGATATCAACAACATAAACAGCCAAATGCAAACGGCAAATTTACGAAAAGCATAGTTAATAAAATGTCTGGCCTAGTTTATAAATAACAAACACTCTGGCTTTTTAAACGTTCTGGTTTGGAATTATATTGCAACGGCCTCTATTATCTTTATATTTGTTTTTCGAAAAGCTGGATAACAGAGATAAATATATAGAATTGGGCGAGAATAAGCTATCTGCTTCAGCAGCATGGCCATTTTCAGTTTTCGGGATTACAGTTCTTAATTAATAATATCACCGCCCCTTCCAGCCCGTGAAGATGGTCGAATAGCGAAGCTGTGTTAGTTACACCGAGTGTTACCCTATGCAAGTCAAACTTCGCAAGAAATCTATACTGTACCTTTGTTTGACCATTCCTTCACATCATTTTCGCTTTTGGGGTAGGCGGCGTCTTTCCCAGGAGTACGCACTACTCGTGGTCTTCCCATAGCTATAGCTGGGATGGAATGTGCGAAACCACTAATCCAAAGCTCCGTATATTGCGCGCAAGGCCTACCACTGGAGATTCGGCACTTCTTGCTGGCGCAAGAAGTGCCGGCAGCGACACGCTCCAGTATCGCGTTTCAATCGCTGGGCACTGTTCGTCGGCTGCAAACCGCCAGCACCACATTTTCTTTCTCGTCAGGGTGGGATGAATTGTCGATAAATTCGATGCCGATCTGGCTCGATCGCCGAAAATGCACCGTGGACAACCATATGAAATTCACGTACAAGATAACATTCTCATGGGGGCAAAGGGTCACTCAAACCCCTTTCCCCCTGTTGAGCTCTTGTTTTCCTCTTCCGCCAGGTCATGTGGCCCATTTTTTTGCGAAGTCCGACAAGCACGGCAAAGGGCCCGCATAAATAGCTTCGCTGTAAAAGGAAATATCGGTGCCGTATGAGAGATTTGACCATCTTTAACTGACCCCATCATACCATTCAAATGAAACTACCTTCGAACACGGTTCCTCTGCCCGTCTGCTCGCTTGCTACGCCAGTGTCGCACAGATGTGACGCCACCTCAGTGTGTGGGCATAAAGGTGAATGCCTTCCATTTTTTTTAATATACGCCTGTCGCAGTGCCATTCTCGCCCCAGACAATGGCAGCTGTGTCGAGTATACGTTCACAATGCGTGAAAGTGCAGTGTGCTATCATACAGGTACATCCGCTTAGCTGCGTAGACGTGACGCACATTTTTCACGGCTGTTTCCTGCGGGAAATATGGCAGGAAAGTTACCATCTGTCAGGATGACGAAAAAGAAACAATAGAAAAAGCAGAAAGCGCAAGGTTCCACGTTAAGCATGACTGACGGCGAAGCCTTCTATTGGTACGAGTAAGCAAGAAGATAGAAAGCAGACGAACGAAATAAGAAACTTCCTTCTTAGTGGTTTTTATGATCACACGTTTTAACTATCTCCCTTAACCTTTCTGCATCTTAGCTTTGCAACCTTTTCTATTTTCCCAGCCACGGCAGCCGCATTTCAATGGGGGCGAAATGCGAAAACACCCGTGTGCTTACATTTCATCATCAGCAGCAGCAGCAGCAGAAGCAGCAGCCTGGTTACGCCCACTGCAGGGCAAAGGCATCTCCCATACTTCTCCAACTACCCCGGTCATGAACTACTTCTGGCCATGTTGTCCCTGCAAACTTCTTAATCTCATCCACCCACCTAACTTTCTGCCGCCCCCTGCTACGCTTCCCTTCCCTTGGAATCCAGTCCGTAACCCTTAATGACCATCGGTTATCTTCCCTCCTCATTAAATGTCCTGTCCATGCCCCATTTCTTTTTCTTGATTTCAACTAAGATGTCATTAACTTGCGTTTGTTCCCGCACCCAATCTGCTCTTATCCCTTAACGTTACACCTATCATTCTTCTTTCCATAGCTCGTTGCATCGTCCTCAATTTAAGTAGAACCCTTTTCGTAAGCCTCAAGGTTTCTGCCCCATACGTGAGTACTGGTAAGACACAGCTGTTAAACACTTTTCTCTTGAGGAATAATGGCAACCTGCTGTTCATGATCTGAGAATGTCTGCCAAACGCACCCCCCACCCCATTTTTATTGTTCTGATTATTTCAGTCTCATTATCCCGATATGCGGTCACTACCTGTTCTAAGAAGATATATTCCTTACCACTTCCAGTGCCTCGCTACCTATCGTAAACTGCTGTTCTCTTCCGAGACTGTTAAACATTACTTTAGTTTTCTGCAGATTAATTTTTAGACCCACCCTTCTGTTTTGCCTCTCCAGGTCAGTAAGCATCCATTGAAATTGGTCCCCTGAGTTACAAGCCAAAGCAATATCATCAGCGAGTCGCAAGTTACTAAGGTATTCTCCATTCACTTTTATCCTCAATTCTTCTCAATCCAGGTCTCTGAATACCTCCTGTAAACACGCAGTGAATAGCATTGGAGAGATCGTATCTCACTGCCTGACGCCTTTCTTTATTGGGATTTTGTTGTTTTCTTTATGGAGGACTACGGTAGCTGTGGAGCCGCAATAGATGTCTTTCAGTATCTTTACATACGGCTCATCTGCATCCTGATTCCGTAATGCCTGCATGACTGGTGAGGTTTCGACTGAATCAAACGCTTTCTCGTAATCAATGAAAGCTATATATAAGGGTTGGTTATATTCCGCACATTTCTCTATAACCTGATTGATAGTGTGAATATGGTCTATTGTTGAGTAACCTTTACGGAATCCTGCCTGGTCCTTTGGTTGACAGAAGTCTAAGGTGTTCCTGATTCTATTTGCGATCACCTTAGTAAATACTTTGTAGGCAACGGACAGTAAGCTGATCGGTCTATAATTTTTCAAGTCTTTGGTATCCCCTTTCCTATGAATTAGGATTATGTTAGCGTTCTTCCAAGATTCCGGTACGCGCGAAGTCATGAGGCATTGCTTATACAGGGCGGCCAGTTTTTCTAGAACACTCTTCCCACCATCCTTCAACAAATCTGCTGTTACCTGATCCTCCCCAGCTGCCTTCCCCCTTTGCATAGCTCCCAGGGCTTTCTTTCCTTCTACCGACGTTATTTGTGGGATTTCAAATTCATCTAGACTATTCTTTCTTCCATTATCGTCGTGGGTGCCACTGGTACTGTATAACTCTCTATAAAACTCCTCAGCTACTTGAGCTATCTCAACCGTATTAGTAGCGATATTGCCGGCTTTGTCTCTTAACGCACACATCTGATTCTTGCCTATTCCTAGTTTCTTCTTCACTGCTTTTAGGCTTCCTCCGTTCGTGAGAGCATGTGCAATTCTATCCATATTATACTCCCATATGTCAGCTGTCTTACGCTTGTTGATTAACTTGGAAAGTTCTGCCAGTTCTATTCTAGCTGTAGGGTTAGAGGCTTTAATACAGTGGCATTTCTTGATCAGATCTTTCGTCTCCTGCGATAGCTTACTGGCATCCTGTCTAACGGGGTTACCACCGACTTCTATTGCACATTCCTTAATGATGCCCATAAGATTGTAGTTCATATCTTCAACACTAAGGTCCTATTCCCGAGTTAAGGCCGAATACCTGTCCTGTAGCTTGATCCGGAATTCCTCTATTTTCCCTCTTACCGCTAATTCATTGATCGGCTTCTTATGTACCAGTTTCTTCCGTTCCCTCCTCTAGTCAAGACGAATTCGAGTTCTTACCATCCTATGGTCACTGCAGCGCACTTTGCCGAGCACGCCCACATCTTGTATGATGCCAGGGTTAGCGCAGAGTATGAAGTCTATTTCATTTCTAGTCTCGTCATTCGGGCTCCTCCACGTCCACTTTCGCCTATGCCGCTGGCGGAAGAGGGTGTTCATTATCCGCACATTATTCTGTTCTGTACTTATATTTAAGTGCACGTTAAAGAACCCCAGGTGGTCCAAATTTCCCAAGCCCCCCCCCTCCCCCCTAGGGCGTGCCTCCTAATCAGATCCTGGTTTTGGCACGTAAAACTTCATAATTTAATTTTCTTCCCTCTTTTTCTCTGTGCGCACGCGTCTGCATAGCTATCGCCTGCATGACGTCAACATTTACCTGAGAGCATGTGTACCCTACACCGTGCCGTGCTAAATAACGGCCTCCCGGCAATTTTCACCCTTCAGCCCTGACAATGTCCTTTATGGTCAGAAGCTTATTACGTAAGCATTGTAGGGCTACTTCCTTCGGAAATCTGTCCATCCGTCTGTCTGTAACGCTTGACACGATAGGCTCTATGGGGTCCTAAGGGGGTATCTATGAGAATTTCTGCTGACTGCGTATGACTATACAGAAATTTTTGATGATGATGATGATGATGATGATGATGATGATGATAATAGATAGATAGATAGATAGATAGATAGATAGATAGATAGATAGATAGATAGATAGATAGATAGATAGATAGATAGATAGATAGATAGATAGATAGATAGATAGATATAGCGCTTGTCCTTGTCCGTCTTTCTTGTTTCCGTGGTTTTATTCGCGCTAAATTACTACAAATAAGTACACCTCTCACGCAGCAAAATCTTTGACGGGTACAGAACTTACGTAAATGGCTTGGGATGAGAGTACGCAGAACTTATGAAAAGCTTGTCCGTTCGTGCTTCAAAGAGATGACTGCTTTCGCTTTATGCCAGGAAGCGAGATTGAGCTACGAAGGACGCCGTACAAGCGAAGCGAATTGACTTTGAGGATATCTTCGGCTATAATGCTACAGCTACTTAGGTGAAATTATGCATTTTTCTGTAGATGTAGAATATGCATAGGTTAATTTAGCCCTGCTTCTAATAACCAACTGAAGATCACGTTGGTTTTGCCGTGACACAAACGCGCTAGCATACTATTGACTTCATGTACGTTTCACTACACTTTCTTTTGAGGATTTATTGTGCTAGAACACAAACAACCAGAAGTAAGTTTGAGAAGGGCGCCGTGAAATATAACGCCTGCCTGGACAAAGTTGCTTGGAAATGACAGTACAAAATGGAAATGCTTATTTAAGATATTAACGTAGCTCGTCCTGTGGTCGTGGAGGTTGAAAGTGACGTACGCGCTGGTGAGACAATTTGAAAACAGATCGTGAACAAATTTGATCACAAACTGCACAAAGGAGGTCGACAGTGGGGTTCAAGGATACGGTTGCACCTATAGTTGCCGTAAACCGCAGTGATTTGTGTGGTATGACGTCTGGCCGTCAGAATGAGACAAATTCCCTCCGAAAAATGTTTAGAAACCCTATAGGGCTCGTACTTGTTGTCGGAGCCCATATTTGGCTGCTTTCTCTAGAGAGTATCCGATATTAATATTCATTATGCGACAGATGCAAGAGTTCTAGTAAACGTACTACGCCGCACGAGGCATGTGCTGAAACCAGTTTTCTAGAAAACAAAAGCTGATATCGATGTACATCAAGTGACGTTCGGATTGGTTCTTTTCCAAACTAGGCCAGACATTCTCACGCCATTCGGTGCAGCACAGCGCGAGTAGTAAATGAGTTTGGGATAACAGCAATCTGGCTCATGAAATAACAATAAGGGTTTTTTCCCCTCGTTAACTGCATCGTCACTACACAGCTACTGACTAATCAGATTTAAGAACGAAAATGATTTTTGATTACGTATTCCTTCACACGAAAAGTACGGAAAAATATGCTCAAATGCTTTCTTCAGGATATCTCGACTCGTACTTTTGAATGAGGAGCGCAGTTGAGTAGCGTGCGGACCTACTATACAGCCACACCTCGCCGGAATTTCCTGGCATCTTTTTAGCACCTTAAGAATGTCTGTTGCCGACGAGAAAAAGTTTCCTTTTTTCGATTCCACTTGGCCAAATTCTGCGATCGCTCGTACGAGAATTCCGGGGTTCCGATAGAGCGAGACGTGAAACATACCGCATTTCTTCCAACCCGTTAAACTTACTGCGCTGGTCAAGAGCGCAAAATTTAACATAGTATGATTTATTTCAGCATACGCCATCTAGCGTGACTCGCCTCCTGCCGACGGCGCGCTTACATAATCAACTCGATCATACATTCGTCCGATGCAGGGGTTAGATCTCCCATTCGTAAGCCTCACTTTCGACGCGTTGCGTAACTCACAGCTCGTGCAGTGGACGGTGTTAGCGCATAGGCAAATCAAAGTTCTTGTATTCGGCCACTCGATCAATGCGCGTAACCATATTGTTTTCCCTCTCGCTCAACTACGCCAGCAACGGGATATCGGTCTACTGTTGATTCCCTCGCAAATATCCGCTGCTCTCGTCGATGGCATCACCCGTGACGTCACCTCGACACGACCGAATCGAGAAAGAGTTGCACCGCTCACCTAGGCAGGCCTGCATGGCAACACCTGGGGGAAACGGTGTCTCCGGCAGCGGCGGCGGCGATTCCTGCGAGCAAGCGACTCGCTGCTAGCTGCCTCGAAGAGCGAGTGGCTTGCGTGGCCGCCTGCTGCAGCAGAGTCGGCGTCTGCCGCTGCTGCCGCCACCGCCGGTCCAACCTCGCGCGCACAGCGGCAGCCAGGCCGACCTTGAAGAGCCAGTATCCGGCCACGACACGAGAGCAGGCAGGTTCCCGCCCTCGCCGAGCGATCATCGTTTCCTTATTCGCGGCGCGCGCAGCTGCGAGCCGCGGTGATTACAATCGATGACTGCCGACTTGACGGCTCCTCCATGCCATCTGCCAAGTTTGGTAGGTCATAATGCGCCCAGGTGTAACTATGCGAGAGCGGCGTGAATGCCCCGATAAGCGATTAAGCCGTTACAAAGGGGAACTGAGGAGTAGCAAGAACTCAGTGCGGCTGCCGCAGCAATTCTTCCGAATTTTTGCAAGGTTAACGAATCTGGGCTCATTTTACGATTTAACGAATGTTGCATCAAATTTACGAAAAACCAATTCTGTTTACGAAAGCCCTTCACTCATCGGTCTTCGAACGTTCGGTTTGAAGTCTTGTGATGGTGAAAGGACGCCTGGAATACACTTTAAGAGTTAAAGTTTACACCCTTTCAGTCTCGAATCTTGCCACAGAACAATAAACGTCATCTATCTTGTCCGCATTTCCTTTCTTTAACGCTGCGAGCCGGGTAGTCTCCAATAAGGAACGGCATGCCCGTTATCAGCATGACATTGCCGACAGGAAAGTAGCGGCCGCGGCCTTTTCAAGAAAGGAAACGCAACCAAGGCAGATGACGATTATCGTTGTGTGACAGATATACTCCCCGAAGGGTGTAAACTTCTTTTAGAGTGCGCTTGCTTCGAGCAAGTTAATATAAACAAGTTCCTAAATCGGGTGAAATCAGCAACAGCAGATTCGCTGAAAAAGTCACTGTAATCTAAAAGGAATGTTTTCCATGTCAGTCCCTGCTTTACCAATTTTACAGCTGCTTGTGCTCTGCGTCTAAAGGCAAAATATTGTTAAGTTCGTATGTGTCCATCAAAAGGCGTATTTTGAGCGCTAGCTTTACGAAAAAAAGAAAAGAAAAGGAAAACACGCAAGCCTACGTGAAGAGTAGCTTCATAAACACGCAAACTCGACTCGCGCGGCGAAAGCGTGCGGCGTGCGGGAACATGCGAAATATCCCGCGCGTGCGTTTAAGTTAGTGAATAGTTAGCAGATGGCGCTAGTAGTAATGCGTTGTTTTCCTAGTTTTTTTCGGAACCGCCATTACTCATGCCGAGATTTTTCATTCGCGTCTTCTATTTTTTTCTCCTTTTTCTCTTTTTTTTTTCTTTGTAACACGCATGTACGTCGACGGTGTATTCTTTCACGTGAGCTTTGGTTTACATGCCTTTTTTTTTTTCCTTTCTTTTACCGAGAGTCACGGAGCAAGAAACTCCGTGCCGAGAGTACAGTGTACTAGAATATTGGGTAGTGTGCTGTGAAGCCGCGCATGTCGCCGGAGCCGGAGGGCGCTAGGGGCGCTGGAGCTAGTTCCACCTAGAATTACTGTATATGCTACCGTAGGTAGCAGAGTTGCGCGTAGGTCCGCCATCTTGCCTGAGAAGCAACCAAGTCAATGCGGCGAAGCCGCACTCCGTTTTTGCAGGCGACATGCCTAGCGTATCGTCGATCGGCCGTGGGCGCTTTTGCATCGCTTGTGCACCGCTTTTCCGCCTAATCGCAAACAAAGCGCATCGAAACAGCTGACTGGATTAGATTGTGAAGAAAAAGGCGCTGCCCTTCTTTAGCGCGCGGCGTAAGATGCAGCGCGTATATTAGTTGTTTTTTGGACTTGGACCTGTGCACTTTCTCCGCCCTAATAACGCATGGGCACTCGCGTATCTAGAACAGATTGTGTATTCTATATACGCCGATCAGATGCAGCATTCGTGAACCGCGACGGTAACGATTAGATCGCACCGAATAAACTTAGGGAATATGGTGATGTTATTTTATAGATTCCGGAAATCCTACAAAAAGTTTTGTGCGAGAAAGCTACTTCACTAGGTAGTTTAAGGTTCGAAATAACATAGCGTATTAAAAACTGGACAAACGTTAGTAATTGAGGTGAACAATCAGATACGTTAATAACCTTCATTCGCTTGAATACTGCTTGGCACTCAGGTTTTGTTTCAACAGAGATAAATACGCTACTAAGAGCAGTGCTCTTTTAGCATGTAAACAGTAACAAAAAGCACCGAGCCGCGACTGCCTCTTTTTTTGGCAATAAAATCACAATGCGAATTTCAGAGAAAAAAACAAAAACACTAGTGTATGTGCGTGCAAGTATTTTGATGTAATGAGCTTTATCAAGTGGTGCTCTTTTACAAAGGGAAGTGTACTAAATATAATGAGGCCCATACTTGCTTATGTGCCATAGCTCCCAACATGTAGCCAGTCTAAAATATTACTGGTCAATCAATGACCAACCATTGATATTTCGACTCTGGTACCCCATTAGATCTTGTGTAGGAACATATCCATCTACCAGCAAGCAATGGATATCAGCTACACCTGCAAGTGTGATTTCATTATGTGCCTTTTCACTGCAGGGATTCCAAAAGTAGCCTTCTGCGGGAGTGTAGCGTAAGTTTTTCTCACAGCATTGACATAGCTACATTATAGGGAATAATTCAGAACACACTTAGGCCCTTACCGTATGTTAAATGACGACATTCATTCCTCTTGCATCCTGCTTCACATAAGCTGTAGTAGATTAAATATATTTACTTAGTAGTAACCTCTTTCATATTCAGAAACAACCCAAGCAGTGTATAATCATGAAAATGTGAGCTGGATTTTTTACGACACTTCTGTGAAAGCAGTGTGGTGCATCACATGCAGAAAACTGGTAATTCCAGCTAAATCTCCTGTATAACTCTACGTGCTTCCATTATTAAAAAAAAAATCCAGACTTGCAGTAGCTTTTAATATTCCAGCTGTAAATTTTTTAGCACAGCCCAAAGAGCACGTGGCTGTTAGTCAAGCAATTTCATCTCATACACACTTGATGCAATAGGCAGTTGACTGAAAATTTGTTTGTTCAGGTGTCTTTACCTGAACACCCTTCACTAGTTTTACAAAGGAAGAAAAACAATTACTGCAGTAAGATCTCACGAGGCAGGCCGACGAAACAAACGTGAGATGCGCTGCGCACGTTGCGTTGTTGCTACGCAGCTAGCACGCACGTGAACAGCGAACGGCAAGATCGGCCGGATTGGATTTGAATTTGACTGGCGATAACTTGTGTCAATCCAGTTCGCTGCAGCGGCGGCGTCGGGAAATACAAAAATTGGCCCGAACATCTGCTTCTCCGCAATGCACGGTTGCTTGGCTACCACGTGACGACGTTCTGCCAATAGAGGCGCTAGCGGCGTGATAAAACAGACGCGCAACTCTGCTACCTGCGGTAGTACATACAGTAACTCTAGTTCCACCTAAAGTCCCTCTTTAGCTCCACCTGAAGACTCGTGCCAGCGCGTGCGCTCCCGTCACTGCCATTCGCTTGCTGCAGCCTGCACACGAGGATGCGAATCGACTTGATTTTGATTGTTTTCGTGAAGTGCAACGTTCGTAGACTTGTCTCTGCAACATCCTCGGACATCCTTTGTGCTCGTTCTGCGGTGCGCTAAGCAACTATGCTAGTCGCCGGGCAATTACTGTTTTGCGCCAGGGTGCCAGGCGCCGTGCATGACGGCGGACGCGCCACTGGTGGCGGCCTTGCGCAAAACCCGCGGGAGAGGAGCCTGGCGCGCGCCGTAGTTTGTTGTGTCGTTGATCGTGCTTCTCTGTCTTATTCACGTTTTCAGAGCAAGATAGGCAACACCATTCGCACGTGTGGGGTGGCCAAAGCTTCAGGGAATGTCGAAGAAGAATTGTTGCAGGGTGGGGGGCTCAAATACCGGTGAAAACGTGCCGGGGACACGGTTCTAATCATTCCCGGCAAAGCCTCATCAGCGGGAGCAACGGTAGCAAAAATGGATCGTCGCTTCGAAGGGAAATTTCTTGTTCTCATCCTTTCCTTTGTCTCGTCGGTGTTATTTTTCCCCTCGATCATAGTTAGACGCGTGAGCAGCGAAGTTCGTCTGCAGTGCAGCATGAGGTTTAAAGGCATTTCGCTAAAGTTTGGAATGCTGTTTGCCGCTTATATTGTTTTCCGCTTCTTTACCGCGTTGCGCTAGCTAGGCAGCACGGCTGCACGAGCGCATTGCGTTGTAAAAGCTACTGAAGTTTGCAAGAACTGAAATGGTTGGTTTCATGTGGCGCGGTAAATCCTCGCACCAGCTGTCGCGCACTTGATGTTTTTACATCTATATTATGCGTGGCTTTGCACATGTTTAATCGTTGCTAGTTGCTCTATGCATAACTCTTGTCGATTCTTTTGAGCTACGAAGTTTTCACCCTGCCTTGCTTGTAAAGGGTATAAATCACGCTGTGTCTTATCGGAATGATACCAAGGAAGTGCTTCTTTAACAGCTTTATTCTTTTCGCCCGAGGGCATCTTAGATATTGTTTGCGTTTTTGGAAATGTGTTTAGAAAATAGGTAGTTCAGGGCGAGAATTGCTAATATCTGCTGCATATGGTATTTTTGTTCCATTTCTCGCCGAAAAGTTCGCGTCCCGTTTGGGAAGTCATCACACCTCGACGCCGAGTGATTTGTTTGTTTCACAATGTAGTCCCTTCTTGCATGTGAGTTTTGTACTCAACTGACTTCTTTCTTATACTTACGCTGCAGGCGACTAAACCGGGCCTTGCCGCCAGCGCTCATCTACTTTGACTGGCGCTGGTCTGCCTTCAAATATATCATGTGGCACCTCTCTCTAGTAATATAAAAAAAGTACTGAAAAGTAATAGTCTTTAGCTTTGTACGTTTCCAAGCAGCCCCCTGGGGAAATTTAAAATTGCACACACCTCAGCGGGAACGGTAGTTCATCGACGTATGCAGCAGAATTGCATCGGCGGTGCAGCACTAACACGCGCTTTTATTAACCCGTGTGTTTGGTGACTTCGTTGGCTAGTGTACGCGTTTCCATCAATAAATTAGGAATTACTCTTCTTGAGGCGACTTCGACTGCACCAATTCGGTGATGTCACATGTATTCATCGGCAGAAAAATCACAACGGCATATGCAGAGATTGCACCGTGCGGATTTGTTTGATATAAGTCTGCACTAACGACGGGTGCTTATTATTCAGGTTCAGAAGCAGCATTGCGGCGTGGGTAGAATAAAAAAAAAACATCGAGAGATCGCATCACTCAACAAAATTTATCGGCTAGTGAACATGAGCTCCACGTCATGTAAATGGGGTTCATGGCGTTTGTCTGCGGGACACACCTTGCACGTATGTGGACCATGTTGTCCCAAACACCGGTAACATCGTGTTCATACCCGCTCGCACAGAGGGCAGCATCTTCCCTACAGCTGTCACAGCGGAAGCAGCAACCTGGCACCCGAACAAAGGAGAAATCACAGCCGCGAACTTCAGCCATCCTTGCTGCAAAGGGTTGTCGTCTGCTACTGCTCCCGCGTGTACTGTTGGAAGCGTCCGCTAGGTGGCTTTCAGTGGCGCCTCTATAGGCGGTGCACGAGGCGTATAGTCGAGTGAAAGACTCGCCGAAGGCGTCTCTTTTCAGCGTCCCATAAAACGAAGAAAGGAGGCATCCGTGGGAAAGAAACTTACACCCTGAAGACACGAAACTTGACCAAACATGTGCAGTGTGTGAATTGCGAAATGCTTGAAAACCTGTTTACAGAATGTTTTAGTAAGCAAGAACTGCATGCCTATAGTATTATGGATATACACACCCTCGTGAGGGCAAGGTGCATGAGCAACATTGGTTGCAATGACCACGCAGCTGAAGTTAAAAGAAAAGTTATCAGCTTCTATTTAACACGGCTCCATTTTTTCGGGAAAGGCATCAACTCAGAGCAACGAATCAGAAGGGAAGCAGCTAAGCATCGGAGAATAAGTAAAACTGTATGAGAAAGCTGTGCAGTACATGTTTAAAACATTCGCTCCATTAAAAAAAAAAAATTCAATTATTGTTAGGTTTGCTTTGGATGAAGAGGGGGCAGGCAGATCTAAAAAAAAGAAAAACAAATTATATGTTAACGTGAATGAAGCCCATATGTCGCGGCGGTGCACCATATGAAAAAGGGCATGAAAGAACCAACACCATACTTGAACTCTTGAGGAGTCTGGTTCACTATGACCTTAATGGGAATTTTGTATATATATATATATATATATATATATATATATATATATATATATATATATATATATATATTCATTTCGCCTTACTCCATATTCTTAGGCATGCTCTTAGAAAAAAAATGGTTTGTTTTATTTTGTAACTATTGTTATTGTTGTGAAAAGAAATATTTCCTGCGTGCACTAAGAGTGAGATTTGTAATATTTTTGCTATCTGTGCCGTTCTTTGAGTATTCTTCGGTGGGGCTGATTTTGCTTATTTTCCACTCCTGCAACAATATTGTACACCGTTTTTGTTTCAATGCTGTTCCTAATAAAACGTACGAAATTGAAAGTGCATTCGAAAATAAAAGCAATTTTATGCGCTCAGAGAACAATTAATGTCGCCTGCTCGTTGAAATCATTGCTGGAATTATTGTGTACAATTAGAAATAAGCTTCTTTGATATTTTACAGAAAATAATTTTTCATAAATATATGCGCCGTATATTTCTTTCCGACGATGTGTACCCACACGTCGCATTTATGGCGCAAGAAAACTGTCCGCAACTTGACCAAGTGCGGTCAGCTTGGGCACTGCTAAAGAGAGCGGCGCACGCTCGACGCTGGCCTTAGCGGACCGCAGTGGACGATTACGCGGTGATTACTGGTATTACATGTAGATAAAACGAATAATCGCGCTAACATTATCGTCACAGTAACTGCTACAAACTACCGCAGGCTGCCCACTTGGTGGCGAACCAGCACCCAAATTTATGTACTCGCGAGGTCATCGATAACGCCTCCCGAGCCGTCGCAGTCACAATAGTAAAGTTTTTTTTTTTAATATATAGCACAAAATGCGAATTAGCGCCTTTCCGGTAATACAGATAGCAACAACTTACGCTATGCGGTGAAATTACCGCAGAACCCGCATAGCGTAGGCGCAGGACTGCAAAACGTTTCAGGTGAAAATGTCTGTAGCGCCATCTCTCGGAGGCGACATCAAGGGCCTCAAGCGGAGCCGTCATCTGAGCCCACTACCCCTATTCTAGCACACTGTACCGAGAGGCCAGCTCGGCAGATTACGGATTTCCTCGACTCTAGTGTTTCCGGTTCTTACCCGATTCTCATGAATCATGGCAACAATCTGAAATGCCAATTAATGACTGCTTGCGCGACGTGTCTTGCTCACCGCCGCATACAGCAACCGAGCGCGCCTACGCCTGGGACCATCTACACCTAATAGATGTCCTATAATTGTTGAGCTCGCACTTAAGCGTTAAAACAAAATGAATCTATAACGCTTATTCAATGCAAGCTAAAGGAGAAAAATATTGTGTGACCGAAGACTCCTCGCCGTCTACACGCGCCGTCCATAAAAAAAACTTCGCTAGAACACAGCCAGGAACAGCGCCTCTTCAGCTTCATCATAAGAAATTAACTATCAAAAGGAAACATTACATGTACGATACTCCAACTTGAACAGCGAAGGCACACAGAACTACGCGCACATCACATTCAGCAACTAATATTGAACCAAACCCTTGCCTTTCATCATCGGTAAATGCCCAGTCTTCTGACAAGGCGCGTATCAGAACATAATAGCAAGGGGTAGTGAACGTACTCTGCCTAATCTGTCAGGGCATTTTACTAACATTCGCGGTGTTTTAGACGAACGTGATTCTTTATCATCTGGTATTCATGATTGTAAACCTAGCATCACCGCTTTTAACACAGTCGTAGCTACGTCCTGACATTCACAATCATGATATCTTTCAAGCGCCATATCGTTATATTCATAATATTGATTGGTGGGACCGCATTTCAAAACAGGGAGGCGGCATCTTACTGACGATACATAATGACCTCCCATCACATTGAATTTGTACCAACGGTGATATCAAGAATGTGTTTGTCACAGTAAAAATTCGAAATGTTAAAATTATATTGGGGGTTCGTTTCTGTCCCCTAACTCTTCACCACGTTTCGCAAACAATCTTTATGATAAAATTAACACACTGTTAATTAGCCACTCATCGTTACCTTTCTTTCTGCTCGAAGATATAAATTTCCCCAGTATTTTATAATTAATTATTTCGGGTTTAATGGCGCAAAAGCGACTAAGGCTATGCTGCGCCAGTCACAGGACAGTATAAGATCCAATGTTAAGGCAGCAATAGCTGGGTTGGAAGTTGGAACGACAGAAAGCTGAGCTAATCGGTAAGGATTCATTATGCAAAAAAGAGGTGAGGCGCGCAGACAAGACACAAGAGTAGAGAAGTGGACAACACGAACGCCGACTATCAACTGAAGGGAGCACTGAGGCGAAAAAATAAAGAAGACACAAAACTCATCTGCGCAAGCTCAGGAATTCCACGTGTCAGTCCGGTCTACGTGAGAAATAACTGTTAAGGCACTTTATCTCTTCCTTAGAGTGGATGAAAAAACAACTGGGTTGTGGGTTCGGTTCCCACCTGCGGCAAGTTGTTTTTTTCATCCACTTTAATTGCCTTTAACTTATCGTTTCTTTATTTCATTTATAAAGCACAAGTAAGTTCCCTTATGTTGTCCTTGGTGTCAGTGTTTGTTGGCTTCTTATGATATGACTAATAAAAATTCAGCCCCTCGGTTAACCCCCTTTCTTCTCGTTTCTCTCTCTCTCTCTCTCTCTCTATATATATATATATATATATATATATATATATATATATATATATATATATATATATATATATATATATAATGAGGCACTCTTTTAAGAATAATCAAACGAGAGGGGCATTTGTCTACTAGCAAATGACATCGTGCTTGTTTCACTACAGCTGATGTTCATTTGCAATGTTTTACGCCAAGCGCAGAAAGACATAAGGGACTGTTGAAGACGGCTATGGTCATCGCGCTTGAACGTTACACAGAACCTCACGGCGACGGCGACAGCGACGCCAACGGCAAAAATGCGCTTGGAGGGTTCATATAATTGCTATCGCAATAAGAAGTTTATGCAATTTGGGGCTTACCTTGTCCAACAGCAATAATCGTCATCTACCTTGCTTCCTCGAAAACTCAGCGCTCGCTACTTTCTTGTAGAGAATGCTGTGTCCCGCTGATAACGCGCAAACCGTTCGTGACTTGGAAGTACCGGGCTCGCAGCCTCAAAGAAAGGAAATGCGAGCAAGACAGATGACGATTATTGTTGTGGGACAAAATACGACTTAAAGGGTGTAAAATTTTTAAAAAGTGTACACTCTAAAAACAGTTGCACCCTTTGGGGTGTATATTTACAACACAACGATAATCGTCATCTGTCTTGCCCGCGTTTGCTTTCTTGAAAACGCTGCGTTCGCTACTTTCCTGTCGAGAATGCTCTGTAATGCTAATAACGCGCATGCCGTTCGTGACTTGGAAGTGCCAGGCTCGTAGCATTAAAGAAAAGAAATGCAGGCAGGACAAATGACGATTATTGTTGTGTGGCAAATATACACCCCAAAAGGTGCAACTGTTTCTAGAGTGTAGGCAAACTAGAGCGTGCTTCGGCTTATACGTATACTGAGGGATAGTGCCCCTGTATATGCTATCGCAGCGCCTTTCTTTTCCTCACGCCCCCGCACCGCCGTTGACCGAGCATCGTCACTTCGTGACAGCCGTCGTTATGCTCGACACAGAGAGGCCAACCCGGCGGAAACAACGCCGGTGTATACCACTTGCTTCAGCTCTTGTGCCGTCAGTATCGGCAAAAGCGGGTTCCCACCTTGGCGTCAGTAGAACACGCTTATTACCTGCACTTCTGGCCGCTCCGGCCGAAGCAGCGTGCGCACTTTATCGTGTGCACTGGAGCAGTATATACGATTACCCTCATCGCCGTGCAATAACTATCTGCAGCATCTCTGAGCATGATGGGGTGTCGCACACCGGAGATTAGGAATTGGAATGAAAGTGGGGGTGCTGTTTAATCCATGCCGTGCGGATGGACTACTGTATACAGCATTTATTGCGTATGGGTCGCGACAGGGCCCTATCGCTTATAACCCACCAAACCTCTACCCACCAAATTAATCTTTGGAGTGAACCTTCTCTCTAAAAGCATTCATAATTCATCGTTAAAGCTCACTGAGTTCGGCCATGTCCAAGTGCACAGTTATCGCTTTTATATCAACCATCCTTTAAATCTTCGGCGCCAACCTCCGTCATATCCAATAACCTTCGCATTGCAACGGTAGCCACCATTAAGTTTCACTACTTTTCGCAGAAGCAACAGCGTAGCCATGTACTTATACCCAAGGTCACAAGGATCGCTTTCACATTTTATTAAATTTTTTGTGCACATTTTAGGCAAATAATCAATTTTTAGCGTAAATCATAATCGCACTTCAATGCCATTTCACATCGGCTCCTTAACTTCCACCGTGTCTTCATCAAACTAAATAAAGCCATAAGCGTGCGATACACCACCAACCACACGAAACTGCAGGTGAGGGACTAATAGAGCTGTTCACGTAAGAAGCTATTTGAATTCAGAATTTACCGTTCACATCCAATAAACAAAGCTTGTGGGATAAAGCAAAACACAGGCAATAAAAAAGTATGACGACGAGCATGAATCGAGGCCACGACTGTCATACTAAACAAAGTGTTTGTAATCACCAGTGACTCGGCTCTACCATCTCCTAGGTGTTATAATTGAAACAGTGTTGACATGACTTTTCATTTCATATCTATTAAGTCATGCTGGATAAAATACGATAACATTGAACTGAGCGTATCCCTAGTGATCTGTAATAACCGGGCATAATAGGTCAGCGGCGGTAACCAAAGAAATACTCATTTATTGAATTTTAGATACATATCAAAGACTGCGTATATGAATAAAGGCTACCAATGTCATACTAAACAAAGTGATTCGGGATCACTGGTAACCCTGTCCTGCCACTCCTAATTATCATAATTGAGTCACTGTTTGAATGACTTTTCATTTCATATCTATGACGAAACGCTGTGTGAACGGTAGACTCCCCAGCGTTATCCCTCCTAATCCAAATGACAGATAGAACACTCAACCGGAATGACGTAACCCTCTCCCCAATCTACACGCGCTGCTTACGTCATATTTTAAAGCCATATAAACATTGTATCGCACGTCCTTGATTTCATTGTGAACAAGGCTCTCGTCAGGGGAGCCGAAACGTCTTTTCTTGTATTCTTTCAGTGGTCCGTGTCCTTTTTACCCTTCTTCGTGATGCCTCCCGACCAGACGGGCTTCCGTTAAAACCTCGAGTTCAGTTAGCAATCTTAACCAAAATGCCCATTATTTTATAGTGCGAATGACCCCAATGACGACGTGCACGAATCAAAACAACTATTTTACCAGTAAAATACATGATTCATTATCATTATTGACTTCATACGAGTTCCCTGCAGGCCTCATCGTTTACTTAATCGTCATATGATATTTCATTTGATATTCATGGCAGCACAGGTGTGTAAAGCAGAGATAACTAAGCATAGTATGTTATTAACTTGATAACTAGTTACTATAGTCCTATAAACTACCTGTATTGCGTACATACTTAGTTATTTGCTTATCAAATCGGTCTATTTACTGATTGGTTTTCATCAATAAATTGAGTTACGCTAGAACGTAAAGTTAACTTTCTAAATACCAAATGATATATTTTACCATCCGGCGAAATTTGAGAAACAAAGCGCTCATAGCCAGGCTTAACGCTTGGATGTCATTCCATAAAGCCATGTGGTCTCCTGCTTGTTGCAGAATCTGGCAGTGTCACCTCTCCTTGTACATCTAGACACTATGTATGCGCACCATAGCTGCACATTCGAGTCTATGAGTTTTAATATGATCGACGAACAATTCCCCTTCAATACAACGACGGGCGAAATTTTTTCCCATGTATATAATGCTGCTTCGCCGCATAGTAGCCAACAAATGCACCCCAGGAAAAAATTTCTGCAGGCGGAATAAAACCAAACTATAGAGATAGATCTAGAGTATAAGGCACTAAAGTGCAATTAGCGGATGAGTTGCAGCTGTGCTGCAATGACCATTTAAAAAATCACCCCATGCATTTTAAGCGGGTCTACGAAAGTGTCCCAGGAAATAAATCCAGCCAGTGAAATCAAACTACACGCCACATATAGCGTGATACCGTTGTCGGAATTAAGTGCCTGGAGTACAATGGGCGAAAAATGAGTCATTGCTCAGATATCGAATTTTTAAAAATGCTTACCATAGAGTTACGCCGACCGCATCGCCCCAGGGTAGGCTTAATCGCACTAGTCGATGTCCCGGATTGCTGTACTTGAATACCTTATGAGAACAGAGTGAGGCATACGGAAGACAGCAGATGTGCAGCAAGAGTGATTAAATGTCTGCAGGAACTAATTGTGCATCCAAGTGGCGGAAGACAGCAGAAAAATGGTCGGTATATGCAGGCCACAACATGTCAGTGAAACAAACAAACAATAAAGAACAAGAAACTCGGGCAGGTTGAGGGAGAGCATTGTTCAAGAAGATGGGAAATGAGAAAACAACGGGAAACTACAAAAGGGAAGAAAGAGATCAATCAGGCAATGAGTAACTTGAAGGACAGCGCACTTTGCTTAATCTAGAGCTGGCTGTCTAACAATGCAAAACTACAAAACGAAAGGAAAGTTTACTGAAGAGGATGGCGCGTGCCTAGCGCGCAATATTGCTGCTCAGACAGCCACATATTTTACTACAATGGAACAATATACGCCTAAAGGTAGCAAATAATGTGGTCAATCTCCATGAAGCCTTATATATGAAGGTTTAAAGGCAGTAATGGGAGACTAAACATTGGCGTATAAATGCAAAAGATGTTTGGAATACTGGTGGCGCCAAAGTAGGGAATAACCAAAGTGACGTTGAATAAGAAGTGGCACATGGCCGCAAGATGGTGTAATCATATGCTTAGTATAGATAGCAAGGAGTGCAAATTAAGGCATTTTGAACAACAATGAAGTTGCATACGAAAATTTTTGAACGCTATCCTACCACCTGGGTAATCCTCGGACACGTAATTAACTATGTTGCGTTTCCGGATTCGCAGGCAATAGCTTCTTCTTTTAACACCTACGTCCACTCTGTCTTTGCGACTAATAACTCTGTAACCCCTGTTTTTTATTAGGAACCATACCCTCCAATCGACAATATATCACTGTCTCTTTGAGGGTGTATTTAACTTAATCGATAAATTAGACACTAAGAAGCCGAGTGGTCCTGACGGTATCTAGACTGTTTTTCTCGTTCGATACTCGCTTTGGTGTAGCAGGTATATAACAATTATTTTAGAAAAATCTCTCTCGACCGCCGCCCTTCCTCCCTCCTGGACACTTGCTTTAGTTGTGCCATTATTTAAGCCGGGTAACGTTCAATTCCTATCTAACTATAGGTCAATGTCCTTAACAGCACACTAATGTAATTACTCGAACACATTATCTTATAACATATTATGGCATTTCTTGAAACCAACAAAAATTTTATGCATTTTCCAGCATGGTTTTAGACGTGGCCTCAGCACTATAACTCAACTGACAGAATTCTTTCATGAAATCAGCAACTCTTTAGACATGGGTGACCAGACTGATGCTATCTTTACAGACTTTGCAAAGGCCTTCGACACTGTCTCACACCCTAAACTAATGCACAAGCTGTTCACTATACTGAAAAATGCATCTTTGGTTGCTTGGATATCGGACTTTCTCTCCCAGCGTTCTCAAAACGTATGTTTAACCTCTACTAACTCACCCTTGATGCCTGTTTCATCAAGGGTTCCCCAAGGCTCAGTACTGGGTCCACTTTTACTCCTGCTTGATATTAATGATCTTCCCGTACACACCTCAGTTAAAATACGCCTTTGTGCGGGTGAGTGTGTTTTATATCATGCCATTAAATCTCTTACTGATCAGATTATCCTTAATTATTTTGCTGGCTTCTGTAACTGGTCCAAAGCATGGCAAATGAATATCAACTTTTCCAAAACTGTCTCCATGCCCTTTACACGACGCTTATCCCCTTCTCACTAATAGCAGAGGGCCAATGGCGAAAAGGTGGGGAGTCAGAAATAATTTTTCTTTTGTTCGATTCAATCATGCATAATCAGTGTGTACACGCCATATGAGATGGGGAGCTATTGCTGTTTTCGTGACGTCGCGTGACATACAGGCGAAATGGGGGTGGTCCAAAAAAGTTTTGACCAATCGCGGAGTACTGATTGCAGAAGTGGAATAGAAAAGTTTGGAATAGCTTTACGTTATAGCGCCCTTGTTTCAACATGTTTTTATTGCGATCTCCTTATGCTAAATCTACGTAACCGCTGACGCAAGCATCGGGCGGGCACCTGCAGCGTTGTTTGAACAGCCCAATCAAACGCTCTCCTTGTTTATAGATCGCTTTTCCTTCAAAGCGAATAGCATTGCCTGCCTTGACCGGCTCTTTTTATCTAATTAGCTGGAAATAGGCGAGGTACAGGCAGAAGTGGAAACAGTTCAGATGGGGCCAAATTAACACAGTGAAAGTAGATAACCGGATAAGGAGGGTAGTGCAGGGTAGTGCCGGCATCTGCGATTGGCCCGCTTCCTCTTGTTTAGCTTGTCATGACTTGAGGAAAATCACTGCGGCGTGCAACGGAAGAATGCTGCCTAAAACGGGTCCTCAGCGAAGAAGAGTAGGAAGAGCGAGGTCGTATACATGTCGAAAGGGCACGACAGAGTCATGTTACCACGATAAAGGTTTTATTATACGCTAACAAATTCAATCTCACCGGCCGCTCCGAGTAGCCAGTGATAGAGTAACCAATGGGCCGCGATCTTTTATTCCTTTCGGAATGGGACATTGTTCGGTCCTTCCGAAAAACATAAAGGTTTGTTCGGCATATTAATGCATTTTTAATGCGTACACGTCACTTGGACGGGGGGAGTTTTCGCGGTTATGTGATATCGTGGGATAAACCGGCCTCCGCCTGTCTGGGCAGCCCGAAAGCTTTCGACGAATTGCGGAGGGCTAATGGCGAAAAAGGCGTAGAATCGGAAATAACTCGTTTTAGTAAAGTATATTTTCTTCTTTTTTATTCGGTTTAGTCAAGCATAATCAATGTGTACACGTCTTAGCATTTGGCGAGCTTTCGCAGTTTTCGTGACGTCGCGTGAAAGACAGGCCAAGTGGGGTTGGCCCAAGAAATTGTTGACGAATTTTTAAGGGCTGATTGGAGAAATGGAATAGAAACATTTGGAACAGCTTTACGTCATACATTTTATATTTACCGCCAAGAGGTAAACCATTTCTTTGGAACCATTTCCGCCCTACTAAAGACGCGTTATCGGACGTCTCCTGAGGGAAAAACTAACAACCCTAATGCATACAATAGCTATTTTCACTCGAACTTCACAAAAGATGACGGCAACCTTTCAGACTTTAGTAGCAGTTCAACATCGCACATCGATCCTTTAATCATATCTGACGCGGGTATCCTTAACATGTTGCTCACCCTTGACCCTAAAAAACCATGCGGACCAGATGACATTCCAGACCATTATCTAACGAGATACGCAGACTGGTGCAGCAGATACTTGGGCCTGCTGATTCGAAAATCCCTATTGCAATCATCCTTACCCGACGACTGGAAAAATGCGAAAATAATACCAATATACAAAACAGGAGAAACGTCATTGCCCTCTAATTGTCGACCAATATCTCTCACTAGCACCGCTTGCAAGATGCTCGAGCATATCATCCTTAAACACGTAACAAACTTTCTTGACACTCAGAACTTTTTAACCTCACACCAGCACGGATTCCGCCATGGATTGTCAACCGTCACGCAGCTTACGGAAGTTGTGCATGACCTCGCATTTAACATCAACAACTGCAGTCAGACTGATATAATATTATTAGACCTTTCAAAAACATTTGATTGCGTATGCCACGGTAAATTACTAACAAAATTGCGAGGTTTTATTGGGAATGGGGAAATTTTAGACTGGGTAACAGATTTCTTAGCAAACCGGACACAATTCATACTATTTCCGCATGTGGAATCTGCGACAGTGCCAGTGACATCAGGCGTCCCCCAAGGATCCGTGTTGGGGTCACTATTATTTTTAATTTTCATCAACGACATAACCAGAAATATTGACTGTAACGTCAAACTGTTTGCTGATGACTTCATCATCTACCAAACAATTAATACCTCCGAAGGCCATGTTTCGCTTAGCAATTCACTAGTCCAGCTTAATGAATGGTGCAAAAAATGGGCAATGACGATAAACACAACTAAATGAGTTTGCATGACGGCAACAAGAAAAAGACGACCTCACGATTTTCAGTACTTTATTAACGGCAACAATGCTACCAAAAGTTCACCAGCATAAATACTTAGGCATCACTCTAACTTCTGACCTGGGGTGGGACGCGCATATTGCCAACGTGACCTCGAAGGCCTCACGCAAGCTATTTCATCGCCGAAGATGTCCCCGCCTCGCACCCACATCGACTAAGCTTCTCGCTTATACTACTTTCGTTTTCGTTAGACCGGTTTTGGAGTACGCTAACACAGTTTGGGGGGGGGGGGGGAGGTTCCCCACTCCATAACTAATATAACGAAACTGGAAAAAGTGCAGCGAAAAGCGCTGCGGTTTATTTACAATAAGTATAAGCGCACCGATTCACCCACTAGCCTTGCGGCTATATCGGGTTTAGCGACACTATCATCAAGAGCGAAACAAGCACGGCTCAAAATTTTATTTAACTTGATTTACAACTATTATAAGGTAAACCTAACAAAATACATGTTTTTCACAGTTTCGATCATCGAGACATAAACATGTACACGCTATAACACAATATTCATGCCATAATGACACATTCATGTACTCTTATTTCCCAATGTGATAAGGGAATGGAATCGCCTCGATCATTCAGTCATTTCTGCAGAATCATTATCCCAGTTCACATCGCGGTTAGAATACATATCAAGCAATCAATAACGGAGTCTCATTCACATATGCTTTGCAGCGCTTGTAAGCCACGCTGATTATCTGATTATCGTGAAGGTGTTTGCTGTTATTTTTGTTCCCGTTTGCTGTCCTTTTCATGATGTATTCTCAGTATTGCTGCGCATGTCTCTTAAACATGTGATATCTATATTTGTTTTTTGTGCATTCTTACTTTGTTCTTTTGCGTTGACACGCAATTTGTACGTGCACGCTTATTACCATTTCATTTTTGTATGCCCACCTGTTATGGCCCCTGATGGGAATGGCAGTATTGAAAATAGATAAATAAATAAATAAATAAATAAATAAATAAATAAATAAATGAATAAAGAGGCATTGCGGAGAACACGAAATAAATCATGAAAATTTCGAGAGCCGGTGGAAGACAAATTCAAAAATCTTTTTCTCGCTTCAAACAAAAAAGTAATTTGATAAAGCTTTATGAGTTTAGCAATCATATAATGCGCCACCAGAAGCGCCATCTAGCGTATCTTTACTAGCACCGCCTTAGCGTTATTGTCGGGTAAACATAGGCCAAAATGAGCTTCCTTGTTTATTCATCGCGGCTGCTGCGCAATATATCTCCCTAAAAACATTTTTTTTTTCGTAATGCACAGCTCCAGGGCACTTAGGTTGTATACCGTTCGTGTTTTTGTATGAAATCAACTTTCTGAAGAGAAATTCGAAATATAGACAAATTTTTGCGTCCGTAACGGCTTATAAAAATGGAGGAAAATCTAATAATCGATTAATGATTGCTTTCGGGTGTATGGCATATCTTCAGTGTCCTGCAAAAAATAAGTGTTGCTATTTTATAAATTGAACGCAGTTTTGGGGAACTACTCTTATGGTGCATACATTCGTGCCTTACGAGAAAGTTTCGATGGTTCTTGAGCCGGTGAAAAAAATTTTTCGTGATAAATATTTAATGGAATGACTTCTTGTGTTGTACACAAGCGGCCTAAAATTTTTAGAAAGAAATCCCAGATGGTCGAGCGCTAAGGTTAGTATAGTTGGCGTGGAATGACTGAATTTGATATTTCTGCTGTGGGCGAACCACACAGAAATGTTGACGCATACGCGATAAGTACAGATAGAGAAAAATTTGCATTTGGCAGGCGAAAAGTGAAGGAACGCATCACGCTGCACTCGTCGACTGATAAGATGGTGGCATCACCTGATGAAAGTTGGAAGAAGCGCCGCGATTTGTCGCTCGCTATGAAGCTACGCTTTAACCAGGTCTTCGACATACATTCACTCTGATAGTAAGTGGAACACTGAGACTACATATACGCTGCGATATAGGGCATTTATGTGAAAGTCGACAAGTCGGTTCTTCCAATAACAAGAATTATGAAGAGAGAGAGAGAGAGATCAGTTATACGCAAGACAATTTTTACAGAACTCAATCTCTTAATCTGCGATTGCAACTTGTAGCATGAAGACCAGAGGGAAAACGATGAGTCATATCGAATAGGTGGAGTTTTGCGTCTGGAAATACAGTAACATTTATTTCTTACAAGGCTGGGACGAAAAATTAAATTTGCCGAGAGTTTCAAATACACGGAAAGTATCGGGCAGTCATTCTACGGAAACTTCTTATATTTATTATTGCAAGAATAACCGATATTGCTTTCTCGTTCATATAGTGTATCTGATAGGGCCACTAATAAATAAATAAATCTCCGGCGATGCTTCCAGAAAGATTTTATAGCAACCCTTAAACATTCACACGTTTTTACCAGACAAAATGCACAAAATTTCCCAACTTGTTTTTTGATGCTATGCGTCACTTGTGCAGTGTGTTCTTTTTTATTTCATTCAAAATATAAAATTAGTGTTGGTCATCTGTTGCATTGAACGAAAGCAAGATAGAAAACTTGTTCTGAGAAAACTGCTTCTTGTCAAAACATGTCTAACCATACTTTTTTAGCGGACACTTGATAATGAGAGGTGTATATACTACGCACAAAATACAATGCGCACGCGTGAGCGTCAAAATCCGAGTGCATGCACTGAAATTAGCCTAAGAGCGGTGCTCTCTTCGGGTATCAAAAAAATAAAGAGAAAATTTATTCCAGAGGCGAGGAAGAATCGGCGTCTGTGGTGGTTTTGATATAAATAAAGCCAGTACGGCTCGGGCGTGGGACTTTAGGAGTTGATAATATGCACTGTCGATTTTTCTCTCGGTTCATCAGCTTGTCGTGCTTTGAGAGCAAGGGACATCGCCGTGATGACTCTGGAGGTTAGCCGGCAATCTATCCTGACTTGGTGGTGCTTTCTTTATGTCACTCCTGTTAGGCCACAATTGTGAGCGCAACTTCTAACGTAAGTGAGAAGCACTGTAGGCCTCACACACTATGTATACAGAATACTGTTTGGCTTTTTTTATTTTCTTTGTACACAAATGTACACACACAGCCTTTGTACACAAGGCTGTGTACAAGCCTTTTAACCATAATGCGTTACTATGAATGCTACTTTCACCTGTAGGGAGGCGGAAGTATTCCGATCTTTTGTAGCAATGAATTAGATATATGGACACTTCATGCACTATTCCAAATGGACTAAAATGTTCAATATTTAAATACTTTTCGCAGTTTGCAAATATATATATACATACATATATATATATATATATATATATATATATATATATATATATATTTTTTTTTGTCCAGGGTGTCCCAGCTAACTTGGACCAAGATTTTAAAAATTCCCAACAGCTCTAGAGAAATCATACCACCTGCATAGTAGCCGTAGTCATATGTACATACGGCCAGTGTTTTTTTCATCACGAAGTATTACTTAATTAATTTTAATCAGTGAACTTTTTAATTATTGCTTTAATCAAAAACATATCAATTACAAAGTTGTAGGGCACCTTAAGTAACCTCCGAATCAAGCGTTTATTTCGTGCTGAAATGATCCTGGTTGTTTTTGCCAAGAGAAAACAAAAGCCCGCGAAATACGCGAAATACGAAATGAATGCGCGCTCGGACGCCACTACTCAAGCGCCTACAAGCGACCATTGAAATATATACGGCTGCATTCTCTTATCGCCGCATCGTACAAGACTCCGCTACGCTTATCGATGCGTCAGCGGCGTATTCTATTGATGCCGCGACCATCATTTAGCGTGAAGCCCTGTATCGAGCTGCCGCCGCTAGTAAAGCCGTGCATCCGTGGCTATTCGCATGGGAGCGCTTGAGTAGCGGCGCGCTAGCGCGTATCTGTTTCGTATTTTGGAAGTTTCGCGCACTTTTGTTTTTTCTCGGAAGAGCCAATGAGGCAAAGCTGAGGACTAAACAAATGCTTGATTCGGAGGTTATTTGAGGTGCCCTACAACTTTGTAATTGACATGTTTGCGATTTAAGCACTATTAAAATGTTCACTAATTAAAGGTAATGAATAAATATTTCGTGATGAGAAAAATAGTGGCCGTCAGTACATACGACTGCGGCTACTATGCAGACGGTAAGATTTTTCTAGAGCTCCTGGGTATTTTAAAATCTTGGTCCAAGTTAGCTGGGACACCCTGTGTATATTAATAAAGGAACAATTAGGCATCCACCCGTTCGTAGCATCACCTTATATATATATATATATATATATATATATATATATATATATATATATATATATATATATATATATATATATATAAGGTGATGCTACGAACCACGCGACGACAACGGGGCTTTTCAGCCTGCCGATCTTCTTCGTCACAATCACCCCCGGAGTTGAAGAGTAGCCATCCTGGCGACCTAGGAAGAGGTGGGCGGCGGATCGTAATACCGCTTCAGCCGGTCAATGTGCACAGTCTCTCGCCCCCGACGACGCAGATCGGAAGATGGCGATACGGATTCGACCACGTAGTTCACTGGTCATGTTTGTGCAACCACGCGGTAGGGCCCGTGGTACTTCGGGAGGAGCTTGGACGAAAGGCCAGGAGCAGCAACAGGCGGGACCCAACGCCACACGAGTGAGTCGACGGGCAAGGGGTGAGGGGGAGGATTGAGGTCATGGCGTTCTTTTTGGCGGCACTGTTGAGCAGACGTCAAAGAACGGGCCAGTTGTCGGCATTTCTCGGCGTGCTGAGCAACCGTAGAAACAGGTAAGCATTCAGCAGGGTCCGGCCGGTACGGGAGAACCGTATCAATGGTGCTGGAGGGATGGCGGCCGTAAAGAAGAAAGAATGGTGAGAATCCGTTAGTGGCTTGAGAGGCAGTGTTATATGCGTAAGTGACGAACGGAAGTACAAGGTCCCAGTTGGAGTGGTGAGATGCAACATACATTGATAGCATGTCACCAAGAGTTCTGTTGAATCGTTCTGTTAAACCATTTGTCTGTGGATGATAAGCAGTAGTAGTGCGGTGAATAATTTGGAGTTCAGAAAGGAGTGACTGCAGGACATCCGAGAGGAATACGCGGCCCCGATCGCTCAACAGTTCACGAGGTGCGCCATGGCGGAGAACGAAGTTGTTTATAATGAACGAGGCGATATCTTTTGCTGATGCGGCAGGCAAGGCGGCGGTTTCAGCATATCATGTCAAATGATCTACGGCGACAACAATCCATCGGTTGCCAGCGCCAGTAAATGGAAGAGGTCCGTATATATCAATGCCGACACGGTAAAATGGCTGAGCTGGGCAGGGAAGTGGTTGGCGAGGTGCGGTGGAGAGATGCGGGACACATTTGCGTCGCTGGCAGGCAATGCAGGAGCGTACGTATTTGTGGACGAAGGTGTACATCCCTCGCCAATAATATCGTAGGCGAAGCCGTGCGTAAGTTTTTGACACTCCGCCGTTTTACAGGAAACCCAAGTTTCCTTTAAAATAATAATATCTGGAGTATATTTAGAAATAAGATATAACAAATCTGTTGCAGCGGAAAGTATGGAACGACAGTTCCACTGAATTACTGTTAAAGTTCCTATGGTGAATAAATCCGAGCAGTAGAAACTGCTTGGTCTAAAACGCTCTCTTTTAAAGAGTCCTTGTTAGTAGGAATCGCTCTATCGTACTTTTTTGCCTTGGACTTGGTGGGAGAGCTAGGTTTTTTCTCTGTAGGTGACCTTGTTCGTTTAAGAGATCGGGGATCCATATCCACATCTTGATTTTCCATCCCGTCTGTGTCAGAAAGACATATTTGGTCGATTTTCTTAGAAGTTGGTGGCTTAGATGGCTCGTTATTTGTGGATGTCTGCGCGGTCGATATTCCAATTCGTGGACTCCGCGGCTGACACCGGATCCTCAATATTGGCTTTATTAGTTAGTTGAAACCACGGAGCTAGTTGCGAGGACAACACCTGAACAAGGGAGTCGTGAGATTTGTCATGATGCGCTCCATTGCTTTCTCCAGCGCCTTTTCTACGGAAGCTGCCACAGCCTCAGAGATTGAGTTTTCCATACACATCGTTTGACGGGCCCTTATACCCGCATACCTCTGAGTCCTACTCTTGAATTTCTCCTATGACCTCACGACGAGAGCATCGACGTCTATCAATTATTTCAAGGATTTGAACTTCTTTTGAACTTGCAGGGCAATTAGGCTCATCTGCGGGGTGGGGACCACTGCAAAGGCAGCAGGACTCATTTCGGGAAAAACAGTGATGGCCTTCTCCACAAATGCGGCATCGTGTGTTGGATCTGCAGCCTTTTATGGGGTGCCCGAACCGCCAGCACTTTAGACACAGAAGGGCGCGAGGTGAGAGAGGCTCAACTCGGTATATCAGTGGCCAAGCCTTGATTTCCGATGGGTGGTTCATTCCAGCGAAAGTAGCAATGACTGTTTCAGTGGGCATGCGCTTATTGTCAATTCACTCTAAAAATTTTAACACCCTTAAGGGTGTAAATGACTTGTCCCATGGGTGACACCCTTTTTGGGTGTATTGCTACACCCCAAGCAAAGGGGGCAAATTAACACCCCACAACAGAAGGGGTGTTAATATGACGTCACCTCGCCTATGGGTGTAAAACAAACAACACCCTTTCTATATGGGGTGTAACACAGACACCACCCTTTCAATATGGGTGTAGCATGGACAACACCATTCCAAAAGGGTGTTATCCCTGCAAGTATATTAGTGTTCACTACAGCCATGTAGTTAATGGGCAGACTAGCTGTTGTGAATGCTGCCTAGCCTTAGCTGTGGTACTACCTTGTTCAGCATGAGCTAGAATCTGTGAGGCGTCGTCATATTGCGCTTCTGGTCCGTCATGTGGTAGCATAACGTGCGACCCTTTCAGGCAAACAATTTAAGGTTTCGCCATTGCAGCAATGCACACACGCCATGCTTTTCGTAATCTTCCTCTGCAGTGATAGTACACTGCCGGCAGGATGCAGAGCGCAATAACAATGCGCGCTGCACTAAGGACACAGGATCTCCCGCACCTTGGTGCACCAGTACTTATAACGCCGTGGAAACAGCACACAGCCAAAAGCATGGTTACATGCATTTCAGAAATAATTAAAAACCTCCACTTTTCTTGGTCAAAAATTTTCGCAACAGCAGCTCGACCAGGAGGGAAAGACACCATAGCTCGTTGTTGTAGCTCATATTGAATGCAATAGAGCGCAAGCAATGCATGGATTGGCGACGGTAACAAGTGCAGTACTACAGAAGCATGCGTTTGCCTGTCAAGCAGTTTTTTGCCATTTTAAGCACACACTTTATACCTCTATTCATCAAAGCTGTCATTTATCTCCACGGGATGCTTCTACTAGTACTTTCACACATATGACTTGAAGGTAGCACTGAAAGCCAAAGAATAAAGTGCTTCCACGTCGAATGTTTCAGCATTTACGAACAAAACAGCTTGTGTAGCTGTGCGTGCTGTTCAATATATAAGCATGCACTATTTCCTGAAATATATGTATGCTCCATTTACTGCCAGTGATCTGCTTATACCCAATAATTTAGTTTATTTTTCACCATGTGCTTGCATTGAATATTCCACAGGCATGGAAAGTTAAGCTACCAGAATAACAATCACCTAGTCTAAGGTTACCTAATCGAACAAAATCATTGTAAAATTTGTGACAAAATGTCAGAAAAGTATTTATTTCATTAAAGATAAATGGTTACATAATAATATTTGCACATTTTAAAAGTAAAAAAGGATGATAAGGAGTAAAACCACACCAATACAAAGACATAAGCACCGAATGATGGCACAGGCTTGCTGAATTAAATTTTAAGCAGAACAGTTTTTTTAAATAACCTCACTACGAACTATCACATGTTTTCATTCGAAAAGCACTGCATCTTATTATAAAGCACAAAAATAACCGGTCACATAAGTAAGAACAAGTCTGAGTGTGTCTTTAACACAAGGATATAAAGTTGGGCGAGTTGGTACAGTAACATGATCTTGGATTGTAGCGCGAAGTGACGCGGACACAGACTAGAAGCAGACAGGATGAGCGCTAACTCTCAGCTAAATATTTATTGCAACGAAGAACACACACGCACACACATATATATATATATATATAGGTGACTGCAAGAAACCGCAGCACATCTAAATGAGTATTGAATACATAGTAGTAACATGAAGACGACAAACAAAAGCCATGAGCCATCAACTGCGTGGCAAATCTGAGTGCAAGCTATTCTCTTATCAAGTATACCTGTAGGCATTGCGACCAATGTGCTCCCAAGATGCATGAGGCATTAGTCATTGCAGAGTTGTAAGGACATGACAATCCTAGGATGGTTATGTTCTTTAAGCTTTTTTCCCCACTTTCCATCTGTTGAAACTGGTATACTTCAGTCATGAAAACAAAAATGCTACAACTGGCGAGTGATAAGTTTTGCGTCTTATTTCCTAGCAGCTCATTGAAAAGAGCCACGATGAGAAATTCAAATGCTGTTACCTCATCAGACATTCAAATTTCTTAAACACAAACAAAACCAGATAGGCATTAGAGTGAGCATCACTTAAATACATTACACCGGTTTAAAGTTATTGCACCACTTTGTGCCAGGTAAAAATGTTAGAAACATCAAAAACGTTAGGATTCTACGGCCAACCGTGAAAACTAAATTTAAAAAATCATTAAGCTTTCCTAAACGGGTACAGGAGCTTTAGTACTGGCCGTCTTGGTGATGGACACGCAGATAGATGAGCAGCCATTCCACTGAGATGAGAATGTTGAGGGCTTCGCAGGGAAGTCTGCGAGACACTGCAGAGTAGTTCTTGGTCCACATGAAGGAGGTTGCTTGCATACACATCTGGGCCACCATACTGAATGCATGGTGTTACCGGAACCTTTTCCCCCTACACTGTGGTAAGAAGCATGGTTAAGTTTATACGATATTTAATATGCAAAAGAAGAGGTGAGGCATGCAGACAGGACACGAGAGTAGAGAAGTGAACATGAACGCGAAAAACATGAAACATTTCATTAAATTGTTTTATTAGATAAAATTTTTATACTATGTGTCATTCATTATGAGGGTTCATAACTGCAACATATTTAATATATAATCAGGTAGAGTTATCAGCTTGGTCAGTTTGTACAAGCTCGTTTGAGGCAAGAAATCAAGTTTCACAAACACAACCTCAACATTCTTGATTGAAAAAGGAACACCTCAGATGACATGCAGTCCTGTGAGTGGGGATTGCACAGTTGAAGAAAAACAAATTAAAACTCACAGACCTATCTTGAAAAAGGAATAAGCAGCTGCTACTGCAAAAAGCGAATTAATTGACAGGTTTTAGTAGCACAAGGGCATCTTTGGCCAATGAGCGCCAAGTCTATACTGCAAAAGATAAACTTAGTGCATCTTTACAAAGCAAATATATAAAGATGACTAATGCCTCTCTGCACTACAGTTGCTTTGCTCTAGCGTGAAGTCATTTTAATGCATGCACACGTACGTACACACGCTACACCCAAGTGTAACAGCTGCAGAATTAAAATTGGGCAGCAACAAAGTCGCAACCTTTAACCATTGATCCCAAGCTCTACTAGTGACTGGAGGTAGTACCAATATCGCCAATGATGAGTCGCAATCTTTCTGCCCAATGTTATGCTGCTCTTATTGTCAAAGATGAGTTACAATCGGCATTGAGGGAAAGCTGCCCTCAAGAGCAGCTCTTATTTTTGGGTTATTTCTAACCAGAGACCAATGAAGTAATATATTTTTAGAATGAGAATGACACCGAAAAATTGAGTACGTAAGAAATTTGGAAAATTTGGTACATTTTTCCGGAATTAACTTGGGGGTTAACGGCTAAAGCGACAATCCAGAAACTAGAACAAGTTTTGACATGTTTGCTACCAGTGAACGCTAGAAAATATGTTGGCATTCTGTAGTTTTGTCCAACAATGCAAAAGGGATTCTTAATAACTGAGGAAATAAATGGAAAAGTATCATGAAGTATATTTCGTGAATGTAATGCACTATCACTCAACTTCTGTTACTATATAATCTCCACTTGATTAACCTGCACTTTCTGAACTAGTTCAGGAGGTGCTGCATATCACTACTCATTCCACCAGTTCAACGTGGCAGCAACTGCACGTTGTGATTTGTTTTACTTAGTGCAGGCTTTGTACAGGGCGAGTTCACAGCATTCCCTGCACTTGGCCGAAAGGTAGTGCATGTTTACGCAGCAGGTGTGGTGCCGCTTCTGCACGAGCGAGGTGCAGAAATCAGTTTCATACAATTTCTAGAGGGAACTCTGACGTTAGTGTCCACAGGAGATCAAACAAGAACGGCTGTACCAGCATGGAAATTATGGAAAGTACATGGATTTGCCTAAACTTTGTCTGTTTGGCTTCAAACGGCTTTGTGACTTTGCAAACTAGTCATTTTCAACAATATACTGTGTAACAAATAAATAAGCAATAAAATCGTCCGACGACAGGGTTCAAACACAGGAACTCTAGAACAGAAGTCTGATATTGAAACCATTAAGCCACGGAGGCATGTAACGACAAGCGAGTGCAACGCCCTGATGAATTTATCGCGGGCATACCAGTGCCTTGAGACGCTTGGCGCCTTTCGATTTGGCCACCTGGACAAGCTCAATCGTTGCAATAAATAGCAATTGTGCGTGTTGGCGCCGTCTTCCGCACTTCGAAGAGTATAGACTGCGCTGAAATTTACGACAATAAGATTTATATAGCGTATAATATACGAAGCCACAAGAACGTCTGAATTCACAAGCACGAATATCAGACAAATCCATGTGCTTCCCGTCATCCCCATGGTGGTACGACTGCAGCGCCAGAGCTCCCTCTAGTAATTACTGTAAGAAATTCTATGGCAGAAATAACCGAAGTGCCTCGCATTTTGTTCTGGAGTAATAAACTAAGTTTTGCTGGTCCCATAAATCTTACTGGTCCTTAATTCCAAGTTTTAGTGCAGTCACATGTCTAGTAGACAATTGTGGTATTTTGCATAAACATTGCAAAGCCAACTGTGATGAATGTTCACTATAATAAATTGTTTATGATCGAGTAGCATAGACTACTGAAGCAATCTCTGGAAGGCAAATAAAGTAATTTTCTTATTAGCAGCCTTTAAACAGCATTCGAGCATATGACACATGCACCTCAGATATGCAGATAATATTTCCTTGACTCAGCAAGAAGCGATGCTTCATGTTCCACGAGGCTACTTCTATCAAAGCAGTATTGGTGCTCTCTAAAAACAATGCCAATGCAGATGATCCAAATATTTTTCAGGGGCAACAGTTATGCCTGGAATCATGCTAGATTAGTTTTTTTAAACACATGCTCAGACCATGTTAGAAGTGCTTCTTAAAATCCTCCTATTTATTAGACTAGTCATATATCTGTACACAAAGGCTACTAATTAGGTCCCATGCTATATCATCATCTTAAAACTTCACTTAGTAATACATATGCTGTGATAAGATTTGAGACCACATTGAGATGCTGAACAAGGTGAATTCATTATTAAAGGGAAAAAAGGGAAATGATAAAGGGAAATGAAAATGGTCAAAAACAACCAGGCATGGGGGGAGAACGAACCTACAGCCTTTGCATTAGGCATGCGATGCACTAACCACTGTGCCACCGAGGCAGCATTCAACCGTCCACAGTGGCCCCTCAGATTGTCGACGCTTGAACACGGCCGTAGTACCACAGTGGTTAGTATATCACATGCGTAATGTGAAGGTTATGGGTCCGTTCCCCACCCACAGCTGGATATCTTTTAATCCACTTTCATTTACCTTGAATTTATCACTTCTATACTTCATATAAAAAACTTAAACATGTTCCTGTATGCTTTCCTTGGCCTCATTATCTGCTGGCTTCTTCCAGTTCTGTTACTTCCAACACTTATACATATTCTAATCTGGTAAGTAAACAGTTTTGCATGATGCTGGAATGCAATATAATACATTATTGCGGGGCCGTGTTATGTAGAATGCCTTACATTGCCCAGGCAAGGTGTATTAATGTCAATCTGAAAAAAAAATTCCCACTCCAGGCAGAAATGCTGTGTACTGCTGTGTGCAACAGGGCTTAACGAAAACAACTTGTTCAGAAATAAAGCCACCAAACAACGAGGAAATATGAAAACTAGATGAAAATTTGTGCAGTTGCATGTTAAAAATTTAGCACAGCAACAGATGAAGACATAATGAAGTGCGAGGATGGTTTATTTTGGACACACGAGGCAATATACTTGAAAGATGCATATGAGCTTACACGTGGAGAAATATTGTTTATGTAGCAGCTAAACTACGAACAGGCCTAGAACACACTGATACAAGGTGTCGAGCATGTAAATCTTATCATGCCCTTAAGTCAAAGAAACATGGCTGTTTCTTATGATTCGCTACACATGGCTGGCTCACACAACTTAGCCACTTCTATATATGCCTTGTAATTACCAGGTGGTCTGTATGACATGTGCAAGCTCTAAATATGTACAAGTACCACGTAGCTGGACAGCACCAAGGTAATGTCGTTTGCCATCGTTTTGAGGAAGTGAAACCAATTCTTGCATTTTTCCTAATTAGGTAATTAGTTATTAAAGATTATTTAACTGCTCAAATATTATATTCAAAGCAAAAGTGTCAGTGCGAAAATTGTAGAGCATCCTGAAAAATTCCCAATCCAGCTTTCTACTGCTCAATAGGTGCAACAATTTTTTTTTTCAAGCTTGAAAGAAGCCAGTGAACACGTGCAAGAAGTGCCGCGCAACTAACCGCTCGTGCACCTGAACACCGTTTGGCTCCTCCTTTCATGCTTGAAAAAAAACTTTTTGAAAATAATATTTTAGAAATCAATTAATTATTATTGACTATGTTTTAGGCAAAATGCATGAAATAGTGTGACTGCCACCTCCATTTTCGGCGACATGAATTGACTCCATTTTCATGTCCAAATCCAGCTATACATGGTGCGTGTTTTGAGCTGGTTCTGTAATTAGGCTGGTTTTGACTACTTGAAGCTTCGCACCCTAATAATGCAGTCAGCCTAAAAAGAAATTGGTACATAAACGGTCGCTGTCAGTACTCCATACTCCTTTAACTTAGTGCAAAGTGCTTGTGAGCCAAGAAGTTGGTGGTTCTAAACAGTATTTCTCATTTTGACCTAGTGTTATAGCCCACTTACTATGATGCCATGCTGCTCAGTCATGCTGGTCCCAGCTTCAATCTAGGCCATGGCAGCTGCCCTCCAATGAGGGTAAAATGCAATAACGCTTATGCACTTAGATTCAGGTGTACATTAAAAAGGCCAGGTTCCCAAAACTTCAGGTTGTGACTTTGGAATGTAAAAGCACGTAATTTAATTTTAAACTCTAAAGGTGCTTTATTAGGAGCAGGGTCATCATTTTGAGCTTTTACTGCACTGCCATGGCACCAAGAAGCTCCAACTAAATAAAAACAATTTCTTAGACAATGTACATATCTTGCGAACATTTACAAACACTTCTCTGCATGCAGCTCTGTTGCTGTTATATTTAGACCCGTATGCCAAGGCGGGTTATGATGTTAGAACCTGTTTCAAACTTGTTTTTTTTACCGCTTTAAAGTTGTTGGTTATTTTGCATCTCATTGTGTGTCGAACGCACATTTCAGTGCATCAATTTCTTCAGAAAGTGCACTCCTCTTTATTTATTTGTGCATGCAAAAAGGGTTCAGAAGAACTGCTTTCTGAAAGTCTGTATAACAAGAAAAAAGAATTCTATGTAGGCTGCACAAAGAGAAAGGATTGGTTTGTAAATATGTTATTTAGTTCTTAAAAAAAGAGGCAGCTGTCAGTATTCTGTTTCAAAGTAAAGATTGCCCCTACCTGGCTCTGCCTCATTTTCCGATGTTGATGGTCCATTCGGGGGCACTCAACTGATAGGCTGCACTTTGGCGATGTCGGGTGTGGTGTTACCAGGCCCAAGGTCGATCGACATCCTCACCAAAAGTCGAGTCCAAACGCTATAAAAGAAATATCTCATCATTTTGCTATCAGTTTTGTCATCTTGCATGTTTCACACACGGCCGTCAGTGAAATATTTCGTCACTTGGATACTGAAAGAAATTCAAGCATTTTCTGGCAGCCAAGCTGATGATGATGATGTGTGGTGTTTTATGGCGCAAGGGCCAGGTTTGGCCAAAGAGCGCCATGACAAGTGGTAATGTTGACGATGTATTATGGAAGATGTGACTTGGCTGTAAACTGGCCTAAAAATTGTCGCTGTAAAGTGCGTAAAATCTACGTGCTATAAAATTATGGCGATGACTAATGACGAATACTATGAACATTAAAATCCATCGTAGAAGAATGATGCAAAATATAAAATATATAGGATGGTAAAATTACTTGGAGCACTGCTGCCTCGCCAGAGCCCTTGAAACACAAGGACCTAGAACCATGTGCTATACGAAAGAGCTATCACAGCGGCATCCTCTGAAGAGAGGACGGCAGCCAAGCTGAATACACAGTAAATGGAGAACATTGGAGAAATGGAGAAATGCAGTTGTCACATTAGATTGATCAAGTACAGTAGAAATGGAAAATAAATCAGTGCTACTGTGTCTGTTGGCTTTGAATGCAAGAAACGTAAAAACAGGAACTTGCAAACACGCCACTTTCATTTTCCCGCGTTAGCTACACCTCACAAGTTTGGCATCGTCCGGTACTCGGGGATAGTAACCGCTTAAAATCAAGATGAACGAGCGTCGGCATAAATTAGCAGGATACTTAACCGGGCAATATTGGCGCATAAAACAACTCACGTAGCGAAGCTACTGTCAATTACCCGATGACGCATCTCCGGGCGGTGCGGTTTGGGCGAACAATTCAAAAAGGAATGAGAGTTTCACTTGTTTCACGCCTACTAAGCTAAGACAGAATTTGAGTTTCTTACTAAACTATACTGGATATTTACGCTCCGAATAAAACGCTGGAAATTTTGTTACGTCAGAGTGCATACGTATGAAAGCGAGGGAATTGCTTTTATTGTATTCTGCCCAGACGGCATGTAGCAGCTACCACTCTCATGCAACAAAAGCATGAAAGTGGTACTCGTGACACCGAAAACAAACATAAACAACGCCAATGTTACGCCCTTTGGAGTTGGAACTAAGCACGATCAAGCCAGTTAGTTTTCTAGCTTTCATAACGCCATGAACACGACGACCAAAGATGGAGCGAAACAACTCCCTGCTCTCGAAAATTGTTACCGCTTGTATTTATATACCTATCGCTGCCACAAGAAAAAGTCAATGGGCTAGCTGTCCACAAGCCGCAGATTAGACTGACAGCAACATATTACGGTAACGTAAAACAATTTCCACGCTGACTTAGCAGCCGCGGTGTGCTCTAAGTGCCAAAGTTCTCGTTTGCCGCTCGAAATTCACACCATGATGACGGGCGCTGCATCTTTCACATGAAATATTGCACGCTTTGCTCCGGAGCTCAATAGGAGGGCGAAACGCATTTGCACGTACCTGAAATCCGCATGCCGGAAACCCGTCGACGCTTCCGAGAACGGGGCGCACAGCCATACACCCGTACGGCGGCTTGACTTGGACGTGAGGCACTTCTATCAAACATTTCACATGCGACATGTTTCACACCGATTGCGCGAACACCAGAAAATGACGCAGGCCGCATTGCGACGCCGAGCAGACGTGCATCCACCGATGAGCTATGAGCGCGGATTGCAGAGATCAAAACCATACAAAACGTTAGGCGCGAGAAGATGGCGGCTCTCGTTGCGGAGACGAAGCGGACGAAGCAATGATGCGCGAATGAACGTTGCCAACTGTTGGTTCCGCGTTATGCCGGCGGTGGCGGCTTTAGTGGCGTGTATTGCGGCCGTCTAATTTTTTATTTCTTTTCCCCAAACAGTATAGCTAAGATCAGTTCTTTGAATTTTTAACTGTGTCGTTTGGCATTATCTTTGTCTTTTTATGCTATTAAGCGGCCAATTATGGCCTCCCAGGTTCGCGCGCGCCAGCTTCGCGCGCAAATCTCGGAGGCCATAAGACAACTGAGGAAATGCCGTTCTTGTCGTTGTTAACGTTTCATCATCGTTTCTTCAACTGAGATAGAGAGGTAGTGTCCCTTTTTTCCCGGGGTCGGGAGGGGGCGATCAAGACGGCATCGCTCAGCGGGGGGCGGGGGAGTGGGGTTGGTGTTGGTTCTTATCGCGAAATTCGCGAACCCTGCCATTTTTTTTATAACTTAAGCATTTCTATACCTACCCAACAAGAAAAACCATCCGTCCATCAGTCCGTACAGCACGATATCTTTCAAGATAGAACCCGCAGCAGCGAGTGAATTCACCTACGTGCTAGCTCTCGCTTCAACGCGACCGATGCGGCGAGAACACTGCGCTCACGAAGCTTTCAGCTTATGCCGCACTATGCGCTTTTCGCAGATCACTTTCAAGATAGGTGTACGCGCGTCTGTTTTTAAAGCGAAGTAAACGGTGAGAACACAGCGCGTGAAGTTTTCAGCAGTGGGCACACTCTGTCCACAATGCAGGTCGCTTTCAAGATACGGTTCGCACGGCCGTGCCACAAGCAGCCGCCGCCGGAGAACGGTTGATAATGGTTCGACGCGGATGAGGAGGGCTAAAGAGCGATACCGGCTCAAAACGAACGGAACGTCACCAGCGCGCCTGGCCCCGTCACCTGCAGTACTTTGCTTGCGCCGCCGACCAGAGCAGTTCGTGTCGCCGCAGCGCTGTCGCTTATACTTGTCGGATCAAGTCTCATAACATTAATAACGACATGGACTGCGTGTAGATGAGGAAGAGTCACAATGCTCACGCACACTTAGACAAATGCGAGAGGAGTTCCTGTGTGATTTTTTTTTTCCGGAAATGTGCAGTCAGCGGTGGGACCCAGAGTTGACAATGCCTGTAAGAGGGGTGCCAAACTTTTTTTTTTTTTTTGTGAGAGTCTTGCCCAGCTCCCAAAGATCGGCTCAAGCTAAGACTTACTGATGGCTGTATGTGGTTTTTTTTTTGTTGTTGTTTTCGCATGCCCTCGAACCGCCACGAATCCTACAGTGTAATGACATTAGAGCAGTATTCACGTCCAAAGGGAAATGCAGCCGGTAATTGGGCTGCCTAAGGTTTGCGGCCCGGCGGCAGCTGCCCTCCCGTCCCCCGTTTCCGTTGACAAGTTAGAGGGAGGGGTCTAGAGCAATCTTACACCTCCCTCCCCACAGTGGCGTAGCCAGAAAATTTTTTCGCGTGAGGGGGGGGGGGAGTCCCAATTGACCGTGGAGGGGGAAGGAGCGGGGCCATTGCCATAGCAGCAAAAATTTTACTGTTAGTGAGCGTTACAAGTGCCCGGCGTGCCCCACTTGGCTGCGCCGCTACTAGCCCCCCATCCCCCCGTAATCGACGCAAATCGAGCGATCAGAACGTGCATGACACGTATGCATGACATAACATGAATGACATGCCGCGAAGCTAGCATGGATGTCGTCACATCATCAACATCATCATCATCAGCTTATTTTGACGTCCATCGCAGGACGAAAGCTTCTCCAGCGATCTCCAATACCCCTGTCTTGTGCTAACTGGTTCCACGTGTCTTCAAGTTTCCCAATTCCATCACGTCCACATTATTCTCTGCCGACCTCGACTGTGCTTCCCTTTCCTTAGCACCCATTCTGCAACTCCAATAGACCAGCAGTTCGCTCCCTTACGCATTGCAATGTCTGCCCAGTACGACTTTTTCCTCTTAATGTCAACCAGAATATCAGCTATCCCCGTTCGCTCTCTAATCCACATCGCTGTCTTCCAGTCTATTATCGTCATGCCTAATAATTTTCATTCCATCGCTCGTTGCGCGGTCCTCAACGTCTTCCCAAGCTTCTTTGGTAACTTCCGAGTTTCGGCCCCATACGTTAGTAACAGTAGAAAGCAATGGTTAGCAGTAAGCTCCTTGGTCATGATTTAGTAATGCCTGCCGTAAGCTCTCCAGCTAATTTGTTTATTTTTGTTAATTTCCTTGATCAGAGGCCCCTGCGAGTAATTAACCTCAATAAACGTATTTCTGCGCAGGTTCTAGAGGCTGACTGCCGACCATGACATTCGTTCTCTCGCCAGGCTGCGGAACATTACTTTTCTCTTCTGCATACTAACTCTCAATCAGACTCTTACGCTTTCTTCGACAAGGTCCTCAAACGCTTCTTGCAAATAGTCTACAGCGTTGCTGAGTATGCCAATGTCATCTACAAACCGTAAGTTAGTGAGCTATTTACCGTTAGCCCTCACTCCTAACCATTCCCAGTCGAACTGGTTGCACACCTTTAAGTATTCAGTGATAGCATTGTAAATATTTTGCCATTGATCATATGAAGCCTTTTGCAGATATCTGGCTATGCAAAGTCTGCGCGCTAGTGTCATCCGTTCGATATCAACATTCGTGGGAAACTTCATTTTTGACCACTGTTCGGAGCCAGTGCGCTGCTGCCTAGATGTCCCGATCTAATCATTCCAGCTACCTAATTAAAGCGCAGGTAGCGCGCGTTTCATGTATAGCCAATATCAACGCCTTAACTGGCAATGTTCATTTATCATATACTGTAAGCTTGTTCACTTACTCCGTTACAATTAGGGTGTAAATTAGAAAGACTGGGGTGTTCCAAGGGTGTTTTCTTGTTGAACACCCTTTTCCGTTAAAAAGGGTGTTTCAAGGGTGTTTACAAGGGTGAAAAGATGAATACACCCGTATTACACCCATAAGGGTGTGAAAATTTTAACAGTGAACGACACCGCTGCAACGATACACAGAAATCATGCCTGCCGCTGCAAACATTTCCCAAATTTCTGCCGGACATAGACTTATGTCGACACCGCGGACTAGGCCTTTGGAAGATGCAAGGTGATGAGGAGTGAAACTGCCCACCGGATGTGCCGCGAAAACATCGCACATCAGTAAATCTTGAACACAAGCTTGGCCTGACGAGCAGCAAAGAATCCCCCCTCGGCCGAATTGTCGAACCTCGGTGATTTGTTGAAAATTGACCAAGGCCATCCGGAGCTCGGTTTGAATTGCTTTGGGATTCTTCATGCGAATCACACCGCCATCACTCTGAACCAAAGCCACAGGTTCGCTGCTCGTCCGACTGCGTAAGAAAAGCTCCACCGGCAAATCAGAGTTAGGAACAGAAGCCGACCAGGAGGAAGCCTCCTGGCCTGGCGATGAGAGTGACATTGCAAAAAAAAAAAAAACAGGAAATTACACTGGAAGGTTAGCACATATTGAAATAAAAGATAAAAAAATACGTAAAATACACAGATTAAAAGAAAACCGCCAGCTACTTGGCCAGAACCGGTGTTCGGGAGCTCAGGAACCAGGCCACGTCAGCGCACGGTAGTCTCTTCTGGTGCTTCGAGGGGGCTGTCGAGGTCTTCTCGGTTCTTGCGCTTCGCGTATACGCAGAAATCAGGCAAAAACAGCTGAGGTAAAGAAGGAGATCTTGTTCTTCTTCCCTAGTGAAATGGCGCAACCCATTCTGGGCGATCGGTCATGAATCGGGTGGTGAAATAACTGTTATCCATATTTTTTTAATAAATTACGGTGAAATCTAATAAGCATCTTGCAGATGGGATTTAAATTATTACTGCTATGGATATGAATAATCAATTATCTAAGTAGTACAGAAATAATTATTAAAAACAATTCTAGCATGCAATTCGTTTTTTCTCACGAGGAAAGATGCAGAGGGCTTCACGAACGTTCCTGTGGCTGTAACATATTACGGCAGCCCCAAAAGAAAGAATTACAGGAAGAGTCAAATTGAAGACAAGCTTTTAAAAGGGCTCTTCTAAAAACCTTTTCCGTTGAACAATAAAACTGTGGCATGCTAAAAAGAAGTGTTGCAGAAATCCACTCTCATTGCATTAAGGGAACAAAGGCGATATAGCCAGACCAGACCTGTGAAGGTAAAGGTTTCGTGGGGGGACTCGGCACAGCAGTCTTGTAATCGTTACTTCAATGTTCCTAGAGGAGCACCATTTGTTATTCCAAGGAAAATTTAGAAGCAAGAAATCAGATGTTGCCAATGATGGTTGCGCGATTTCCAGTGGTATATTGCTTTGCAGTAGTAATATATATGACGTAAGTAAAATGGGGATTATGGGAACATCGTGGGATGCTACTGCATCATCATCATCATCATCATCATCATCATCATCATCATCATCCTGGTTACGCCCACTGCAGGGCAAAGGCCTCTCCCATACTTCTCCAACAACCCCGGTCATGTACTAATTGTGGCCATGCCGTCCCTGCAAACTTCTTAATCTCATCCACCCACCTAACTTTCTGCCGCCCCCTGCTACGCTTCCCTTCCCTTGGGATCCAGTCCGTAACCCTTAATGACCATCGGTTATCTTCCCGCCTCATTACATGTCCTGCCCATGCCCATTTCTTTTTCTTGATTTCAACTAAGATGTCATTAACTCGCGTTTGTTCCCTCACCCAATCTGCTCTTTTCTTATCCCTTAACGTTACACCTATCATTCTTCTTTCCATAGCTCGTTGCGTCGTCCTCAATTTGAGTAGAACCCTTTTCGTAAGCCTCCAGGTTTCTGCCCCGTAGGTGAGTACTGGTAAGACACAGCTATTATATACTTTCCTCTTGAGGGATAATGGCAACCTACTGTTCATGATCTGAGAAAGCCTGCCAAACGCACCCCAGCCCATTCTTATTCTTCTGATTATTTCCGTCTCATGATCCGGATCCGCCGTCACTACCTGCCCTAAGTAGACGTATTCCCTTACGACTTCCAGTGCCTCACTGCCTATTGTAAATCGCTGTTCTCTTCCGAGACTGCTAAACATTACTTTAGTTTTCTGCAGATTAATTTTTAGACCCCCCTCTTCTGCTTTGCCTCTCCAGGTCAGTGAGCATGTATTGCAATTGGTACCCTGAGTTACTAAGTAAGGCAATATCATCAGCGAATCGCAAGTTACTAATGCATTCTCCATTGACTTTTATCCCCAATTCTTCCCAATCCAGGTCTCTGAATACCTCCTGTAAACACGCTGTGAATAGCATTGGAGAGATCGTATCTCCCTGCCTGACGCCTTTCTTTATTGGGATTTTGTTGCTTGCTTTATGGAGGACTACGGTGGCTGTGGAGCCGCTATAGATATCTTTCAGTATTTTTACATACGGCTCGTCTACACCCTGATTCCGTAATGCCTCCATGGCTGCTGAGGTTTCGACAGAATCAAACGCTTTCTCGTAATCAATGAAAGCTATATATAAGGGTTGGTTATATTCCGCACATTTCTCTATCACCTGATTGATAGTGTGAATATGATCTATTGTTGAGTAGCCTTTACGGAATCCTGCCTGGTCCTTTGCTTGACAGAGGTCTAAGTTGTTCTTGATTCTATTTGCGATTACATTAGTAAATAGTTTGTAGACAACGGACAGTAAGCTGATCGGTCTATAATTTTTCAAGTCTTTGGCGTCCCCTTTCTTATGGATTAGGATTATGTTAGCGTTCTTCCAAGATTCCGGTACGCTCGAGGTCATGAGGCATTGCGTATACAGGGTGGCCAGTTTCTCTAGAACAATCTATCCACCATCCTTCAACAAATCTGCTGTTACCTGATTCTTCACAGCTGCCTTCCCCCTTTGCATATCTCCCAAGGCTTTCTTTACTTCTTCCGGCGTTACCTTTGGGATTTCGAATTCCTCTAGACTATTTCTCTTCCATTATCGTCGTGGGTGCCACTGGTACTGTATAAATCTCTATAGAACTCCTCAGCCACTTGAACTATCTCATCCATATTAGTAATGATATTGCCGGCTTTGTCTCTTAACGCATACATCTGATTCTTGCCAATTCCTAGTTTCTTCTTCACTGTTTTTAGGCTTCCTCCGTTCCTGAGAGCATGTTCAATTCTATCCATATTATACTTCCTTATGTCAGCTGTCTTACGCTTGTTGATTAGCTTTTTAACACTGTATATGCTTCGTTTGGCCTCCTAACTTCACTGAGCCCTATTATATCCCATTTAGTGCCCTGTAATTCCTCCAATAGCACTGCTAGACTCGCCTCACTGGATAACGTTCTAGCGTTAAACGTTGCCAGGTTCATATTCCAATGGCGGCCTGTCCGGAGCCAGTGATTCTTAGCACCCTCTGCTGCGTCGCAGTTCTGACCGCCGCCATGGTCAGTTGCTTCGCAGCTGCTGGGGACTGAGGGCCGGGGTTTGATTGTTGTGTTCCTATAGGAGGTTGTGGCCAAGTACTGCACCAGGGTGGCCAATCCTGCTCTGGTGAGGGAGTGCGTTACCGGTTCTGGTCACTGGGATCAGGCCACACTCCAGGCCTGTTTGTGCAATTTTATCAACACGCGGATTTTTTCTTTCTTTTTTTTGATCCGGTGGAAAATTGCCGGCACCGGGATTCGAACCACGGACATTTTGCATGCGAGGCGGGTGTTCTACCTCTACGCCACTGCTGCAAGGCTAGACCTTTGTGGCCTGGCACCCACACTAAACGAACGAAACGTAAATGTCTTGGGAGAAGAGAATAGAAAGTTTCTAAGGAATCTGACAATTTGGATGTGGTTAGTGGAGAGCAGACAGGCAGACAATCAGTTAAGATTACGGCCGATGACAGAGATGATGGCAATTTGTGTGAAGCTAAGACAATTGTCAATAATTCGGCCTGAAAGATAGGTGTGAAGTCAGGTAGCCGAATGGAAAAATACCAATTTAGATGAGTTATCAGAAGCCAACAAACACTGACATCAAGGACAACAAAGGGGAAATTACTTGTGCCTAATAAATGAAATAAAGAAACGTTATATTAATGGAAATGAAAGTGGATGAAAAAACAACTTGCCACAGTTGGGGAAATCCCACAACCTTAGCAAGGTTGTACGAAGGTTGTGGGATCGTTTCCCACCTGCGCCAAGTTGTTTTTTCATCCACTTTCATTCCAAAGAGGGTCTTCTACCCTACCAAGGGTTAGAAGACCCGCTTTTAGTGGAGTGCACAGTGAATTGGGATTTTCTTGCAGAATTTTTTAAGACAGAAAAGAAGTTTATTACCATTTCTTCTTCATGATCCCATTGCTGATTCGATCAAGTCATGTGTCATAGTTCTTAAATGTGCTGAAGTTAACAAAATTTGCTTAAATAATTAATATCTGAAGCAATTTGAACCAATGAGCACAGGGTTTGATGAGGATGATGATGATGATGACGACGACGACGACGACGACGACGACGATGATGATGATGATGATGATGATGATGATGATGCCTCAATTAATGGCACAAACCCACTGTGGGGGATAGGCCACGAACCGCGTGGTCATATGATTGAAAAATGAAATAAATTAGTTAATAAGTAAATATGTAATAAAAAAGGAACATAAATGAATAATCGAAGATGAGAAATAAACCACTAATAAATGAAAGGCAAGAGTCTATGATGCGGTCGTCACTCTTGCCTAGAGAAATAGCATTCCGGCTTACAGACACTTCATCTTCGTCGGCAGCAAACTGTTACAATGCTTACCAGAGTTTCGCAGTTGTCTTGCTGACAAATTAGTGGCTCATATGAGAGTGGTGTATACTACATGAATTTTGTCCTCTTTGGATCTAGTATTAGGTGCAGTTTACAGAATTGTAATAGTTACTTTTTCATTATAGAATTACACATCTGTAAACTTGACACTTTAATTCTTCTTTTTTTAATTTTGCAATTGCAATATAATAAAATGGCATAAATTGAAGTTCTAATACCTACAGCTACTACATTTTACATTTCGCTTCTAAGTGCAACAAACCTCATCAAAATCAATGCAGTGGTTGCCGAGAAAAACGATTTCTCTATTCCTATGAGTTTGGATAACAGATCCTGAGTTGAATTTCAGAGACATCAGCTCCCATCCCCTCATTCAAATACATGTAAGATGCAGAATTAAATTTTCTCAATACAGAACCACTGAAACGATTTGAATTAGATTTGTCACATTTAAAGAGAGCAAGGTATACTGACTGCCAAAGTAGAATTTGGTTGAGGGCCTTGGTTTTTTTCCAATAGTGGCCGGTATTACAGACGGTCACCGAGTTGGCAGGATCATGCGGCTGACTCCACTTTGCAGCGGCGCGCGAGTCCCGAAGGGGCCAGGCAGAGAACACTGCGATGACGCAACGATGAACAAAGACGTTTAGTTACATCGCTACGGAGCGGTCAGCTCTACAAGCATCGTGACGTAGAGCGACACCAAATCTCTAAGTTGAGCTGAAAGCTCCGTTGCGATTTCTTTTCTAAAGGTCAACCTGTTGCACGGAACGCAACGAACATAGAATTCTGAAAAACTATGGCATCGGTTTATAAACTCATCTCGTGTTTCTGTTCAGTGTCCTTTTAAAAATTACGCGATGTGAATCTAAGTGTTCCAAATGCTAAAAGGTTTGCCTAGTGTCCGGTGAAATTGCTTTGGCCTTCCTGCATAATGACCTTGGCTCCATTACGCTTGATGCGTCCGGTGAAGAACTGTCTCTCCTGAATGACCACGAGGCGTTTCCGGCGGTTTTATTCCAGTGCGATAGCGTGTAGCCTCTGGAACAAAGCAGTCTTGCGCAGACTCATTCACGTCTCACTCTTTGATTCAACCCCTGCCTCCGAGTACAATAACGAGCGTCGGACTACGTTGGCCTCGCTACCTACACGTCTGTCGAGAGGCTTTAGCTGCTTTGTTTGCCAAGTCCATTTTGTTCAAATACATGCGAAGCGCGGAAACGTCATTGAATAAAATTCGTTGCATTAAAGACAAACATGAAATTCTTGGACTGTCTGGAAATACTTTAGCTTCACAGTAACATCTGTAAAAAAAACGAAATTTACAATATCAAGAAGGAAGAACCATCAAGTTTACAAGTTTGTAATAGCGGAACTAAACAGGTACTGCAGCGTAGAAAACAGAGGCTATGTACAGATGATGTAAATAATTGGACAAAATTAACGTATAATACGACAGATTAGGTGAAACTGTTGTCTGAATTACGCGAACTTCGAAAATGTCCCATTCACAAAATATGTACTTATTCCCCTTTTATCAGTTTTGTGCGCTTTAATCTCTCAAACGTGTCTACTTCACAGTGTGGCGTAATCGGCTTTTGTTAGGGAAATCGAGAGTTTTACTTAACGTTCTTCTTTCTTAACATTTTTTACGCCCTCTTAGTGCGCCACACGATCACTAGAAGCTTACCTTTTTTTTATTTTGAACGATGTAAATGAGTTGAGTTGTTGTAGGCTACTGGTGGGATTAGCCTTGCAGTTGCTGCCGGCAATTGCTCCACCGTAGCGAAGCTTAAAATAAATAAATCACATAATCATGCACAGACCTCCCAATTACAAATGGTGACTCCTCAGTTCACCATGTGGAAGCCAAATCCGTGTCCTGTAGGTAATTTAACAGAAGGCGAGAGACCTCCTTCCTACACAACCGGTTCCCGCGCGAGAAAACAATGTCCTGAAGAGAACTGTGCGGAAGTCCTGTGTTCTTGAGGGACCCGAATAACACCCTCCTTTCCGCGTTGTACACACTACAGCACATTAGGTAATGTTCTATGTCACCGCACACACCACACGTTCAACATAATGGTGATAACGCCAGGCCAGTCTTATGCATCCACGCAGGGGTACGAGCAGAGCCCGTGCGAATACGGAGCAGTAAGGTGGCTTGGTTTCTTTTGAGACCCTTGATCACACATGGCTTGTGAGGTGAGCTCCACAAAGAACTGAAATGGCACGATACCGCTTCTCTGAAGAGTCTCTTGTCTTCTTGAGGCACTTTTCTCAAAGGATTTCCAGACAGCGCTCTATGGGCGAGACTGTCCGCCATCTCGTTGCCTATGATACCTATGTCTGATGTCACCCATTGGAATCGTATGGAGAAGCCTTTGACACGGAGATTTTGCACCGAAAGTAGGGAGCTTAGAGATAAGGCATCAGTAGGGAACCCGTGCTCTAACCTTTGAAGGGCGGATTTCGAATGTGTAAGAATGACAACAGGTTGAGGCGTACAAAACCGTAGCTTTTTGAGAGCTGCCTCAATGGCGACGCTTTCGGCCGTTGTGGAGGACACGACCGCAGTGAAGCGAACGGACCAATCATACTTCAAAGAGGGAATGTGAAAAGCAGCTGCACTAGATCCTCCGACCTTGTCCACAGAGCCATCAGCAAAAATTTGAAGATGACGTGCATATTCAGTTTCAAGATGTTCCAGTACGAGCAAACGCGTTGCCGCCAAAGGAGAACTCCGCTTAGCACGAACGTGAGGAATTGCCAACGAACAATCGAGGCTCGCGAAAGACCAAGGTGGTTTCAACCTCTTAGCTCGATCTCTAGCGTCAAGACCCAGGTAACCAAGAGTATTAAGGGCCAAGTACGCTCGGGACTCGGATCTCTTTCGAAGGCGCTGCAGAAGGGCTCGGCCGGCTGCCGTCTGTTTGAGGCGGCCAATTTGCATCAATAACCTTTGTGAAGCGACTAGGCTAAGAGGTCTCGATAGAGATTCATAAAGTACTGCATTGTTAGGCGCAGTCTGCGGAACGCCAAGAGCCCTTCTTAGGCCCTTTTTCTGCAGAACCTCAAGTCGTTCCAGCTGTGATATCGATGGGGAAATTAAAGGGAGCTGATACATTATTCGACTCGTCACTAGTGCATCGTGCAACCTAATCATTGAAGAAGGGTGATTTCCCCATTGCTCACTTGCAACTCTACAGATCACATTGAGACGCGAAGATATCGATGTCACAACCGAGTCCACAGCTCGTCGCCACTGTAGGCGGTAGTCAATAATGACGCCCAAAAAGCGCTTGTGTTTCAATTATCGAAGACAAGATTGATTAAGGTCTATCTTCAGCCGCGCATACCTTCTTCCTCTACCTGGAATTAGAGGAAGAAGCAGGAACCCTCGGAAATAAAGGGAAACAAACTTTTCTGGATACCGGCCCATACCGGGATAGAAGGGAACGTGAGAGCAGACAGTCTAGTTCGCGAGATCACATACCGAGCTGGACAGATAGAGCCTCTCGAGAACCCTACGACGGTGGAGCCGACGTGTGCGGAAATATTATACTATAGAGGGCAGAGAATCAAATATCCTCCGCCACACACACTACTTACACAACAGGAAGCAGCCGACTGGAGAAGGCTACAAACCGGAACTTTCTATAATCTACACATACTAAGCAAAATGTACCCGACACAATACAGAAACTCCTGCACCGCCCAAAGGGCAATGGTGCAGCACGCGTGCGAAGTGGCCAGGCTCAGTGGAGCCCTGGAATAGGGGCACACCCGTGCTGAAGAGCCAGGCAGCAAGCGCAAGACGGCTCACCGCTAAACCCCTTGATAGAATCAATAAAGTTTCTCTCTCTCTCTCTCTCTCTCTCTCTCTCTATCCTCTACCTGGAAACATGATGAAGCCAGATTTTTCCACCGAGAGAGTCAACCCAACACCTTAAAGGTAATTTTGAACTGAAAGTAATGCCTGTCGAGCTATCAGAGCTAAACGCTTGTGTGGATATCCGGTTAACCAAAGACAAATGTCGTCCGCGTATATCGACATATGGACATGCCTGCAATGTTCTTGCACTTCAGCGGGGAGACCAGCCATTGCAACGTTAAAGAGCGTTGGGGAAAGAACACTTCCCTGAGGTACACCTCGCGATACCGCCCTTTCGGTGCTTGTGGTACTTCCTAACCGCACTTGAATTTTACGATTACTGATAAATGAGTGAATGAATCGCAGAAGATAGCCCTGTACGCCCATGGCCTGCAAACTATTTAGTATTGAGCTCTGAAGGACGCTATCATAAGCCTTTGATACGTCTAGGAAAATAACTAGTGTTGAAAGGCCAAAAGCTCTATGATGTTCAATATGGCTTATCAAGTCCAAGACGCTATCTTGCGCGCTTAAAGCTGTTCGGAATCCAGTCATGCATGTTGGCAGAGCCCTTCTATGCTCGAGCCACCAAGATAAACGCTTACTTGCCAGCTTCTCCATGAGCTTAGCCACACGCGACGTCAGTGGTACCGGATGATACGAGGCCAAGTCTGTCATTTCCTTGCCGGGCTTCAGCACTGGGACAACACACGCCACCTTCCATGAAGGAGGAACGTCGCCAGTCTCCCACACTCGATTGAGATAGCTTAGGAGCATCTTCCGGTGTTCCAGGGGTAGGTCCTGCATCATCTGGTTGGTAATGCCGTCGGGACCTGGTGCACGTCTACGCCGCAGGCTGCTGAGTGCTGTCTGTAGCTCTCGAAGTGTGAACGGGGCGTCCATCACAGACGTAGATGTTGCAGGCAGAGCGCAGGGATGAATTCCTGAACTTGCACTTACAAATACATCTGCAAATTCCTCTGCCACAGACACGAGAGGTTTCTGCTTGCGCAGTGCAAGCGCTTCGAAAGCTTTACTAGGAAATGTTTACTGGGACGAGCAAGACTGCCAATGACTCGCCAAATTCCCGTCATCGGTGAGAAAAATGTCAAGCTAGCGCAGAAAGATGCCCACTGCGACCTACAGAGCTTGTTCGTATGGCGTCGAATGGCACAGTTAAGCCTATTGAAGGTCGTCTTCAAGGATCTGTCGTCCTTCTTCCGCATCAGTCGTCGCTCCGCCCTTCTGCGCGCTGCGCAAAGGTTCCTGAGTTTTAAATCCGGAGTCGGAAATGATTAGGCAACCTGACCGCTGTGGTAGCAGCCATCTTACCAGAAGTCATTTTGTCTATCACATCACCAGAAACACATGCAAGTTGCTCCCTGTATTTGTCCCAATTAACAACATGGCTAATTTTACAGCCGCACATATGGAAGTCGGCAGTAAACACTAAATAGTGATCACTTCCCATGCGGTCAGGTGCAGTTGACCACTTCACGCGGACGTCAGATGAATGCAAGGTTCGGTCTATGGATGTGGCTGAGGCTGGAGGCCGGAAGAAAGTGGAATTTCCGTCATTGGCCACGCACAGGTCCAAACTGTCGATAACTTCTACAAGTTTGCGTCCGCGGGAATCTGTGTTCCTGTCACTCCAGACAGAGTGATGGGCGTTGAAGTCCCCGCATATAATTCGGGGCGCTGGGCAACGGTCACAAAGCTGCTGGAGAAACAAGTCCATTGCTACCTTCTTCCGCGGAGACACGTATACGGATGCAACAGAAAGAGTTCGGAAGCCAAGCCGTATCCTCACAGCCACTACTTCAATAGTATCGGTGCAAAGATCGGTGACGTTCAAAGCCACATGAGGAATCTCTCTTCATATGTAGAGGGCGGCACTTCCCGCGGGAAATGACTTTATGCTGCAATCATCCTAAACTATAAACATTTCCATCAGTATCCAGGGAGTACGCGGAGTTTGAAGGTGTCACGCGGTTTTTAAGGTGTATGGTCGTGCGTACATTACAATGTTGTTAAAATGAGCTGCTGAGCAAGAAGCGATCGTTTTACAAACTATTTATTTATTTATTTATTTATTTATTTATTTATTCTTTCACTTCTTTACTGATCCGAAACAGGAGCGGCTACCTGAAAATGAGAGATATTTCAATTTGCCCATGCGTAAGACGTCACCTTGACAAAGATCAACGCCGTTATTAGTGAAAATCGAATAATTAAATAAGGGGGCGCCGTAGTCGCGGTCACAGTTGGGCGCTATCAGTTTTGAAACGCTCAGTCAGCCGATTGCATAATCACGACGTAACGTAGCCGCATGCGCTGAGAATACCCAGCGCTCGTGATGGGACGTAGGCCGTGCGCATCTGACGATTGCAGCTAGCGAGACGTTGATCACAAATCCTGCAAACATTGCAGATCGAGAGAACGCACGTGAGGCATTGCGGAATAGATGTTGAAGGCAGCTGAAAAGCGTTAAGACGAATCGCGGACATGTAGTCAGTCAATCGTGAAACAGAGACATGCAGAATCGTGTAGCACGTTATAAGGGGCATCGTAAGAGATTTACAGAACACACTAAGCTCCCGAATCCGGTGTCTGTTGCTGCGCCTCGAATTACGAAAAAGCCACCCACCTTTTAAAGACATGCAATGTTTATAGGCTGCGCAAACGAGGTTTCCAGCAAAAATAAATCGCAGAGCCCGGCACTCTGAGTACTTGGCAGACTGCCTTTTTTTAATTCTCTCTCTTGGCTTCATTAAGTAAACAATTTCCATGTGACGTGTACTTGGCCATGGGACGTGGAAATGAGTATATGAAAGAAAATTAAACCAAGTTGTGACTGGATGAACAGAGAGCCTGCTTTGCCCACTATATCGAAATAAGGCAGAAAGTAATGAGAACAGTCTCGTTCTTGCGTCAAAGACAACAATATTGTCAAGGAGCGCTGTTCTAGATAACTGCTCGAGTACGCCGCTTGGACTACATTTGCAAGTTTCAATCGGTTTCAAGCCCGAAGAGCGAAAATCCATCGTCTCATATAACACAAGTGGCCCATATTTTTGTCATATGTTTCGTTGTCTAACAGTGATGTCTACACACATGTGCTGTGAACATCGGGAAATTATGCGTTCTTCCGCACGGGTGAGCACACGCAATGGAGGCGTAACTCGTCGCTCGACACCGACGCTTCCGCCTGGAATCACGGAGCGTGTGCGCCCCACTGCGGGCAGGCCTCCATTGAACACGATGGGTGCTCGCTCGACTGCATGCTCTTCGACGTAGTGCATGCAGCCCAAGGCCATTGTTAAAGATTTGTACATGCAATGAAGCTCGCGTGCAGCTTTACTGAGGCCTGTTATTCTCAAGAGGATGGAGGGAGAGAGAGAGAAACAAAAGGGAAGGAAAGACAGGGATGTTAGCCAGTGTAAATGCCGAATGGCTACCCTGTGCTGGGGAAAGGGTAAAGGGAATAAAAGGAGAAGGAAGAGAGGAAAAAAAACAAGAAAAAAATGCACATAGCAAAGCGATGTTACGCACAACAATAGTCAAAGGCAGTCTCACAATTCACATGTCCTTAAGAACTTGAGCAAAGCCCTTAAGGCCTTCAGTGCCGAAACCCGTCTGAACCAGTGTCCTAGAACTTTCTCTTCTGTCAAGGGGCGATTGTCCAGTTTTTCGAGCGTGGTCACGAGCACTTTTCTTGGCACATTGTAACGTGGACAGTCACAGAGGTGGTGCGCAATCGTCTCTTCGCAGCGCAGGTGTCGCAAGCAGGGCTGTCGGCCATTCCAATGCGGAAGGAGCAGGAGTTCGTGAAAGCCACGCCGAGCCATAGGCGGCACAGAAGTGTTGTTTCCGCTCGTGCCAACCCTGGTGGAAGACGGAGTTGCAAACTTCGATCCAATCTGTGAAGACGTGTCTTCGTGAATTCGCTGGTGTTCCGCTGAGTTAGTGTAAGCTCGCGCGCGAGGGAGAGAAGCCTTGTGGCTGCATCTGTTAATCAACCTGGCACGATACACTGTCCATGCGAGAAAACTATTTTCGCCATAAGGCAGGAGAGATGTAGCCTTCTTTTAAATGTGAAAACAGATTGCAATGATATAGCGGCAATACTAGAGGTCACTACACAAATGCCGTCTATACATTAATTACACCCTTCCGTCTGAATTACTGCATCTGCTTATGCGGGCAGGTAAGGATTGGCGTGTGCTGCCAAGCCTGCGCTGCTACCACTCAACACAGGTTTTCTGGTCGGCATATTCTAGCATGGATTGTCGTGGACCGGTAGTGCAATAAAGCGCGGCACTAGAATTCAGTTATATGCCGCAGGGTAGATGAAGCGGCCAGAATATATACGTTAGCATTCGTGTCATTATTTAACGCTGTCCTCACCCAGTTCTTCTACAAAATATATTGTGGGTAAGTGCAGAAGCTGTGGAGTGAGGCTAGCTTAGCAGAACTCTTTGAGGAACTATCAGACATTGTTTGGGATATCATTGGCCTTAGTGAGATTAGAACTGGTGAAGCTTATACAGTGCTGGCTAACGGCCATGTCCTCTGCTATAGAGGTCTCCCACATAAGATGCAATACGGGGTAGGATTCCTAATTCATAAGGAAATAGCGGGCAACATTGACGAATTCTACAGCATTAATGAGGGTAGAAGTAGCCGTAATCAAACTTAATAACAGGTATAGATTAACGGTAGTACAAGCCTGCGCCCCAACATCCAGTCACGATAACGATACAGTGGAACAGTTTTATAAAGATGTTAAATTAGCGATGACAAAAGTGCAAGCTCACTATACTGTAGTAATGGGCGACTTTAATGCAAAAGTAGGGAAGAAGCAGCCTGGTGAACAAGCAATTGGCAACTATGGCGTCGATTCTAGGAACGCTAGAGGTGAGATGCTGGTAGAATTCGCGGAAATGAATAAGTTGCGAATAATGCACACTTTCTTCGGGAAATGTAGCAAGAGAAAGCGGACCTGGAAAAGTCCTAATGGTGAAGCAAGAAATGAAATTGATTTCATACTTTTTGCCGATCCCAGCATAGCGCAGGGTGTTGAAATGTTAGGTAGGGCAAAGTGCAGTGATCACAGGATAGTGAGGGCTAGGATTTACCTCAATTTGAACAGAGAAAGAGTAAAATTGGTCAAGAAGAAACAGGACAACCTAGATGCAGTAAGGATAAAAGCATACAAATTCAGGCTGGTACTTGCAAACGAATATGCAGCCTTAGAACGAAGAGATGAAGATGACATCGAGGTTATGAATGAAACCATAACTAGGCTGGCTTCAGAGGCAGCAATTGAAGTGGGAGGTAAGACACCAAGGCAACCAGTAGGCAAGCTCTCCCAAGTAACAAAGGACCTAATAAAGAAACGACAAAGAATGGAAGTGTCCAACTCAAGAGATAATTTAGAATTCGCGGAACTGTTAAAACCGATAAATAAAGCGAAAATAAGGGATATACGAAATTATAACATAAGAAAGACTGAGGAAGCCATAAAAAATGGACGCAGCCTGAAATCAGTGAGAAGAAAACTTGGCATAGAACAAACCGACATGTATGCACTGAAAGATAAGACGGTAACATCATCGGTAACCTCGAGGCTATAGTAAAAACAGCGGAGGAATTCTATACTGACCTGTACAGTACCCAGAGGACCCAGGAGAACTCCATTCGAAACAGTAATGAACACGGTACACAGAAACTCCTCCTATAACTAGCGATGAGTCAGAAGGGTCTTGCAAGACACGAAACGGGGAAAAGCGACAGCAGAAGATGGAATAACAGTCGATTAATTCAAAGATGGAGGACACATAATGCTTAGAAAACTGGCGGCTCTCTATACGAAGTGTCTATCGACTGCAAAGGTCCCAGAAAACTGGAAGAATGCAAGCACTATACTAATCCACAGAAAGGAGACGTTAAAGAATTGAAAAATTATAGGCCAATTAGCTTATTTCCAGTATTATATAAGTACAAAGTACAAACAGCAAAGTGCAAACAGAATTTCTATATGGATTTCATGGATTACGAAAATGCATTTGATTCAGTAGAGATGCCAGCAGTCATAGAGGCTTTATGTAATCAAGGAGTACAAGCACTTACGTGCATATCTTGGAAAATATCTACAGAGATTCCACACCTACCTTAATTCGACACAAGAAAAGTAGGACGATACCTATAAAGAAAGGGGTCAGACAAGAAGACACAATCTCTCCAATCCTATTCACTGTGTGCTCGGAAGAAGAATTCAAGCTATTAAGCTGGGAAGGCTTAGGAGTAAGGATCAACGGTGAATATCTCAGCAACCTTCGGTTTGCAGATGACATTGTCCTGTTCAGCAACAGTGGAGACGAATTACAACAAATGATTGAGTACCTTAACAGAGAGAATCTAAGAGTGGGGTTGAAGATTAATATGCAGAAGACAAAGATAATCATGAATAGCCGGGCAAGGGAAGTAAAGTTCGGGATCGCCAGTCAGCCTCCAGATTCTGTGAAGGAGTACGTTTACCTAGGTCGATTACTCACAGGGGACCCTGATCATGGGAGGGAAATTCACAGAAGAATAAAAATTGGCTGGAGCGCATACGGCAGACATTGTCAGCTTGTGACTGGAAGCTTACCATTATCATTGAAAAGGAAAGTGTACAATCAGCGCATTTTGCCAGTGCTGACATATGGGGCAGAGACTTGGAGACTGACAAAGAAGCTCGAGAATAAGTTAAGGACCGCACAAAGAGCGATGGAACGAATACTGCTACGCATAACGTTAACAGACAGAAAGAGAGCGGTTTGGATCAGATAGCTAACGGGTATAGACGATATTCTAATTGACATTAACAGAAAAAGAAACGGAGCTGGGCAGGTCATGTAATGGGTAGGTGAGATAACCGTTGCACCATTAGGGTGACAGAATGGGTACCAAGAGGTGGGAAGTGCAGTCGAGGACGGCAGAAGACTAATTGGGCGATGAAATTAGGAAATTCACGGACGCTAGTTGGAATCGGTTGGCGCAGAACAGGGGTAATTGGAGATCGCCGGGAGAGGCCTTCGCACTGCGGTGGACATAAAATAGGCTGCTGCTCATGATGATGATGATGCAGAAGCTGCCTGCTGCCTGCTTCGACAAAGATGTGTGCGTTAGAGGCGCCCGCAGACTGCCATGAGCATGGTGGTTGTCGTGGTTGTCAAAACGATTAACAACTACACGACTACAGCAAGCGCTGCTTCCGCGACACCGTCGTGAAATATAGCGACCCCAGAGAGGCTCCGTGTCTAACGCACGGTGACAGCTACATGAACAGCCGAGAACTGCATAAACAGTTGTCGACAGCCACAGCACATGAAATGTAAACAGAGGCGGCGCCCGCAATCGCTGGCGAAGGCCTCTGTTTACGACTGCTGCATTGACAAGAGTGCATAAAAACTCTGTAACCCTCTCAGTGCTTTGGGTCTTTTGGTGCCGTGCTGCCGCCGAGTGCTCGACTAAATGATGTGGAAGATGATGTGCAGTAAGAGCTGACTTTCCGGCGGTTGTTTTTCCACCATTGCGATCACTTTACTCTTACCGCCCGCTTCGTGGACTACCCCTCGTAAAAAGTACGTGTCATTGTTCGCATACTGGACCACCCAACCCCATTAGGGTCAAGAAGTGACTGTATCCTTTCATAACACACAAAATGTGTCCATTATGTTAGGGCATATTTTTAGATTATACTTTTTGAAATAAAGATATTTAAGTGCTGCTGTGTCCTGAGGCTACAGGTGCCCGAAATGACGTAAAAACTAGAGACTAGTGGAAGCATCACTGAAGTTCCTTCTCCTTTATGTAATAAGTTTAGGCCTTGCAATGACGGGGCTAAATATATTTTCAGAGGATCCACTGAATGGAAAACAGAGTAATCGAAAACAAGCAGAAACTGTCTTAAACAAGCTTTATGTCAGCTTCATGCACAAAAAATAAAGTAAGTGTAAATGAAATAGAGAGAAATCTGTGATGTCGGGACGACTAATTTTGCGCCATGGTTTAGCCGCAATCACACATAACTAATAATTTCAACTTCTTTGACATCTGTAATTGCTAATACCATTACAACCGACCAAATGTAGATCCAGCTTTGAAGGAGTAATATGCCTTTTAGAATGAGTTAGCACATTTGTGCAGTGCTTCATTCATAAATACCCTTTCAGCACCCTCAAATGGCACGGAACGCAAGCTTTCAATCAGGAAAGGACCATGAAATGGAGGCTCCTGGGGCAAGTGAGCATCTCTGGCCTTATATCCTCACTCAAGAATGAAGAACACTGATCGTTAAAACAGGGAGAAAGGTCTTCAAATATAAACATCGTGTTCAGCCAACGCCGATTCGCCTACATGCTACTCTGTAGGGAATTCGACGAAAGGAAAGAAATGCTCTTGAAGAAAATAAGGAGACACATGACAAGAAAATGCACTTCCTGTGGTATCTCAGTGGGATATCAAGTGTCTAGCTGATGAAAGCAAGTATTTAGTATAGAATATGTAATCTTGATGGTTCATCTTCACACACACACACACACACACACACACACACACACACACACACACACACACACACACACACACACACACACACACACACACACACACACACACACTCTTGATGACAGAGAGTGAGTAACTGTTTGACAAGCCAGCCTCTTGGATCGATTATAGAAAAAAAGGGTCTGAACAATGAAGCTTATGTAAGGAACAGCTTACCTATGACATCTTAATAAATAAATAAATAAATAAACCGGCGCATCTTAGCAGGAACTGGACACTGCCAAAACACCGTATGAACGTAAACTTAAGCTCTTTACCGCTCGGGTACCAGTAATCAACAGTGATCGACACATCGGTCTTCGGCACGCAGATTTCAACGTTCACACCAGACTCCACTTTGTTGTCGTAGTGACAGCTACAAACAAAACAGAGAGAGGGAGTCACGTTCGTTTATGGTTCGTCGAAAACAGGACCATGCGTCGCAGCTGTGATCGCGTGTCAGTCTGCACGCTCTGACGCTCGCAGGAAGGATATCGCGTATACCAAGAGACACAGTACGTAGTGCTATACCGTGGGAACGCGTCAAGTCACGTGATGTGCGAAGCGCCACCACAATGGGGACGTTCACGATTCGTTGCTTCGTAGCCAGTACATTCAGCTTAACAGCTCGCTGCTGACATTTGAGAATTCGCGGCTAACAGCAATAGTAGACACTGAGAACAAACTTTGTGACGTCAGTATTTATTGTTTGCAAGGTAAACCCCAAGAGCTACGGAAAGAATTCTACCGCAACCTAAATTCAGGTGAATGTGGCACTAAGTAATGGTAGTGTAAGTCATCTTATTGCCACCAGTTTTCGATGAAAATTAGTATTATTTGTGTTATACCATTGTATCATCCCCAACGGCGGAGGTCGCCCATGAAGACAACACTTCATATGCTACGAGATGACGCCGCAATCCAGGAGAAAAATATGCAGCTCCGATAAACATGTTGGAATCGATGTGAAGCTTTACATTGTTCACGAGATGTAATCTCAAACAAAGGCCGCGACTGTCGTGCAATCTTGCGATAGCAATTATAAGGTCACTTCAGGCGAATTTTCGTTGTCGCCATTGCCGTGATATTCCAAATAAAGTACAAGTGCGAGGAGAATTAGCGATCCGCGCAGCGTATATGCCGCGGGTGCGTGGGCAAGCGTACGATGGTGAGGCTAGGAGGATGGTGGCTTTATGCGCGCCGTCTGCCAGCGTGCCCAGTGTTGCGAGGTCACGGGTTCGGACGCGCGCAAAGGGAGGAGAGCACGCGTTTACTTTCCCTGGTCCGGCCGTGGCTGCGCACGACTGTCCACGCGACGGAGCGCATACGGTGCACTCGCGCCCCATGTTGACGGTCATCTGCGGCGGCTGCCAGGGCTTCACGTGCGCCGACTTCTCACGCAAGGAGCTTTGGGGGTCGCGTAATGTGAGTTTTGTAAATGCCGAAGGGTTGAAAGGGTGAAAGGGCCAGCCTTCGCTTTTGGACGAGCTCCCACTCCTCGTCATGCTAGCGTTACCGCTATGAGTGCTCGCGGGCACAGAATACGCTGAAATGCAAACACCAAATGAAGCGGATGCATAGCTTATTTAGAGACCTTTCAAGGACGAAGACAATGCATGCAGCTTGTCGATTGAGGAGTGTAAATGACGTGTATGAACACAGAAGTACCACACATATGTCCAGCTACATTTAAGTAATACCTGCCTTTAGTGTCATAGTGGCACATGCCCTTCCCGAAGAAATGGACAAAAATGCGTACTAGTCCAGTGGCACATACCGAATGGCAAAATGAAACAAAAGCAAGTGTGTCAAAGCACACGTTGAATATATTGCACTATTCAGTTAAAGGGTTCATATGCTTTAGATAGGCTTTATGTAGGAATTTATTTCTTTATTACGGAGAACGCAGATACTTTTGCAGCCACAAGTTTGTCGGCCAGTATACAGCGATTATACTGTAAGCCCATTTACTGGTACTTGCATTCGGCGCACATTTAACCTTCCCCAAGACGATGATGATGGTTATGATGATGCTAGCAGCACAAAAGCTATTTTGTACCCCATTAACGGTAGTCAATGTGCATTTTATATATTCCTCTATGTTCAAATTATCTGTACGTGCTTGTGTCCCTATTGTAATCTGATAACAAACTTCCTATCGCGCATATAGGTGAGGCTCCAAGAAGATGGGAAGAAAGCACAAGAATAATCCGTTAGTAAATTACTATACCTAGGCAGTTCAAGTGGGTAAGTGTTGGACTCATAAAGGCGAGTAGAATTGGATGAATCTACGCACAACATCTTAATCTAAATGGGAACTAGTCATTGAAGAGAAAACATGTTCTTCAATTCGACATTTCCTGTGATTTTCTAAGCACACAGTCGTAATTATGGATAGAAGGTTAAGCCAAGTGCTTGAAGAACGTCTACTTGGTTCAACACTTTGTATTCTGCAGATGTGTACGGACTCAGCTTACATTGTGACTGGACTTTGGTCAGAGTGTTATAATACTTTGTGACCGGGGCTGCCATTCAGAAAACTGTAATGTAGGAGGGCCTTCTGATTCGTCGACTCGCGAGCATCCGCCACTCATGTTAGCCGATCGGCGTCATAGCCAGACGATTGACCCCCATGATGGCTAATCACGAATATAACTGCTGTAAGATAAATTTTGCGAGTGCTAAGCCTCAATTGTTGCAGCCAGCACTGTGTGCTTCGATGTATTAAGTGCTATCTTGACTCGAACATTTTCGACGCTCCGCGAAGCCACGTGGATCCGATGGAAGCTATCCTTCGTAAGCGCCGTCTCATCTCTCGTTTACGGAACGCTGAATAGACTGGGGCAATTGAGCAATTCCTTGGCTGCCTCGCCCGAAGAGGGGCGAGCGTTTCTTTGTCCGCGCCCGTGGGCATTGAACTTGTTGAATAGGTAGGGGACGCCTGGCAACCCTGGTTGCGCACTATGCGAGCACACGAGGCCCGGAAGGCGCACTCGCTCCGCCCGCCGCCGACACTCCTGGACAACTGGTCCGGCATTTCCCCTCTCTTTTTCGCGCCGCCGCCTTGCAAAGCCTGAGTCTTCTTTTACGCTGACCAAATGCGAAGAATAAACAAAAAGAGTGGCGTGGTACTACCTATCATTTATCGCGGTATATGCGTGCCGCTGCTCTGAGTCGCTTTAGCTGCACACAGAGGCAGCGGCGTTCCCCTGTTCTCGCAAATGGATCATTGGGCAATCAAGACATGCGCATCTGCCCGTCTGCGTAGTGAAAGGAAATCCAAAGGCGACGCCCTTTCCAGCATTACCTCTATTAAAGACACTTAAGGTGGAGTCATTTTTGGAATAAACAAGTGAGATGACAGCCCCATTCTCGGACTCCAGCAACTACATTCCGGCCGCATACGATGTCTGGCTACTCCGAACTGGAACAATTACTTACTGTAACCTGTAGCGGGTCAAACCAAGACTTCTCATACAACTGTGACGGTACATGCAGACTGGAGATCGATAGCGGTTATAGAGAAAATAGAATATCAGCTGACATGCAACCAGTTATCAGATACAGGCTCCCAAAGGGCATTCGATCTCTTGCTACAGAATCTTCTCTAATTATAGGTGCGCCCGACCTTGTCGTTCGTTTGTTTACAGTTTAGGAAGGTACTCTTAATATTAAGAGTAACCAATGTTATCACTTTTAGCGATTCTTTAAGGGATAAATACACTCAAACTCAACAATATGCTCGCTGTATTTTCTATCGGTCTTCCCACGATGGCTCTCGTGCTGTACCACTGACAAAGGTGTTACAAGTTTCATACCTTCTGGAGAAAATAAAAATTATAGCAGAAAAGTATTTCTTATAGCACAGCTGGACGGTCCAAGAGCGACAGGATCACATGCAAATTTACATGACCCTACCTTCCTGTTGCGCGCATTGCTCAGACATACGAAATTCATTAGATTATTTATTGCTCAACACAGGCCTAGAGTCGCTCAGTCGCAGCGCTCACGACGGTAGACGTCTGGATTAGAATGATGACACGATCTTGTGCAGTATGCAGTGTAGAAATGGTGGTTGTGGAGAGTTCTAGAAGGCTGTGTGGTGGGGGGGGGGGGCGGGGGAGGGGGAGAGCGTACTTATGGATCGGGTTGTCATCTTCAAAAAATATGGACCGGAGATTCCACATTCTGACAGGTTAACATGCATCAATACCAACTAGCTGAAGTTCTGACGCTAGTACATGCTTTCATTCGAGGTGCCCCATCACCCACCAATTTATTACAGTCCGCGCGTTACTCACAAGCACACTGATACTGCCCTATCATTAACTAAATGTAAACTCTGCCCTCCCTGCCAATTGACACGGCTAATAGGCGACCAACAAATTCACGGGAATGGAATGGAATGGAAAACTTTATTGACTCTTTTAAGGTTTTAGCGGGTCGAGGCCGAAGTCTTCGTTCTTGAAGCTTGGGTCCTCTTCAGCCATGGATGGGCCCCTAGTCCAGGGCTCCACTGAGCCGGGCCGCCTCGCACGCGTGCGCTATAAGAGCTCTTTGAGCCTCTAGCTCGCGGCTGGTGAGCCAGCTCTCCCATTGCTCCGCACTTGGTGTTTTGTGTTTGTGGAATGCCTGGTTTCTCGTACACTCCCATGTAATGTGGTATAATGTTGGTTTAGCTCCACACCACGGACAGGTTGCGCTATACCGCGTGGGGAACATCCTACTTAGTATGTGTAAGTTTGGGAAGGTGCCCGTTTGCAGTCTCCGCCATCCTGCGGCCTCCTCCTTTGTTAATGCTTTATGTGGTGGGGGATATTGATATCTTAGCCCCTTATAGAGGTTTAATAGCTCTGAATAGCTGTTCCCGCAGTTGATCTGTGGCCCCTCTGGGGCGGTTGACGTCCCTGTCCGGCTGGTCATCCCTCGAGCTAGGCTGTCCGCCCCTACGTTGCCCCTGATCCCTGCGTGGCTTGGTATCCAGATAATGTTATGTGTGGGTTGTCCCTCAGCGATTGGAACTCTGCTGAGGATCTTGAGCGCCGTGTTACTAATTCTGCCTCTTATATAGTTCCGGCACGCCTCTTGTGAATCTGTAACCTTCTTCCGCTGCCAGTGCGACAGCAATTTCCTCTGCCTCGGTTATGTTAGCCACCTCGGCCGTGAGTCCTGTGATTAATTCTCCTTGATTATTTACTACTACCGCTGCAGCGTTGTTTTTGTGCGCTTGTGAGTATAGGGACGCATCGGTATAGACTGTATTGTCCCGATGTCCCATCGTCTTTTCGTAAAACTCTGCCCTAGCCTGTCTCCTACTCGCATGGAGGTTTGGGTCCACGTTGCGAGGGATAGGTTGTATGCGTAGTTTCTTTCTTAGTGGGTCTGGTATTGTGGCCCTGCTACTTTGTGGTTTTTCTACTTCCCGACCTAGCTTTGTCAGGAGCGCCCTTCCCGTTGTTGTATTGCTGAGTCTTCGTACTTGTGCGTTGAGGTGGCATTCCCTTAGTTCCTCAAAAGTGTTGCTGATTCCAAGTTGCATGAGTTTGTCGTTTGATGTGTTCCTTGGGAGGTGGAGAGCTGTTTTATACGCTTTCCGGAGGATGGTCTCCACTTGCTCTTTTTTGGTTTTGGTGATTGCATGGTACGGCAGTGAGTATGTGACCCGGCTGACTATCAGGCTGTTGACCAACCTGAGTGTGTCCTCCTCTTTCATGCCATATCGCTTGTGTGCCACTCTGCTAATCATGCAGCCCACCTGTCCTGCTGCTTTGTTTAGCAGGCAGATTGTGTGGAAACTTATTCTGTGGGCTGCAATTATATTACCAATGCTGCAAGTCGGCGCTTCGGCAAAATGTAGCGCCAATTTCGACGCTCACGTTTCTCCGCCGTCTCCCTCTGCCGTGCTGCCAATCAGTGCGAAACCCGAGTCCCGCCAGTGGTAAGCGCTGCTGGCACACCTGGCCGCGCACGCAGATCAATTATCGTTGAAAAACTCTTCGCTCGCACCGCCACTCGAACTCGCAGATGCGCAGTCGGGCGCGCAGTCGGCCATGCACTCGCGACTTTCGCCGGAACACAGCGGGGGGATTCTCGCTGTCGCGAGTACCTTTTACACGGCGGGTCGCACCGCCTGCATGAAACTCGCGCACAGTAGCCGGTCACAACGTACAGTGGCCGTGAAGACGTCTCGCACCACCGGCTCGAAGCCCGCTATAAGCGGCCGGGGTCCTTATAAAAGCTAATCCATTATGCATTTGCCCCAGCTCGCAGAGCCAGGGGGGGAGGCCGGTACCGTCGTGAAGCGGAGTTGCTGCGTCTGAAGGGTGTCTCGACGCGCGCGATGTTTAAGTGGGTCCAATGTAACATTATTTTTGGTGGCGGTGGTTGTAAGACAACTTGAGAGACTTGCACGAACAGTTTCGTTGAGCGGCCAGGTGCCTTTAATGCGTCACACGTTTGCCGCTGTTTTTTGGTGCGAAGGAGAGGAGGTCAGCGCCGATGCAAAGCGGAGTCCCTTTTCCCGATGAGTCTACAATACGCGGCCAGGTTTCCTGTAGGTGGGTCCATTGTAGTTTTGTTGCCGGTGGTTGTTCGTGGTGGTGGGGGGTCACACACCGGTGCGCGATGACGGTGCAGCAGCGGCAGCCGGTGGGCGCCGCCCAGAGCGTGGTCGAGCGGACGGGCGCCCCGCGGTGGCTTTGTTGCGCGCGCGCGGGCAAAACCGGTGCTTGGCGGGGGATGACGTCAGCTGGACGCCACGAACGCCTTCCCCCCCTCGTACCCCTTAGTCCCCCCTCCCCTCTCCGGCAGAGGCAGCGCCGCTCGCGGGGGAACAATGCGCTAGGCGTCGTCTCGGCCGGCGTCGTTCCGCGCTGTGTCCCCGTGCCACGATCATGATGACGCCGCCGATGGCCGTGTGCTCCGCGCTGCTCCTCGCCATCGTCGCCGCGCTAGGAGCGGCCGAGAACGTGCTGGATGCCATACGCAACGACGGCGAGCTGTCCTCGGTAAGTAGACCGGTTGCTTCGCGCGCCTTGGCAGTGCGCGCGCGCGACCAGTTTGGCGCCATGTTCTGTGGACCCCATGCATGGGCGAGCCGTCATGGCGCCGGTCGATCGAAACCGCCGCAGCGGCCCGTGCGCGCAGCCCGGCAGCGCCGCCCATTCCGGTCTTTCCATGCCGACCCGAACGAGCCGGCCCGAGCGAGCGAGCCGTGAATGGGGCGCGCAATTGACCGCACAAAGGAGGAACCCTCTGCAGGGCCGGAAGAAGCGCTTCGGGTCGTCGGCTCCTTCGAGCAAAGCAGGCACCGACGCCGCCGTCACAGTGCGCGCGGACACACTCGCCCCATGGGGTGGGGTCGCCTCTTCGCCGGCAACGGCTTCCATCACCGTGGTCAGGCTGCTTATCCTGCCTTTCTGGAAGCAGCGCGACATGTGGGGCAGGAACGAGTCCCTTGCAGTGCGGGGCGTGTGGGGTTCGTCCGCGCGCATCTACCGAGTCAGTATGCACAGCGTGCCGAATGCCGAGGCGAATCTGCCAAAGATGCGCCGCCTGATGACTCCTCCTTGGCGCACGAGACACGCCGCCGAAACGGACGTTACGTGAAGCGGCCGCCACGGTAGCATTCGCCGTGGGGCGGGGCTACAAGCCCTTTCGCCGGAGAATCGCTCCGTGCGGGCCTAATCTCCGACCGTTGCGGATGCCCTCCACAAGCACTTCCACCGTAGCGTCTCGGATTTCAGCGTGACGCACGGGCGAGCCTTTATTCTCGGTGCTACAGCACGGGAACCGTCGCGGAGTTGCCGATAGAAAATGCGAAGCGGCGAGCGTTAATAGTTCAGCATGAAATGGGCAGGCGTGCCCCGTCTCTGCCAAAAAGAAAACTGCAGACAGCGTCTCGCAGGCATATAATGTTTCAAACGAGGATGACGCTGCAGAAAACTGTGAACGCTGACAAGCCGTCTAATGCCGGATGAGTCACGACGTTTCGTATCCCCCACTAACGTGGTTCTCTAACCGTCGTGGTGGAAGGGCGGTGCTGCTTGCATCGAAAGTGGCTGCCTGTCGTCAGGAGCGGTCGTTTGTGTACCGGTAGTGCATCTCTTTTTCCTTATTTACAACGCTTAGCTCGTGCCTATGCATGCAAACAGGTTCTCATGGAGCGGCACGTGCTTTCATTGACGCCGCGTGTCTGCGGAAGTCTCACCCTCTCGACGCGTCGGCGTGTTGCCTGTTTGGGGCGCGTTTTTACACTACGGGATTTCTCTTTCTCATATTCGATTCTCGACAGACAGATGAGTCGTCGCTTGAGAACCTGATGCGTCACTCAAACGCCAGCGATGCTCCGTGGCTGGTCGCTCGGGCGTTCTGCTACGCACTGGCCGACCAGAAAAAATAGGCGAGGAAAGCGAGCATTCGGCGCTGGCAAACAGCGATGAGGAAATCGTCCGCGCAGTCACTTTCTTGGGAAAACCACTGTCGTTAGCCTTTCTCTCTCTCTCTCTCTTTTACCTTTTCCTTAAGGCAAATTTGGGTGCGTACAAGAATAGCATCGACGTCAATATTGAGAAACAGTCCATGTATGCCTATTTTCACAGCTATCGGCAACGTGTTTTGTTTGTAAGCGGTATTTTTTTAGGTCTGAGTGGCATAACATGGGATGCGTTTCACCATAACTGTAAAGTGGGCGTGGCATGATGTATGCTGCGATCAGTTACTCCGTCTTAATAAGCAGCAGTGTTAAGTTCTTGTCCATGCGCTGTTTTCATGCCAGTTGCAATTTGTTTTTACGGGGCGTCCTGATGCATTTTCGTTGGGAGGCAGAAGACTGTGCTTTGCTGTTGAGTACTTCAACCATAGCTGGCTAAGCTGTGGGCAATCCAGATACTTTCTTTTTACAGGCGTTCATTTTGGTGGTGGTGGTGGTGATGTTGAAGCAGGCGGGGATAGCTGGCAATTGTTCCGCCTGATCCTCCTTCGAGTTGAGATCAGCGTTGTGTCACCAGGTGTCGATGAGCCCCGTGTCGCGCAAGAAGGCTGTCAGCACTCGTTGCGCTCTCTTCCTGAATGCCGCGTGCCCTCCGGGGAAAACAACGTCTTCAAAGGTCCTGTGCGTAAGACCGCACTTTTGTAGGTTATCGACCATCGCTTTTCATGCTGTGTCAAATTGCGGGCATCGCCAAATGAAATGTTCGATGTCGCCAATGTCACCACAGAAAACACAGAGTGGGGAAGCGCGAAGCCCAGTCTTGAATAACCAAGCTGGGGTGTACGCGGAGTCGGTCCTGATGCGGTACAAAAGCGTCGCTTGTTCGCGTGTAAATCCATGAGTCACACAGGATTCGTGTGAATTCTTGTGCATCTCTCTATAGTGAAGGCGGATGGCACCCTTAGGGTTTTGAAAAGCTTTTGGAGCTTTCACTTTTGGGACACATGTCAGCGCCAGGCGTGCAAGGGCGTCAGCTTCCTCGTTTCCATCAATTCCTACATGTGATGGAATCCACTGAAACCTTATGTTAAATCCTTTGCTCGTTAGGTCGTCAATCAGTGCCAGAGACTGCCTTGTAAATTTCTCTAGAGGTAGGCCCCGATGTAATCTCTGTAATGCTGACTTGGAATCCGTCAGCACCACGACATCTCGTGCAGAAAAGGCCCGTAGTTTCCGCAAAGCCGCGGTGATTGCGGCGCTTTCTACTGTTGTAGAGGAAACTACGCGATCCAGTCGGTCAGACTATGACACACCAAGGGATGGTATGCAGAATGCCGCTGCACAGCTATCTGTTTGTGCGCACACCGAACCGTCTGCGTACACTTGTAGATGGCTTTGAAACACAGTGCTCAAGTGGTCCAGCACAACAAACTTTGCTTCGGCAGTTGAAATGGTGCGTTTCGTCATTTACGTTCATTTACAATACTTCATTTTACGTATCGACATTAAACGTCTATAGCCAAGCCTCTAACACAGTATGAACTATAATTAAGTGCGAGGCACCGCAGAGTAACCGATTATAAAGCGCCATTAAAAGTAGCTTATAAATTGACTTTAAATCCTTTGGTTTACCGATTTCGTACGCCAATACAGTGCCAATTTCGACACAATATTAATTAAAAATTTCGTCCCAGTTCAGACAGATTCCTGTTCTTTGTTTTGTTGAACTACTACAGCGTGCTGCTTTCTTCTAACTTATGTTTACATTTCGCGCCATGTGTCTTCTCGGTTCTTGTTGTGACCTACGCATATTAACTGTCCTTTTCAATTTCTTGACTTCAGTATAATTATATTCACCTAAATTTTCCAAAAATATCTTGAAAAGTTTTTCGGAAGACCGGGCTGAGAAAATTTTCTGTACTCGGATTGTCTAAAAACATACGAAATGATAAGCTTTTTCTCGCACCTACCTCCCGCATAAGAAATTGAGCATTTCTTCTTTCTTTTTCATATCAATCAAAGGAAACAACAAAAACACTGTGATTGCAGCCCACGCGTATAGTGACTGGTTTCAAACCTGTTCGGCGTTCCGATGTGCCTCGCCTGTTCAATTAATTTGAGCTCTTTTTAGAGTCTTCTCTCCTTGAGTGTGTGAGCATTCATTATTAATTCTATTTTATTATGTTTAACCTTCGAGAACGACGCAGATACTACGAGATCCGCCACAGTGGAGGACACTTTCGATTACGTGCGCCCACCACCTGGTACTACACAGTGGCGTTTGTGCATTCCGCCCTCATCGGAATACGGACGCAGAGGCCGGGAATCGAACCCGCTACGTCTTGCTCAGCAGCAGTACGTCATAGCCAATGACCAACCTCGGCTGCTCTCTATATATGAGTGCGTCTTCCACGCAGATTATAGTGTCCCGAGCGTGATTGACGTCTGTCGCTGGCATCACCGCAATTATAACTTCCCGCTCGGAGCACTGAACCCTTGTGTGCCGTGACGCAACGCGGCTAAGGAATGAAACGCTTCCATCGATCCCCTTTAGCTTTCACCTACCCACCGAACAGGTACACATTCTGCTGTGACGTAACATGGTTGTGCAATTCATACCGCAGCAACAGCGGCTAGCTATGCCTCGCGGCAACGACGGACACTCAACACGCGCGGCCAGTGTCGGCGCAGGGCTTGCAACACCGGGACGTCCCTTCGCACGTGCGCTAGCGAGTCTCCGTGCGCATTTGCAGCGAGCAACTGAGCGACGGTACGTCGGCTCGAAGGAGTCACGGAAATGGTTTTCAGATTGCTCTTAGTTGCGGCCTTCTCGAACTTGGCAGGCGTATAGAGGCTGCCTTGAAGGAAGCGTGTCGCCAGTGTACTGGTACGACATTTCTATACCCAGAGTAATGTGCAAACTCAGATCAGCTGCCGCTCTTTTTGTTTTATTCTTGCGATTTTTCTTTCTCTCCTCACCGCTTTTGTATATATAGTAAGCAGACAACACCGCTATTTTATGGCTTCAAATGAATTTTCGATTAAGAATATCCTCTAAAGTTTCCCATCGAATAATATAAGTTGGCAGGACTATTTTGAAAATTTGCCCTCACGTATCAACCTTGTTTTAGGGGGGACCCGCCGTGGTTGCTCAGTGGCTATGGTGTTGGGCTGCTGAGCACGAGGTCGCGGGATCGAATCCCGGCCACGGCGGCCGCATTTCGATGGGGGCGAAATGCGAAAACACCCGTGTGCTTAGATTTAGGTGCACGTTAAAGAACCCCAGGTGGTCAAAATTTCCGGAGTCCTCCACTATGGCGTGCCTCATAATCAGAAAGTGGTTTTGGCACGTAAAACCCCAAATATTATTATTATTATTATTATTGTTTTAGGGTGCACCTCTTAGGCGCTCGTTCCTGTGGCGAAAGTCGGCGTAACCGAGCGAATGAGCACAACACGGAAGAATGAAAGACACGAGCCGCGAACGGCGGAGACCAATGAGAGCAGCCCCTTCAGTGGCGTGCGCACGGGAAACTGGTGTCATGCGGACCCGCCCTACCGTTCCATGCGTACTCGTATCTGGTCTCAGCCGGAACGCTCGTTTCGTATAGTACCGCCTGCTCGCGTCGGCTTTCGCTCACGCTTGTTTGGTTAGCTTGGATTAGTCTTGTTCGCGCTTGTTTCGATTGTCATGGTTTGCGATTGTTTTGCGATCTGATTGTATGCACGACGCGAACTATGTAGTATACTTTCTGGAAGCGACGCGGCACCAGCGATTACACTGGAACCTTCGACGAGTCATCTATAAAAGCCGACGCGCTTAACCCGCAGATCAAATTTTCGACGATTGCCGATTCTGCTACGTGTCTCGCTCAGATTCTTTGCGTTAACATATCGCGAAATAAAAACACGTATAGAGCTGCGCTCAAATTTCGCATTAGGGAGTGTCATAATCGTCGGTGAATTGTTTCGGGACAAGCCATTATTCAGAATGTGAAGTTGCTCAGAAATGGTTTGGAATAGTCGTATTTTCCCAGCAGCGCGTAATCCTTCGTTTGCCTCGTTATCGCCTAACGTTACGGTTTTCTCATTTTCTTTCATGTTCACGCCAGGGTTAATTATTGCTGTGTTGTAAACTCGGTTATTTGTTGAAATATATTTATTGGGAAATTCCAGAGTTCAGTATAGAATAGCTTGCCTTGAAGAAGAGTGTTGGTGGGGTAGCCCGTTACGTTACATTCGTGGACAAATATGTGTGGCAATGAAGGGAAAGCTACGGAGGCAAAGTGCGCACAAGCGAGAGCGATTCTGAAAAGATCGAGTCCCGCACTCGCTGCCCCTTAGTTTAAGATGGGGAAGAAAAAGCACAATATCCTTATTTACAACCGCTAAATAAGACAAAACACACCATTGAGTGCTGAAGTTGACTTATTTTGCGACTTTTCCCTTCCGCGTACGGGCAAACGGGAAACCGCCGCACGCGGAAGCTGCGTCGATTCCAGCCTCTGTTCCGAGAAACCGAAAGCGCTGCCGAACGCTGCCGGACTACTAGGCGCAGTAACACACGTACAGAAGCTCCGCCTCCTAGATTTTCTTTCCATCGGAAGTTGCATGCGAATATAGTCTGGTCTTGAAAGTCGGAAATTAACAGTTGCTACATGCTAACGCCCGTTTAGGTTAGTTTATTTTTCTTACGCGTAGGAATAAGCCACGAAAGCTCGTAATGGTTCCTTAGTATACCAAGATGACTATAACTTCCTATCTATGCCCATAGCGTTCTGTACTATGCCTCTTACAGCTACCCTAACTTCGCGAAGCTATAGATCAGGCACTTAGTCGAGGTTGTTTTCTCTGTGGTTCTATAATTACTCAGGTTAGTGCAGAATTTCATTTTCTGGTCTGTGGTGGATTGTGGGTCCGTATTCCCAAAAAGCTCTCACGCTAGAATTGTTCGTAAGACCAAATTTCAGTCTATGCTGATGCTGTACATACAATTAACGAAGGCGGCTGGCCAATAGCAGAGAGCACTTACGAACAAAAAGCTTTGTTAATTCAACTCCTGATTAATGGATTCTGTCTTAACGTATTGACATTTGGTTCTTAAACAGGCATGAATTCAGTGGAAATTCCTCCTGCCTGAATATAAAATGCACTCGCTACGACACTTTTATCAGCCATAATGGGCGATTTCATAGAGATGTTTACAAGGATTATTTTGGACAGGAAGCGCATATATGTTATGAACGACTATGTTCTTTCTTCCTTTTGCCCTTGTACCGAGCATGTTTGTTTTGACATGGCTGTGGTAAATCTTGGCAGTCAATCCGCATAATTATACAAGGGGGGGGGGGGAGCCTCACGCCTGCAGCCTGTCTGGCGTAGGTAGGTAATGCGGTAATGTCGACGCCCAAGGGTCCGAAGCCGATGGTGGCTCATTACGCATACCCATGTAAAAAAAGTAGAAAAAGAAGGAAGCGAAAGGCCAACAATAATCGCTGTCGTCCCAAACACACGCCTACTCATTGCCTACTCATTGCCTACTCATTGAGCCTTTCGGCAGTCTGCCTTTCTTTTTATTGTGCAGCTAGACCGTTGGGGCCATATTGGAAGCAGGCACTTGTTACCGGAATATCACAAATACGGCAGGTCCTATTTAAGGTAGACAATATATAGAAATACTTTAAAATTCCTAATATGGATAAGTTTCTGCGCTCAGAAGCCTACGCACGCGTTTGTGCGGATTACGCCTCTGTCTCTCCCTTTTCCTTCTTCATCTCTGATTGCAAGTTCACAACCTCAGCTTCTTTGTTTGCAATATATACATATCCTGCTTAACGATAAATCATCGCGCGATGTGTGACAAGTACTGGTGGCCTCTACTTGTGTTGAATATCTCGAAGCAACTTGGGATAGGATAGCTGCGATACACATAGTGCACAACGCTGTGGGTTTAGATTGCAATGGAAGTTATAGTTATCATGGTATACTGACAGGGCTTGATGAGACGCCGTGATGGAGGACACTGCATTGGTACCGACCACCTGGTATTTGGATCCGACTGCGGGTACGATCTGTTGGGACCTCGGCGCTGACGCCCGTGGTTGTACCTGGGTCGCAAGCCCCAAGGGTAGCGTTGGCCTGGCGGCCTGGGGTACAACTGCAAGCATCCGAAGGTCCCGGCAAAGCATGAGTCGACAGGTAACAACGAAACAACTTGTTTATTTTAACATCGCAAAGAGTTGGCGGTCAGGTTTGACCGAAGTAGAGAGACGGGAGAGCACTTCACTCAACGGAAGAAATCGGAGCCCTCCTCTGGCGTCCGGGGGCAGCTGTTTTTATACTCTCGCAGTTGAGGGCAAGAAGGAACCCCTCAAAAGACGAGCACGTGAATGTACAATGGGCTAATGGTGACGCACACTGTCGTAGCGATGCCGTAGCACCATGTCGTGGCGCTGCGCACGATCTCGTAGCACCTGGTCGTGGCGCTGCGCAGCACACTGTCGTGGCGCTGCGCAGCATACTGTCGTGGCGCTGCCGGTCGGACACAATGACTGTAACGAGAAGATGGTCCCTGCTTTGGCATCGCCTGTTTCGGGCACAATGACTGGAACGAGATCCCTGCTTTGGCATCGCCTGTTTCGGGCCCAATAACTGGAAGGAGATCCCTGCTTTGGCCTCGCCTGTTTCGGGCACAATGACTGGAACGAAATCCCTAGGCGGTCGCATCGCCGCAGACGCGCCTGGAAACACCTGGCGATGAGTGTTGCGGTGACGACGATCGGGCCAAAATGTCCGCCGCCCCGCCGCCGTCGCGCCGGCAAAACCACGTGTCGCAGGCGAAACGCAACAGACCGCCCCGCCGGGGAAAGGAGATCCCGATGGACAGGGGACTGCATCCGCTGTCCGGAGGGATGTCGCTCGATGATGCTCATAACCGAAGTCGGGCGTCCCTTGACGTTTCTTGAGCGCAGCGCACAGAGAAGGCCTCGTTCTCTCGTTCAGGTTCGCACGGGACACTGCAAAGTGACTTCGGGAGAGTTCACATTTTTGTTCTCGTTCCCGGCAAGCGTTAGAACTACGCTGAAAACTCAACCGCTCAGTCAGCAAGCACGGCACAACCCTCACTAAGCCCTGCCAGGCTCTTTCCCCTTTTTATACCACTGCCTAGTTCCTTACAGTAGTCTAGCATCACTCAGAACGCGTCCACAAATTGAAAAATTGCACTAGAAAGCATATCATCACTTTGAAACACTAAACAAAAGCAATATGTTAAAAAAAATCCTGCCTCAGGAAGAAAAACATCAGTAACAAACAATTTTGAGGCTGATTCCTACGTTAGGGGCTTCGACTTAAGCCATCGGCGTTACCGTTGAGACTCCCCTTTTTGTAACGCACCTCAAAGGAATATTGTTGTAAAGCGAGGCTCCAGCGCAGGAGGCGGCCATTTTTGGGAGAGATGGTCTGCAGCCATTGGAGAGGGCAGTGATCTGTCTCAATGATAAACCTCGAGCCGGCTAGATAGCATGACAATTTCTGAACGGCCCACACGAGACATGCACACTCTTTTTCGGTGGCGCTATACGCCTGCTCACGACTGGTCAGCTTACGACTAGCATACAGGACGGGGTGTTCTACTTCTCCATTTTCCCGTTGGCATAGTACAACGCCCATGCCTCGCTCACTAGCATCGCACTGAACAATGAACCCTTTTGTATAGTCTGGCGATCGTAGCACAGGCTGGCTTGTTAGGGCACTCTTTAGGGCGCTAAAAGCTCTTTCCTTTGTCTCGTCCCAGACGACTGTTTGAGGCTCTGTCTTTCTTAGAGCATCCGTCAGGGGAGCCGCGATATCAGAGTACCTAGGGATGTACCTCTGATAGTAGCCGGCGACACCTAAGAACGACCGAATATCGGTCTTTGTGCGCGGTTGCGGAAAGTCTCGCACAGCGGCCACTTTTATTTCAGAGGGGCGGCGACGACCCTGACCAATCACGTGACCGAGGTAGACAACCTCGGCCTGTGCTAACTGGCACTTAGGAGCCTTTACTGTCAAGCCTGCTTCGCGCAGGCGGGTTAGCACTGCCCGCAAGTGTGTCATATGCTCAGACCAGGATGCGGAGAATATCGCTACGTCGTCTAGATACGGTAAAGCGAATTCTTGCTGTCCCCGCAACACTTTATCCATGAGACTTGAAAAACAGTATGGCGCGTTCTTCAAACCAAAACTCAACACTTTAGGACGGAATGTTCCCATTGGTGAAATGAACGCCGCATACCTACTAGCCTCTTCTGTAAGTGGAACCTGCCAATAACCCCTGACAAGATCTAGGGTGGAAATAAACTGAGCGCTACTAACTTTCTCAAGGCGCTCCTCGATGTTAGGGATCGGATAAATTTGATCCTTAGTGATGGAATTAAGCCTGCGGTAGTCGACGCAAGGACGAGGTTCCTTGCCCGGTACCTCAACTAAAATCAAAGGGGAGGTATAATCACTCTCACCTGCCTCAATAACACCGAGCTGTAGCATTTTCTTTACCTCAGCCTCCATAATATCGCTCTGGCGGGGTGACACCCGATACGCCTTGGATCGTACTGGCTCTGTGGAGGTAAGTTCTATATCATGAGTAAGTACAGAAGTCCTACCAGGCCTCTCAGAGAACAGACCTTGAAACTCTTGTAATAGCTGGTGTAGTTCGGTTTTCTGCTCAGGCGACAGCGGTGCTTTACTGATAAGGTCACTAATGACTTGACCGGTGTCTTCCCTGTTCGTCACTGAGCCTAGTCCCGGAAGCTCGACCGGAAGCTCTTCAGGAACGTTTACCATCATGCACACCACTGCTTCCCTTTGTCTATAAGGTTTGAGCAGATTACAGTGGTAAACTTGCTGTGCTTTCCGCTTTCCTGGCAGACTTACCACGTAGTTAACGTCCGACAGTTTCTGAACAATTCGCGCTGGGCCCTCCCACTGCACGTCTAGTTTGTTGTTTAGCGATGTGCGCAATATCATGACCTCATCGCCAACCTCAAAACGACGGGCCCTGGCTGTCCGATCATAATAAACCTTGGCCCTCTGCTGGGCCTTTGTCATTGCTTCACCTGACAACTCCTGTGCCCTTCTTAAGCGTTCGAGGAGCTTAAGCACGTACTCCACCACGACTGGGTCGTCGCCCCTACCTTCCCATGATTCTCGAAGCATGCGAAGCGGAGATCGAAGCGAGCGACCGTACACCAGTTCAGCTGGCGAAAACCCCGTAGCCGCATGCGGCGCGGTCCTTAAAGCAAACATCACCCCAGGCAGACACAGCTCCCAGTCAGTTTGATGTTCAAAACACAAGGCTCTCAACACGCGCTTCATGACGGAGTGGAGCTTCTCAACGGAATTCGACTGTGGGTGGTACACTGAGCTGTGTAGCAGCTTTACCCCACACCTTTCGAGAAAAGTTGTCGTCAAAGCGCTAGTAAACACTGTGCCCTGATCTGATTGAATTTCTGCAGGAAAACCAACTCGCGCAAATATGGACAGTAGTGCATTAACTATCTCAACTGAGCTGAGTTCTTTAAGCGGCACTGCTTCAGGGAACTTTGTCGCTGGGCAGATCACAGTCAAAATGTGTCTGTACCCCGTGGCTGTTACCGGCAGAGGTCCCACTGTATCAATAACGAGCCGTCTAAAAGGCTCCGTAATGATAGGTACCAATTTCAACGGCGCCCTCGATTTGTCCCCTGGTTTGCCCACCCGCTGACAAGTGTCACATGTCCTCACGAAATGGTCTGCGTCCCGAAAACACCCTGGCCAATAGTACTCTTGCAAGAGACGGTCCTTAGTTTTCTTAACTCCTAGGTGTCCGGACCACGAACCCCCATGTGACAAGCGCAACAGATCCTGACGATAGCATTGAGGCACGACCAGCTGATCGAACTCCACTCCTCGGCGGTCTAGATACTTCCGGTACAGGACTCCACCTCTTTCCACAAAACGCGCAGTTTTCCTGGCGATACCTTCTTTGACATTGCAGCGCACGTTTTCCAGGCTGCCATCCTTTTTTTGCTCGGCTATCAAAGCCGTCCGGCTGACTTTTAGCAACCTATCAAGTCCGTCTGACGTAGGCGCGATGAGCAAATCAGTAGATAGCTCTTCTAACTTTCCCGCGTCGGGATTTTCCTCTCCAGTATCTGGCGCCTTTAACGTTACAGACTCTAGTTTATTCAGTTCGGGCGTGCTCTGAATATCAGCTTGCTGCGCCTCTGACCCTTTTTCGTTGTTTGATAACGTTGGCCCCGCAACTACCGCCTTTGCAGCGAGCTCCCGAACCTTCGATCTGGTTAAGGCCTGAACACTAGCTTCACCAAACAAAAGCCCCTTCTCGCGCAGGAGGTGATCGGACCTGTTTGAAAATAGGTACGGGTACTGGGGTGGCAGCATAGATGACACTGCCGCCTCCGTCTCAAGCGCTCCGAAAGGTCCTTCAATAAGCACTTTTGCTACCGGCAGACACACGCTATGAGCTTCCACGGCTTGCTTGATCCACGCGCACTCGCCCGTGAACATATGGGGTTCTACGTAAGACGGGTGAACTACATCCATCGTAGCTGCGGAATCGCGAAGCACTCGGCACTCTTTCCCGTTTACGAGGAGGTCTCGCATGTAAGGCTCAAGAAGCTTCATGTTCTCGTCAGTGCTGCCTATTGAAAAAAACACAACTTTTGGTGTTGTTTCCGGACACTGCGCCGAAAAGTGACCCGGCTTCTGGCACGTATAACAAACGCCCGCTCGCCTCATCTCGAACCGCTTTCTGCGTTCGGCTTCGGCTGCCGTCTCTTTACGTTTGGTCGGATTGCTTTCACTCGCATCCTCACTACGCGTGTCCCCCTTAAATCTCATGGGCGTGAACCTTGGCCTCTCAGACTTGGAGCCAAATTCACCCTTTTGACCGTCCTTAGCTCCGCGAGCTCGACGCGTCACAAACTCCTCGGCTAGCTCAGCGGCTCTAGCCACCGTACTCACGTCTGGCCTATCCAAGACCCAGTATCGCACGTTCACCGGTAACCGACTATAAAACTGTTCTAGCCCGAAACACTGCAGAACTTTATCGTGGTCACCAAACGCTTTCTCTTCTTTGAGCCACTCCTGCATGTTCGACATAAGCCTATACGCAAACTCTGTATATGACTCACTTTTGCCTTTCTCATTTTCCCGAAACTTCCGACGGAACGCTTCCGCAGACAGCCGGTACTTTTTTAGCAGACTCGATTTTACTTTGTCGAAATCCTCTGCTTCCTCTCTATCCAAGCGAGCGACTACGTCGGCCGCCTCGCCGGGTAACAAAGTGAGCAAGCGCTGTGGCCACGTTTCCCGAGAGAACCCCTGCTTCTCGCACGTTCGCTCAAAGTTAACCAGGAACAAACCAATGTCCTCTCCAAGCTTAAACGGCCGCATCAGGTCAGTCATTTTGAACCATACGCGTTCTCCTGCACCGTGTGCCTGACTTCCATTACGAGCGCGTTCCATCTCTACCTCGAGACGCTTCATTTCCAAAGCGTGTTCGCGCTCTTCTTTTTCTTTCTGCTCTTTAAGTTCGCGCTCCTGTCTTTTTGACCTCTCCTCAATAGTCTCAAGGCATTCCGACAGCTCGTCATCCTCAGCCTCTAACTCAAGAATAGCCGTTATCAGTTCCGGTTTTCTGAGTTTGTCCGAGACATCCAGACCCAACTCTCTTGCAAGCTCCAACAATTTCGGTTTGCGCAACGACTTCAAATCCATGGCTGCTCTGAATGCTGCTTTTTCTACTGCTTACTATTGTCTTGCCGCAAACTAACCCGGCAGCAACGACAACCACAATTACCAGCTCTGTTTCTGACACTAACAAAAAGCCTGGCAAAGCTCAGTAGAAGAAAGTCCCGCACTCACCAAACCTCGCAGGCAGGAATTCCGCGCAGTCGTTCCGCTGCAGGCAACCAGTCGTCACACAGGGCTCGTTGCACTGCTCCCGGATCGTCGTTGAGCTGCTCAGCATACAGTCAACTGCATCTCTTCGCTGCTGGCCTCCGTTGTCGCGATCTCGCCGCTGGCAGACCGTTGTTTGAAGTCGTAGGCGATCTCACCGCTGGCAACCAGATATTTGGATCCGACTGCGGGTACGATCTGTTGGGACCTCGGCGCTGACGCCCGTGGTTGTACCTGGGTCGCAAGCCCCAAGGGTAGCGTTGGCCTGGCGGCCTGGGGTACAACTGCAAGCATCCGAAGGTCCCGGCAAAGCATGAGTCGACAGGTAACAACGAAACAACTTGTTTATTTTAACATCGCAAAGAGTTGGCGGTCAGGTTTGACCGAAGTAGAGAGACGGGAGAGCACTTCACTCAACGGAAGAAATCGGAGCCCTCCTCTGGCGTCCGGGGGCAGCTGTTTTTATACTCTCGCAGTTGAGGGCAAGAAGGAACCCCTCAAAAGACGAGCACGTGAATGTACAATGGGCTAATGGTGACGCACACTGTCGTAGCGATGCCGTAGCACCATGTCGTGGCGCTGCGCACGATCTCGTAGCACCTGGTCGTGGCGCTGCGCAGCACACTGTCGTGGCGCTGCGCAGCATACTGTCGTGGCGCTGCCGGTCGGACACAATGACTGTAACGAGAAGATGGTCCCTGCTTTGGCATCGCCTGTTTCGGGCACAATGACTGGAACGAGATCCCTGCTTTGGCATCGCCTGTTTCGGGCCCAATAACTGGAAGGAGATCCCTGCTTTGGCCTCGCCTGTTTCGGGCACAATGACTGGAACGAAATCCCTAGGCGGTCGCATCGCCGCAGACGCGCCTGGAAACACCTGGCGATGAGTGTTGCGGTGACGACGATCGGGCCAAAATGTCCGCCGCCCCGCCGCCGTCGCGCCGGCAAAACCACGTGTCGCAGGCGAAACGCAACACTGGGCTTCCGTAATGTGCGCCCAAAAACACAGCGCACGAGATATGTTGCACTCCGCCCCCATCCGAACGCGGCTGCGAATCCAACGCGCGACATCACGCTTAACAACAGCTAGAACGCCATGTAGGCACTGAACCAACACGGCGGGCGCTGAAGATAACGCGAGTGACACTGTAGCGCCGCCGTGACCGACGCATCGGTCGCTAGAACCGTGCACGTTGAGTGGGGGACCAATTCTGAGAAAGCCACATTGCGGACGACACGCGGCACAGTACGCACACAATGTAGCGCTTCGTGTGTGTCGTCGGCGCATCAGCACCTGCTCCGTTTTAAAAATCACCGACATCCTAACGCCGTGTCCCACAGCAAGAACTGCTTGACATTTGTGCCTTTCTTTTTTTATTTTATTTATTTTTTTTTGCCGCCAGTGTGTTTGTTTACATTTGGTCCGAGAACACCCATGTACTTACATTTGGGGCACGTTAAGAAACCCCGGGTGGTCCAAATTTTCGGAGCCCCCCAGTACGACATGCCTCATAAGGAAGGAGAAAGTGGTTTTGGCACGTAAAACCCCTAATTTTTTTTTACATTTGGTTCTTGAATTTAAAGCATAACAGTCACCGCAGTGGGGGTCGTTCTCCCTTCTGGCTCAATATCGCCCCAGGGTGGCGTTGGTTAGCAGCATTGATTTGGAAGATTTCGCGGCGTTGCATATCTAAATTTTCCTTGCTACAATCAAACTACCTACATGTTATTCCGCATGAACAGGGACATGTGAGTTGAAGAGATCCTGGAGACTGGTGGGAAAATGCAAAATAATGATAATAAATTGTGAAAGAACGTAGAAGCTATTAAGTAACTCAGCGTATGCTGAAATTGCCCAAATGCATCTTCCTCTTAGTGCTTTTTTTCTTCTTATTATTATTCCCTGTGGAGCAGTCAGAAAAACCAACTGCAGACGCCCGCATTCAGCCGATGCTTCTTTCTCGTTCCCCTTTACTTTCATTTTTTTTTTTTTGTGTGTGTGTGTGTGTGTGTGTTCGAGAGATGCAGCTCTTGTCCCTTGGCCAAGGGCGTATTCACCATGCGCACCACCATCGTGAGATGCGAAGACATCCTGTCCTTGTGCGTTTTCGCAACGTTGTCGCGGGGTCAGCGGCGCGCTTGCTCGCCCTACGCAGGCAGTGTCACTCCGGTCAGCGAGGCGTACGCGGCGCTTTATTTCGATACCTCTAAATTAACCATGAATTCTGGGGCCCCCCTTCGTTAGCGGGGGGCCAGAAAAAAAAAGGCAAATAAGAAAACATGTTTGTTACTTATCTACAAGGCGGATGTAATACTAAGAATGAAATTTAACGAGTATATTATGGAAGTACTGGGACAGACCGAATATTATATCGCGCAGCAGTGTTGCTCTATGAAACTTCCCACTGCATTTCGTCCACAGAATGTGTTACGCAGTTATAAGCAATGTTTTCGTGCTTTCCTCTCCAACTCTCTCGCCAGGTATGTGGAGTGGTTTCCAGATATTGAAACACATGGGGGTGATCATATTCCCACATCTCTAAACGTCAAAGGCTTGTCGTCTAGATCTGGTCCACGGAATACCATTCGGACGATTCAATGGGCCAACTTCAAATCTGATATGGAAGATGCCTGCCGCGACGGCCTACCCTCTGGATTAGAGCAAACAATTAAAAATACGATGCAAAACGCCACTCGCATGATGACAATCTCTTCCACACAAAACGACTTCGACATGGAATTAGAGCAACTTCGAGCACTTCGTCGCAGGGCAGAACGTCGATATCGGCGTACAAAATCAATCGATGACTTTAGGGCAGCCAGGAGGATGCAAAAGAATATTCAGCATCGTATGGATAGATTAGCGTCGGAACGTTGGAGAACGTTTTGCCAAACACTAGACCCCCGCAAGCCACTGTCTCGCAATTGGAAAACGGTGCAAGGTCTGCGTTGCTTTCCGGAACAGCGTTTTCCATTCAAGGCGCTCGCCCTTTTCCAGGGGCGGCAAGACATCGATGTCGCAGAAGATTTTTATGCGCGGATCGCAGACCAAGCGACTCGCCCACATCCTCCAGCCTGAGGTGACGTCCACAGTTCCCGTGATTGCTGCATGGACCTTCCTTTTACAATGGAGGAGCTCGAAGCGGCACTAGCTCTCTGCAGGCGCTCTTCATCTCCGGGTCCAGATGATGTATCATACCGAGCCTTGTGCTATCTCGGAGAATCCCCACGGAGAGAATGGCTGAGTCTTTACAACCCCTCATAGCAGGAGGGAAATGTTCCTGACGAATTGAATGGAAAGCCGCCTGATGCCACTCTTGAAGCAGGGCAAATCCCCACTAGAGCTCACCTCTTACCGCCCAATAGCGCTGGCCAGCTGTGTAGGAAAGGTAATGGAACGAATGATTCTCGGCCGCCTGGAACAGTACCTTGAACACTACAAGATTTATCCGAATTCCATGGCTGTTTCCGACGTGACCGCTCTTCCATCGACAATGTAGTTGATCTCGTTTCATATGTCCAGCACGAAAGGTCCCGTGAGCGTTTATCTGCAGCTTTATTCTAAGATGTGAAAAGCGCATACGATAAAGTATTACATGAGGTCATTCTCGACGCTCTTGCGACGGTTGGCCTAGGTGGTCGAGTCTTTTTGTGGATTGCAAGTTACCTATCTGCAAGATCATTCTTTGTGTTAACTGATGATGGCCCGACTATACGCGACGCTATACCAGTAGAGGCGTTCCTCAAGGCGGTTCTCTCAGCCCGACGCTACTCAACCTCGCTCTTGTTGGACTTGCTGAATACTTGCCAACTACCATCAAGATTTCAATATACGCAGACGACATTTGTGTCTGGACTTCGGCAGTTATACGTCCTCAGATACGTGCGCGGCTTCAAAGAGCGGCAACGTTGACAGCGAGCTTAAAAAAAAATTATGGGATTTTACGTGCCAAAACCACTTTCTGATTATGAGGCACGCCGTAGTGGAGGACTTCGGAAATTTCGACCACCTGGGGTTCTTTAACGTGCACCTAAATCTAAGCACACGGGTGTTTTCGCATTTCACCCCCATCAAAATGCGGCCGCCGTGGACGGGATTCGATCCCGCGACCTCGTGCTCAGCAGTCCAACACCATAGCCACTGAGCAACCACGGCGGGTGTTGACAGCGAGCTACTTGTGTAAACAAGGTCTCAGCATATCACCAGAAAAATGCGCATTAGTGGCATTTACTCGCAAACCAGTGACGCCTTATGTCATCTCAGTGAATGGGCGGACCATTTCCTATGTCAGAACCTACAGATTTCTTGACGTAATTATTGACCGAGACCTCTGTTGGAGACCGCACGTGGCCTACATGAAACGGCGCCTGACAACAACTACCCAGTTGTTTAAATACTTGACAGGAAAGACGTGGGGAATGTCAGTAGACGCAACGCTGAAACTCTACAGAGCTCTCTTTTTCGGTTTTTTAAGCTATAATCTACCTGTACTGAACAACACCTGCAAGACAAATATTCGTGTTCTGCAGGCCGCACAAGCTCAAGCACTCAGAGTTTGCCTTGGTTTGCCCAGATGCACGTCAACAGAGGCAACCATTGTGATTGCTCGGGACCATCCAATGCAAACTCACATTACGGTGGAAGCCCTGAGTACGCACATCAGACATTATGCACTTGCCCCCTTTCACCACCTTGCAACACTACCTTCAGAAACTGCAGGCACCAAGCATCATTCTCTAAAGCTATCGTCAAGTACAACGACAAACTTCCCTCGGGCTTCACCGCTGCATCTAAACCATCGATACCCCCCTGGTGTGTTATTTGCCCCACATTACATCTATGTATACCAGGAATCGGGCAAAAGTCTGAGCTGTCGTCGCCTGTGCTGAAACAACTGTCTCCGCTTCTTCTGCACGAGAGGTATGCGGATAGTGTACATATTTTTACTGATGGTCCACAAACATTTAGTGTTCGTCCGGTATTGTGGTTGTCCCAGCAAGAGTTATTACCATCAGTTTTAGGACTGACCACCCAACGACATCGACAGCTGCGGAACTAGCTGCTCTTCGCGCTGCACTTTGTTTCGTCAATCGGGAACCTCCTCGACAAGGGTCAATCTTCAGTGACTGAAAGGCAGCCCTACAATCTGTGCTATCAGCTCTGCGTCGCGGGCCATACGAACAGCTCGTATTCGATATTCGATGCCTTCTCCATATATCACATGAGAAAGGACACCACGTGATGTTTCACTGGCTGCCAAGTCACTGCGGCGTCATAGGAAACGAAGACGCCGATAATGCCGCTCGGGCAGCTCTTGAAGACACACAGGAAGAGGCCATACCACTTTCACGGTCCGACGCAGCCAGCAGACTTCGAGTGCTTGCACAGGAGATCACGCTCTCTCTATGGTGCACACCAAGCAGCCAGACCAGCCGGAGCTATCGTCAATACCACCTGCCCTCTTTGATGCATCTCTGTATGCCAACTGGACTCCGCCTAAGAGAGGGCACTCTGCTTTATCGCTTATGGCTAGGGGTGGCATTCACGAATTCTTACTCATTTCGCATTAAAATGGACGACAACGCTCTCTGCAATGCCTGTCTTTGCGAGGAGACGCTAGAACACATTCTGTGCGACTGTCCTGAATATAATGTTCAGAGACAGTCCCCCATGGCGTCTGTTCTACGCACCTTGCCAATAGACAGTTTGTCAGATGAAACGATTGTCACGTGTCGCCGACAGAAGACATCGCAGCTGAAGGCGACGAAGGGACTACTACTTCGGTTTTTGAAAGAGACGGGCTTGGACAAGCGGCTGTGACAGTGATGTCAGGTACCACGCAAGAGTGACGGACTGTAACTGACGATATGTGTGCTGTGCTATGTGCTCTCTCTTTCTCTCCTACCCATCTTTCATCCCCCCTCCCGCTCCCATGTGTAGGGTAGCAAACCTGTTGAGCTAAACTGGTTAACCTCTCTTCCTTTCCTTCTCCACTTTTTCCTTCCTTCCTCCTCCTTGCGGTTCACTCGTCTATGTCGTCAAGGCGGGCTTATTTATCACTTAATAAGGATTCTGTACAGCACAGACGACGCGGGCATGAGGAAAGAAACGGAAAGCACCACCGCTGACTTTCGACAACATGTACTGCTGAAAATAGAACACGCAGATATAAGACCACTGGCGCGTGACCTTCACAAGGGACAGTTTATAACAAATAACAAACGCATACATGACATTGGCGCAGTGGGAACACCTTGTTCGCGCTCTTGTAATCTGCCACTTGTGAAAGTCATGAAATATGACCCGCGTATTTAGAAGCTGCTCACGACACGCTTTAAATGTCATGGTAATGTTACCCTGCCCGCCCAAGACGCGTTGCGCGTTCCGCCGGCACCATTTGTGAACATGCTTGTCTAGGACACGCTGTCCAACGACTTTACGCTTACTGACCTTCTACACGTCTCGAAATATAACACGAGGCCTTTTCTGGCATTTTACGTTCACTGCTTCGTCGACAAGGATGTCTGACATTCTATGGCATCCGTGTAACTGCACCGTAAAACGTATAATTTAGGAAGCGGTAATTGGTGGACAAGCAGTCTTCAAGGTTGTGTAAAAGCAGCAGTCTGCTGTTAGAGGAAAACATTGACGTTCGTAGGAAAGCAGTAAAATGGACAGCCTGTTTGGGGCCGTTACAAGTCTATCAAATTGTAATTCAGGGTTATAAAGCTGCTCTGATGAAGGCAAAAAAGAAGAAGCAGAAGGGGAGATGGGGGAGGAGCTCTGGGACGAGCGTTTATCCATTCACCAGAAATGTGATCACATTGGTAACTAGACATGAAAGCCCGTGCTTTAATACCAGCAGTATTGACTACTGAAAGCTAGGTAGAGAATAGCTTGGGACACCTGACGACATATCTTTAGTTTGCGCCTGTCCCGATTCCGCATCCACGGATGAAAGAAAAATAAATAAATGGCCTCAGAATGACGTAAAACACATCTAACTCAACTGAGCATGCTTTACCCTCGTCACTTTAATGGCTCCAACTTATCAAACCTTCGGTGGCCGTGTGAACACGAATACACGAAGACGTTGTATAGATACGCACTTGCTCATTGCTGCATCATTGCTATATTTAGTAAGTATAGTGGCCAAGCAATCACACTACAGCAGATGGTCCATTAATTCACGCTACGTCAGCATTTGTGATTGCCCCTCTTTTACTGCAAAAGGTGCGGCTTTAAACCCTGTCTACGAGATGAAGATACCTTACATTCGCTGAAAGCCGCCTAAAGATGCTGCGGGGCATGCGAACACCTGTTGCGGGGATCAACAGCCTGAGCAGCTGTTTTTCTGAGCCAACCACGCCAAACAGCAACGAAAAAAAAAAACGAAGTCTTGTGCTGTGCTGTGCAGACTACCGAGGGGGGGGGGGGGCGCCTTTGTGGTAAAATTGGGGTAATACCTCAGATCGCCATCGTGTATACCGTACAGACTTACGGATGCCATTCAGGAGGTGAACATTGTTCTGAATGTCAGCACTCATATAATCCCTCATGGTCTCATTTCTCTATTTTTCCACTTAGAGTACATAATAGGCTCAAGGGATCTAAGGTCGGCTCTCTCTTTTTTTCCGCTTGTATGAATATCTTATCTTTTTCTCGCCATTCATATAAGGCCAAAGCACCATCGTCCATGCAACTGGATAACGTATGCAGCGAAAGACATTTCCAGATTTCCTTCGTCGACCTCTATAGCAGCCAGCTGTTGTGGCCGCGGCAATTGACTCGGTGCCAATTTTTACACGTGCTATCCATATTTACTAGCTCTGCCAAGTGACGGCGGTGATAACGCATGCGCTACAGATTGCCATAACTTTCACTTTCAACAGCGCTCGTGCATTTTTTTCTTTCTTTCTTCTTTTTTTGGTTCGGTATGTTCCTTTTTCTTCTCTTAAGTTGGCCACGACATGTCTTTATTTTTGTAGTACCTCCTGGCCGGTTTTGCCGATAGCAAAACCCGACAGCTATTGCGAGAAATGAAAACGAGGAAAACTAAAACTGGAACAACTTCACTCGGTATGAAAATTTCATTGGGGCCGAGGTGCAACTTACAAGCGCGTTTGAGGAAGTGCAATATTTTTTTTTTCTCGCACAGCCCTGTCAAGCATCGCTTCGAATGCCCCACAAATAGCTGAATCACGCTAGCTGTAGGAAGGCAATATTCCGCAATATGGGCGTCGCATCTTCTGTCAGTGTGCCATCGCCTCACGTTGTGCCGCTGTTTTGCATACACGTCTTTTATATCCTATCACTGAGTACGTAAATCTCCATTAAATTATTGGCGTTTGATGTCATCCGTGATCGAAGAGGCTTCGCAAACGTAGAGCAACTTTTTTAGCTCAGTGATACTAAGATAAAACTCAACAGCAACATGATTAATACTACTTCTTACTTACTTAGTGTTCAATTATGTTCGTTTAATTAATTTATTTATTTATTTATTTACTTATTTATTTTACATTGTATATTTGATATCTCCTTCAGAAAGCACTGTTTAAGACTGAGCAGTTACATCCTCACCGTCGCTAAGCAAGGCCCTTAAAGAAACGTTGTGCGTTCTTCCACCAAAGAGCGAGTGTAGTTCGTTGAATTCCGCACAACGAAAGCGCGTTGCAAGCTGTCGCTGAGTGGAATACTCCAGGAGAATAATACTCTTCATTTGCTGTAGCGTAGTGCTCCTTTATGTGTAACCATAGCGAATTGCCTGGGTTGGATGGCATCTCTTGCTCTCCGACGGGCCACCCCGACTCGAAGCCGTGCCCGGTCTCCTGGTAAGACCCGGCTGCCGGCGAGGCGCACCGATGCTGGTGGTCTTAACGTCATGTGTGATAAAAAATGCGAAAATGCCACAGGCATGGCATGGGCGCGGTTAGAGATATGGTACTGATTGAACAGTATGACGCCACATGCCATATACCTTTTGCGGGCTTTTCATGAAGTGTTAAACGTGGTTTTTAGTATTAGTTTCTGGACACTCTAGGCGGATGGCTGTCCATGTTGCCATTTTTCAGCGATTTGAAATCATCGTTAGAGCTGTTAAGGGTAGAGGCTTGGGCGAGCTGGTAATTAATGCAAAACGAGCCCAGCGCAAAAGACGGGTGCACTGAAAGAAAGGCACACCCGGCATTGACTTGCAGTGGTCACTGTTGGATTGTCGGAAGTCAGCGCCGTGTGCTTCTGTCTGTGTCCATATCTTCCACGCAGTGCTCGTCTTGCCACATATAAAATTCAGAAAAACCTTCATATCGAAACACCGCAATCCCCGTTTGGTGAAATTCTATATGGCACCACTCAGGGATTTATTTCTCCGTGTGTCGTGCTGCAGTGCCAACATTGATTGTAGGTTAAAAAAAACTTAAAGCATATAGGATTGTCTCATGGAGGAGCATGGGCGCTGGTGCTTCTTGTCATTTGTTGGCTTAAGCAAATAAATTACGTTAGCTTTAATGGAACTCGTTGCATTGAACATGTGTGAGCGAAAGGAAAGGAATGCCAATCAAGCTTCAACTTGGATGAGTTGTCTTGCTCGATGGCAACTCTTTACATATATAAAATAACGTGATTTTTTTTAAAGCGATGTGCGTGACTCTATCGACCTGTAGTTTGGACTAATGCTATTTTCTAGCACATCGCATTTTTAAGCGGTCTCAAGTAAACAAATAAGGAGACCTTCATGTCCGCTCTCTTTCAGCCTTCCGTTATTTCTAATAATGCTTATGGTTCTCATGAAGAAAAGTGCTCCACGATTCTGTGCGCATTTGGAAGATTGGTGATATGTTTAATTCTTTACACGAAAGTCGAAGCTGAACACAACATCGCTTCCTGGATAGCAAGGCTCGCTGTGCTGAGAATGAAAAAAGGGCTTTAACGTCGCCGCCTAATTATTTTTTTTCGAAGAAAATAAGGGACGTCTATTAAATTGATTGGTTTCTTAGGTTGAAGACGGCAAGATAACCTGATCCGTGCCCTTTGTGCGCTCTTAAATTTATCCTTTGTATTCATTCTGGGAATGATAGTAATAAACCGCTATAGTTTGCAAAGGAAACGGGTTTTACAATAAGGTCAAAACCGGCATCTTCAAATACGTTTTCTTCGTCCACATGCAGCCCGTATATGGGCTGAATGGGCTGAATATGGGCTCCTCCAACTTTACGAAAATATGTTCCTTTTAACGACGAAATGCTTCGTACAAGCCATATCCGTTCCAAGAGTGGCCTATAGATCTGCTTCTCGCCCAGCAGGATGTGATGTAGCACATCACCAGAATGATCAAACCGAACATCCAAAGTGGAGCGAGCGTGGCTGACTATCTTTGCGAAGACAAAGAATTGGAGCTTTGGATAGCAGCGGTAGCGATAGCGCAGCTCTAATGGGGGTCGTCGTCAACCGGTCGTCATTGGACGAGGTATCGGAAGGAGTTACTGCAGATTGTCTTCGTGTTCGCAAAAATAGCTTCATGGTGTCGATAGCGTGCAGCTAGAACAAGGCCCAATCCTCTTGATAGTGCGCACTGTGCTGGTCATTTATTCAGCTGTACTCGCTTCAGCTGCTCGCTCCTGCAGTACCTACAGCTGACGGCTCGAATGAGCAAGTTGCAGAGCTTTCCCCTACTTCGTTTAGAAGACTCGCCGTACTCTCTGAAGAGCTGTGCCACTTTAGAGAATATTGTGGTATATTGTAAACGAGGAGGAAGCCTGACGCACAAACGTATATATAACTCATTACATAGGTAAAGGTTAGTGGTAAACATGCAGGCTGGTACAAAGGTCACAGCTCCAGTAGACAGTCTACCACGTCCTCTTCGTCTCCCTCATACGCGCACGGTCCTGTCCAAATCCACCGTAACAATATAAAGAGGCACGCTCGAGAGAGTAGCGCACGCCAGTGGAAAGGCGTAGCATTCTGCCGGTGCGGTCTGACGACGCCTATAGGTGGTAGTGGCAGGCATCGCATCTTTGTGACGCCGCATGCGTCCCGTTGGTCGGGCCTCGTGGTCGAGCGCCGGCATGCTTGCCCCGTTGGGCGGCCGGTGTGCCGGATTGCCTCAACTGGAGCGGCCTCGCCAGAACGAAGCGGACGCGCTCGTGGGGCCAAGGACGCCTCCGGGTTCCACTCTTTCTCTGGCTCGCATCGGAGGTGCTCGCGCCGGGTCCTTTTCTTGGAGAAGGGCACGCGGCCAGAGCAGTGTGGGCCGTCCATGCCGGCAGTCGGCCACGCCAGTTTGGCGCAGAGCGTCGGAGAAGAGAACGGACGCTTGCTGTCCCTCCAGGGAGAGACAATGTGCGCGTATGCCGTGGCTGCGTTTCAATACTGCGGCTCGAAATCTGAGAATGCCAGCGCGTTACGATTTCGGCGGGCGTAGTGTCAGTAGGCTGGCTGTCTTCGAATGTGTTCTGGAGCCCCGTTCAGGAGTGCGTATCGGGAAGCATGTTTCAAGTTGCGCGACGTACAGGAACTTTTTTTCTCGCAGTGAGGTCATTATGCAAGCACTTTGAGTATGTGACGGCGGTGGTGCCTAGTGATTCCGGGATGCACAATTCAGATATGTTGGAAGAATTCCAAGCAAGTAAACACGGGATGAATGAACCATCCATTCAGGTTGACACTTGCAAACAAATATGCAGCCTTATAACAGAGAGATAAAGATGACATAAAGGTAATGAATGAAACCATAACTAGGCTGGCTTCAGAAGCAGCAATTGAAGTGGAAGGTAAGGCACCAAGGAAACCACTACGTAAGCTCTCCGAAGTAACAAAGGACCTAATAAAGAAACGACAAAGAATGAAAGTGTCCAACTCAAGAGATAGGATAGAATTCGCGGAATTGTCAAAACTGATCAACAAGGAGAAAATAAGGGTTGTTCGAAATTGTAACATGACAAAGACTGAGGCAGCAGTAAAAAATGGCCGCAGCCTGAAATCAGTCAGAAGGGAACTTGTCATCGGACAAAACAAGATGTATGCACTGAAAGATAAGCAGGTTAATATCATCAGCAATCCCGCAGACATAGTAAAAGCAGCGGAAGAATTCTATACGGACCTGTACAGTCCCAAAAGTGGCCAGGATACTTCCATTCGAAGTTGTAATGAACAGGTTACAGAGGCTCCTTCTATAACTAGCGATGAAGTTAGAAGGACCTTGCAAGACATGAAAAGGGGAAAAGTGGCAGGAGAGGATGGGCTACCAGTCGATTTAATAAAAGATGGAGCAGATATAATACTTGAAATAATAGCGGCACTTTATACGAACTATCTATCGATTTCAAAGGTCACAGAGAACCGGAAGAATGCCAAAATTATACTAATCCACAAAAAGGGGGACATTAAGAAATTGAAAAATTATAGGCCCGTTAGTTTACTTCCAGTATTATATAAAATATTCACCAAGATAATCTCCAATAAAATAAGGGCAACACTGGACTTTAGTCAACCAAGGGAATAGGCAGTTTTCAGGAAGGGACGCTCTACAATTTATTGTCCATGTCATTAATCAGGTAATCGAGAAATCCGCGGAGTACGATCAGCCTTTCTACATGGCTTTTATAGATTACGAAAATACATTTGATTCTGTAGAGATACCAGCAGTCATAGAGGTATTACGTAATCAAGGAGTACAGGACGCTTACGTAATTATCTTGGAAAGTATCTACAGAAATTCCACAGCTACCTTAATTCTTCCCAAGAAAAGTAGGAAGATACCTGTAAAGAAAGGGGCCAGACAAGGGGACACAATTTTCCCAATTCTATTCAATGCGTGCTTGGAAGAAGTATTCAAGCTATTAAACTAGGAAGGCTTAGGAGAAAGGATCGACGGCGAATACCTCAGCAACCTTCGGTTTGCCGATGACGTTGTTCTATTCAGCAACACTGGAGACAAGTTACAAAAAATGATTGAAGACTTTAACAGAAGGAGTGCAAGAGTGGGGTCGAAGATTAATATGCAGAAGACAAAAATAATGATGAATAGCTCGGCAACGGAACGAGAGTTCAGGATCGCAAGTCAGCCTCCAGAGTCTGTGAAGGAGTACGTTTACCTAGGTCAGTTACTCACAGGGGACCCTGAACATGAAAAGGAAACTTACAGAAGAAAAAAATGGGTTGGAGCGCATTCGGTAGACATAGTCAGATCCTGAGTGGAAGCTTGCGATTATCATTAAAAAGAAAGACGTACAATCAGTGCGTTCTATTGGTGCTGACATATAGGGCAGAAATTCGGAGATTGACAAAGAAGCCCGAAAACAAGTTGAGGACCGCGCAAAGAGCGTTGGTGCGAAGATTGTTAGGCTTAACGTTAAGAGACAGGAAGAGAGCGTTGTAGATCAGAGAGCAAACAGGGATAGCGGGTATTCTAATTGACATTAAGAGAAAGAAATGCAACTGGCATGCAATGCGTAGGTTAGATAACCGGTGGACCATTAGGGTTACAGAATGGGTGCCAAGAGAAGGGAAGCGCGGTCGAGGACGGCAGATGACTAGGTGGGGTGATGAAAATAAGGAATGCGCAGGCGCTAGGTGGAATCGGTTGACGCAGGATAAGGGTAATTGGAGATTGCAGGGAGATCCCTTTGTACTGCAGTGGACTGAAAATAGGCTGATGATGATGATGATGTTCAGGTGACACACGAGCGCGAGACTGCTACGGCGCGGTGTACCAGTTATCACTTTACTTCATTGTCTCTCTCTCTTGCACGCACACACGCACGCACAAACACGCGCACGGACGCACGCACTCGCATAGACACAACACGCGCATACACGCACGCGCAAAACTTACCTCGAAGAAACAGAGATCTGTCGCGCAATCGTTGGTGTTATCGCTATACAACGTATGTAATAAACATGCAGTTTTTTCAGCTTATACGAGTGCTGTGAACCTTACAACACTGTTGCCTGAAAAGTCTAACACACCGATAATGGGAAACGTGGTCGGCAAAGCTTTGAGTGTTGCACGCAGTTATCACTTACAGAATAAAGAAGCTGTATTAAACCAAGTAGCAGTCATTCGGACGTTAAGACAAATAAAATATTTTGTTATTATAAAGGCTTGAGAGGGAAGGGGAGCGAGTTTACCAGGGCGTATGCGTAGCATGTTCCAGGGGGAAAATATTGATTGTGAACGCAGTGAGCTACGAGAGAAGTAATAATGGAATAAATTTTACCGCCCGGGTTTCCTCAACGTGCACATGAAGCATGCATGGTGCACAAGTGTTCTTGCGTTCCCCCTCCTTCAGAGTGCTGCATTTACCGCGAGATATCAAACTCGTGACTTCGTGCTCATTAGAAGAACGTTATAGGCCCTGAAAAACCGCGGATGGTCCATGTTGCGTTTCCTCAGCCTCCCTCCCCCTTTCCCTCATCGACTAAGTTACACTAAACTCAGTCCAAGAATAGCCTGCCGGCCAATTCTATTGCGATACCTTCTTGAACGTTGTTGCTCTTCGTGTCAGTTGGTGGTTCGTACCTTGACAGTGCAGCGACGAGAAAGTAGATTTCCTGTGCACAGTGTTCGATTTGTCCTGCTTTGCGTGAACTAGTTCGCACCAGTTCAGTGCTAGTTTTTACTCGCGCGGAACCCTCCCGGAACCGGTAACCTGCACGTGCCCTACACTGCCGACAACTGCGTGGAGTTCTGCAAGCTTGTCCTGTACTAAGCTGTGTGAAACAAATTCCGACGTCCAGGCAGTGTCGAAGTGAATGGTTAAATGAAGCGCCTCCTCACTAGTTCATCGAGTGGACGTTATAAGTTCGTCGAGAACGTTTCGCGCAAGCACCACCACCACAGTCTGCGTTGAAAACAGCCAGTCCTCCGTGCATTTTTAGCGTGATAGACTGCTACACTGTTACCACTGTGGTAGCCGCGACAGACGTCATATCGCTGCCGTCACATCAGGCGGCGGCTGATGTCAGCAGAAGCTCCGCTCCGCGGTTCTCGCATTAAGCCGGCTGTAGCTCTGGTCTGGTTTGACGACTGTGAACGATAGTGATACAGAAGACCGGCTTCAGACCACTGCGCAGTAATGCGACGAACGAGAGAGCTATCAGTACTGTAGCTGAACGTATACTTATGTCTTTGAGACGGACAACGAACGACAGCGCCCACCTTCGCGTCGCTGGTGTAAATGTTTTTTTCGAACAGGCACGGATACGACCTGCTCTCCTGCAGGGCAGCTCGGTTCTCGCGTCCAGCTCAGCGCATTTCGTGTTCCTTCTTGCATGACGCTCTTGATCGCCCTACGCGAATTCCTCTAATCGTGTGCGAGTCTGTGCGCCGTGCCTCACAATTGTCCCGTTCCTCATAATTTATCCCATTCTTCCTCTGCGTTGATTCGGCGCGTCACGCCACTTGTGCTGGTTTGCGACGTCAGGCATCACGTCGGGCGTGTGCTCTTACTACGTCTCGGGATTTCTCAGAAGAGTGCCGATAATTGCGTCTGATTGTTGAGTGACGCCCCTCTCACCGTCTGTTTCAATGCACTGAGCAAAGTTATACACCGGACTCAACGCGCATCGATGACTGCGTTGTCGCTTTCAGTTGCAACAAAATTCAGCAGAGGTTAGCTGATCGAGCCTCAAGCGGCTCCTTTTCAGACAGCCTCAAGAAGAGGCGCCAACCCTATCGGAGTCAATGGATAACTCTCTATGCTCCATGAGCCAAGGTACATTGAACGAGGCACATGGACAGCTGCAACGTGTCTTCCAAATTCTGTGAAACTCGACGACCTTTCGTACGTCGCGATTCAGATTTGAAATGTTCGAGCATTATCGAAAGCTGTAGTCGCTACAAAAATGAAAATGACTATTTTTGCTACAAAAATAAAGAAGAAAGGTGATTTGAGTATGAACGTGCGCTTCTAAGGGGCGCATAATAAATAATTTGTTTGGAGTAGTGACGTAATACGAGTTTCCTAACGAGAATTGAGTGAAAGCGTCTAGAATTGCTGTGCTAGGTAGATTACGCTAGAAGTTTCATTGAAAGTGAAACAGCATAATTTCAATTTAGCTTACTCATATGAACCAGCTAAATGTCCTGTAATGCCTCCAACTTGAGCTAACAGCATGTATAAGTTATAGCCTCCCCGTGTTACATGCGAGCATTTGCACATAAATGTGTCTTCTCGTCTATCCACTATTCGTCTATCAAGCTGTAAAAGAGTATTCAATGATGAAGTCGATGTCGTAGTCCTGTCTTTGATGTGACCGTATTACGCTTTTTGAGCCGATCAAGGTGTACCGGTTACAGTCCAATGACGCTAAAAACACGCTAGATGTTGTGGAATCCATGCAATAATATTCTTATTTGCCCTCGCTTTCCTTTGCGCATGCGCAGTTCTACCAGCTGGCCGAGCGGGTAAAGCTGTTCGTGGCATACAGCGAAAGCACAGACATCACGTGCTTCGCGCCTACCAATGACGCCATCGACAGCTTCCGCGAGAGGTTCCCCAACAAGCCCATCGAGGTCACCTACCATGTCGGTAAGTCAGTGCAATCAGCGCGCATGCGTGGACAGCCACGTGGGAACACGTTCAGCCCCGATGACGCCGAGTCCGTCGCTGTGTCGTGGCTAACGTTGGGTGCCCAGCAATGTTGAACGTTTGCAGCCTCGGCGGTAGACAGAAACTGTACTTCTCAACATCTCTTGGATGGGTGGCCGCATTCTATGACACTTTATTTTACCTTTGACCTCCCACCTAGAGTAGAACCGGAACTTACCCCGGGATACCGTTTCAAAAATAAACAGTTATTTCTCCTCCTCCTCGTCCTCCTTCTGACCTTCTTCATTGGCTCGCACGAAGCCATGACCCCGCTATTACCAAGATTTAAAAAATCTGAGGTTATACATGCCTTAAACAAAGCCTCATTATGAGGCGAAGTCATAAATTTTGCCCACGTGAAGTTGTTTAGTACGCACCCTGTGCACAGTACACGGACGTTCTTGCATTCCGCCTCCATCGGAATGCGGCCGGTACCGAACCCGTGACTGCTTATCGCCGAGGTGATGAACTCGGTGAGACAGTCGCATTAGAATTTAGAAGAACATGCATCCGGAGCGAAATGTGGGGGGCTTGTCTGCTGAGACTCATTATGCTTCTTTTAACGGGGAGAGAAAGGTGTTTACCATAGTTGTCGTGGACAATGAGGGCAGTGTCGTTAACGCTGCTACCGTTCGGACTGATAGGCCAGAGGTCGCGGAGCAAGCGGCTATTGCACTCGCCCTGGTTGACAGGCGCAGGCCTTTTGTATATAGCGATTCAAAGTCGCCGTTAGGGCCTTTGAGAAGGGCTAGGTGGATAAGGTTGCTTTTAAAATTATGCAGACATGTGAGATCTCTCAACAGTACTTATGTTGGTTCCCTGCTCACCTTGGGAGGATTGAGGGAGCCCCTCCGAATCTCAATGAGTCCGCTCATGAGGCAGCGCGAGATCTTACCCTCCGACGCCCCGCGCCACGGCGTGGCGGTACTCCCCGAGAACAGAGACTCCCATTCCACATACAATGAAATCACGAAGTATTACCTTCTTAATTGCAGGGTTTATGGTTTGCCGCATCCTAAACTAAACAGGGCTCAGGCACTTACATTACGCTTACTACAGACTGGTACTTATCTTTGCTCACGGAGACTGAACATGTTTTATCCGGAGACGTACACAGAGCCTTATTGCCAAGATTGTGGTGCTTTAGCCATGCTCGAACACATGTTCTGGTCTTGCGAAAGGATTGAAGACTCGGCGATCAAGGATGCGTCCAGGTGGGAGGCTGCACTTCGCAGCCCGGACCTGGATGAACAATTCTGGGCTGTCCAGCAGGCTCACGACGCGGCCGTGAGGCTTGGCCTTCCGGTCCCGACGTGGGAGCGGCCCGCTTAGTGGTTAATTATCACTACTTGCAGGACCAAATAAAGTTTTCCATCCATCCATCCATCTTCATGATCCAGTGACCACCTTCTATGCGGTCCCTATTTAGTACAGCGCGCCATTGCGCATAGCAGATGAGTCTCGCCGGTACTTGTTGAGTCAATTCGAGAACATCTACTACCACTCATCATGACGAATGTGCAATCGGATACGAAGAGACTCTCTTGCGATAATGCGTTGCAACAAACGTAACCTTATCGCGTGGGGTGTTGCGTGTTGGAAGTATCAGGTCGCACAACGCAAGCAAAAGGTCACGAACACGACGCCTAACAAACAGAATACAAGTTGCGCAATGAGTAATGTTAGTCCTTAGCTGCTGCGTTTGTTCATCTTGACATCCCATTCATCGGGCTCGGATTACCACTTACTCAATGACAGCTTTCTGTGGCAATGAAGGGAAAGCTACGCGGGCGGAGCTTCCCAGCAACTCTTAACTTCACCAAGTAGCCCGGCACACTATTGCAGCGCTTTCTTTGCTAGCTCCCTATTTACGACGGTTTCGCATTTACCAAAACGGGAAAGAGAAAAATAACATGAATCTATAACACAGGGTGTTGTATTTTGTCTCAGTTTTAAAGATAAGTGCTGTGTTATATGCAAAATGCTAATGTCTTTTATTCCAAGTTCCAGCTTATCCTAACGCGAATTAGACTGCAAGTCTGTTTTCAGTACCGCTCGGAAGCATGGGCTTCGCCTCCGTATAGTTCTGCCTTCATTGTCACGGAAAGTTGTCCGCAAGTATAGTGAGAATTCCACTATGCGCATTTCATTGTAGTATAGATGCGAATCAGGATGTCGTAATAAAACAGCTGCTTCGATATTTACGTTTAATCTTTATCCTCGAGTGTGAGCAGTAGCTCAAAATGCAGGTAATTAGCGAGTGAGCGAATAAAGCAAGAGCTTCTACAATCACGATCGCTATCTGCTGGCTCTTAAGTATTCTTACAATTGGGCAGCAGCTAAGTTTAAGAGGCGTATTATTTAGCAGTAAGCATTAGTCCCGCTTTATTCAGTCTATTAGAGCTACTAATCACGAGGGCAGATAGTTTAGCTAATGAGACATTTGCAACGACAAAATGTTGCACATGTTTACCTGTGGTACACGCGCAGTGACGCGGATCCAGCGACCACCACAAACTTCCGTCTAGCTTGAGAAATTCCACAAAGAAAAAGAAGAACACGGACGGAAAACGCGCGGTTTTCGTGCACTCGCCCACAGGCGTCCAGGAAATACCAAGCCTCGCCGCGAGCGGGAACGCATACCGAGGGCGCCTTTTGTCGTCGGAAGCGCCGTCACCGAGGTGCCTGCCACCCGGCACCGTTTTCCGCGTCACAGCCGGGGCATTCGCCCCGCCGCGGGAAAGCAACGTGCCGGAGCTTTTAACAGCACTCCCGCGCAGGCTTTGACGCTCTACGTGTCGAATTCGGTGCAGTTGCGTAGATGCTGGCGCCTCGGCCTGACTCCCGCTGCGGCATGCGGCATCACTGAGAATGCCGTTGCACGCACGCTTCGCGCAGTCTTCGCACTTGATACAATACCGTAACCCGACGCCACGTCGTCGTGGGTAAGTGCCCCCCCTCCCGCCCCCCGGGTTCAGGACTTGAATTTATAAAGCCGCCCGCATACGCAAGAATGGTTCCAAGAAAAAAAACTTCGGGGTCAGTCTTGATGGTAACAGCTGACGGGATTCCACGCCCTAAAGCTGCACCTGGGCCATGACAAGGGCGGCGGTGAGAGGTTCGGGGAGACTTTCGACAACGCGGGGTTCTTTAACGAGTGATAAGTGATAGGCACTGGAATGCGAACTGAGCCTGCAACTTCGTGCCACCGCCGCGTGTCAGTCGTGATGGGGGAGCAATGTTAGTGAAGGTGCCAACCAGTGACAAATAACCGCTGCGATTCAAAACTATGTTGAACCCGATCCTGCAACATATTAGTGCTATATCATATTAACGGGTAATAATATGGAAACGCGTTTAAATGTGTCGATCTCCACAAATCACTTCGTGATTATCGTGTGTGTCATTGAATGTCACTAAACTTCCTCTTGACTGTTGCAGCTTTCTTTAACAACGTATGAAAACTTCGCGGCGGAGTTACAGAAAGAGACATGCTTTAATGGTGTACTGGATATCTGTGACTGGCCATACGCCCAGCGCAAGTGTGATGCTTAAAATGAAACAATCATGCATAATACGCACATGCGCAGCTTACACTAGTAGTATCGTAACAAACACACATGGTAACAAGGACATAAAACGTCTCGTTCGGGCCAGTGTCCCACCACAGTATAAAAGCAATGTTTAGAACTACTTTGGGCTATCAAAAGTTTTTGTTTACGCATATTGATATGGCCCACACTTTATTGTACAAACGGACCATCAGCAACTAGAAATCATAAATTGTGTGAAGCATAAATAACTTAGTGACCAAAATAACAATTACTTTGACTCGAGTGACGGATGGCAAGAAACGGGGCGGGGGGGGGGGGGGGGGGGGGGTTAGTCGAAAGCAAATGTTTCCGTGTCTCACGCGAGTGCTTCCTCAGAACGAAAAGGTCACTATAGCATCTTCTGTGGGTTTGCCCTGGCGGGACACATATATTTGCTTATGTATAGACCTGCGACTTCAGCATACAAGCTCAAGCAAACTATCGCGGTATGCAACAGGGATTCGTATCTGAGACGGGGTCGCGCCCATGTATAAAACATTAGTTCTATTTTCAGTACTGTGGACTTCAACCCGGCCGTTTTCGAATTAAAAAGTATGCGTTAGGATTGTGCCACTTGCTCGTCTCCACGCAGCCCGGTGTCATATCAATTTTTAACAGGAAAAGGCGGGCTAGTTGGTGGTCGATATTGGAGTGCATCATGCAACGGCGCAAACGACAACGGACGAGGAAAGAACCATTGAACCATTGTGAAGCGTGACCAAACGTACTCAGGCGGGGGCTTCGTATGGCACCGCCGTGCGGGCCGCACTTTGACAGCGATCTGCGATGCCGACAAGTGTGTTGACTGCTGACAGTTGCCGCACTGTGTTCTCGCCGTTTGCTTAGCGTTGAAGAGAGACGCGCGGTCCCGTATCTTGAAAGCGACGAGCGAAAGTGGCAGAGTGAGGCGTGTGCTGAGAGCTCTTCCAGCGCTGTGTTCTCGCGGCTTCGTTGGCGTTGAAGCGAGAGGCAGCGCAAAGGTGAATTCGCTCGCTGCTGCGGGCGCCATCTCGAAAGCGGTCGTCTTACGGGACGGACGGAGGGACGGTTTTCTGGTTGGATGAGCTTAGAAATGCTTACGTCTTAAAGGGACACGAAAGGTTACCAGAAAGTCAAGTTAAAGTGATCAGGCAATGCTCTAGAACGTCTAAGGCGTCAATATAATCGCAAACAGAGCTTTAGTAACCGAGAGATTGAGATAAATGCACGACACGATTTGAGACCCCCCAGCGACATTCCGGTACTAGCCCGATGACGAAAGCACTCCTCATCATAATTTATGTCACTAGTACTCTACTACTCGTATTAAAATTATCATTTCATTAGATTATAAGACGGAAGAAAATGCTACTTGTCTACTTCTATTCGATTCTAAGAAAAAAATAACATTTTGACGTTACCCTTTAGTAGTATGCGTGATCCAAAGGTTTCGTTTTCGCTCGACTCTGCGCGCTCGACTGCGCCGCGCGCGCTTTGGAGTTTCAGTTGCTTCATTATCGCGTCGTGCTGCGCTGGTCCTGCTAGCTCGCGAAACTTACATTTGGAACAAGCAGCGAGAATGCCACGTCCAAGTGATCTCGTGGGATGCGCGAACGGTCCGCGGAACTTGGCCAAGTGCAGATGGAGCGACGAATATCCAACGTTACTTATCACTGTGTGCCAACGAGTGAACCTCTCCGTTCGAAGTGGTTAAGTGCCGTACCTCTGCCACAGCGCGCTGGCAAAGAGCCAAAAAATCACGTAGTGTGCTCGCTGCACTTTCGTCCAGAGGATTACGAGTTCAACGCCGACTTACTGAAGTCGCGTGAAGTGCCTTCCAAAGCAGGCGATCGTCGTAGTAGTACGCAACGACGGCGGCAGCGCGAGCCCTCAACAGCAGGTCACGTTCATCAGCGCTTCAATCGCTTAAATCGCATCAGAGCCCAGCATCGCAAGCTAATGTGTTGTGGTCAGGGTCATCCATTGCAACGAGCGTCGAAGTTGGCGTCATAAAATAAAGAACCAGCTTATCGTCGTGCGCTTTCCCTTCCTCTAGCCACCACAGTTACAGTGTACTAGAATAGTACACTGTACCATAGTAGTACACTGTACAGTGTACTACTAGTACACTACAGTACAGTACAGTACAGTACAGTGTACACTACAGTACAGTAATTCTAGTACACTGTACCATAGTTCCGCTTTCGCGCTGCTGTCGGCTCTGTCTTGGCTCTGTTTCTGGCCGCGCGTTTGCGTTTTGTGGAGAAAAGCCGTAGCGCCGTCTGCGGGGGCCGTTTTACTCACCGACGGCGCAACGTCACTATGAGACCATGACGTCAATACTCTTCGATCGGAGGGCGGGTGATTTGAACTGCGCTAGAGGTACGGGGACGCTTCAGAACGCAGTTTCTCCTAAAGGTTTCTGGGATGGTATTTCAACAGTCCACCTTGACTTAATATTAACCTTTAGTGTCCCTTTAAAAGAACACACATCCTTGCCACTGTAAGCATTAAAATTGGTAAAATCCCACGGACACGACAGTGAGATGAAGGCAGAAAGGGGGGGGGGGGGGGGGTACCGCACAATTTTTTTTTAATGGTCCCTTGGACACATGCGTTTTGTGAGATATATGCGCACTTTATTAATGACGACTGTACTTTAGACTCGGCGCCCAACAGGAGCAAATTTGGAAGTGAAACAATTGAAAAAAAGCAAGTTTCTAGACCACAGCAACTTTCTGCAAGTTCCTAAAGCAGCGATTTCAGCTGCTTTGGGAACTTGTCTGTGTAAACTTCCTCGCAGTAAGTACCCACTGGCGTGCTCACGCCATCAAAAGACTTCCAACGATGGGGCCGGAGACCGACCAGCAACACTTTTACGCGAGTAATATTTTTCGTAAATATTTATTCGACACTCGTAAAATCACAAAACTAGCCCTATGTTGCAAACTTTACGAAAAATTCGGAAGAGTTGGCGGGTATGAAGATAGTAAGCTTTTGTGCGCATTTACGATCCGATAATAATGTGATTAGCCTTTCGTTTGTGTTTCTATTTTGTTTCCATTTTTTTATGATGATGCTTGCGCAACGACAGTGAGAAGGGGAAAATAACCCGTTTGTAACAACTGTTAGCCAACGAAGTCGTCATAACGGGAGCGCACTGTACCTTGTCGACGACACAGAATCGCGCGCGGGAGCTTCTCTGGCGCCTGTCCATCCGAAGGAATAAAAGAACGAAACACTTTGTGAATGACACTGTTTTCAAGAAGATTTCTTGCTTCTCTTTGCATTAAAAACTCCAGGTGGGGAAAATTAACGCGGACCGAGGCCTCAACCACGGCGTGCCTCGTAATCAGATTGTGATTTTGACTCGCAACGCCCTAGAAATTATATTTTAAAAATTGCTCAAACACTCTTCAACAGTCCACAATATGCGAAACAGTGATTAAGGGAAAGAAATAGCGTTGTTGAAAATTGTATTGAAAAAGAAGACGCAAGCATGCACGCATCCTCCGGACCAGCGATCATCATCATCATCATTAGTTCGTTTCGTAAAAAGAAGTGCCCCGGCGAGTCCGCCAGCTCCCTTGGCGGCTTTTTTTTTTTTTCCATAAGCACAATATTCTAGAGCAGTGTTACAGTTATTTTTTGTCTGCATCGTCATTTCTCCTGTGCTGACAGGTGAAACGCATGGTTGCAGTTTGGCGTTCTGGCAGATATCAGAGTCAAAATAATTTCAGCAAAGATGCTTATCGATAATTTATTTTCACAAAGCACTAAGAAGGACCATGTTTGCCTCAACCAAACCTGAACTGAAAAAAAATTGTAGCGTCGGCACTGTGCAATACAGTACAGAGATGTCTGTCTCCTCTAATCGCATACTCAACAAAGCCTCATAAATTACAAAAGAGCAGCAGCTACGTTTGCAAAGGTGGGATAACTCAGGTGCTGTGCAGAAACCGACGGTGCTTTGGAGGACAAGTGATTTTCTGCGTGCGTATGCAATATTTTTGGTTGTTGGTCCACCTGAAGTTTCTTGTACAGTCGAAAAAAAGTTGGAGTCTCCTAGCTCTATGTGCTATTTTCCACATATAATCTTACTCTGGCAACTCTATCCGGCATGCTGTGTTAAAAAAAAATAGAACATTGGTATACATTAAATGTTTTGCTAGCTGTCACAAGTATTAAGTGGCGTGACACCATAAAAAATAAAACAATAGAACTTGCAAGACATAACTGTATTAATTCTGACACTATGATTGTGAGCATTGTCCAACGTTTGTACCTGAAGTCTGGTACATTGTAACAAAGTAGGCAGGTTTTAATATATTTCTTGTTGTTCACCACGTGATAGTATATCAGATGTCACAAGCAGACCTGAGACGTGAGGCATACTACAAATATTATAATTCCCAATAGAGATGTGTAACCATCTCGCCTGTGATAATGAAGATCCTAATAATTGTTTGTTTACGGAGTCGAAGACTAAACAAGCAACGCGGGCGTAAAATATGAGCACTGTTTTTAGTTACCACATATGTGTATACCAATTCATTACAGTTTAATAAAAATGAAGAGTAATTTAGTGCCCGTATCAAAACTTTTCAGGCAAACAAAGAGACCTGATAACATGAATAAACTTTTCCTCATGAATAAATTAGGCGAAGGTGGGAAAGCGTATACTTAAGCAATTCTCATAACCCAATTTATAGCAAGAGTTGGAAGTTGACTGAGATAGGCCTTCGTACTGCCGGGCTCTAAATTATGATGACGATGAAGATGACTGCGTATCAGGTCGAACTAATGAACCCCTTCATTTTGTCGTAAATATGCATTATATTTATTATAATGAAGGTGCTTTTGCCGCCGACAATAAACGCGAGATGTAACGGCACCAATCTACAGATTCTAAAACTGCGATATTTCCCAGCAAAAAAAAAAAAAAAAAGCAGGAGAAGAAGAAGAACAACAAGAAGAAAAAGAAGAAATAGAAGAAAGAAAGAAACAGTGACTACACTAAAGTAATCATGAGCCATTCAACTCTGTGAAGGTGGATGACCATGCTAAGATGTTTAGCACACGACAGAGATGCTGCATGGAATTTTGAACAAAGGTAGAAACATATTTATTGTCCCGATCGGTGGTCATCGTGACGCTAGTACGCACAGACATTCTCTCATCACCTGTGTTAATAATGAGTGCGCCACGTAAGAGAATAACCGGCTCGTACCCCCTAACACAATGGTTCCTACCACCGTAAATAAAAAAAAATTGACGCGGCCTCCCTATTATGACGACAGAAGAGAAATGAAATTCTACGCTGGGATAACGAGCAGCAACGGAGCCAGCCGTGGAAGACGACGACAGTGCTCGAGCCATTGCCGCTGCTGCACGCGCACTTCTTCCTCCTTGGCCTTCCTGCCTCTTCTTTTGCACTGTACCCACTACTGCAGGTGGCAATATTGCTGTTGTTGTTGATGATGATTTCCTCTTACCAATGAGTGGCTCGTGCCCCCTCAAGCAGTGCGCGGCAACGGAGCCAGCCGTGGAAGAAGACGAGCGCGTTCGCGCGGTTGCGGGTTGTTCGCGGACGACGGGAATGCCTTGGCCCACATGCAGCTTCGCTGTAAAAAATCGCAAGCGGTAAGCACTGCAGTATCTTTCGTGTTGACCAAACTTTACCACAGAATTGCAGACGCGAATAATTGTAGATTAAAACTACCTCATTTCTAAGATTTTGTGTGCTAGAAAGATTGACCAATATTAAAGCGATTCGGAAATTCGAGTTCACGCCAAAGACTCTTGTCATATACCTCTACGTACACGACACTGAATATTTTACCTGTCTTTAATTGGTTTGACCTCGAATGAGGAGTTGGGCAGGAAGTGCTAGAGCATTTGCAAAACTACGTTATGAACAGTGCGAACATTATTACCAAGATTTTTTTGTGTAACGATTTCAATCTCCCGGCTATTAATTGGTCCACGTTTTCAGCTGGTAATAGTGATTACGCTAATAATGAAGAGCTCATTGACATTGCGTTTCGCTTTGATTTAAACCAGCTGGTCAAAGTTTACACGCGCATTCAAGGTACCAGTATGTCTGTTCTGCATCTTGTCTTTGTATGTAGCAACATCCTCGATGAAAATCAATGCGATGTCATTGATGGTATTTCAGATCATAAAGCTGTCTTGATTCAATTCAGCTCCATTACACAAAGTGAACTATTGTAACTCGCTTGTCAGTTTTTAATGCTGCCGATGATGTTAGTGTCATTGATAGATTTAAGCTATCATTTAGTGAACTTCAAAATAGTGCTATTAACGATTCTGATTATGTAAATTCTATGTAGTTAAAGTTCAAGAACACTGTGCATGCTAGTATTCATCACTTCGTGCCATTTAAGCTTAGGGAAGCTAATGAGTCTAATCCTCGGATCACAACAAATGTTATTCATTTAAAAAGAAAAGTTAACCGCCTAAAAAAAGGAAAAAAATGCAAAACTGAAAGCCTACGCGATCAAATCAAGCTCTTGTCCTCGAAACTAGAAAAACGAATTTTTTTGAAAACGGAACACTTTATATAATGTTCACCTATGTAGGCTAATAAAGGAATTACCTACTAAGTTTTAGAGATTCATATCGCCAAGAGCCTCTTGTGCTGACACCTTCGTGATAAACAATCGCTTAAAGTCTGACGAAACAGAAGTCTCAGATGCATTCAACGATCGTTCCAAATTGGTTTTCACATCCGATAACTCAATGCGTACCTCATTTCGCTGAATTTGAAATCCTGCAGCTGCCATTGATGATTTGGAAATCGCTGAACCAGGTGTGTTTAACCTTCTGTAGAACTTAGACAAGAGGAAATCCCATGGACCAGATGAAATACCCAATGTCTTTTTAAAGAGGTATGCTGAGCGGTCGTCTAATTTTCTCACATTTATCTTCAATGCATCCCTGTCGTCAGGTGCGTTGCCGGGCGACTGGAAACGTCCAAATTAAAGCCGCTATTTAAAAATGAACACAAACAACTGATTACAAGTTATCGGCCCGTAGCCCTAACCTGTTCCTGCTGTAAGTTACTGGAACACATCTTTTTATGAACACATTATTGTATTTTTTGATACTCGTTGTATTATTTCACCAGCTCAGCATGGTTGGGTTCCTCAACCATGACTCAACTTGTTGAAGTAATTCATGATTTTGCTTCAGTAATAAATGACCGAAGTCAAATAGAAGAAGTGTTCTTGGACTTAGCCATAGCTTTTGATAAGATTTCGCACTCGAAACTACAAAGTAAACTTCGTAGCATACTAAAAAATAATCTGCTTTGTAACCGGCTTCAAGCATACCTGACGTCTCGGCGCCAATATGTCGTTTACAGAGAACTTCCATCGAAATTTCTACCGGTTTTATCAGGGGTACACCAGGGTTCCGCACTGAGACCGTTACTTTCTATACTTGACATTAATGACGTTGTTCATAGTTATAACGGAGAAACTCCGGTTGTATGCTGATGAGTGTGTACTGTATTCTGCTATAAATTCCCATGATGATCAAGTTAAACTGAATATTAAACTCAATTGTGTGTTGAAGTTATGTTATACGTGGCAGATATGTGTGAATAACGCTAAAAGTGTTGTTTTCACAATTACAAATAAGAAGCCTCCATTGATTTTTTGAGTATTCAGCTGATAGTAACCAACTTTGTCGAGTTTCTGAATTCAAATATGTGCGTCGTCACATAGCTCACCATCTGCGTTGGGACTGTCGCATTAACTACATTGCTAATAATACCATAACAAAATTACATTATTTGAAGCGATGTCTTCGCAATTACTATAAGGTCGTTAAACTTTTATCGTGCACATCTCTTGTTTTACCTCGTCTTTAATATCGCAATATAATATGGAATAAATTTACTTCTGTTAATATCAATAAATTAGAACGAATGCAAAATAAAGCAGTCAGGTTCATCTTCAATCAGTATGGCATTACGTCTGTTACTGAATTAAGCTGAATTAAGGGAAAGAGCAGGTTTGAGGGGATTATCAGACCGAAATAAGAGAGCGGGCTTGTGTTTCTTAAAATCACTTCTTGTTGGGCTAGTTGGTAGCTGTTCACTATAAAATATGAAGACGCCAAATAATCTTAGAACGACAGAAAGCTGAGCTGGTTGGTAAAGATTCATTATGCAAAAAAGAAGTGAGGCGTGCAGACAGGACACAAGAGTAGAGAAGTGGACAACATGAACGCCGCCACGTGTTGTCCACTTCTCTACTCATGTGTCCTGTCTGCATGCCTCACTTCTTTCTTGCATAATGGACGCCAAATAAACGGCGCCCTGTCCCGTTCTCTTCTCTTGTGTGCGTCCGTTTATTTGGCGTCGTCATATTTTTGCGTTTCTTGTTTAAAGTTGCTAAAGGCAAATTAAAAATCAACGCTCATCAATACGTCACACATTCTCTTGGTTACGCTACGCGACGCAGAAATCATTTTACTTTGCTTCCTTTTCAAACTGAAAACAATGTTTTTTTAAAATACTCCTTTTTTCATCGCTCGCTGGTTGAGTGGAACAACCTAGGTAGTTAGTGGGTTGAAGTGTACTACGTTGATCAATTTCAGGCTTTCATTGAACAGAGTATGTGAAGTGTGTTCCGTGCCATTTCTTGTTTTTAATGATTTGTACTGCCATAATTGTGTTTACTAATCATGTACAGTGTTATTGTCGTTTTGTTTTCTTTATTCGTTTACTGTTTCGCTATTTTGATGTGTACTGATGTCAATCCCACCCTACCACGGCCCCTGCCGGGGCTTGGAGTATTGTAAATAAATAAATAAATAAATAAATAAATAGTGCTTGACTGCATAGTTATGTAGACCAGTTGAAATGCGCCGAAACCCGCCACGTTCACATCTTTGCACTCATTGCTTACCAGAATGTCATACGTGATGAACTGTTGAACATTCCCTGCAAGGCCGGCCGGCAGGCTTTGATCAAGCTGGTGCGTACATAAAGAAAATTTTTGACTCCGTGATGTTAGCAGCAGGCCCAACCAAATTTTAGAACCTCGTGCCTTAGTGAACATACTGTACGACGCCATGTACATCATCATCATCATCATCATCATCATCATCATCATCATCATCATCATCTTTTTATGTCCACTGCAGGACGAAGAGATCTCTCTGCGATCTCCAATTACCTCTTCATTTACACTATTCGGTACAATAAATTTCTCAAAGTCGTTATTAAATTTTTGTTCAAGACAAATTCTCGTGACCAAAGATTTAGAACGATACTGGCAAATGCGATTCTTGCTTACGCTGTTTGGTTTGTGTGAACGAACCGCAGACATTACTAAGTTACCCCATTAAAGCTGCAAACTGTGCTCACTCATAACGTCGTCAAATACAGTAAACCATTGCAAAACAAAATATCCACGCTTGCGAGAAGAAAAAACTATGCATAAAAATCAACATAAGAAAAAACGTCCAAATTTAAACAAAGCCAGGAGCACAGAACGACACTGCCTTTCCTGCCCTTAGTTTGTTTCTCGGTTACTTCGCGTTCCCATTAAGCTATAAAGACCAACGTAACGGTAATTCCGAAAGACCAGAGTCTTACCTCATTGATGAGACTGCAAAGTGATGTAAACTATGGCTGCAAGAACTCCGCAGCACTTCCAGTCGTAATCGCGCGTTGGAATTACGATTAAATTCACGGGTGTTCACGAATGTCACGGGTGTATTCGCTGATAAAATCTGGTGGCGTTGCGAACACGGACCCTGCGAGACACGAATCGCGCGGTGTCTGCTGTCGCATACTGTGCACAACAGCTTTCCGATGGAGGGACAAGCGTTCTATTAGAACGCGTATTTTCGCTATAGAAGCCAAGCTGCACTTAACGTCGCTTGGTGAACGGAAATATTTGGAGCTTCTATTTAGCTTTCTGTTTGGAACTAATCGTCATGTCTTGCGATCGCCTAACCATTTTTGTGAGCTGATCCCGACAACGGTTCAGTCTCACACAGCGGTAAAAGCCACACGGTGGTACAGTACCGCCAGCACCGCTGCCGGTAGTACCGCGCGGTGGTAGCTTTCTCGCATTCTTCCCTGGTGACAGTTAGTGTTTTGAGACGCTGTCATTGAAACGCTGCGCCTCGGTTTGAGGACGCAGACGCTATCAGTCGAGACGCTGGGCCTCTAGTCGCCAGAGGCCGTCACATACGAGTATCACGTGCTGCACAGGATTCCGGAATTATCCTTGTTGCGCTTGAAGTACCGGTTGATATCCCAGTTGGGATCTCACGTACGTGTAAGACACAGTGTCAGAAATAATCACCTCTCAAAGCAAGCTAAGCGCATTCTTGGATATAGAAACCCGAGTTGGTCCGTCAACGTTTTTTCTATCCCCCCTTTCTTTCAGTTTCGCTCAATTTGGCGGAGGACAACCTTCCTTCGTCGGTGCCAACAATTGCCAAAGGGTCACCGCAGCTCTACCTCACCAGGGCGCGGGACAGGGTAAGAGCTCGCATTCTGCCACGCGGGCACGCAAATGCAGATAAGAGCGGGCTTCATTTTCTCTTATCGTTGACCTGAATGCGCCTTGACCTGAATACTTCCTGTCAGACTGCGCGAGCGCTAGCAGCCCGAAACCGTGTTTACGAGTTTCCACGCTGCCTTTCTGGCATAATTAATCGACAGCGTCAAAGAACCAATCTCGTAAAAGCACCGGCTAGTTTCTGACCAAACTTTGGTCACCACTGGCATTTCCCAGTTAACCTTGTTTACGGTTGGGTTTAGGCGTAGCTGCTGGACCACTGGAGGTTTCGTGTAGCGCAGTCCGTGAATTAGTCAAAAGGTAAGTATAAACCTTCGGCCGCCTGAGCAATGTATAGCAACAAGGTACGTTTCGTCTCTGCTCCTCCTCGCGCACCGAGCCACTTTCAACAGGTGTATATTAACGTGTAATTCCCGCAGTGTGTCTATGTCGAATGGCTCGACGTATTTAGTGTCGGTAAACAGACGTTGTAGATGGGGCTAACGAGACTGATAAATTAAAGGAAGTAATTTAGGGTAGCGAGAAATCCGTCGAAGAGTTTGCAATATATATATATATATATATATATATATATATATATATATATATATATATATATATATATATATATATATATATTGTTCACTCCTTTTGGTATGACTAATAAAAATCGGGACCCTCGGTTTCCCTTCTTCTCGTTCATATATATATGTATATATATATATATATATGTATATATATATATATATATATATATATATATATATATATATATATATATATATATATATATATATATATATATATATATATATATAGCACTCATAATAAAACCTGCGATGCTACAGAACGCTTTTTACGAAATCCGTAGCTGCGCACTTAATTTTGCCATATTCTTACTACGGCTCTATCTTAAACGCACATAAATGTGTATGACAATGGATTACCGAGGCTTTAGTCACAAGTTCTGTACAGAATGTATCTGCAACTTAACTTCTACCACCGTTACGGCATACCGGAGGTGAACCACATCGCCAGGCAGGCGGTCATCGTCCCTCTTAGCCTTGCGGTGATCTCGTTCAAGACACACATCATAATCGCTGTGAAGTTAACGCCCCTCGAATGTAGTATCCGGTGTGCTAATTTTCTGACAACAAACTTATACGAGAGTCGTTTATTTTTTTCATTTTTTGTACGCAGAGTGTTGAGTAGAGAGAAGGTAGGGTACTTTGCTTCATCACAGCGGTCCCACTTGTGTAGCAAACCTAATAGCGTTGAGAATTATTTATTTATTTATTTATTTATTTATTTATTTATTTATTTATTTATTGTACCCTCAAGGCCCCAAGGTATTACAGAAGGGAGTGCGAAAGCGGGAAGCATAACGATGAAATACGAAAAATAAACAATGCAGCATATTAATAATGCCTAATTATGCAGTACTATGTAATATCTTGCCGAATCTTTGCAAGTGCGGCACATAACGTAAACAATGGGGATTTCGATTAGCACTTTCTCCGTTGTCATGTCTCGCAGTTCTTCTTCGTTAACAACGCCAAGGTGATTCGGCGGAGGGAGCTCACGTTCGAGCAGTACAAGCAGAAGCTGTACGTGATTGACGACGTGCTCGAGGCGTTCATTCCGACCAGCGGTGTTACGCCGAACGCCTTCGAGTTCCTCAACCAGCCATCAATCTACAACATCAACCAGAGGCTGGTGTGAGTATTTTTAGCTTGTATTTTTACTTTCTCCTTGTGGGTGACACTGTAGTACGCATGCTGTGAGCTCACCAGCACTAGTGTGAGCTTAAATGAGGCACCGTTGTTTGCGAAGTGCTTGAGACGGAGAAGCATCCCGATTACTAAAAGGAAGTGCCACATAGATTTTGCTCCAGCAGTCAATTCAACAGTAGCGAGAAAATTAGGAATGGCATGCGAAGGTTGCGGGTTCGGTTCCCCCCTGCGGCAAGTTGTTCTTTCATCCACTTTAATTTCCATTAATTTATCGTTTCTTTATTTCAGTTATTAAAGTACAAGTAATTTCCCCTATGTTGTCCTTGGTGTCAGTGTTTGTTGGCTTCTTCTGATATGACTAATAAAAATCGGGCACCTCGGTTAACCCCCTTTCTTCTCGTTGATTGACGAAATGAGTAAGATGTGGGCTCCACCTATAGCCAGATGAATAGAAAGAGAACAGGTTTTTTCTTGATTAGTGACTAGTCTATAGGATAGCCGGTTGTAATGTAGCGCACCATTCCGTCTTTATTATCCCCCTTAATACATAACGAAAGGTGGAGTGTGGGACATGCCCCACTAATGCAGAGACTAACAGCAATATCTATCAAGGCTTCCGCCCTGGAAACAACCAAGGACTACGGGGCGCATTCAGTAACAGTGTCGATTGCTTCTCTTAGAGTTGTCATCCTGGTCCGAGATCTTCCCGTACTCTGGTGGGAACGTTCAGCAGACCATTAATAGTGTGTACAAGTTGATCTAACGAGAAATTTCTGCTTGCACATGTGGCTTAGAAAACAGCTTTCGGCGGCCGCGTCTTCGCAGTCACGTGCTTGCGCAGCTTTGTGGTAAGCACAACTCTGTCGCCGGGGTCTGCGCAGGTTCTTTCACTCACGCGTCCAGATGGCGTACGAACAGAGCCTCTTCACAGAGGACGGCATGCACACGTTCTTTGTGCCTGTGGACGACGCGGACCCGGCCAAGCGCACCCGCGTCGAGATTGACAAATACGTGAGTCTTGCCCTCTGTTTACGTCATTTTTTTTTACTTGAGCCGTAAGATCCACAATGTAGCAGAATGATACGCGCTACAGATTTGGAAAGGCTGAAAGCAACACTGTCGCGAACTCACTGTCAAAAAGACAGACTGAAAGCAGTTTCTCAGTCTTTGTTCTGTCGACTTCGTTTGTATTTGTTCCGTTTCAATTCTAACTGTGGGTTATTTTGCTTTCGCGTTTACCGTTACACGTCTGTTTGTTTTCTATAGTACCACACTGTGAAGCAGTTAGGCCAAGAAAATTGGTCTCCTGACTGTTTCACTGTCATCTTCTAAAAACAATGAAAGAAAAAGACAGGCGGCACTGCACTCAAGCGCTGCCTTCAGAAAAGTTGCTACATGAGCGCGTAGCGATTGCGTACTGGCATGGAAGTTTTCGTTCGAGAGGCCAACATTTCGAAAAAGCGCGGCTGAAGCCGCACGTACTCGTCGCGGTTGGTTCGTGTTCCCCGTCGCAATGTTCTCGCCGATCGTTCTCACCAGGTGGTTCGCGGCCACGTGATCAAGAACCGCCGGCTCTTCACGCGCACAATGGGCAATGAGACGTACGAGTCAGCCGCGTGGGAAGAGAACGCCGTCAAGGTCGAGCTGTCACTCGCCAACCAGTCGGATTCGGCCGGTGCCGAGTACACGTGTGAGTTCGTTCTCCCTTCTCCGCTCACCCCTATCACGTAAGACTGGCAGCGAAAGGCAAGAACGACTTACATGTTGTCGCAGTCACTGCCTAACGCGATATGTGATGGTTTGATGATCGTATTTGATGATTGAATTTGATGATTGTATACTTGATATTGTTCAATGTTGTTTACCCTGTCCGAATTGCATTGTGAAAAAATAAAATTTTGTTGGACCCAAACTAGCCTAGGACCATGTGGATACCCAGTGTGTACAAGCTTTGTTGCAAATGAAATAAATAAAAGTCAGACAATCGATAGATCGATCGATCGATAATGGCGACACGTATTCCACACTTCCTTATCGAAACAAACTCAGTCATCGCATAAAATGTGTGTGGCAATAGTATATACTTTGGAAACAAAATGTACACAGGAGGATTTTTGAAAATGCTGTGTAAGTTATAGCACATTTTTTAGGGATATATTTCGACAAGCTCTAAACAAGTTTGTCCGGGCACCAGGAAGTTAGTTGTTTAGTTGGTGCTTGCCACCTTATGGACGTAATGAACTTGGCTTGACATGGCGGGTTAGTTTGCTATAATTTATGATAGAATGTGTAGGCGCTACTGAACGAGGACGTATACATACAGAAAAGAAGAGGCACACAGAAACGGCGCTACTTTCAACTATAGAGTTCTTTTCGCACGCATCAATAAGTATATACCGAACGAGCGGAAACAAAAGAGACAAAAAAGAACATTCAGTGGTGCATATCGAAGAACTGCACACGTCTCTAAGGCATGGACAAAATATACACTGCAATATTTACGGCGATAAACCGAGGAATTGCATCTCTTTTTCTGAACACTGAAGGCTTGCTTACGCACTTTTCTTCTAAATTCACAATTTCATCGGGCCCGCGACGCGGCAGAGGGGCATGGCCTCTCTGTCCCGACGTGGGAGCGGCCCGCTGTGCACTAATCGCGCGCGCCGACGGACCTCAAGAAAGTTATGCATTCATCCATCCATCCATGGGCTTCCACAATTTCTCTTGTCATCCTACTTCAAGCCTTATATAAAACAGAAGTACTTTCAAACATGGGATTGCAGCCGCAATTTCGGCAATCAATGCCCAAATGGCCCGGAATTACTGTAGTGTAGTTAAATCAAATTAAAGTTTGGGGTTTTACGTGCCAAAATGACGATCAGATTATGAGGCACGCCGTAGTGGGGGGCCCCGGAAATTTGGACCACCTGGGGTTCTTTACGTGCACCTATATCTAAGTACACGGGTGTTCGCGCATTTTGCCCCCATCGAAATTATTTAGCCGCTGTGGCGGGAATTCGATCCCTTGATCGCGTGCTTAGCAGCCCAATACCGCAGTCACTAGGCAACCACGGAGGGTGTGTAGTCAGTGATGTTTATTTAGTCCGTGATTGGTGCATCTGCCTGTTTGACCGACATACGTTTTTCGCGCGAAAGCAGAATGGCATAGACAACGTTATGAATGCAGGTTACAAAATATTTGCTATGTTGAGTAGAACCTGCGTTCGTCGTGTTATTTTCTGAATTAACCTGTTTGCATAGCTTCTGTGGCCTCACAGGGGCATGAAAAAAGAAACCCGCGTCCGCTCCTGACTTTCGGGCCATTATTTTAAAATCATGTGAAATACAATGAATGTACGGCACTACAGCAACTTTCTTTGCTCTAGCAGTGCTACTGCTTCCCCTTGACGCGTTTTTATACTTCCTGTTCAAGCGCTCCGCGACCGAGGTGAGTAGACGCAACCGGTAACCAGATTCTGTCAGGCTCTTGGCTTGATCCCTGAAACTGGTTTCCACCTTGGGTCACGTGACTTTGTGAGATAATTATGAACCAAGATGTTACTATAGCGCGCTTGACGAGATTTAGATGAGCGGAAGGAAATGGTATAGGACTGGCTTATTGCCTCTCGGATGGTAGCTGCAGCAGACTTTTTGAGGTGAAAAGTACAATTGTACTGTTCTCGGTTTAATTCCTCGTTTTATCGTTGTAACTATTGCAGTGTATGCTTTGATCATGCCTTAGACACGTGTACGGTTCTTCGATGTGCACCACTGAATGTACTTTTTTTGTCTCTTTTGTTTGCCTTCGATCGCTACGTATTTATCGGTTCGTGCGAAAATAAATGCATAGTTCAAAGTAGCGCCGTCTATGTGTGTCTCTTTCTTTCTACGTCCTCGTTCCGTCGCGCTTACACATTCTATCATGGCATAATGCAGTGCAAAGCACTGTAGCCATGCGCCTGTTTGGGATCTTTCCTGAGGCGCTTGTTGGTCCGCATAATGAAGTGGTTGCCCCGTTCTGGCCGAAGTGTTTGCGCAGAGCAACACCATGTCGACCGAGCCGCAGCGCCAGAAGGGTGTGGTCTTGTCGAAGATCGTCAAGCCAAACATCCCTGTCAAGAATGGCGTCGTCCACTTGATCGAGAAGCCGCTCATGGTTGTCGACACCTCCATCAAGGACTTCTTCCACCGGGAGCGGCACGGACGCCTCGAGTGAGTTTTCACCTTTTGGGTGGGGCATACAGGACATCGTCGGCTACTGTATATTTCGGTACATTATATTCACAGTTCACACAGTTGCGCGATGTGGTTACGAAGCCAATCTCCTCTTGCAGTTGCATTTTTTCGACAGACTACGTTACGGCAGAGTCAAAGTGGCGAGATAGCCCCGTCTAGGTGGAACACGTTCCGCATTTAATAATGTAATCCCGTTGATCCGACGGTGTGTGCTCTGTTCCGTTTCCATACACATGCCGTCGCCAAGTTGGACCACGAAGCCTGGAACCTAAAGGATGCGTCTGCTGCCGCGATGCGCGAATACTGGTTACTCATAATTATTTCCGAATACTCCTGATAACAAGGTGAGGCAATGCCATATAAAACAGGTGCTTTAAGAAAATTCTCCAGTTTTGTCTGCACATCGGGAAACGGTATCGCGACAACGTGTCTACCACCAGACAAGAGATTAACGAATGGCTGCAGGAGCCAGGTGCGTGATTAGAGTAAAAAGGTGTAATCAAAGTGACGTGTGGCGTGATGTTTGGCCACATCTGACATAAACGTTAAACTTGCTCGCGAGCAGTCGAATGCACGCCAAAATTGTTTTCTACCGAGTCATACAATCGAGGATACCCAGAGAAGTGACTTTAACGCTCTGCTGCTAAACACGAAATTCCGGGTGGAATTCCGGGCCTCGGCGGTCGCATACGGACGGGGGTGGAATGTAAAACGCTCATGCTTTGGGGGAACGTTAATCGAGTCCAGATGACTGACATTTACCGGAGCTCGCCATTAAGACGCCTTGGTCTCATGGCCCACGAGTTCTTTCGAGATGTTGAACGGCGCGATTTAATTTTTGATCCTGCTGCCGAGTCAAATGTCGCTTATTTTTTTCGAGGTGGCGGCGTCCTCGTCTCAACGGAACGGTGATCCGAAAACGCACACGCGCACGTACGTAGCTTAGTGAAATGGCGGTGATCGATGTTAGCCGATGATCCGAAGTTTACATCCAACTTTTGTTCAACTTCGTACTCCGTTTTAATAATCCTGAGGAACACATGCGCCTGACTGCAACTGCCCCTTAGATGCCTGCACGATTGCCCACTCGATTAGTTCACCGCCGCGAGAGTAGGCGGCAGGCGCGTGTTCCGCCTGACGCAGAGCCCTCTCTCCGCCGCATAGAGCGAACGGTAGCGCACTCCTCATATCAGGCAAGCGACGGTCGAGATAGAGGGATAAGTGCGTCCGATATAAAATACCTCACTTGCACTCCCTTGCAATACAAATAGATTCTTTTTTTCGTGCACACGTGCTCGAAACGTAATGATAATAGCCTCGAAGTGTGTATATAGCTACGTCGAACGAACGTGCGAACAATCCGATTTGTCGGTCTAATGATACGACGCAATGGCGCATCCGTAGGGAGAACGCCCGTCCATAACCGCATTGCGCGAAGATTCACACTACCTTAGGAATACAGTGCGTAAATTACGTACAGAGCTGATTATCATGCACGCATACCTTGCCGTCATAATGTGTGTGAGCTGGAATCCGGCATCGACAGTGGAGAGAAGTGCGTGCCGTGGCGCACTTGGACGGCACTCTGTCATGCTGGCGCGGCGAAGGGCTCGTCGTTCTGATGAAAAATCCGTTTAGAAGTTTCGCTAGGGGCTAGATATGTTATAGGTAAAATGTTAGAGCAGAATGGGCGTAAAGTAACCGGCCTTCAACATTCCAAAATTGACAAAAACAAAGTGACAGAGTCCAGAACGTTTTGAGGCAATGGTTACTATTACCAGAGTCCTTCCATGGAATGATGCTATTATACTGATGGAGAAGGAGCATTTCAAGCTAGTGCGGCGCAGCCGCAAGATTTGATGGAGATGTTCAATGCATGCGTATGCTTACCCGATATTTAATTCTTTTGTGTAGCATGTACTATTCTTGAATTTCTGTTTGTGCTGTTTCCATGTATGTTTTCCCATATATTAAAGAAAAAAAAATCTGCGGTGGCGCTAAGGTAACGTCTTACTTACCCTCTGTGGCCCAAGGTTTGATTCTCCGGCAAAACGTTTTTTTTTTCCTAAGTTAAATTTTATTTCTTTTTCTCTGGCTTCTTTTTCAGCAACGTCTCTGACATGGCCAAAGTATTTTCGCCATCTATATCTGATAACGTCAAATGGCAGCAAGCAGCGCGTCCTCACTGCGGCGCGGCATCCCGATCTAACGTCGGGTCATACGTACCAGTGGGATCGTTGCTTTGTTTCTACAATACCTTTCTTCCGGTGCTTTTACGCGTGCCGTGTAGCGCATGTAAGGACGGCGCAATAAGCTAACCGCGTTCCCCGACGGTCCGGCGAGTGCGCCAGTCCGGCAGCAGCGATGACGCACTGTTTCGTCTGGTCCCGCCTTGTCAAGTGTGATTGACGAAAAGGTTTTCGCCACGCCGCCAGGCAAACTGCCGCAGACAAAAAGAAAGGAAACCAATCAACAAGAAATTTAGTGAACTGGTATTCCAGCCAAGGTACCTAGCGTAGCAGTCGGAGATTTTACCACAACGCTATAACAAAGCGGCCGGCTTGCAATAGTTTCTGAACTTGTAATATTAACCACTGACGGCAAACTGTTCAGCTTCCTGCCGAATTTGTTTTCTTGATTGTGGTATTTCTAAACTAATTATTGGGCTCTTTACGTACGTTGTACACTAATCTTTAATCTATAACGTACTGAATACAAACATAGACTGGATTTTTGGCAAGATAAGCGAGCCTTCAGCCAGCGTTCATTACCTTCGAAGTGAGCTACTGAACTATTCTTCATCACGTTTGCGCAGAACCTAATCTGTACAGTATTCAGTACTTTAAACAAATGAAACAGCATCAAAGTAGAAGTTTGTACACACGGACACAGCCGAAACTGCCTGTAAGCTGATGTAGACAACGACGTCTTATACGACGCTGTTACTTATGCTACCAATTTTCAGGTTTTCACTAGTGGTCTGCGTAGTGGTATGATTAAAGCAATCTTTTGAATAAGTGTCACGAGATAACTACTTTCAGCGACAAAGTGGACGGTACGACAAAGGTCATTCGCGCGTTTTCGCGAACGAAAAGTGAATGCGACTTGAAGGGTGGTCAGCAGAACTAACTATTTGGAGAAAAGTTGCACTTCTCTGCTTTCGTTAGTGAACGACTCTGTTAATTTCTAGATTGAACTTTCGCCTTCGGCATCTTCGTGATTACGAAATGGGGCAACATGCACGGATTTCCACCAATCGCTTAAGTGGATCGATAGCGGAGCGTAATTGCATCCTTGCTCTTTTTGCGATAAGCGCACTTTGTCATAGTATGGCGTTGAGGGCCACCGAATGGTATGCCTTTTTCGGGCTGTGAGAGTGCTGCATCAACCTTATGGAAGCAGATACAGCAGTTGCTACGGCAGGGATCAGCGCTGTCTGCACCGAAGGCAGGCTGCACCACGACACACACACACAGAATAAGCGCTGGCGTGAGGCAAACATCTGTTCAGCTGTCTGACGTGCTTTTGCCCGAGGTATCCTAACGTGAAACGTACTGCAATAAGAACATCGCCGGATCCGTCTAACGCACTCGTAAAAAAAGCTTTAGTAAGAGGTAGGATGTACCATTAGTCAAAGCCAAATAGTCTAATCATTCGCATTTCATCGATCATCAGCGAACCTTAGCTATAGTAGAGTCGCATGGTTAATCTAATTTGTCAGAAACTGGGTTCATTCCGAATGGTTATAACATATCGCGCTGTAATTTGTGCCTCTAGTTCCATGGCGCGTGAGCAAGGTCTTGCTTTTCGTTTTTCTTGGGCCAGTTTATCGCGGTTACTCCCTTTGCATTCCGACCGCGCTTCTTGCAAACATTCCACTAAACGTGCCAGTGAAAGCCGCAATACGATCCAGCTGTTCGACTAAAGATGGTTGAACACATGGAAACACGAGAACAAAAGAAGGCACATTGGACGTGCAGGAGCTGTACCTGTGCCTTTTGCTGCCGTTTTTGTGTTTTTTTTTTGTTTCTATGGCTTTCTTGTGTAGTTTTGTTGGAACGGTAAATGCCGCCAACCAATGAATTTGAGAAAGAAAATACATACACAAAAGAGAAGGGAAACGCAGTCGAGGACGGCAAAACACTAGGTGTGGTCATGAAATTAAGAAATTCGCAGGCGCAAATTGGAATCGGTTGGTGCAGCACAGGGGTAAGTGGAGATCGGATGCAGAGGTCTTCGTCCTGCGTGCAGTGAATTTAAATTGGTTGATGATGATGATGATGATGATGATGATGATGATGACACAAAGATCAAAGGAAATGTCATCGCCAATTAAGATATTCTGACAGCTTTAACGGCTGTAAAGCTTTTAGTGAAATGATGTGTATAAAAGCCCCAAAGAATCCGTCTGGACGCTCAACACGAAAGAAGAAGCTTGTAGAGCAGTTGAGGCCCCCATCAGGCTAAGTCGATCAAGCGTTTACCTTGAAATTACGGAGACGTTGATTTGACCATAGTTGAAATTGATGTGGCGCTTATTATTTTAGTAACAGTGAATAGCTTGCAACGCGTCGACGCTGCAGTCACTGGTACAATCCGCTCCGACATGCAACGTGTCAACCTTTGTAGTCCCTGGAAGGGGGCATGGAAGTGGAGGCGGGGAGTCTACATAGCAATTCTATGCCAGCCACTCTATGTGTCGTCGCCTTATGTTGCTAATGCTGAAGTTCCTGCCGACTGTAGAGTATCGAGGTGAATTTTCGTTATATTTGTACAGGCGGGACTGACGTTTCGCGAGAAGATTGGACCAAGCAGCACAGCCTCTGTCACCGACGCTTAGAGAGCGGAAACGGTGCCTGCCGCCATGAACAAAAGGTCCCAGCGTTTCGAGGTTGAGTGAACGCATCTGTTGATTGCCAAACATTCGCCTCCGTGTAGGGCATGTCCGTCTTTTCATTGACTTTCGTGTCGCCAATGCCACCCTTCCACAATGACATCCTTGACAAGAGCGGTGAGCGTAACCGTTGAACCGTTCACATTGATCTCGAGCGTCTTTATCACCCTCGTGCACGTGCACGTAATATTTAGTCGCGGTTTAAGACAGCTACTAAAATGCATTAAAATAATTAACAGGAGCGGGCTGTTTACCTGCGTGGCTTTTCTTTCTGCCAGAGACTTCATGCGACTGGTGGACTACTCGCCGGATTTCCTGATGGATCTGGATGGAAACCAGCCCAAGACCGTGTTCGCGCCCACCAACGAGGCACTGAAAGTGATCCCGGCTAGCGTGCTGGACACACTGAAGGCTAACACGTCTGGACTCACACAGGTACGTTAGGCTGAACGCTCCCCCCTCTTCAGCTTATCGAGAGATGGGCTCCTGAAGTTAGGCTCGACGGAGCGTATACCATGGCCGTGCACATAGGAAGATTGCTAGTCAGTTGTCAGTGTTCGTGTGCCGGGTTCTCGACTAAACGCTGAACGCTCTCCGAAAACGAAAGGCTTTGATCGGTGCAAGTGAGCTGCTACACTCCGCAACAGCGACTATTATTAAAATGTTCGTACATATCAACAAGAAACTTATAGGGACACTAAAGGTTAATATTAAGTCAACGTGGACTGTTGAAATACCATCCCAAAAACCTCGAAACGCTTGTTTCATGCGAAGAAGAGACTTATTTCAATAGAAAATGCGTTCTGAAGCGTCCGCGTACCTCTAGCGCAATTCAAATCGCCCGCCCTCCGATCGAGGAGTGGTGACCTCATGGTCTCATAGTGACGTTGCGCCGTCGGTGAGTAAAATGGCGCCCGCAGACGGCACTATATACGGCTTTTCTGCGCAAAACACAAACGCGTGGCCAGAAACAGAGCCAAGACAGAGCCGACAGCATCGCGAAAGCGGAACTATGGCTGCTAGGGGAAGGGAAAGCGCGTGACGATAAGCTGGTACTTTACTTTATGACGCCAACTTTGACGCTCGTTGCAATAGACGACCCTGACAACGACACATTGGCTCGCAATGCTAGGCTCGACTTCAGCGATTTAAGCACTGATGAACGTGACTTGCTGCTTAGGGCTCGCGCTGTCGGCGTCGTTGCGTACTACTACGACGGCAACTGTATGTCATGGCTGTACATATTCGCACATTTGTAGCTTTTCCTTCGTGAAAACGAAAGACCGCACTCACCGCCCCGTCTTCGACCTGCAGTTGTTCTTGCGCTTCGAAGAATGCAGGCAAGACCGACGGAACCGCGCTGCGGGAACGCATTGCTTTGAAAGACGCTTCACACGACTTCAGTAAGTCGGCGTTGAACTCATAATCCTCTCGACGAAAGTGAAGCGAGCACACTATGCGATTTTTCGGCTATTTTCCAACGCGCTGTGGCAGACGTACGGCACTTAGCCACTTCGAGCGGAGAGGTTCACTCGTTGGGACAGTGATAAGTAACGTTGGATTCGCCGCTGCAACTGCCCTTGGCCAAGTTCAGCGGACCGTTCGTGCATCCCACGAAATCACATGGACGTGGCATTCTCGCTGCTTGTTCCAAATGCAAGTTTCGCGAGCCAGCAGAAGCAGCGTAGAACAACGCGATAGCGAAACAACTGAAACTCCAAAGCGCGCGCGGCGCAGAGTCGAGCGCGCAGAGTCGAGCGAAAACGAAACCTTTCGACCACTCATATTACTGAAGGGTAACGTCAAAATGTTTTTTCTTAGAATCAAACAGAAGTAGACAAGTAGCATTTTCTTACGTCTGATAACCTAATGAAATTATCTTTTTAAAACGATTAGTTGAGCACTAGTGACATAAATTAGGATGAGGAGTGACTTCGTCATCGGGCTAGTACCGGAATGTCGCTGGGGGGGTCTCAAATCGTGTCATGCATTTACCTCAATTTCTCGGTTACTAAAGCTCTGTTCGGGATTATATTGATGCCTTAGACGTTCTAGAGCATTGCTTTATCACTTTAACTCGACTTCACAGTAACCTTTACAGTAACCTTCACAGTAACCTTCACAGTAACCTTTAGCGTCCCTTTAATGCAGGCGTAGAGCGAAAGTTTTCTGTTGTGTTTCTCAATCTAGCTTTCTTTTTTGCTGTATTCCGTAATCAAGTGTAATACTGCTTGAGAACACTGCGCTGTTCGGATAATAATAAAAAATGGTACGACCGGGTTAACAACACTCCCAGTGATAACGCCTTGGTTGCGATACCAGCTTGAACAAACGCGTTTGGTGCTCTCGACGGTGCGTACGATGACTGACACATTTCCGGCATAGAGATCTGCTTTTCAGACGCGAACGCGTAGGTGCTATCTAATGATCTCCCGAGGCATAACATGCTGTTCACCGTGTGTTGTAAACGGAAATGATAGGGAGTAATGGAAGGTGGAGTACTACTTGAACATATACAAAACTTGATAAAATACGCGGGCTGGTTTAACCCGTGGATATCATTAGAATTTGCTTTTAATGAAGACTCCGTGAAACAAAAGAAGCTGTCTATTCTTTTTTTTTTTCTTTAAAGGGAATCACATACCCTGAGATAAGAGCTTTCTTCCGTGGAACCATACAATCTGGAGAACGCCCTCTGCGAGTGATCCTGCAGCGCCTCGGTCGTGCTGGGTCATTGGCTTGCCTGTGAGATACATATTTATAGTCGAGGCGGGCAAGTCGCAATGCAGAAGATATTACGCACATGCCGAAGCTTCATTCCTTGCATATTTCTCATCATTCTATTTTCTTTCGCGTCACGATGACATGACAATCTGTGCGTAAGTAATGCGAATAACCGTGCCTTCATGTTTGATGCACATGGTCTCTATCAGTCTCTTCTAGCATTTACCGTACGCTGTTCCATACTGGGCCTTTTTCTTGCCTTCATTTTTGCTTGCTTGCATTCCTGTGAGCATCCCTTTTATTTATCCAATTCTCGTTAACGTTGCACGTTTCACTCCATGCCAACTGGCTTTTTTTATGCGCCGTGAACAACTTTTCATTCGTCGGCTCTACACGTAGTGTTTTTCGTCAAATCTGAAGTTTAGGGATAGCTCGGAGTCATTGATTTTTGTGTAATGAAAACGGCGGATGTGCGCTGCGATCGACGCGCATGACACGCGCGCTACGTAGTCTTTTTCGCGCCCTCCCTGTGCAGGCACGCGCCTTGACAGCAGTGGGCCCGCGTCATCCCAGAAACCTTCGGTCCCGTGTTCTAGCAAGGCATGTCGTTGGGCTTATTGGTTCGTGATACGCAGTATGGTGAAAGAGCGCAAGAAAGACGCGGACGTGTACCAGTCTATTGTGCCGAAGAAAAAAAAAAGCTTGTTTTCAACTTAGCTCAACGTAGGAGCCGCACTTTTATATGTTCTCGAGTAAAAGAAACCACCATCGTGCGTCAAGGAGGCATAGTTATACATTTTCACGTATTAGTTGGTGAAGTCGATATGTGCATTTGTGATTATCTGCAGATTACAATTGCTAACTTTTCAGGGTTATGTTTCGGCACGCAACTGTGTCTCTCCTTTGCCTTTCTTGTCCGTTCTATTTCTGTTGTGAAAACCGCAAGTTTGTCGGGGTCGCTGTTTGTAGACAGTAAAATAGCAACGTCCTTTTCTCTCGCGTCTTATGGGCCCATTTCTCGCAGCTCCTCCGGTTGCACATGATCAAGAACGAGGCGGTGGCGTCTGACGAGGTGCTGGACGCGGGCCGCGCTGGAATCTTTGAGCGGGAGTCTGCCAGCAGCCGGCGGATGCTCTACATGCGCGTCGTCGAGGGAGAACACGGACGCAGTGAGTTTCGGCTTTCGATGCAAAGGGCGTGTTCCAAGCGGACATGGCCACCCTCTTGAGGCTCACCCTCATTTGCCATCCCTCTCACGGAATGAGGTGAGGGTGAAGTGAGGATCGCACTCAGAAAGCTTGTGTAGGCAAGAATGAGGGAGGGCGGACATCGTGATGTGAGGCCGATGATGGGCGACTTCTACAAAGTGAGGTTAAACGAGGAGGGCGCTATTCAAGCAACGACGAGGGGTACGGCGAGCACCTTATTGTCGTTTCGGTTTTAATGCGTAAGAATTTGAGGGCTACTTCCCTCAGAGATCTGTCCGTTTCTGGTGCGTGTGCAGCGCAAAATCTTTGGTTATAGAATGAACTCGGTGATTTACCGCTGCTTTGCGCTGCGAGTAATATTTGTATCAATGCTCGTTCCGCCTGTCATGTAATGGGGAGAATTGACGACGATGGTGGATTTCGCTGCCTGGCCTCTTCGCTCGTTTCGCTGCGTTCTTGCGCTCCGTTACTTCGTCTGCGTTGTACTGACGTGGACGGCCACATATCGCTACTGCCGAGGTTCCGGGCGCCGACGGTGCAGATGCTTCTGACACCATAGCGATACGAGCGAGCAAGCGCGAGCCAGCGCCACAAGCGCGTCGTGGCACACTACAGTCACATCTTCCATGTGGGCTTACAATAAGCCACGTAGTGCTTTTATTAGGCTCGCACTCCTCAGCGCTAAAACATGGGGAAGTATTTGTTGTTACTTTTTTTAGCTTAATTGTGTTAATTAATTATTAATGTCCTATACATCCGTTAGGCCAGTCATCGACGACGCAAATGCTCAATAAACAAAGATTAACGTTCAGCACGTTCAGTAAATTGGTATCTTACATGTCCATGCAGACTCTTCGCCACGGATATTGAGAATTCTTGTCTGTTTCAATGAATACGAACCGAGTTGCGATCCGGCGGTAGTTTTAAGACGCAGTGCCACTGTTTTTTTTTTTTAAGTTATAAAGCTGCTTGAAGCGTCAGTGTTGGTACGTTTCGGTCGAAGATATGGTGTTGCAGTCCAGGTTGGCAGACAAAAGTAGCTCTTACTTGTAGTAAGGGGTTAAATAGCTTCTACTTTGCTTTAGTTGGAGAAAGAAGACGTTGCCTGCATTCTTCCACGGGTTGACGCTAGGACAATAGAGTATTTATTCTTATATTGTCGCCGTTTCTCACTTATAACAAAAATGTTTCAGACGCCACGTTTCCTAAAGTTGGCTTTAACTTTTCCATTCCTGACATTCCTTATCCGGCAACATCGTCCATCAGACATTGTCACAAGGATATCTGCTCAGCCGTCAATGAACTTATGTTTGTTTCAAGGCCTGCTAAATTCTTAGCACATTATGTTACTTTGCACATCATTCAATATTTTTTGTCAAATGATTCATTTACTTTCAAGGCAGGACTAAATGTCATTTTCTAATTCCATACGAATCTTGGCTAATCTTGGCCATTTTTACAAACCGTCATCTTTAGAAGGGTATCGAAAGCGCAGTGCAGGTTGACCGTTACCATTATGACGCATGGCGTACTCTATGGCGCCCCCTTGCAACGAGGCCGACTTGAGAAAAGACAACAAGATACCACCGATAACGCTGTTACGCCAGAAATATTAGGAAACAAAGGGTATAAGTGACGCGAAGAACGGAAAGAAAGCTTGAAAAAAAAAAAAGAAAGCCGCAGATCCTTGTTCGAGTATATCACAAGGATTTACATCTATATTTATCATTCCAGTGTTCTATTCAGTCGCAAGGATTAATTACACGGGGCAACAGTCGTTGCCTACTCGATTTTTTTTTTCGCTAAAATTGCATTTAAGGTACGCGGAAGGTATGCCAACCTGAAAAGTGACGACGTTTAGCAACTCGCGCAAGGACGTCGGGCTTGCTGAATTGCCCGCTTTGCTCGTGCACTTTCGAGAGTCGACCAGCGTTGCAGCAACGTTAGCGCGCAGCTCGGCGCTCAATAGCGCGGGCGTGACGACGCCGAGAGCAGATCATTGCGGAAGGAGCGATCATCACCCGAGGCGCGGCACGGCCCACCGGTCGCGTGACGCGCCTGCACGAACGTGCGGCCGCACGCGCGGCGTGCGCCTGGAAGCCCGGAGGTTCCTCTCCGCATCGAGCAGCGACGCGAAAAACGCGTTTATCGACGGCGCCTTTGTCAGGATGACGAAACCCATCGCTGCCGGCAAGCGCTCCCGCCGGGGTGTATACGAAAAAGGCGTCGCGCCCGGTCTCTGGAGCCGCGCCGTGTTTGTGGCGCCAGGCGCCGACTCCGTCGCTCTTCGAAGGCCAAATGTTGCACTACAAGATAAGTCGAATAAAATAAAGTGAGGCGATGAGGCGAAGTGATATCACTTCGCGAGAAAGCACAACATCCGAGGCCACTTACTCTCTAGCTGTGCTGCCCTCTGCTGCCGTTAACGGCCCAAAAACTGACGGCTTGTCACGTATGGCGGGCCAACATCGACCCCACACTTCGCAGTCTTTTGAACAGCAGCGCCACGAGCTCTCTATCGCTTTTCTTTAATAGTGGTGTCCCGAATATACGTGACCACTTCGTGCTCGTGCGTTACTCTGTGCAGGCTAAAGATTTCTCGAGAGTTATCGTCATCAGGCAGTTTCGTAACAGGAGACCCTCCAGCGTCCGCGTGCAGAGAAATTAAGTGTAGTCGTGGTTTTTGTCCATCACGCGCCAACATTTTCCGTTTGCGTTTGGGTACGACGCACATGTGAAGGTTGAAAAATGCCATGCGTATTTCAAGCTGATAACGTATTATAACGGTAGCGTTGGTTCTGGAGTGGTCAATGTTAGGGCAAGAACGTTGTCAAATTTGTTTAGAATGCTACAGTTTGAGAAGACTGTTGTTATATTTAACGATTTGCCTTAAAGCCTAACATATTGCACACAGCGAGCACTTCTCCACTCAGTGCTGCCAATTTCGGGAAATTTGCCTATATATAGCGATTTTAAGCCGTGTTTAGTGAAAAGACAACTTGTTCAATTCTAGGGAAATTTCGTGCTGAGACGTTCGAACGGAGAAACTGCTGGCGTGACGGCCGCATTTTGATTTCAGTCGCCGAAAATTACCTTCGCATTAGCAGATGAGCTACAGCTTTTGGTGGTACAGCAATACAGTCAACGCACCTCACCAAGTAAAGGAGAGGCTGTGGATGCGCTGAGCCCACTAACGAAGTACTGCTACTGCGAATTTCCCGTTCGTACGTCTAGCCGGGCTGTCGATGTCTGTACACTCTGAATGAAATATTCACCAGTAACCGGCGAAACAAATGCATCCTGCAGCACCAAACAAACCAGCGCAGGTAAATCTGGGCGTAAGCGGACACATATACCTAGCGCCGAGCACTACAATACTAAACAGTCAACTATGCATGCGTACACTAAAATTTACTGTACACCGCCCATAGGCACAGCAACCTCGGAGAGAGTCCCAGTGGCCATGTGTGTGGGTGAGCTTTGCTTTGGAAGAAAGACATAACTTAGCCGCGTATCTTCGTGCTTCATTACAAATGACGCGTAAACGCGCGTGACTATTGTGGTGCTGCGTCAGTACACGGCGTTACAAAAATTTTGCGCGAAAGTTCGTTTGGCCCGCTGGCAGTGAAGTCGCCGATGCGATGTTTGAACCCGCGAAGTAAGCGAGCGCCGGAGGAGGAAAGCGCCTGGAGGTGGAGAAGAGAATCGCACGCCGGGAAAACTACCGAGGAGCGCTCTGAGGATGGATGGATGTATGCATGCTATGAGAGTCCCCTTTGAAGCGAGGTGGTGGGTTGCGTCATCAGGCTGTTGTTATTATTTTGCCTAATGTCCTACCTCTATGTAAAAAGAAAGAAGAAAAGAAAAGACAGAAAAGTTCACAGCATCAAGCTTTCTTAACCACTATTGGAAACTTTGTTTCCGTACGCCTCAGTTGTTTGTAATCTCCTAAGTTTCTACCACCAAGCTTCCTATCGCCTCTTACTAATTTCTACAGTGGATATGTTTACTTTTTCCCTGCTATCGCTGAACTCAAAGGCTTCAAGGAGGCCAGAGGAGCCTATAAATTAACCGCTGGGCAGATATCTTCACATCTAAGACATGATCCATCGTTTCCCTAGCTTTACCGCTGCAAGCACATGCTTTTTCTTCCTTCCTATCTCTCGCTTTATAGGTGCGTGTTCTAAGGCATCCTGGGCCGGTATTTTGTAGCGATGCCTTTTCCGATTATATGCTTATTCAGGCTTTTCGCGCTTGGCCAGTGGTCAGAGCGATGGTCTGCCCACATTATCAACGGGACCAGGCGGCCGTGTGTGGTGGATGATAAGAATAGCATAGAATGAGGCATAAGACATCGCTACAAAATAGCGGCCCTGATCTCACTCCGAAAAGTAATGAGCTTCCCCTTGAGTTATCATAAATTATTTCTTTCCTGATTTCGTTTATTCCTCTTAAGTACTTACTTATGGCCGGCCTCTTTTCCATTACCGCCACGCACGAGATTATCTCAGTCTCTCTGACGTTCCGCTTGACGTTTTCGTTGCTCTGTTGCTCACCACCACCACCACCACCATCATCATCATCATCATCATGGTTACACCCACTGCAGGGCAAAGGCCTCTCCCATACTTCTCCAACTACCCTGGTCATGTACTAATTGTGGCCATGTTGTCCTTGCAAACTTCTTAATCTCATCCACCCACCTAACTTTCTGCCGCCCCCTGCTGCGCTTCCCTTCCCTTGGAATCCAGTCCGTAACCCTTAATGACCATCGGTTATCTTCCTTCCTCATTATATGTCCTGTCCATGCCCCCCCCCCCCCCATTTCTTTTTCTTGATTTCAACTAAGATGTCATTAATTCGCGTTTCTTCCCTCACCCAATCTGCACTTTTCTTATCCCTTAACGTTGCACCTATCATTCTTCTTTCCATAGCTCCTTGCGTCGTCCTCAATTTAAGTAGAACTCTTTTAGTAAGCCTCAAATTTTCTGTCCCGTACGTGAGTACTGGTAAGACACAGCTGTTACACAGTTGTTGCTCACCATACAGGCCGCATACTTGCTGGTAAGATTCCGAGTTCTTTTCGTCCATTGTGAATAATTTATTTTCCTGTAGAAATATCTGAGCGCTCTCCCAGCTCATTTACTTTCTTCCATATTCCTCAGTCGTTCTTCATAATCAATTTTACTATGAGCTTCCCTCACTTCAAAACTTTTCCAGCGCATATCATCCTGCACAGCTTCATTTGTAGTCTTCCCGCTAGCGCCCAATGTGAGGCGACCCACTGACCTTTGGTTCCCATCGAGTCCTGATTGTACCCCTGATTTAAAGCAAACAACCGCATTTCCAAAAGTAAGTCTTGGAACCATTACACCTTCCCACATACCTCGGAGCACCTCGCACCTATTGTATCCCCATAGCCCTCTGTGTTTGATTATGGCCGCATTTCTCTTCCCTTACGCTATTATCAGTTTTTCCTGTGCCTCCAGATATACATGGCCTCCGTTTATCCATACACCAAGATATTTGTATTCTTTTAGCCGAGGTATTTCGTGACCCTGTATTAACACTGTCTGTTCAGTGTTTTCATTGAATACCATAAAATCCGATTTTTTACGCAAAACTTCAATCCTAAATTTTCAGCTTCTTCACAGATATCAGCCAGACGTTGCGTATAACTTTGCTTGTTAGCAAGCAACACAATGTCGTCCACATAAAGCAAACCTGGAAGCATCTGCTCTACTATGGTGCCCGCCTGTTTGTATGAGAGATTACATCCGATGTTGCTTCCCTCTAGTGCCTCTCCATCCTCACCATGTACATCATAAACAGCAGCGGGGATAAAGGGCACCCCTGCCTCAGTCCCTTGCTGATATTAACTTTCTCGTCGCTCCTCATCCCTTCTCATTCAACGCAAACGGTATTTTCTTGGTAAATCTCTCTGAAAAGCTGTAGACAATCATCACCTAAGCCTTCCCCTTCTAGAATACCCCACAATATGTTGTGGTCTACGTTGTTATATGCTCTTGTAATGTCTAGAAAAACCACATATAATGGTTAACTTTCCGCACCGGATATTTCAATAAACTGAGTAATAACAAATAAGTTATCATCCAGACGCCTACCGATTCCGAAACCATTATGAAGTTCTCCCAGTATGCCATTATTCTCTGTCCACGCTTCGCTTGCAGCTCTCCTTTAATCGCTTGCATTGCTAACGTCTATACTACCGCTGTAATGGTCAACGGTCTATATGAGTGATGGTCTACGGTCTATATGAGTGAATTATATCTTTTCCCCCTTGCGTTTTCTTTATAAATTAAATTCATTCTCCTATGTTGCCAACTGTCCGATATGCATCTACCTTTTGAGCATATTTTACTGCTTTCAACAAAGCTTCCTTACCTCTTGCTCCTAGTTCGTTAATCAGCCTAACGGAAACCTCGTCTATAACCACGTGGCTGTGCGCTTAGGAATTTTCTCTTCGGCTGTCTTCCATTTCAAATTCAGCACCGGCTCCTTTTCCATATGCTGAAGAGAACTTCTTGTTGGTCAAGTTGGTGTCGATTGATTATTCTAACAAGACAGGCTCTGTCCCGCTGTCTTCTATTGTGTGCTGTGTGTTGTTCTTTGGTGCCTTAAAATAGTTTTCCGTCTGGTTCTCATTCATACTCTTCTTTTTCTCTAAAGCTACCTCATCATTGCCTTGGAATGCATCGGCTGTTATTTTTCGGATGTAAATTAACGACGCATCCCCTTCAATTTGTTTCCATGCTCGTCTAGGATATCTTGTAGTGTTCCAGACTTTCTGCCTAATAGTTTGTGAAGGAGTACGTTTACCTAGGTCAATTAACCGCAGGGAACCCTGATCACGGGAAGAAAATTCATAGAAGAATAATAATTGGTTGGATCGCATACGGCAGACATTGTCAGCTCCTGACTGGAAACTTACCATTATCATTGAACAGGAAGGTGTACAATCAGTGCATTTTACCAGTGCTGACATATGGGGCAGAGACTTGGAGACTGACAAAGAAGGTTGAGAACAACTAAAAAACCACGCAAAGAGCGATGGAACGAAGAATGCTAGGCATAACGTCAAGAGACAGATAGAGAGCGGTTTGGATCACAGAGCAAACGGGTATAGCCGATATTCTAATAGACATTAAAGGGAAAAAAATGGAGCTGGGCAGGTCATGTAATGCACAGGTTAGATAACCGGCGGGCGATTAAGGTTACAGAATAGGTACGAAGAGAAGGGAAGCGCAGTCGAGGACGTCATAGTACAAGATGGTGCAATGAAATTAGGAAATGCGCTAGTTGGAATCGGTTGGCACAGGACAGGGGTAATTGGAAATCGCAGGGAGAGGCCTTCGTCCTGCGTGGGCCTAAAATAGGTTGATGATGATGATGAAGTTTATGTGGTTCCAAAATATTCTAGGTGCGGCCTTTATCTTACGTGTTTCTGACAACCAACATTCACTCTGACCTTTTATCTTTGCTTGAACCAATATTTGAACCACGGATTTTTCTGCCCGTATACTTCCCATTTTCTATGTAGTTGAACCTGCGGCGACTGCGCTTTTATGCTTAATAGAATATCGGCTATATCCGTTTGCTCTCTAATCCAAACCGCTCTCTTTCTGTCTCTCAAGGTTATGCCTTATGTTCTTCGTTCCATCGCTCTCTGCGCGGTCCTTAACTTGTTCTCAAGCTTCTCTGTCAGTTTCCATGTCTCTGCCCCATATGTTAGCACCAGTAAACTGTACTGATAGTACACCTTTTTTTTTTTTCAATGATAACGGTAAGCTTCCAGTCAGGAGCTGACAATGTCTGCGGTATGCGATCCAACCCATTTTTATTCTTCTATGAATTTCCTTCTCATGATCAGGGTTCCCTGTGATTAATTGGCCTAGTTACACGTACTCCTTCACAGACTCTGGAGGCTGACTTGCGATCCTGAACTCTCGTTCCGTTGCCCAGTTATTCATCATTATTTTTGTCTTCTGCATATTAATCTTCGACCCCACTCTTGCACTCCTTCTGTTAAAGTCTTCAATCATTTTTTGTAACTTGTCTCCAGTGTTGCTGAATAGAACAACGTCATCGGCAAACCGAAGGTTGCTGAGGTATTCGCCGTCGATCCTTTCTCCTAAGCCTTCCTAGTTTAATAGCTTGAATACTTCTTCCAAGCACGCAGTGAATATCATTGGAGAGATTGTATCTCATTGTCTGGCCCCTTTCTGCATAGGTATCTTCCTACTTTTCTTGTGTAGAATTAAGGTGGCTGTGGAATCTCTGTAGATATTTTCCAAGGTATTTACGTAAGCGGTCTCTACTCATTGATTACGCAATGCCTCTATGACTGCTGGTATTTCTACTGAATTAAATGCCTTGTCGCAAGCTATGAAAGGCATATATAGAGGCTGGTTGTTCTACGCGGATTTCTTGATTACCTGATTATGGCATGGATGTGATCCATTGTAGAGTATCGCTTCCTGAAACCTGCCTGTTCCCTTGGCTGACTAAAGTCTAGTGTTGCTCTTATTCTGTTGGATATTCTATTGGTGAATATTTTATATAATACTGGGAGTAAGCTTATTTATGGGCCTACTATTGTGGGCCTTCAGTTATTTAATGTCTCCCTTTTTGTGGATTAGTACAATCTTTGCATTCTTCCGGTTTTCTGGGATGCTTGCAATCGAGAGACACTTCGTATAGAGAGCCGCAAGTTTCCCAAGCATTATGTTTCCTCCATCTTTGAATAAGTCGGCTGTTGTTCCATCTTCTCCTGGCGCTTTTCCCCGTTTCATGTCTTGCGAGGCCCTTCTGACCTCATCGCTAGATATAGGACGGTTTTCTGTATCCTGTTCATTACTGTTTCGAATGTAGTTCTCCTGAGTCCTCTGGGTACTGTACAGGTCAGTATAGAATTCTTCCGCTTCTTTTACTATATCATCGAGATTGCTGATGATACAACCCTGCTTATCTTTCAGTACATATATCTTGGTTTGTCCTATGCCAAGTTTCTTTCTCACTGATTCAGGGTGCGTCCATTTTTTACGACTTCTTCAGTCTTTCTCACGTTATAATTTCGAATATCACTTATTTTCGCCTTGTTGGTCAGTTTTGAAAGTTCCGGAAATTCTATCTTATCTCTTGAGTTGGACACTTTCATTCTGTGTTGTTTCTTTATTAGGTCCTTTGTTACTTGTGAGAACTTGCCTACTGGTTGCCTTGGTGCCTAGCCTCCCACTTCAATTGCTGCCTCTGAAGTCAGCCTAGTTACGGTTTCATTCATTAGCTCTATGTCATCATCGTCTCTTTGTTCTAAGGATGCATATTTGTTTGCAAGTACCATCCTAAATTTGTCCGCTTTTACGCTTACTGCCTCTAGGTTGACCTATTTCTTCTTGACCAATTTTACTGCTTCTCTTTTTAAATTGAGGTGAATCCTACCTCTCACTAACCTATGATCACTGCACTTTACCCTACCTATCACTTCTACATCCTGCACTATGCTGGGATCGGCAGAAAGTATGAAATCAGTTTCATTTCTTGTTGCACCATTAGGGCGTTTCCAGGTCCACTTTCAGTTGCTACGCTTCCTGAAAAAGGTGTTCATTATTCTCACTTTATTCCTTTCTGCGAATCCTACCAGTATCTCACCTCTAGCGTTCCTCGAATCGACGCCATAGTTGCCAATTGCTTGTTCACCCGCCTGCTTTTCCCCCACTTTTGCATTGAACTCATTCATTACTGCAGTATACTGAGTTTACACTTTTCTCATCGCCAATTCAACATCTTTATAAATTCCTCATCATCGTGATTGGATGTTGGAGCTTAGCCTTGTACTACCTTTAATCTATACCTCTTATTAAGTTTGATTACGACTACTTCTAATTTCTCATTAATGCTGTAGAATTCGTCAATGTTGCCCGTTATGTCCTTATGGATTAGGAATCCTACCCCGTATTGCTTCTTATCTGGGAGACCTTTATAGCAGAGGACACCGCCGTTACTCAGCAATGTATATGTACTCAGCAACGGTACTCAGCCTCGCCAGTCCTTCTAATCTTACTAACGCCGATAATATCCCAAACTATGTCTGATTGTTCCAAGGGACTGGCGCCGCCTGCAAACGAACACATACCCACACTTGTCTCGTCTACACGCAATCTCCCCAGAAAGATATACGTCCCGGACATGTCCCTGGTCTAGCAACGACACAGCGACACTGGCGCACATAACACACGAATGCACCGACCGTCCGGGCGACGCAATTTCGCCACGAGTCACAACACACACACTCACTACGTGATCTTGGGAGGCGAGACTCTTCGAACTGGACCTGGGAAGCCAACTGGCGACCCTCGACCAGGCCCGGCGAGCCGCGATCGCCAGTGGAGCCTTGTCAGAGGGAACCACCCGGGAATAAACCACGCAACGACTTCTGTAATAATAATGTTCCTCCTCCTCCTAAAGGAGTCCTGCTAAGCTAGCCTAACTTGACAGAGTTCGGCAATCAAAGGTTGACAGGGTCAGTTTCCATTGGCGGCCTGTCCGGACCCAGAGATTCGTAGCGCCCTCTGCTGCGTTACAGGTCTGGGCGCCGCCTTGGTCAGGTGCTCCGCAGCTGCTGGGGACTGAGGGCCGTGGATTAGTTGTAGGAAGCGTGAGGGAGGTAGTGATCGAATACTGCACCAGGGAGGCCAATTTCTGTTCTGGCGAGCGAGTGTCTTTGTTCGAGCTTAGTGGGCCTTCCTAATTTGAGTTTACCTGGATTAGTAAAGTCCCACTCGCTCCCGGCATCTTTTGCCGGTGTGAGGCGTCACTCCAAGCCTGCAGATGTTATATGCAGTCATACTACATATAACTTAATATTTGCGTCATAGACTTGTTTACTCCATATATTAAGTGCTGTTTTCTTTTCTTTTGTCAATCCCACCAATAAAAGATTGAATAAACATTGAAAGTTCACTCTATTCCTCTATTTCGTAGTCATATGTGCCTATTTTCCAGACGATGATCAAAACGTGAATGAGATGAAAGCCAGAGCCAACGTTTCGTCAAGTCCACTTGTCGGAACGATGGCTCCTGCTTTCATCTTGTTCACGTTTTTATCATCGTCTTTAATTTCGATGTCCGGCATTCCCTCTGTTTTCTCTACATTCCAGAAGGTATTCTTTGTTTAATATTGCCGAGTATTGTTTTAGTGAAAAATCTGCAGCCATGTAATTTTTACGCATTTCCAGTTCCATCAAAAGCATCAGCAGCGGCATCTTTTGCCGGTGTGAGGCGTCACTCTAAGCCTGCAGACGTTATATGCAGTCATACTACGTATAACCTAATATTTGCGTCATATACTTGTTTACTCCATATATTAATTGCTGTTTTCTTTTCTTTTGTCAATCCCACCTCGTGTAAGGGGTGCACATCTTTTCTAGAATCTTATATGGTTGCGCCACTTAGATGAATCAGGCCAATGACGGTCCGTTAAAGGTCAACTCCGGCGTTTTTTTAACCATATTAGAATACTGTCATTTCCAAATAGCATTGACAATCCTGCCACTGTACCGGGTGGTTCAATTTGCTTAGAATTTCCTCAATAACTTTAAATAACTTACAAACAAGATACCGAAACCGAAACGGGTAGCGGCTTCGTGTGAGGTCATGATCAGTCCATCATGCTTAGAGACCGCGCTGCTTCACCCGACCACTCGGAGAACAAGGACGCCCCCATTACATACAATGAAATCACTAAACACTACTACCTACAACGTAGAGAGTATAGCACGCCACACCGCACGCTCACTCGAGCTCAAGCGGTTACACTCAGAATGCTACAAACAGACACATACCATACCCGAAACAGACTACACAATTACATGCCTGAGCTCTACGACAAGTCTTATTGCACCAATTGCAATAGATCCCTTAACGTATATCATTCACTCTGGCCGTGCTCGCAAGCTCACATAAACTACGAATAGGACAAGCGCAAGCTTGAAGAAGCAATCCGGAGCGAAGAACTCGCTCCCCAACTCTGGGCCGTCCAGCAGGTCCACGACGCCGCCAGGAAACTCAACCTCCCGGTTCCATCGTGGGAGACGCCCACTCCATGAGAGCCGAAAGCTCTCGTGGCCTGCAGGACCTCGAATAAATTTGATTTCCTTCCTTCCATGTGAGATTCTACACAACCATAATGTAAGCACGCAGAACGCGTGCTAAACACGCAGTACACGTGGTTCTAACGCCAAAGAAGGGAAGCTGATGATGTCTCCTGACGACACAGGGAGCTTTTATAGATTTTCCGAACTAGACAGCGGCGATTTCAGCGACGATTTCAGCTACAGTGGGGTGTAGTCTCTGACGTCACGAACACTGAGTGGCCAGTAAAAAGTCATGAGTCGGGAATGCAACTAATCTTTAAAATTCATTTTCAGGAAAACTAAATGACTTGCAGCCATATCGTTTAGCACAGATAGAGTGTAAAAGAGAACGTATATTCAAAATTTTATTAGGATCAGTGGACATTGATAAATCGCCTGAGCTGCCCTTTAAAGGTCCGTACTGATTCCGCAAGTGTAGCAGAGGATAAGAGAGGCGTAAATGACATAACGCTGCAGTAAACGACCTCAGATGCCGGCCCATCGTTCCTGACCAGCGCTGACCCCACATAGGGCTCCCTTCACTAGAGGCGAAATGCCACCGACCTGATTGCAAAAACTGCCGACACGGCCTAGACGACGCGCCACACAAAGAAATAATAGCGCGGCGGCGTCTGCATGAGCGGCGTCGACGGAAAAGCAGCTAACGTCACCTAGCGACAACGGAACCAGCTTTGCTTTCCGGCGGAATGTTTTGAATATCTTTCCAAAAATTTGCCCTCCAAAGTGGGAGTGCGGCCCTTACATGAATATATACGGCTCGCAATCAAATCAGTATGCATAAAGTATTGTCCCTAGTATTTTTAATGTGTTCACCACAATATTTTACATCGATGCGGCTGACATCGATGTCCATGAATGTGAACATTGATGTGACTTGCCGTCTTGTGTCTTGATTTTGTCCTATTGAAAGGAGTGAGTGAGCGAGAAAGCAATCAAGAGGGAAATGCAGAAGGGTTAATGTTTCCACTATACCTTGCCTAAAAATGAGTGATCCCTTAAGATCTTGGAAAGGTCAGTGAGAGTAAAGCAGCGCTGTACCGTGAACGTGTAGCCTGAGTTGCCGTTAACAACTGCAACACTGCCTTTGTGACTGTAGTACGTAGTAATGTTAACTTGTATCTACGCGGTGTCTCTATCTCTCCACTTCCTTCTTATCTTCCCGTCTCCACTTCCTTGTCTCCCATAACCAGCCGTGGTTGCTCAGTGGCTATTGGGTTAGGCTGCTGAGCACGAGGTCACGGGATCGAATCCCGGCCACGGCAGCCGAATTTCGATGGGAGCGAAATGCGAAAGCACCCGTGTACTTAGATTTAGGTGCACGTTAAAGAACCCCAGGTGTTCGAAATTTCTGGAGTCCTCCGCTACGGCGTGCCTCATAACTAGAAAGTGGTTTTGACACGTAAAACCCCATAATTTAATTTAATTTTTGGTCTCCCCTGAAGCCCGACATTTTGCTCTGTCGGCCTCTTTACGTTATTCATTTTGTCTCCCTCCCTTTCTGTATCTTGAACTTGCGTCACACGCAAATATAACTGCTGCCCGTTACATACGCTCACTCCACCGGTGATACTTTTGCAGCGCTAACCGTGGAAGGTGGCGGCGTGAATGCCACTGCCGTCCAAGCGGACATCGGAGCCACCAACGGCGTGATCCACATCATTGATCGCGTGCTTGGAATGCCTTCGCACACCATCTACGAGAAGATTAGCAGTGACCCCGAGCTTAAGTGAGTATACCGTGACCACGGGTTCTGGAGGCGATGGTAAAAAGATCGAAGTGAGAACAAATTATAGTAAATTAAAAATAAATAAATCCTGCTTGAAAATCTTTGAAATTGTAGTAGAGAGCTTTAGCCTGTTTGCAACTGTATTGCGGTCTGCTACGAAATCCCGGAATGCCGAATACTTGGGGTGCTTTGCTCAACCGACATGCGCTAAGGAACGTTTCTGTTTTCTTTCTTTTTATTTTTTGCCCGTGTTGTGTGACCGTTCTTGTCGAGTCACCAAAAAAAAAAAAAAAGAAGCCACTTTGCATTAATGACTATCTTGCTGGCCACGCCTTTGCGCCACGAGCTAAATAACCACGTAGTCCGTCATTGCAATTATAACCCAGAGCGCTCCAGTTGAGCTCAGCATCGCAAGATGGGCCCTACGGGCATTTCGGCTGACATTCGCGTCTCCGGCAGTGCGGCGTTCCAAAAAGCATACTTGGTATATGCACAGGCCAAAACTCTATTAATTGTCACAAAACACTTTTTTTCATATCATGATAATGTTGTGGTTCTCGTCTCATCACTGAAGCTTAGCAGCAGTGGTCTTGGTCAGTGAATGTTTGGGATGCAGTCCACCTGGAAAAGCTCAACGTTGTCAAGGAATATGTATTTATTCCACGACCTTTCTGTCACTGAATATGTGACGTGTCCACCTTAGGGTAGACAGTTAAGGTATCAGCGGCACAGAGGACCTGCATTCGCATTCTCACATACGTTGACGTACTCTGGACAGCCTCAAATTTGACAGCAAAAGTACCCAAAGGCTTTCATTGAGCCAAAAGTACTGAGCGAGAATGTGTCGCTAAATGAGCGACGATGGGCGGGGTCTAATAATATTTTGTCTAATTTATTTACTGCTACATAAGAATTCTAGCGCAAGAGCTTTCTGTGAAAATGGGTCCAGGTTCTGACCAATCCTGTTCTTGCAAATTTTAGGCTCATGGGCGGTAACGGATTGGTCAAAACCGTTACGCGTTGGTCTGTGTGGAGTGCTTGATTTAATTAATTTCGTGTGGAAATATTCGCGTGATGCAAGGCACAGAGGGATGTCGCGACAATTAATCAACCGGCTCTTTGATTTTTGCCGCAGGGACACGAGGCGTTTCGCCCAACACAAGGGCTGGATTGAACGGCTGAAGAACACCGACAAGCGGTACACATTCTTTGCGCCGAGTGACAACGCCTGGCACGACATCAAGCTAGAGTTCCCGTCTGAGTACAAACAGCTGTCTATGGATCAGTTCGGGTACCATGCGGAGAAAGTGAGTATTTCTTTATAGTGCCATCACAGTAGCCATAAAACCGATTCCCCACATTAGAACACAATATCTTATTCAAGTTTTATCACGTCTATCGTTATATTAGTAGCATCACGATGTCTCGAAAGCTAACTTAGCAGTATATATGTCCGAATTTTCCGTGTATATAACATTGAAAGTAACTATGTTAATTACTTAAGGGTATGTATAAAACAACGAATAATCTCTTGAGTGTTGTACGGAAATAATTAAATAGGCAAAATCGAGGGCGTGGTTCAGATGATTGTACTGAATAAAAACACAGCACTAACCAATGTAAAAGGTTGATAAGCAAGGCATCATTTCGTCCTTTTGAATAAATTTTACGCAGATTGGCGATGTGCTTTTACTTAACAGAATAGAATAGATGGTAGCATATGTTCGAGGATGTTGTTTCGCAACATGAAGGCTGTTAAACGAAACAGGACCGGTTAACAACAGCGTTCCAGTGACTCTGATGCATGTTAGGAAAACTAAAATTTTCAAGAACAGTCTTCAGATCAGGTAGGCTGTATTGTGACCATGTTCTTCTTATTTCTTCTTCTGCCAGATTCTTGAGCGTCACCTAATAGTAGGAAGAGAAATACCTCAAATGGAACTGGAGAACTTAAAGTCCATTGAGACAGCCAGAGGCAAGATGGACGTCCGAAATGTTAATGGTGAGCGCAGTGATTGTGTGTGGCTAGTCTAGAAATTGTAATGCGACAACTCGTGGAACTTGTAAAACCTCGAGTTACTTAGTAATTAACCATCGTGCTTCAGATGAGGCCATGGTACCTCATATTAGCCGCCTTTACATGAATGCGACAGAAACAAATCATGCCGCATAAATTGCGCCAAACAAGAGTTTATTGTGAGATTGAAAGTGTGCATTTCAGCGGCGAATGTAAACATAAGTGGTGCTTGCAAAGATCTGCCGGGTCATTTCACGCCAAAAGTCACAAACGCGTAGTTGACCGTCTGAGATTTTATTCCGAACGTTGCATTCTAGCTCATGGCGCGTAACGGTGACATGCTGGTCTGGAACGTTATTATACCCAGTACGTATTTATCGCATACAGTTACGTATGGCATAAATTGGAGCAAACATTCGCAGCTACGCTCGAGTAATCTCCTTTCGAGAAGAAAACTTTCAATGTTTCAGGCCGCATCAACATGTCGACCTTGCTCCATGTCTTCATTTTTGGAGGTTGCGCTCCTCGGTGGTGGTGGAGCGTAGAGACACGGCCGCTATCTTCTTTCCCTATCGCTTCTTATCGCTGGCTTCGTTTCAATTCGGTGCTGGTTTATAGATCAAGGCGTGGTATCATGTCATTCATGGCGGATCAACCAACCATAGCCACCCAGACACATATTCTTTTCTTGCAGCAACTGCACCAGCTCAGTGTCATCAGTAAGTCTGGCGCTTTTTAGTGCAGCACCAATTGTGGTAAGCATTCGCAGACACGCGGCGCAATTTCCTCTCAACTGGAATACTTGATTCATTGTGAAGGTGGCGCTCCCCGCTGGTGGTCAGCCTTCGAGATAAGTCAGAGACACTTAGATAATTGGTGACTATAAAATCGTATTTATTGCAAGCGTAGGTTACGGTACAGTATAGTGGTAGACGTTTTAAATGCGAAAGTTAAAATGAAATCAGATAGACACAACGCTAGATGACAATAGATGTAGTCAAACATGATTAAATGAAGCAGGCTAAGTTACCATTTGTCGCCGCCTCGTTTCAAAGGAGATGCCGATAAGCACCATCATCATCATCATCATACACGTTAGGAGACCGTTATTATTGCGATAGCAATTATATGGCCACTCCAGGCGCATCTCTGCCGTCGGCGTCGCCGTGATGTTCCGCATAAACTCCAAGAGCTATAACACCGTCGCCGCTCGCCGTATGCTGTATGTGCGTGCAAGGGAAAGCCTACGAGGGGAGCGGACGATCGCGACTCATCTTGCGCGCTCAAGGGAGGAAAGCGGGGAGGAAGCGTGCCGTCTTCCGTCGCGTGCGAGGCACCGAGCGGAGGGGACGGAGGGAGGGAGCGACGTTGTAATCTGGCAGCAGCTGCGTATTGCACTGCGGCGCGCGGTCGTGCAATCTATTGCAAGCGATCTGCGTTGGGGCAGAGTCTAGGTGCGTCGACGGCTCATACGTTCGTGCGTGCTGTGTTCTCGGCCCTCGGTTTGCGTTGAAGCGCTCGCTGCTGCGGCCGCGCTTCCTCACGCCAGTGTTTTGATACTGAGTGTCCGTGGTCATCGAGTGTGATGTGTTCACGTTTGCCTGTGCGCGGTGATACCGTGATTGTTAATTTAGATAGTAAGCGAGTGTTTACAAGCTTATACGGACGATAAAACTACTATCGTTACTTTATATAGCTGCCTATTAATTTGCTACATCAATCAATGCTTCGCCTTTCAGACGAAAGTGCGACTGTTTTATTTCTTCCTTCTCTTTCCTATCCTGCCTTTCAGATTTTATCGATGGCGTAAATTAATTGATTTTACCTTGACGCTCTCTTATAGATAAGCTGCAGAGAGTTCCGTCAGCCGATCATGACAGCTGGGCGAAGTTCAGCGGAGTAGCTGAGATGAAAAAGCTTATCTTGAAAGAGTCATTGTACTGCGATAAACCGACAATAAAGAAAAAGAAAATGGAGTGCCTGAGAAGCAAAGTCTCCGAGTGCCACTGTGTGGAAATGGAGTTCAAATCCACAGTGTGTACTGTAAATCTTTTTCGCTGCTCCTTTCCCTATTTCTTTATACAGTTCGCGCAAAACACTTTGTTGGTCCCGCAACGTACACCTGCGACGTGCACCTTTTGTGACCCTTTCCATTGTGCTTTCTCTCCTTTCTGTGATCATTACTTCTTAACTCGAATGTGTGCTGCTTAAGCTATGTGTTTTCCAGCCGCCTGGCCTGTTTGTTCAAGATGCACATTACCGTACACCCTCGTTGGATTTGTATTTAAATAAAGTGCTGGTAGCTCAAAGGAGGTGCAGGCAAGGGGGGTGGTGGGTGGGGGGATACTAAAATACTAGAAGCTGGCTCTTTCTTAGGCATCGTTTGATTGCCGTTTCGCCCACATCATTGACAATTGTACATTCTGTTTCGTGTTGTCTAGACGATCTGTCTGCCCATTTATTCCACCAAAGTGCCACCCCCACCCACCCCCCGAAATATACTAATGCGCGTGTTCCTTTCCGTGGTACAGGCAAAATCCACCTGCTGTGGGAAGGCCGCGAGGCGGTCGTCGTGCGCCCCGATGTACAGGCCACGAACGGAGTCATCCACGTGATCAGCAAGGTGATGATGCTGCGCAGGGACATGACTTCGGCGGCCGCCGCGCCGGCAACAGCGCTCGCCGCCGTGTTGCTGGGGCTGGCCGCAGGGCTCGTACTCCGGACGCCGCGCGCCTGAGCCCCGCGGCCGCCGCCACTCATCCGCATTCGCCCCGACCCACTTCCTTGTTTCGAAAAACAAAGCCATTCTGTTTCTGCCTCGGGTGGCGCACGGCGACTGCGCATTCCAGTAGAACACGTTGCTGGACAGATAGCGCTCAACGGTAGAGCAAGTTGCCCTACGCACTTGCTGTACGAAACGACGACGTACTTTGTCTAGCACGTCGCTGTGCATGTCGCCGTGTCGACCCTTGGCCAGGGGTAAACCTCATTTTTGACTCGTTCCTTTCGAGCACCTGTGTGAGTGTGCGTGTTAAGTTCGGATGCTTAGTGTGGCGCACAAAGGAAAAAAAGATAACTGGCAGCTCTTCATTCAAGGATGGGCGACGTTAATTTCTTATCAGCTTGAAAAAAAGAAGAAAAAAAAAGTGCTTCTTGTCGAAATGGTGCGCCGCGCTGTCTGTTCGCTCCGGCCCGTTTTAGTGTCATTAACGTTGACTTCAATTTTCGATCACCCCGCTTCACTTTTCTCGTCAAGCAGTCTTCATAAGGCCCACTCCTGGAGAGCGGGATTCTCGAGTGCTCAGCGGTCACAACGTGTCCCGGCTTTATACGCAGCGCAAGGAAGGGACGAGACAAGCCAATAATGCAACACATTCCGTGCCCCACTTCTTCCAAGAGCCGGGCGCAAACGAGGCGCGCTCTTTCGTGCTTGCTCTTGGAGCGGTGAGATGCTCGAGTCGACTGCGTCACGTACCCACACGACCTCCGGTGAAGCGCCAGGTAGCGGAGCTCGACACGGCCAACCCCAACCCGGAGCGCGCGAGCTGCCACAAGGGATGCGCCTTTGCTTTGCTGCCGCGGACACGCGTTTCTCCCATTGTTTCACTGGCGTTGGTGGTATTTTGTTGTAAGAGGTTTTTAGGTCAACATCTCCATCACAGATATTATTACCCTGTACATAACGCACATTCTACGGGGTCTCCTAGAAATGCTTTACGAAATGGCACGGCGAATCTTTCAATTCTGTGCTGTTGCTCGGTCTTTATAAGCACCTATTTTTGTTTTCAGCAGCATAGCTAAAGCTCACTTATTCTAGCCGACTCGAGTCAATTGTTTTATTTTTTGCGCAGTTATAGATAGGAGATAATTAATTTTGGTTCCTCTGCGAATGACTCTGAAGTGAACTGTACTGGCAGTATGAACACTGTATAGTCTATGTGTGACGTGCGTCATGAAGTTCGTGTGAAGCTTCCATTTAAAGAAAGCTGAGCCAATGCTCTAGATGTGATGTCTAGCGCGAATAACCGAATTGCTTCTGCCAACTTTATTCTGATTGGAAAGCGTTGCGTCGGAGCTCTTTAGAAAATTTTTGACAAAGCAGGAGAGAATGCGGGAGAGATTGGCCACTTAAGTCGTGAAATTTCAAGTCGCAGCGTTCATTAACAGTAATTCGATGAAACCTATTGCTGCGTTCCACATTTACTCTGAAATCCTTTCACTCGCTAAGCTTTGTCTTTCGGAAGTACCACAGAGATTAAAACATGTTGCGTCTCTCTCGTGATCCCTTAAACATCTTGTACATAGGGATATACATTATAAGCTTATCTCTTGTTCGCGCAACCCGCAGAGATATTTTGGTGGCTACCATCCTTTGTGAAAAAAAAAAGTTGGTGTACAGTAGTGTCACTTAATGTTAAACACTTTTCTTTCTGCTCAATTAAGATTCCCTTACAAGTACAGCATATTATATGTACACATAATGCAGACACTCTCTCATATGCATAACTATCTGTATGGAATACTCCACTGTTCACCCATGTTTCTCTCGAGCTTCAAGTATTTGTGTGGCTTTGTTCGTTTTTCGTGTCTCTTTCGGGGGCGCACCTCGCTCAGCGCCTCGTCGACGGCGTTTGCGCGGAAGCCTTCCCCGGGTTTGTGCGGTGTCCCGGGGGAAAGGCGCCGCCCGGTCGCACCTTCATGGGAGGTGTTCGCCTTCCTGTGCGAGGCGATAGCTTTTTTTGTTCCGTGTCCTGGTAGAACCAAAGAATAAAAGGGAACTATGCTTCAACTAAGAATACTATTTTTCTGTCTGGGGTCGCTGCCGGTGCGAATCAGTCACTCGGGAAGCGCGACGTAGCACTCCCAATCACAGACACTCGCCTGCGTAAGCGACCTGGCTGGGTCGTGCGCGCTTCTTGCTTGGTTGATTCGCGAGACAGAGGCCTCGGTGTGATACGGGCGCTAAAATGCGACGCATTGGGCCTGGAAGAAGATTTCGCGTAAGCAGCGCTAGCTCACCACGAGTGTCCGGTTGCCTCGAGGTCACCGGCTCTACGCGGCGGGGGAGCACGGCCCCGGGGGAAACCTTGGCGGCCGAGTCACGAAAACGGCAAGATTCCTGCGATCAGGTCAAGCAGAGAGGGTCTTTATTTTTTTATACACGTTGTTGTTGGTTTGTTACGATAGTTGCTGCTATTTATATAGACGCATAGTATTTCATTTCGCTTTTGGTTGGCCGAGCGCCGTCTGCTGGTTGTCGAAATCCCCCTTGGGCTTCTCATAAATCTGGCCCCGTGGCCACGCAAACGATCAGGGTGCGCGCAACACGCCTCTGGTTATTTACACGAGAACAACACTGCCATATTTTGAACGCATGTCGAACCAAGTGTGTCAAGGTGTGGGTCCATCTAATTTAATTGTACATCCCCAGCATACACACAGAACGCAAGTTCTCCATGATTACCATTGTGCGATAATGTTGCGGAGAAAAATGTTTTTTGTGCAAAGTATGAGTGTAAACTGAAAGATTAAATAAAATAGTGCTTCAAATGTTGACCAGCCACTCGCTTTCGCGTGACGCCTTCCTTTTTCTGTTCGTGTAACACCACGGGCATCGCATGCTCATAGATGCACTGCATCACTTTTCCCTACACTTCAGTCAACTACGCCGTCCTACAAAAAAAAAAATAAAAGGTTATATTGTTCCGATCAGGGCTTAGATTATGCGGCGAGATTCACAAAAGATTGAGCATCGAAAGTGGCAGCTCCGGAAAGGGATTTGAAAAGTTGTGGCAGTACGTCACAGATGTTGTGCCGAAGAAGCCTCTCCGGTGCACGCTCTGTCATGATAATTGCGATCAACCCAAGGTTATATATAACCTGGTCCGCTCGCTTACACCTGCAGGTCAGCTCAGAAAGTTAAAAGCCCTTTGAGGGAATGCTAGGCTTTTGGTCCTTTGCATTTGCATCAATAATTCCTGCAGCTATGCTAGCGGAGATATAGGCTTATCTACTTATTTACCGCCTTGACGCCCTTTTCGTTTGCAATGACATTGTGCTTGGCAGCCGTTATACAGGGCATTTATCTATTTATTTATTTACAGTACCCTCAGAGTAAATATACATTATTGAGGGGAGAGGCAACATAAAGGAAGTAAATAAATGATATACAGGAAAGGCACAGTATAAGTAAAAAATAGAAAATTATACTAGCTCACTAATTTCTACAAAAAATAGTAGTCGTAGTTCACCATAGAAATCTCATCATACACTTCAATATACAGGTTGGGAATGATAGGTAAATACATACATAGTTAACTTGAAAAAATAGTACTTATACAATAACAAGTCACATGATATATTGAGCGCAAGTTTGATGATTTACACGTAGTTAAATAAAGCATTTCTAAATTGAACAGGGTTACTTATATTAACAATAGATGCTGGCAGACCGTTCCATTCGTTGCATGTTTTAGGTAAAAATAATTGCGAATGTGTTAGTGTGTTAGAGCGAGGAACATGTACCTTATGCGTATGATCTCTACGTGAGAAGATAAATGGTGCTGGGTTAATCCACGCCGACCGAAGCGCAGCGTTCTGGTAGTAAATCTTATGAAATAAGCATAGACGTGATTGTTTCCTGCGGGTTAATAGCGAAGGTAGGTTCAGAGTAGTCTTCATTTGTGTTACGCTTGCTGTACGGTGGTAATTAGCTAGTATAAACCGAGTGGAGCGATTCTGGACACTTTCAAGGCAGTTAATTGAGGTGGCATGATGTGGGTCCCATACTGACGATGCATATTCAAACTGCGGACGGACATATGTCGTGTATAATCAATGTTTGAGTGATAAAGGTGCGAGCGAGAAGTTTCTACGAAGATATCCAAGTGCGCGATTAGCTTTGCTTGTTATAAAGTCGATATGGTACTTCCAGGATAAGTTATACGTTATATGGACGCCCAGATATTTGTAATGTCTTACGCTCTCTAAAGGAATGTTATTAAGTAAATAGGCAGGACAAGCTTCATTAGTACGGATATATAAGCTACACCAAATGTTTTAAACAATTGCCTGTGACAGCACAATTCTAACCCTTCACCTGTTCAACTAGATGAGGCTTTAATTAATTCTCCGAGAAATCAAAATGCCTAATTCAATAACTAGTATTTTCATGAAGGCGTATCCACTATAAACAAGGCAAATCCACTTGGAACGAATTCTCAGGACTACGCCAGTTTCGACACATTAATTTTCAATGTGTCCGACTGAATGCATTTGCGTTCCAGTTACTTTCGTGCTTCAATGCATAAAGCAGCGTTTTAATTAAAAAGTAAGTGGAACAACAGTGCATTTTTACCGCAAGTTTGACTGTGCATATTTTGAAACCGGTGCCGTCCACAGAATTCTCTCTAAGTCGATATGCCTTGCATATTCATTAGCTGCAATCGGTAGACTGAAATATGTTCCGTAAATTAAGTGATTAATTTACCCGTAAAGTGATTATTTGAATTATTCAAATTAAGCTAGCTGCCACCAGCAATCGTAAAAAGTTGATGCAGCTAAAGAAACCTTGTATAGGAGCTACAACGGAATCTTTCAGGTTTTATGTGATGTTAGGCTGGAAACATCTATGTACATGTCCACGTTCAGCTTTCCGGAAGTACTGCCGAAGGCGCAGTTCTTACAACAATGCTGCGCTATTTCTGCCCGTGTATCCGGGGTTTTCAGGCAACAGGACGCTACTGGGCCTTGTCTATAGTCCAGTTGATCAAACGTATATATGACTTTTTTGATAGAAAACCTCCGTGGTAGCTTAGTGGCTATAAAGCGTTGCGCTGCTGAGCTGAAGGTCGCAGCTTTGACCTCGACAACGGCGGCCGCATTCCGGCGGGGTTTAATGCAAGAAGGCTGTTGTGCCTAGGTTAATGTGCACGTTAAAGAACTCCAAGTGGTTGAAATTAATCCGCAGTTACCCACTACGGCTTGCCTCATGATCTGATCTTGGTTGTGGCACCTAAGACTTCAGAATTTAATTTTTTATTGTTAACAGAGCGTTTTAGCAAACTGTGACCCGCTGTTCACGCCAACGTGGAGCGTTCGACGCGTGCAGTTTCCTAGCGCACTCAGTCGCTATTGACTGTTTTGATCTGTGAATGGATGTGGCGTATCGCGTCGTTCTAACAAACCGTAGTAAAAGCGCGAGCAAAAAAATCACCGACGATCACGGTACTCCCTGATGTGAAATTTGGGCTCAGCTCTATACGTGTTTTCATTTCGCGATATATTGACTGGCACGGACAATCTATCTCGTGCAGCACTTTCCAAACGGAGCGAAGTGTGGCTCGACTGTCTCGCTAATCGGGAGATAGCGAGATGCAGCGCGTGGCTGACGCATGGCGCGTTTCACAGAAACTGCCGCAGACATACCTCTGCTCGTGCAGTGCTTTGCTGAGCAGGCGACGCGTAGAGGGCTTCGATGCGCGGGTCCGCGCGAATGGAGCGGAGGTGAGCGAGCGCATCGAGGCACCTTGACGGACTCTGGCGCCACCTCGTAGCAATCGTCGCCATAGTCCGTCTTGCGCGGCACTACGCTTCTCACGCTTTCACCATACCCTCCTCCTCCGCTTTCCTCCTCACGCTTTCTTCGCTATAGCCGTCTTTCATCGACCGCTGAGCTCCGCGTTCGATCTCATCTTTCGTTATACTCGTTCTTCAGTTACGAGGTACGACACCGACGCTCGCAGCAGGAACAGGCGCCTAAGAGCTGCGCTCCAAAAGAGAAACTTTGAGGTGCACAACATTGATTTTAACCTGTCAAAGCGACACCAAAGACTACTCCGGTTTAACCATGGCTACCGGGAGGTCTTTACATGCGTTCAAAGCGGAGTATGTGCACCCTTCTCCACCAGAACGTCGCTGCCGCAGCCGGAAGTCTAAACCACAATTTCGTGCTGAGCTGCAGAATGCCGTAGCTACTGACTGGGCGATCGCGTAGCGGGCGAGGTGCGCGAGGTGGGAGCAACAGGCAGCTGGCACACATTCAGAACACATATTTGCTTGAATGATTAGGCCGCGCATTTTCTTCTTTCTTGGTTGTATTCAACTTCTTTAGTAAGTTGAGTAGGATTCATCAAAGGCCGAATCTGGCAGTGTGATCAAACGCTTTATGCGTGCCTGCACAAAGGCAGGATGCCGCGGGCTGTGACCCTGGCTACGATGAGAAGAAAGGCAGGCACACCTGACTACTTCTGCCTCAACACTCAGGCACTGCATCGTGCTCTTTCACGGCCTTCGATCGAAGTAGGAAACCTAAGCTGGCGCCACGGCACACCGGCTGTTTCTATTTCTTTACTGGCTCCGGCTGAGAGGGCTATCGCACAATTTGAGCTACGAAAAGCAGCAAAATATAGAACACAAGAAGTAATAAAATGACAAAGCGCTATGAAAACAAGTTTATAACGAGCGGCTGTCCCAGCCTGATTCGCATGTTTTCCGTTCGTATATGAACGTCCAGCGGAAACGTTCAGTGGCATCCCCACAGAACGTGCCGTATTTTCCTCATGACATAATTGCATTGTTTCATAAATTACGATGCCCACGCTGTCATACAATTTTAATGATTCACAGCTTATTGTCACCTAAACCACAAGGTAGTACATAAAACGCAGCTCGGCCGTGATTGTGGCCCCCAATGCGTCCCGCATCACGAAACAAATGTCGGGTATACCCCACGCCGAATGTATGCATCGGGGATAGCGCGTACGTTGCTGCCGCGCTAATTCATAGGCCGGCGCCTGCAGTGACAGTTCCGGTGACCATTCTTACGAATGTGAGAACGGCCGCCAGATAACCGTGACCGACCATATTTCGGACTGGAGTGCCTTCACCAGGACAAGACTTTCCTTTTTTTCCTTTATTTTTTAATTCCCGGGATCAATCCTTGACCCTGCGCAGCACCATACATCAAAAGGTAAGGCAAATTGTACAACATTCTACGTAAGCGGCAACTGCGCAGAGAGCATGTGCAGTCATCGGCCCCCTCGGGAGAGGCGCATGAAGAGACAAAAGCTGAGGGCGCAACGGTGACTCGTATCCTAAACTACCGACTGCAAGGAGCTGAATGCTAGCTTTAAATTGATGCTTCTTTTTGCAATTTGTATATTGCTTGTCACCTTGATATCAGTGGCTTTCCAACCTGTACCTACGAATAGGATGCAAGAGTAATTAATTGTTCGTCTGGTTTCTTTCTGTTGTTTTTTTTACAGTGTGTGAGGGATTATTTTTGCATTGAACATCAGCTTCCTTAAGTTGTTCGGTAGATCTGATGACACATCCCTGTTTAGTTTCAGATCTGATATCATGCGCACAGAAACACGGCAATTTTCGTGCAGTAACTGCCTCACATGTTCAAGATTTGCAGCGGTATGTGACGTTGACGGATAGCCGGCTCGGGGATTGCCTTGCGCCGAATCTCTCCCGAAAACTTTGGAGTTTCTGGATAATGCGTCATCACCATTACTTGGTGAATCACGTTTCATGTCTCGATAGGGGTCTTTCCAAGCATAAAGCATAACTTAATGCTAACCTGCTCGGAATATGTGCCCTTCAATTCACTCGTGTAACCTCCAACTAAATATGCCAACAAGCCGAACAGTGCATTATTGAGCACAGCTCTGCCGCCTAGTGATATTACATTGGAACCCTTCCATGTCTATACGTGACCTATACATGCCAAGCGCACCAATAATGGCCTTCTTGTGTTTGAATATCACAAATAGAACTCAAAATCAGTCCCTGAACTTTTCTGGCAAAGTGTACAATTGCGTGAAAGCGGTGTGAAGGACAAGCCTTTGAACATCGTGTGAATGGCACTCGCACAACAGATGCTTACTATTTGTTCAGCACCACGCATTGCAATTAGCACAGCCAACGATAAGTATGCAGTGTAGTACATCCTTGAACGTCCTTGTGTCTTTTTACACCAGCTTTCTCGAAATTAATTTCTCACCGACTGTTCATTATGGTGAAAATAATGTCTGGTGTTGTCTTCTCTTGCCATTTGATTGTCTTCAGGAGGTTACAGCAAATGAATATTGCATTCGTAATTTGCGAAACATTGATAGGGCGCCGCAGTCCTGCAAGGATGGCGTCTGGATTGTCGACTTCGCCGCTGTGGCAGCTGTGTTTGGCCCAGAGAGCTGCTACGGCCTCCTTGATTGGCTCAAAATGCCTCAGTCACAGAATTCAACCATGTGGCGGAATCTGGGGATGTCGAAAATAGCACCCCGGGACTCGCTTGATGCGGCAGTTTTAAGCTCTATAACACATTTTCTTCATTGTGATATTAAATCGCGGGGTTTTGTAGTACGCGAATGTCTAATGTTGACCAAGCGCTTTGCGGTTCTTGGCGCAAAAGAAAGAAAAGGTTGTTGGCATATATGCTTGCAAACGCCTGCCGTAGAAGCGAAGTCGCATGCAATCTCGGAGCGTTTCTGTGATGTTTTCACTGAAGTCGGTGTCAGCCACTGTGAAAGTGCAGATACCGCTGCTGGTAAGAAATAATGTAATTTGCCATTTATTATTTTGTGTGATACAGAATTTTGTAGCGATGCCTTTTCCGATTCTATGCTTTTTCCACGCTTTTCGCGCTTGGCTAGTGATCAGAGCGACAGTCTGCCCACATGATCAACGTGATCGGACGGCCGTGTGTGGTGGATGATAAGAATAGCATAGAATAAGGCATAAGGCATCGCTACAAAATAGCGGCCCTGATACGGCTCGTAACAGGGACTCGCTTGCTTTTCAGTGCAAAAATTTAAACCATGGTTACATTAGACGCGCTCGTAATCTAGCGAAAGCGAGTGTTTGCAGATAATTGATTTCGGTATCTTGTTATGAACTAGTGGCGTATACGTGTGTTAGCAAAAATATTAATCGGTCGTCAGCTAATACGCGGCAAGTTGCCACTTCGAGCTGTTGGCGATTCTACGCGCCAAAGGCCGCGAATGCGTAAAGCATAATATGTGTTGCTTTATTGTCGCCTGACAGTTCGTGTAAGGCATGAACATTATAAAGCGTCGCGTGGCTGACTTTGGATGTAATCCAATCTCATCGGTAGTACTGATTAATAAGTAGTTTATGGTATTGGTGTTCAGTGCGGGTATGTTTGTATGTTGTATGTTTATTTACTTAGCTTTCCCATCATCTCAGCTCCCCCACATTTGTAAAATACATAAGTTGCGCTTTCTAACATCGTTTTTTTTGACAGAAAGCCCCCTTCCAGAGCGTGCAGCATAAAAATTTTCCAGCAATCGATCTGGCCAACGACCCAATCAAAAGCATCAAGGCGCTCTTTTGATCGGTTTTAATGAGATTCGTCTGCATCTGTGATTTTGTATTTACAGGTTTCAGAGGCGCAGAAGACGTGAAGCAATAGTCCTCACGTCCTTCGTGTGTACATCGACAATGTTGTCTGGTGAACAAAAACCCAAAAGTGAGAAACTGAACATGCCAATACTTTATTTATTTCTTTGCAGTACTTACGCTCCTAACCTCAGCGCTTTGTGCAATCTCTAGCGATGTGTGCATATAAATCGGTACGGTGTTTCCGTCTGCAGTTGCCACCAGCAAGGATCTTTTAATGTGTGCGCAAGAATTCACATTTTTAAACGCTAGCCAACATCAGTGTCTCCGAATAATCTCATACACGCGTCGTACGTCACGAAGATGCATCGGCGAAGGCATCAGTTTCAGTGCACGTAAAAAAAGAAAAAGAAACAGACGACGTCAGACATATTCTCTCGGCGTTCTCAAGAGATGATCTCAACGTGGCGACGAATATTCTAAAGCGAAATTTTGTTGTTCGAAACGGAGCACAAAAAAAAAACAATAATGTCAACTTATTCGTCGGTCTCTTCGCCTCCACGCGCTGTACCATGCCGGTTCAGTGGCTCTCGTTTTCTGCTGCTGGGCGCAAGGTCTATTATCCGGCACGATGGTCGTTGCATTTACACGGCGACAAATGCTCGTGTACTTAGGTTTAGATGCACGTTAAATAACCTTACGAAGTCAATATTAATTCAAAGTCCCCCAATTTACAGTGTTCACTCACAACCCGCTGTGCTGTTTCGTCGCAATGCGACTCCTCACCCCATTTATTATTTAGAAAATGCACTTGAGAACATATTTCAGTCAATCAAGAGGTTCAAGAGGTCTCATTTCCAACACTTTCGTTGGGCAGCTTGGAGGTGCCTGGCGGCTCGCAAGTACAGCACAGCAACAGTAAAAAAAAAGTGCTTTATTCGTTCTCAATAGAAGAAATGGCACAATTCCCGTGTTGAAAATAGCAGGAGAACAACGAGGAGCAGATCTGAGATGTGCACTGTGCACAAACAATAAGTACAATATATAAACTAATATGGACATATAGACATTTTGCTAAACTGTAACAATTTTAATTATGTCGAGCAAGAACTTAAAATTAGACATAGCAGTGCAAGGGAAACAATACCGGCAGTATCAAATGTTATTCAGAACGCAAAATAGAAGAATGGAACGCATAGTACATAGCTGATGCAGAGCATTCATGCGTTTGTTTACGGAAAAGATAATTAATGTCAGTCGTATCCTTTTGTTGCAAATCCCTCTTTCTTTCTATGTCCTTGCCTTCTTCTTTTTTGGCAACGAGAGAGTTGTGCATGAATTATCGGTTGTAGTGGTCCCGAAAAGAGGGTGCAGAAGTTTATACGTGTAGCAAGTAGGGCATTATAAATCGACCCGGAAGAAAATGGCTCCATCATGACAGCGCACCTGTAGCTGATGACAGAGGTTTGGCCCTTTTTTTTTTTTAGGATAAGCACCAGAAACGAGATATTTGACGAGGAACACCTTCTACCACCCCATAAAGATCCTTCGACTTTCTCGCTAAGGTTGTTTAACGACGTGATGGCAGAGCCACCGAGCATATTCGATTCGAGCGGCCTGCAGCTCGTATGGATTTGGATCGTCCCTTTCTTCAGCGTCATTGAGAATCATCGAAAAGATCTGGAGCAAGAAAGAGAGAAAGAGGAAAGAAAGGATGGAGGGAGGGAGGCTGTACGATAAACACAAACGGCCAAAACAGTGATGGCACGTCCGTTGTTTTGTTCCGGAAGCCGAAATATCACGTGACCCAGCGCACCGATCAATGACGGTGGGGAAATGCGCAAGCTAGAGGCCTACCGGAAGAACCTGGACCCGTCCTCGTAGGCAGCCCTAGTTGGTCAACCACAGAAGAGCAAGGAATCCCCATCGGCGGAATTGCAACCCACAAAGGTGCGCGCATCGCTACCTGACGGTCATTTTGCACACTGTTTCTTAGTACGCCTTCTCACGGAAAAGCACACCCGACGTCTAAGGGTGGCGTCGTACGACGACTGGGTCGCACCGCAAGGAGACGCCACCAGAATAATTAACGCTTTGCTGTCCTTCGCTAAGCAGGCAGGCATCTTTCCTTTCACCTGATCCCTTACCCCTGTCTTAGGCCACAGGCCATCCTTTCTAATAAATGTTTTCAATAAATCAATCGGAGTTGTCTGCCTGCAACGTCGTGAGGAGGCAGCCGAGTCTGATTTTTCAAACGCGATGGTCTGGTGGCGCAGACCCAAAAGATGGGAATGCTTTCGTCGAACTAAAGACGGTCTGCTTCGGTGGGATCGCTGGGGCCTCACAGCCAGCTCTGACGTCTTGCCAGTTCATTTCCGGGTCATGTGCGTCGTCTGCTTCATTCGGATATAAACTACGCCCGTGTTTCACGAATGAACTGCTTTATGTGCTTGTAACGTGTCAGTTACGCATACTATAAAGCACTACGTCCGTATATATAATATTTTTTTTCTGTATTTTGTCTGTATCGTCTATAGGCAGTATTTTCTGTATGTATATTACCTTGAGAGGAAGGGCTCACTGCTTGAATAGGACTAATTAATCGTCATGAAAGAGTGAGCTTTATTGCATTCATGTATTGTTTTGCTTGCAGACACCTCGTCGGCAGGAAACGTTCTTGAGAATTCTATTAATTATGCTCTCAAGGTAGTGATAAAGCTAGTAATAAAAACTCACGTGTGTTTTTCTGAGTTCCTTCCGCACTAATACATTCGTGAAAGCGCTGTGTTCGCAGATTCACTCAATGTGCTTGACGTTGCAGAAAGGTAAATGTACACCGAAACGACCAGTACAACACAGCGGCAATGCCAACTCCAATAATGCAATCTAATGCTTTTAAAAATGCACGTCACATCTAGATGGCTAACCAAGCTGCACCGCTTTCGGGCTTACAATCAATACGCAAAGCCTGGGTCGACGCGCGGACAGCACAGATCGCAGTCCGAAGCGTGCATGTAATTATCCAGCCGCAAAACAGCGCTGCGCGTCTCTTTCGTGAATGTCTGCACACACGCGGCCTGCTTCTGAATGGCAGCTTCACCGTCGATCTCTTTATTATCAACTTGCTTACCCATATCGGACTGCGCCTCGGAGTTGATCGAAACGTTGCTCCCGGGCCGGAAGTCTGCATTCCCTCTGCGCACTTGTTCCCATCAGATAGCTATCGGTCTGGGGTTCTCTAAACCCTTCAGCTGAGACGCTTCCCTTCACAGTGGGGCCATCTGTGGTTGCCAATGTTAAGCGATGGTCGGGCGTACGCGCCGCCTACGAGAGGAAAAATCGTTAAGAATTTGTGGTGCACCAGCGAGTCTCGCCCAAACAGTTTCCTTTTCAGCACACAGGTGGCGCTAATAGTGTGAGATGTCTAAATTAGGCGCTAATTTTTGCAGTTGTTAAAACGCAAAATTTCGGGAGAGTTTCACGAACGCTGTGATTGGAGAGCTCCAGTATCGGTCCTCCGCCCACTTTCCCTCGCACGCTCCGACGCACCCTGGGCTCGCTCACCGCCCTCTCTCCTCTTCATCGCAGCGAGTCCCCGGCCGGGCGGCCATCGCAGATTACAGCGGCCATCGACGTGATGGGTGCGCGCGGAGGTTGCGCGCGGCTCTCGCTGGCCTTCGCCTTTCTCGGATGGCAAGGTGAGCGTCGTAGAAGGCCCCGCGTTATTCATCAATCAGCCTTCTTAATTTAGACTCAACGCACTCGAAAGCACTGAGGGCCACTGGTGCGCCTCACATTTCTTGCGAAGTGATACTCGGACGCTCGCGTTCACCTGGCGTGGGTGTTTCGGTTCTACGATCCATGACCCCTCTTTTAAGAGTCGGCTGCTTACGCGCACTGTGAACCTCGTAATTACGCGCTTCTCAAAGAATATAGCAACGACGCCTATACAATCACCGAATATATGTGGCCCTTAAATCCTAAAGCACTGCCTCCCCCACCTAATGATGCCGCACAAGGAGAGATGGCCCGACTGCGGACGGCGCAGTGAAAATAGAATTTTCGTAATCTTGGCCTATTTCTAAATTAAGGACGAGAAAGACACTCGCACATATTGTTGGTATTAACTGCAATTATCCTTGTCAACTTCTAATGCCTCCGTCATTAAGAATTTAGATCACGAGACAAGCCGGTAGCCTAGTTGAGGCCACGGCTTTCCTGGTCTTGATTTCGGCAATGCCTACTTGTGCATCGAACATCCTGTGAAAACAAGCTAACATGTTTCAGTTCCCTATGAGCGTGCTTAGATTAGACACACGCTTCATTAGGATCATGTAAGCATGAACGCAGTACCAATTTCAGATGTACAAGTTAGATTGCTGGAGCAAATTTTCAAAATAATTTGTAAGCTCTCCAGATAATTATCACTTAATGTCGCATCATAGTGCTGTAGTAACTTGAGTCCCACTGTCAGAAATCAATAACATTGATGAATAGCAAATGTGTCAGCAAATGCGACTGCGCGTGATTATCTGGCGCCGACGGTATTAAGAAACTTGTATAGGCCACGTGGACGCTCCAGCGCCAAGGATGGCACGATTCTTTGTAATTTGCAATGTGCGTATCAGATACGTAATATGAAATTGCGCTTAATCGCCCTGAGCACCCGTTCTTAAAGTCAGGTTGTGACAGAACTGTCTGTTGAGGCTGATTGGGGTTGTAAGTCTGGAGCCTATCATCTCATACTCTTTTGATAATGGCTTCCGCTTTTGGCTTTCAGGTAGCTGCAATAATGTATTTCTTTTATCCTTTCTTTTACACTATCGCTGTATCACAATGTCCAGACACAACTTAACACTTAAAGACATTCACGGGTACAAAACACGCTTACGGAGCTATGGAGGATGAAACAAGAATGCGAAATGCACCACCAGTGGTCTTGTCTACGGTGCCCTGAAGTCGTTTTTGCGCCAACATTCTTAGACACGCTATAGCTTCACCTCCGCGAGGTAGTTTAAGTAGCTCTGCTCTAGTCACTAAGATTGAATGTGATGAAATCTTTTCAAATAACGCTAAAGATTTGCCAGTACCTAAATGGTCTTTTGGAAGACCACCTATAAGCACACCTTGAAATAAGAACTTTTATTGCGGCGTATGCTTCCTTCTCTGAAGAGAATGCCGGTGTGGACGTTGCATCGACACCTCTCAATTGATCTTCGCTTTGTTCACCTACCTGACCTCAGGCCCACCTTACAGGCTGAATTATTGGCAGCCGTTCTATATATTATAAGTTACCTTCGTCCTTGTTGTTAGCTGTAATTTTAACAGCTTGCCCGTCTGTTCTTTGCAGCAACGTCTAATTTATCAAACCCCTTAGAAGCATTCTATATTTTTGCCCCAAGATGTTTACGCTTCGTTCGTTTGGTGCCAGTGCCAAGCCCCATATGTTTTATCCGAGTTGAATCTGCAGATGCACTCGCAGTGGTAGTCCATGATGATCCTGTAGTCTCTGTTTAACCAACGTCTCTGTTCGTAATCGCGGCGCGATTCATAAATATTGCCACTGCGAACAACTTTTCAGAATCTTCATTGTTTTCCCCTGAGTTCCAGATATTAAATTTCGTTGGAGCTAGAGATGGTGCACCACTAGAAAGTTGGAAACCTCGCTCGCAAGACTAGGTTGCCGAGTTCACCCCCCACCCCATATTTTAACTTAGTACGTACTACCTCAACAGGTTTGGTCTAGCTCCGTCACATTTATGACATTTCTGCCAATTAGACTTCATTTCTAGCGCATATATTCTTAGCGTGTCGCCGTTTTGCTGTTCAAAAAATAACATTTTCAGAAGAACCATTGCACAAGCTTGGAGTAAGCTTCACTCTTCCGGTGGTGCTTTCCTTTAGAGGTCTGCTTTGAGTTTTAGCTACAATAACATTTGTGATGCCATCTTCAATTTTCTACACGAACAATAAAGAATGACATGGTAAGTTTTGTTTCTTTCTTGCATTTTCATGTTTTACTGTATTATTTAGTTATTGTACTTTTTATATCTGTATCAGTTTTGGATTTCACAATGCCCGGTTGAATTTTTCTCAGCTTACTTCCTTCATTTTTTTTATTATCTTGAGCTCTCGTACCAACCAATCCGTGGCCGATTCTCCAGAATTGGCTGTGCTAATTCACTACGGAACAACCAACCAAAGGACCGGCCGACAAGCCGACCGACCGACTGACCGTTTAATTGCAGGACGGGTGCTGGATCTGCCACGTCCCATCCACAGAACGTGCATTTCATATTTCTATTTCATTTTTCTCAGGGCGGTAACCATGTTTCAGAATGTCGGTAACCACACTGCAAAATATTTCATAAAAAAAAATTTTTTTTCGCAGCGGCCTTGCCGTAAACATCTGTAAAGCTCTGTGTTCCATTTTTTTATTTTTCTGGTATTTTGTGTTAAAGATAGTTATCTGTTCTGTATTACTGAAAAAGTTCTATTCCCTGTCTAATTTTTTTTCTGTTATGCTAATAATTTGTTCTGTCTTATGTAACAGAGAATGTATGTGTAAAACAATTATCCATATCTGTTCCACTGTACATAAATATTATGTGTTTTCTGTTTCCTGTCCCTGTTTCACATTTTTTTCTGTTCCACTATACAAAAATTTGATTTGTAAAGACAATTTTCTATCGTGATGAATACTGGGCGAACCAGGAATGTCGTGTGAAGCCAATGTTTTGAGAAGGACATTTCCCTTCGTGAGGGCAGTGGCCGCCCTGACGAAGAGAATTTCTTCCGAGGAAACGTGGTCTGCGGCTGATATTCCTTGTTCGACCACTGCTTATCACTTGTAACCTCAATGTTCCTGTGAACTTCTGTCCTGTTTCAATTTTGTGTCGTGCCTCAGAGAAACATGTTAAAATAACAAATAGCCTGTAAATATGCAGTATGTCTCAAAACGAAAATTGGACCATATGATAAAAGCTGAAAATATTTAACTGTAGGGCAAAAAGACAAAGGTCATACGTAGCGCTCCTGTGTATCCGTTATTTTTTGTTTACTTTACTCAGTTTTCTTGCGCTGCTGTTAAACACGGTCAACACTTCTTTTCTCAGTGGCTGTAAAAGATCATTTGTAATTTAGAAAATTATACAAGAAAACGAATTTCCGTTTTATTTTACATCAAGAGATCCTATGACAGCAATATGAAAACAGAAATGTCAATAGAACTGATTACGCGCCCTAGTTTCAGAAAACGAGCAACATCAGTTTTCCTCCTGTTGTTATAACAACTTAAAAGTCAATTTCCCAAGCTGTAGATAAGCTTCTGCTTGCCATGAATCGCACGCGTAGGTAAAGAAAGAAGAATAAAAAAAGTGCGTGCCCTTTGAAAATAAGGCAAGCGAAGTAAATAAATGCGCACAGCCTTGTGTATAATGGGCACTGGTAGCCAACTTGCAGAACTCTCCCGACGCTGTCTGTAAAATTTCTTGAATTAGTGACCGTATGTATTCATGTACAAATTTGCGACACATAATAGCATCAAGCTGGGCGTGCAGTGTGTATTATGTCATAGTGTACAGATATTGTGAAGTGCACACTAAACAGATGTGCGTATTTTCAAAATGCAAATATAATCGAATCCTTTCTTCTTGATGTAAACGCAAACTGTTATAGAAAGTCAGATATTAGTTTAGGTATCATCGCTGACTGGCAAATTGGCAAAACTGTCCTCACCTGAAAATTGTTTAACCTAATTTGATTTTTACGCTTGTTCTTTTTTTCTATAAACCAAGGAACCAGATGTTTGATAGACTCACGTGTGACAAAAATGAGGTGTCAGCTCTAAAACTGTAGTAAATGACGCTACAAAGAAGAGCCAGTCTACAGTTCGTTTCGTACGAAAAGAGAAAATGGTTTCATTTTAAAGCAAGAAAAAGTGTTTCCTAAATAAGCTACAGTAAAACAAAATAAAACAGAAACAGCGAACTTTTTACTACGATACAAAAGAGCCAGCTTACATATTGTTATGGATGAGATGGGTTTATTTACAAGATGGTCGAGGGGGCATAGAGATGAGATCGTAGGCAGTCAGGCATTTTCTACACCTCGCGCAGTTCTTCAATCTCCTCTTCTTCGGCTCCATCGCGGAGCGTAACATCTTCCTCCGGCGCCGACGAATTTCCCCGGGTGAGTTAGGGAACCACGTGATTTGTAATGCTTGATTCGGGAACCCTATGATAACAGTGCTTCAGGTGATCCACATGAACCACCTGTGTCTTCAGCGACCGGCGATTATTGGAAGTCAAATTGATTATTACGTAGCTGACGTCACTTAATTGGTTGATCATCCCTAATGGGTCGTTATACATGTACGTTGAGATAAACTTGCGATACAAGCCTTTCTTCCGTAGAAGTGTCCACGTGATCGCCTGGAGCGAAAGTTGCAGTTATATGTCGGGCGTCGTAGTACGCCTTGGTGAAACTTGCGAAGAGAGTGTTCTTAGGTGAGCACACCGACGCGCTTCTTTGGCACGACCCATTGTTCGTGCAATGAATGTGTATTCGTTCAGTGCGAATGCCAAAATTGTGCCCAAGAACGTTAGGGAACTGCGAGCGTACAACGTGCAGAAACGTGCATACCCGGTTACATCGTGCTTGGCTATATTGCAGACGTACACGTGACGAAGGGCAGCACGGCATCTCAATACTTCTGATCAGCAGAAACGTATGCCGTGACAACATGTTGGTAAGCGCACGATATACGTGCGTTCGTTGAGGCCATTTGTATGTGGATTGTATGGTGTTGAATGACGATAAGTATAACCGCAAAGGCGCAGAATATCTTTAATAACGTCGGCGGCGAATTGCCGTTTGTGGTCACACATAGCACGCGGAGCGCCGTGGTGCAAGATGACAGACTGAAGCAGAAGGAGCGACAGATCGGCGGCGGTATAGCAGAGGTTAGCGCCGCAGTCTCAGTATATCGCATCAAGTAGTCGACGCACGCAACAATCCAGCAACGACCGGTAGAGCTCTTGGGAAAGAAGTCGAGCAAGTCGATACCAACTTTCTCGAATGTTAAAGTAGGCGGTTTCACTGGTTGCAAAAGGCATGCAGCGTAACAATATCAACTCATAATGGTGCTAAAAAAAGCTCAACGTGGTCGCGGCATTACGTTGTTGGATAGTTTTGCTTTAAAACACAATCGCGAAGATACCCTATTATGGAGACATCCTTTGGTGAAAGGCCGTGCTGCTTGCTTGGGCGCTGGACCTTGGTTCCTCTCGCAAGGTGTCGTGCTGCGACTGACCTGAAAAACAATAATGGTGCCTTTAATATACATATGGCGGCACTGTGATTGTACAGAGCTCAGTGAAGCACTCTAGCACAAGGATCTTTGAATGCGTAAGCATTTCCATGCCTACCCAGCGAGAAAACCTGCTCGTCCGTCACGTACTACGATCGCTTTCAAAATAGGGCCCGCAGTAGCGAGCGAATTGGCCTTTTTTGCTGCCTCTCTCTTCAAGGCTTCAACTAAGCGGCGAGAACACAGCGCACACGAAGCTACCAGCACTCGGCGCTCTCTGTCCCCATCGCAGATCGCTTTCAAGATGCGCCCGCGTGGCCGCGTCATACGCAGCCGCCGCCGGAGTACGGTTGATCGCGGTTGATAATTGTTCGACGCGAATGGATAAGGCGCTAAAGAGCGATAAGGACTTTTAATAATCGAAAAATCAGCGTACCTGGCACCGCCACCTGCAGTAGCTCGCTTGGGTTATAATTGTTTTTGAGCGTTATCTGAGCATTTTCTGTGTGAATCTTTTTTTTGAGGAGTAGTCAACAAAGTTATGCAGCGTGTGCGTATCTGAGTATCACGTGTGAGGTTACTTACAAGTAATTTCGATTAAACTAGACGTGCCACTATTTATTTTCAGGTAACTGCAGAATATTAGTACGTGGCCAGTCAGTGGCACCGTGTACACTTCGAAACAAATAGCATTTACTATGAGACAAAATGTATAGGCACCCACCAACACATAACACACACGCACACAACGCGTACACAACACGCAAACAGTACACACACGCACGCGCGCGCACACACACACGCACACTCATACACGCACACACACAACACATACACTACTCCATGTTGGTGGTAGCTGTTCGTTTAAGAAAATTCAGCTGTTGGTTCGTGGTAGAAGAAAACCACCATTGGCTGACTTCGTTGCACAGAAGGATACCGCAAGCTCACAATCATACTAGCGGCACAGAGGTCTAATGTGGTTGCGTACGACTGCCCAATCATCGCAAGAATCGCAAGCTGCACATGGCCAACCACTTCGTACAGTCGAAAATTACTTGAAGGTACCCGCTTTGGGCTTGTGTTAAATATATAGATATTCTCGAACAAAACTTTCTTGCCATGGGGCATAGAAATCGTTGTGCGATTCGTCCTTGAGTAGCCTTTTTTCGCACCTCCCCTTTCACAGAGAGGCAAGTTATCTCTCACAAAACTTAATTGAGCCTCTCGGAAAAGAGCAACGATAATCGAATATATTGTTACGCAGCAATCAGAAGTGGCGTGATTTACTTTCCGTCCGGCCGCCACCGTACTTTGTCCTTCGACACACTCCTTCCTTCCTCTATGAACACTACTACGAAATATCTGTTCATACAATGTGTTCTTTTTTTTTTGCACGTAACAATATGTCGAGTACCTCCTTGCTCGGGATTACGCTGCTCGCCAGATTGCTCTTTCCCGGTAAACGGCGTCACAGATCGCTAAGACGATCGGAACGTTTGATTTCCTCCTGGATGCTCCTACGAATACCGTGTCGACACATCGGCTTCTCCAAAAAGCTGCTGCCTGCCGTGCTACACAGGGCCCTACAAGAGCCTTCATCACTTTCGCGATGAAAGCACAAAATTATCATCTACCCGACTTGTAGCACCAAGCTTCCCCAGAAATTATTTGCATTATTACGCTTGACGATGTTAACTACGAAATCGCTGCCTTGGACTTTCGTTGCTCGTCAGCAACTCCATCCACTGACGTTGCGCACGTGCTTCAGATCAATTTGTACACCTACGCGCGAGCTCGCCTCCATCAGAGCTATGGCGTTGAGCCTTTACATCCGGAGCAGATGTTACAGAGCAATCAGAAGAGAGCCATAGACGAAGTTGATCTTCAGTAAAGAAGACGATTTGGTGGGACGAGGCGGCACCGGTTTTCACAGCCGCCTTGTTTTAGATAGCGTTGCCCCCATTTCAAATAACTTGCAAATATGCTTGTATACTTGATCCCTTGATTAGTTTCGGCACGTAATAGTATGAACAGCCAATGGATTTAAGACCTCACGTATTTTTTTTTCAATATTGTCCAAATTTTAGAAAACTGCACACTTTGGAGTCAATGGAACACATTAAGCGTGAAGGAACATGATGACAAAGAAGTCACGGTGGACACACATTACTTTGTCTTTTGTATTCCTCCTCTCGCGTTTCTTTGTGCTTAACTCCCTTTAGTCAATAGTTACCAACAAGCCCCCATCGCTACCCTTGTCGACAGAAATAGACAGATTCCTTGACGACTTTTGTGCATATACCAGTTCGGGTTTTACAAATATAAAATAATAAGTTCTGGTAAGATAAAAACCACATTTCTACGAAAAGTCTATGTATCGTACGTTATCATCATCATCATCATCATCATCATGTTGTTGTTGTGTATGTCTACTGCAGGACGAAGGCCTCTCCCAGCGATTTCCAATAAACTCTGTCCTGCGCTAGCTGATTGCAAGTTGTGCCTGCAAATTTTCACATTTTATCACACCGTACATCAAAGACCTTGTGTACTACATCGTCATCATCATCAGCCTGGTTACGCCCACTGCAGGGCAAAGGCCTCTCCCACACTTCTCCAACTACCCCTGTCATGTGCTAAATGCGTCCGTGTTGTCCCTGCAAATGTCTTAATCTCATCCGCCCACCTAAATTTCTGCTGCCCGCTGCTACGCTTCCCTTCCCTTGGAATCCAGTGCGTAACCCTTAATGACCATCGGTTATGTTCCCTCCTCATTGCATGTCCTGCCCATGCCCCCCCCCCCATTTCTATTTCTTGATTTCAACTAAGATGTCATTAACTTTTCCCTAACCCTCACCCTATCTTCCTAACTTCCCTACCAATCCCTAACCCAATCTGCTTTCTTCTTATCCCTTAACGTTACACACATCATTCTTCTTTCCATAGCTCGTTGCTTCGTCTTAAATTTAAGCAGAACCCTTTTCGTAAGCCTCCAGGTTTCTGCCACGTAGGTGAGTACTGGTAAGACACAGCTGTTATACAGTTTTCTCTTGAGTCATAATGGCAACCTGCTGTTCACGATCTGAGAATGCCTGCCAAACGCACCCCAGCCCATTCTTATTCTTCTGATTATTTCAGTCTCATGATCCGGATCCGCGGGCACGACCTGCCCTAAGTAGATGTATTCCCTTACCACTTCCAGTGCCTCGATACCTATCGTAAACTGCTGTTCTCTTCCGAGACTGTTAAACATTACTTTGGTTTTCTGCAGATTAATTTTTAGACCCACCCTTCTCCTTTGCCTCTCCAGGTCAGTGAGCATGCATTGCAATTGGTCCCCTGAGTTACTAAGCAAGGTAATATCATCAGCGAATCACAAGTTACTAAGGTGTTCTCCATGAACTCTTATCCCCAATTCTTCCCAATCCAGGTCTCTGAATATCTCCTGTATACACGCTGTGAATAGCATTGGAGAGATCGTATCTTCCTGCATAACGCCTTTCTTTATTGGGATTTTGTTGCTTTCTTTATGGATGACTGCGGTGGCTGTGGAGCCGCTATAGATATCTCTCAGTATTTTTACATACGGCTCGTCTACATCCTGATTCCGTAATATCTCCATGACTGCTGAGGTTTCGACTGAATCAAACGCTTTCTCGTAATCAATGAAAGCTATATATGATGGTTGGTTATATTCCGCACATTTCTCTATCACCTGACTGATAGTGTGAATATGGCCTATTGTTGAGTATCCTTTACGAAATCCTGCCTTGACATTTGGTTGACAGAAGTCTAAGGTGTTCCTGATTCTATTTGCGATTATCTTAGTAAATACTTTGTAGGCAAAGGACAGTAAGCTGATCGGTCTATAATTTTTCAAGTCTTTGGCGTCCCTTTTCTTATGGATTAGGATTATCTTGGCGTACTACATATATTGTTGAAATTCTTTCGTCTTTCGCGAATGGTCATACTAGGTGTGGTATAGGCCTGGTAGGAACAGGGCAATTGTAATAATGGGACTAAATGAGCCTACATTGTGGTAGTTCCTATTAATGAATCTAAGGGTCAGTCAGTTGCAGAAGAATATTTAAGTTGGACAGTACGTCTTTGGATGGAATCGTCTGCGCGTGGCCCTTTTAGTGGCCAATGCATTCACTCCAAGCACAGCTATGACGCTCCCAACGCAACTACTTGGGGTAAGTGACTACTTTTCCCGTGAAAAATACACAGATCCAAACTTAAACACAGCTTTATCACAGCTCTCTATTGCTGTCGGCTAATGAACAATTATCATACAAAGTCCCTGCCAGGCGCTGAATCACAACAAGCTACGGTTGCCCGGCGTCCCCGTAATGCATTAAGCGTTCGATTGACCAACAGTGCTCAGAACAGCTGCCTCTAGTTTTTCTTTCAATCCTTGCTCTTCATTATGGCGTGATATTTCCCAGCATCGAGTGGCGTACGTAGAGGTTTTGAAACCTTCGAGACGTGGTCGCCATTGCACCATCGTTGCATGGCTTTACCTGACGACAGAAATGACTGATAAGCACTCTGGCTTCCCGTTCTGTGTATGTCACGCTTTAAGGTCAGCACGAATCACGATGTAGTGCCCCTGCATCCATCTTGATTGCTGTCTTTGGCATACAGATCGACATTATATAAGTTACGGAGGCGTTAGGTTGCTCATGGTGATGACAGTGCACATAGAATGCAATGGCTAGAGCGTTACTTTCAGGATCTCAACGCGGTGCACTTGCACATGTTGCTTGCACTTTCTCACACCACGTATCACTAACGTCTAACATTAAAAAGCACCATATGCACTGAAGACTTGGGAAGCTCCTGAAGTTAGCGATACTTTTGCGTCAGTATGCAATCACGTGACACCGCGTGAACAGTATTTTAAATTTATTTATTCATTTTCTGTATTCACGGTGCCAGATGGGCATTGAAGAAGAAAGTGGAGGCGGTTGGTGACAGCTTCGTTGAAGTTTGTGGCACCTGAGATGGCAGTGAAGGAGACATGTGACCCTGGTCTCAGTACGCCGTTTGTTGTACTTGGAATGAGGTCGAGACATTGGTTCGGCAATATGGGGGCGCTATAACGTAAAGCTATTCCAATCTGTTTATATACCATTTATGCCACTAGCCCTACTTGTTTCAAAAAACTCGTTTCACTGAGTGCAGGCGCAACGTTATCTGTCAGATACCACTCAGCTGTGGAAAATCTTTGTAGGTCAAACGGGACAGGTGCTTCAATGAAAGAGCTCGTCAGCACAGCAGTAATCTAAAGAATGGCTATCGGAGTCATTTAGCCGGACACTGTAACAAGTGTCACTGCACCCCCATATTTCAAAAGACAAAATTTATAGGGAAAGGAAAGGGTAAGAGGGAATGGGAAATAGTAGAGGCCTTTCACATTAGAAAGGAAGGAGATAAATGTGTAAGCACTCCCTCTCTTGCCTTGTCGGGAAAAGAAATCACATTTCTGAAAGAAAGATTATAATGCTGTTGATTTGCAGTTGTTTTTGCGACTGATGTGCACATGCCTATGCTGAAAAAAAAGGTATAAATGTCCGGTGAATTTCAAATAAACTTCCAGTTGACAGTCGGCGCTCATCTGTGGTATTTGTTTCCTTGTGTCCTCGTTTTTTTCGCGCTGTTTAACCCCAGTTCCTAGTCGTCAAAGTACCACACATTTGAAAGAAAGTAAATCGAGGACCAGAAACTGCAGGAAGCGGGCCAGGTTGGAATAGGCACGCTGTGGTAGGTAATTCCGTTAAGACATGGTCCAGTTTCGTTGTCGTCACGGTGTTTGTCCTAAGCTCTCCTGATTTGGAACTTGACCGCTTCACCCTTGCAGTAACACTTAAACAGCAGTATCGTAGCGGTCTTGTTCCTTAACGTGTTCGTGTATAACTCCAGATACGCTCGCTGTTTTACACTGCGATATGAGCGTCAACTTTCCGCATGTCTTAGATGAGTTTCTCCTAGTACGACCTGGGCGCAACACAGGCGTTTGTTCTTGTGGGCCAACACTTAATATTGTATGCTTTCATCGCAGCGCAGCAGCTCGTATGTGAAATCTCATGAGCGATACTCTAAGCTGCCTGCTATCACAGTGTTTTAAATAATGAAATCTCAACTTTTAACCTGTTTGGAAGCGTGATCATTCTTCTATAAATGCAACAACAACAAAAAAAGACCCAGACATTATTACTCAATAAAGTGGCCGAAATGCGTTATAGCGCGCACGAACGTTTTGGCGGCACATATCTCTTGAAGGTCTAGAAAAATCAATTTAGACAGTGTATATATGTCCACATGGCACTCTCGCCAATTTTTTGCAAGCAGGCACATCCGACATGACGACGTATCAGTGACAAGCTACGTGCACCACGACCCCTGTTGCGTATTCCAGATGGTGAAAGCACCGTTCCTTTATTCTGGAATTATCTTTCGGTTCAACGACGGCATTCTCCGCCACTCTCGCAGCGCTGTGTACATGGGCGGGCGGTCAGCAGTACTTCCGCGTGCGTCCCCGCGACACCCAAGCAGTCGAGGGACAGACGGCCGAGCTGCAGTGCCACGTGGCCAACCTGGCCGGACCCGTCCAGTGGAGCAAAGACGGATTCCTGCTCGGTGGGTGTCCGTGCTCTACACTTATTACCAAGCAGCTTAAGACAGCGCCGCGGTACGTATGTGGTGGTCGCCTGCATTGTTTGACAACTAGCGTTGACATGACGCCTTTTGTGCTGCGAGCGCGTAACTTCTACAAGAACCTTGCGAAGTTGTTCGTCGAGATGTAGTTGATCTCTCTCGTGACAATATGTTGGATATCAAATGAGTCCGAAATTCTTCAGCTTTTGGTAATAAACTTCACTGGCATAGAGAGAAAAAAAAAACTTCTGTAAGTGGTCACGTGGATGAGCAGCAAGAGTGAGATAAGAAATTGGAGTGCTGGTGCAAAGAAAAAAGCACGTACCGTTTTGCACTTGTCAAAACGATTTCAATTTCTTTTTGGTGGTAAAATGGCAGAAAAACTTGTTCAGACTGCATTTTCTGAAAACCAACATGTTGGCTCTGCAAATAGCGACATACCAATAACTGCCATCACCGACAGATAGTACATACATCAATCTTCGCCTAAATTTATTGTCCCATTTTGTATGTGAAGATGTGCAACTGGATCATTTTCACCACCGTCGGTACATTTTTCATACTTAGTGCAGGACAAATGTATTTCCCTCCCAGCTTGTTCATCCCCTGCTGCCGCAGTGTGAAGTGTTCTTAAGCACCTCACAGTGGTTTTTCTTTTTTTTTACTTTTTCTTTCCCTCGTTGTCACTCTGTCAGTAATATTGGCCACTACTTGTGCTTGCGCACATGAAATCCTGTCATAGGCTACACTATCTCGAAAATATATTCTAAATTTTTTATTGTGCTCCTTGGCCCATTAAAGTTCACTTAAACGTACCTCTCACTGAACCAGCGTATCAAAGTTTTAACGAGTTTCCAAAAAATGTTTCTCCAAAGAGTGCTCTAAGCCTTGCCATGGTGGGCTCTTGCGATGACGATCAGTCGTTTCACCACTCAAGAACCGTGGAAACGGAACTCCATAAGCTGACTGCTATAGGCACCTTGCTAACTTCTGCATATCTTATTCTTCCTTTCCTCCTACAGGTTTCGACCCGTCCATTCCAGGTTTCCCGCGGTACACAATGATCGTAGACAATCAACGCGGTGTCTATAACCTGCGCATCACCAATGTCCAGATGGAAGATGAGGCGGAATACCAGTGCCAAGTAAGAAAAACGACTGCGCGTGTTTATTTTTCTCAGTTGGTTAATCTGTGGATTCGTTGGGAGATTGGTTGGGAGTAGCGAGTATTTATTTCCACATCACAAGACACAGGTAAACAAACACCTGTCGGACTGTAGCCATATGCTAGTTGAAGGTCCGATAAACAAAATACAGGCAATACCTAGCATAGTAGCAACATATTAAGTAACACAAGGACTAGAGCGAATTCACTAGAAACGCAAAACAAACCAAATTGAAAATAGCGTACATCTAGATAACAATGAACGAGATAGGAATGCTATGCTGAATAGTAGCTATTGCGATGAAATAACAAATACTAATAGCTGTTATATGAATTACATATCATGCGAGAGGTTGTGGCGTCGTCGTCACAGAGGCTTCATGTGCTCAAGCGAGTCGTTGACATACACTGGGGCAACAACCCGGCGTCGATGCTATGGCTGCATACAACGTTGGTTACAAGTCGGATCCTATACCAGCTCCCTCTGATGTCACCCTCAGATACTCAATACGAGTACTTAGACGCCCTACACAAAAAAGGTTGTGCTTGGGAGTCCCTCAGCCGGCATAGGACAAAAAAGTGCTCTACGAAGCTGAGTCACGCCCTCTGCGACATCAAGCTTCCCAGACTCTCATGACCCAGCCACTACATTCGACTGAGTCTTCGTCTGGCAAAGCCCTCTAAAGACGCGTAGGTAACAGGCCGCGCTCACATTTTTATGCAGCACTGAACACGCTTCGAGTCTTAGGATTGCGATGCTCGAGCCAGGGAAAAAAGGTAGACCCACCCTGGATATTTCAGGATGTCACATGCAACTTAAGTGTACCACGACTGCAGTAAAAGAGCTGTATTCCAGCTGCAGAAGCCAATCCACTAGTTCTGTAGCATTCGAACACGAATTGCCCGAATTGCCCCCAAGTATACACAGTTGACCCTGTCGAAGCAAACGAAGACCACTGCGCAGCTGCATTCCATGTTCCCTTTCTGAGATATGCGTGGTCTGACCGTCTAGATTATATAGCTTCGTCGACAGTTGTGGAAGGCGTGGCAATAGCTGCTGCTCTGCGCAAACTAAAGGCATTGCCTCCACAGAATGTGATTCTTCTTACGGACTCGAACGCTGTGTTGCAATAACTCTACTCTGGTCTACCGTCCACCAAGTTCCCGCACAAATCACTACCCCTCGCAAAAGAACTTGACAGCAAAGGCTTCACAGTCAACTTTCATTTGATGCCCTCCCACATTGGTATTGCCAGCAGCGAAAAAAGATGATGCTCTTGCATACGCAGCGCTCCACCATCCTCCCAAAGAGTAATCAAGTTACGAAATCTGACATTCGAAATCACTCTGGGTCCCTTTCGGTTCCATCACATATGCCCGGCGTAACCAGAAATTTCGTCGAAAGGAAGCTTCACTTCTACATCGAATAAGGACAGGATCTGCTAGTACACCAGCATGGTTATTTCAGAAGGGCGTATGAATTCTCCGAACTGTACGATATGCGACGAGACAGGAGGCATTGCACACTTTCTGTCGTCTTTCCCGAATTTCCAACATGAAAGAGACGCTCTCCTGGAAAATCTGCAAGAAAAGGACCTTCCGCATGCGTGGCTGCAACACCTTGTGTTCCGGGAAAGCTCAGTCCTAGCCCACAAAGAAGTGTCACGTCTGCTTATCGTATTCCCAAGAGAGACTGGTGTGATGGACATGTGGTGAAACACTCTAGTGATACTATAAGAGACGCTCGGGTGGAGCAGTTGCCAGCATTGATCGTGTTGCAGCTAGGGTGGCGTTGTGGGCATGGAATCCACCAAGCCAATTGACTATGACGTCAAGTTGTACAAAATGAAGGAAAAGGGTTTATTTAGCTTATGGCGTTTTTCACTGGTCGATTCGGAGCAGGATTTTTTGCTCCGCGGCAACGAATCCGCATTTCACTGGTCGATCTGGAGCGGGTTCGCGCGTTCCACTGGTCGTTTCGGATCAACTCGCTCCGCGCCGGATCGCTCTCACTTGCTCCGCCGCCGAGACGCGGATTCGGGCGGAAATAGAACGCGTCACATGGCGTCACTTCCGTCTTCAAGCGAAATCGGTACCCGGTCCATGCCCGGTCGGTACGCACAACATTGTGTTGGGCATAGTTTGCGGAACCGGTTTGTGTCACGTGCACGCAGACTTCCTGTGTGATCTCCCGCGGAGCGTTCGTGCGCTCCACTGGCAGACTCGGATTGGTGAAAGCCGAGCGCTCGCTCGAGGATTCAGGCGGCTGCTCCAGATCGACCAGTGAAAAACGCCATTAGTTACACGGCTCCAGTGCGGAAGCCCACTTCATATGCAGGAGCAAGTTAAAGCCTCAGTTCACGTCAGGACCCTCTGCCCTCACTCTCGAAAACTATCTGCTTTTAATCCCGTCGTATTCCCTAGGCGAGTAGACTAGGGAATCAGAAGACTGTCCAGTAGCAAATCACCATCGTCGACTCCGTTGCGATACCACACCCCATGCTATCCATAACCCGCAGTGGCTCCGCCTCGAAGAAACTGGTTTGCAATTTGTAGAAGAAATCATCCGGCGACACCTGGTTCTTTCGTCGTGGCCCACCCCGTTGTTCACTCAGTCTGCAAGGTGAAGGGCGGGCTGAGAGCCTTTCGTGAAATCCTGCAACAGCCGGTTTACACGCTGTCTTTCTTCTTTGCTCAGTCGGCCAGGGAAAGAGCCACTGAGGTCTTTTCGTGGAACCCTGCAACAGCCGCTTTACACGCTGTCTTTCTTCTTTGCTCAGTCGGCCAGGGAAAGAGCCGCTGAGGTCTTTTCGTAGAACCCTGCCACAGCCGGTTTACACGTTGTCTTTCTTCTTTGATCAGTCGGCCAGGGAAAGAGCCGCTGAGGTCTTTTCGTGGAACCCTGCCACAGCTGGTTCACACGCTGTCTTTCTTCTTTGCTCAGACCGCCAGGGAAAGAGCCGCTGAGGTCTTTTCGTGAAACCCTGCAACAGCCGCTGGTTTACACGCTGTCTTTCTTCTTTGCTCAGTCGGCCAGGGAAAGAGCCGCTGAGGTCTTTTTGTGGAACCCTGCCACAGCCGGTTTACACGCTGTCTTTCTTCTTTGCTCAGTTGGCCAGGGAAAGAGCTGCTGAGGTCTTTTCGTGGAACCCTGCAACAGCCGGTTTACACGCTGTCTTTCTTCTTTGCTCAGTCGGCCAGGGAAGGAGCCGCTGAGGTCTTTTCGTGGAACCCCGCAACAGCCGGTGGTTTACACGCTGTCTTTCTTCTTTAAAAAAAAAAGCCGCTGAGGTCTTCTCGTGGAACCCTTCAACAGCCGGTGGTTTACACGCTGTCTTTCTTCTTTGCTCAGTCGGCCAGGGAAAGAGCCGCTGAGGTCTTTTCGTGGAACCCTGCCACAGCCGGTTCACACGCTGTCTTTCTTCTTTGCTCAGACCGCCAGGGAAAGAGCCGCTGAGGTCTTTTCGTGAAACCCTGCAACAGCCGCTGGTTTACACGCTGTCTTTCTTCTTTGCTCAGTCGGCCAGGGAAAGAGCCGCTGAGGTCTTTTTGTGGAACCCTGCCACAGCCGGCTTACACGCTGTCTTTCTTCCTTGCTCAGTTGGCCAGGGAAAGAGCTGCTGAGGTCTTTTCGTGGAACCCTGCAACAGCCGGTTTACACGCTGTCTTTCTTCTTTGCTCAGTCGGCCAGGGAAGGAGCCGCTGAGGTCTTTTCGTGGAACCCCGCAACAGCCGGTGGTTTACACGCTGTCTTTCTTCTTTGCTCAGTAGGCTAGGGAAAGAGCCGCTGAGGTCTTTTCGTGGAACCCTTCAACAGCCGGTGGTTTACACGCTGTCTTTCTTCTTTGCTCAGTCGGCCAGGGAAAGAGCCGCTGAGGTCTTTTCGTGGAACCCTGCCACAGCCGGTTTACACGCTGTCTTTCTTCTTTGCTCAGACCGCCAGGGAAAGAGCCGCTGAGGTCTTTTCGTGAAACCCTGCAACAGCCGCTGGTTTACACGCTGTCTTTCTTCTTTGCTCAGTCGGCCAGGGAAAGAGCCGCTGAGGTCTTTTTGTGGAACCCTGCAACAGCCGGTTTACACGCTGTCTTTCTTCTTTGCTCAGTCGGCCAGGGAAGGAGCCGCTGAGGTCTTTTCGTGGAATCCTGCAACAGCCGGTGGTTTGACACGTGGCAAACGTTCAATTAACACCGTTGGAGGTGTTGAGACGTAACAATCGCCAGGCTAAACCCGCCTGTTGCTACAACTCGCCATACTTGTTTGCTCAGTCGGCCAGGGGAAAGAGCCGCTGAGGTCTTTTCGTGGAACCCTGCAACAGCCGGTTTACACATTGTCTTTCTTCTTTGCTCAGTCGGCCAGGGAAAGAGCCGCTGAGGTCTTTTCGTGGAACTCTGCAACAGCCGGTTTACACGCTTTCTATCTTCTTTGCTCAGTCGGCCAGGGAAATAGCCCACGCCTGGTGTCTGGTTAGTAGGTGCGGTGGTTTGACACGTGGCAAACGTTCAATTAACACCGTTGGGGGTGTTGAGACGTAACAATCGCCAGGCTAAGCCCGTCTGTTGCTACAACTCACCACCCCCACCACCAGACACAAGTTATTATGCGGTCCGCAGTAGAAGAAATAGTTTATAGTTTGATCGATTAATGTTTTAAAGAGCATACGATAATATAAAATTCAGCATTACTACGTTAGCACAACACACCAGTATATCACCAATTGACTTACCAACACGTGTGCAAATATTATCTGGCAATTGGTGTAATGTTGATACAAACAAATACAGAAACTTTTAGACCATTCAAGATAAAAAGGTTCTGCGTTGAATCTCTTTGAACCAAGTACACTAATTTTGACCGAAGTACTGCACAAGCATCTGCAGAGAACGCTAATGCAAGACGAAGTGAAATGGCCCCCCCTGTTTGATTAAGAGGCTGTATTGCTGAAGCAATATTTGTCTACTGTATGTTTACAACTTATAATTTTTCTTTTAATGAGCCAAAATTGATGTCGAAAATAAAACATCTAACTTTTTCTGTCTTTTTTAGTATTTGACTGCCTGAGATTTGTTGCGTTCCTATCTTTATAAAAATCAGCAAGCATATTTGTGCCTTATGCTTCATGTTCTTGCTGTTTTGTATATTTTCTGTCATTCTATAGTGCGCTCAGCATTACGGTGTGTGAATACACATGAAATGAAATGACTGCTATAATTTAAGTAAATAAAGTAATTGTACAGACTGCATCTTCAGAGTAGAAAACGTTTTCTGTTCGTTTTACGTTGGTTGAAATAGGCTTTAAGACTACCGCAGACGCTTCTGTCAGACATTTGGAGTTGGTCCTATAAAGATGCATTTGAAGTACTATTAATGCAGTCTTGAAATACTAGCGATAAACTTGTGACTGCATATGTAGGGAGTTCTCGAGAGTTAGCGCTAGACAAACGATGTTATTCCCTACGCGAACGCGTAGTGAAGGCACCTTTTAATCCTTGCAGGTAGGACCAGCGTACAAGAATCATGCCATTTGGACTGCAGCCCGCCTTACAGTGCTCGGTATGTCAGTAGCGCATCCAGCGAAAAACAGTCATAGCGTGGCTACTGCAAAGATATACATCTAGAGTGCCGCCTGCTGTGATTACCAAGAACATTTGTTTTGATTAGCTTTCTTTACACTGAAAGCCGAACTTGTGTTGATTAGCAAAACTATATGCCCTGGTGAAGTGCGTGAATCTGGAAAACCTCTCTTCTGGATCTTGAAGGCTACAAGAGCGTTGTAACACTCTTCTCTCTACTTTTGGCATATTACAGTAAATCCTCGTTATAACTAAGATGATGGGGGAGCCAAGGTTACGTCGTTATATTCATTATTTCGTTGTAATGAGGTTTGACTCTAATCGTATTTCTGCTTAAAGTACAAAAAGAATGTTAGCCATGCCATTCCGGGACCCTGAACAAGGGTGAAATGGGCAACGATTAAACAAAATATCGCCCAAAAAGGATCGAGTCATCAAATCCTGAGTTGTATCAAACTGCGCAGTCTCTTTTAAAGTAATAAAGTGATTCATACAATAGTTGATCTAGAAACCGAGACTAGTGTCACGCGACACTTCAAGGTATCTGCGACGGTGATCAACCGTGATATTCTGTCAGTGCTTTAGGTTGCATGCTCCTTGGTAGTATCAACGTTGCTCATTTTGGATATTTATACTACGTGCCATTCGTTGCTGTATTTTAGTGCATGTGGCTTCTGTAACACGTATACATGAGCCACCAGTCATCAGCCTCGTCAATGGATGAAGTTGGAGTTTGAGATGCCGTCGCTTCCGAGGGCAAATGCGCGCGTTTGCGGTCGTCGCGTAGTTTTATATTTCTGAAAGTGTTGCGGCAGCTACTGTGAAAAACACACGAAGGTATAATAAACATCCACAAGCAATTCCCAAGCCAGCATCGCCACTTGATTCAGAGCTTGTCGCGCCCTATTTATTAACAGCATTCGTTTTTCTTTTTTTGTATTGTCGACCTTCCAGTGCCGACAAAAGAGATCGAGCTTCGTCACCGAGGAAATGGCAGTGTAGTGGAAGTCAGAGAAGCCGAGAGCCTGGCCATTGCCTGTTGGGTGCGGAACACTAAGCCCGCAGCTAACATCAGGTGGCTGCGGAACTCCCTCCCACTCGCGCAAGGTATGCCGCCAACGCTCATGGAACAACACTTGTATCAGTTAGTCTACAACGTGTTCTTATAATCATTATGGCACGTTACGTACCCATTCAGGATGGTGACATCAGTGAGTTTGTTATTCAAGCGCTTCGTGTGCCCTGTGCCTGCTCTTGTGTGGGTGTATGTCAGCGTTATGCACAATGCGGCGTATGCGGAAACGCGTCAATGTACCGCTCTCACATTGCTGCCACTCCAACTTAAATGCCGGCTAAAGTTACTTCAGTGTGCTACGTAGGGATGCAGAAAGTGCCAGAGCCACCAATCAGACGTCTGCCGCAAAGCCGGTCGCTTCCACACTTGCCAGAAAGAAAAATTCCCACGTGCTGTGAAATCATGTATTTTCTTTAACTTCAGACTCCACCGTTCGTCTGCACGATCACGATAATACGTAAGCAATATGAGAGGGAACAACTAATGCGTTTTCAATTAATAGGTGCTCGCGATGAGCGAATTCGAATGTGACGTCTTAATATGTAGCAAGCAAAGATCCCGTCGACCATTTACTCGCTCTCAGCACTCTTATGTTTAGCCACTACAGCCTGTTGAGAGAAATTTTGGTGCTGCCCACCATATTGCTAGATCAAGTACTTCCCTGCTTTAAGTTGGGGACGTTGATCTAATTGTCCTTATCAGAGTGCTTGAGAGCTTTCCCGTGACCTGCGAACTATGACATACACCTTAGAAACTGCAGTGCACATTATCGGTTACCTTCGCAACAACGAAACTAAATCGAAACGTATGGAGAATATTAACCATGAACAGTTACCACTGCGTCTCCTCTGTGTGTAATGTCCCGTGTATGGTAGCACAAGTCAGCGCTTCAGCGCGGTACATTGCCGTGACATGAAACAGAAAGCGGCGTATGAAAGCAACCTGACACTGCTCTAGGCAGTTATGGACGCGGAGTTCGACGTTATCCAGAGCGGCGCGGAGCAGAGGCACTAGTGGGAGGCGAGTCAGAGGATAAGCTGGTCATAATACAAGTTCATCTCGCATAGCTGCAGCGCACACGCGGTATGTTTCCGGGCAAGTTGAAATTCTAGGACGGAGAGCTGAGACCGTCGCGTCTTTGGCGAAGACCAAGAAGACAGAGACTCATCGTTCGGGGCGCGCAACCGTGCTTGTGCCTAGCTATCGACACGCAGCCTTCCGAGCTGTAGGCGCGACAATCAGCCACGCACGATCCTGTTCGGGCCTGGTGTTGCTCTGTGTACAGTCATTGATTCCAGGCTCGAGAGTCTGTCTTATCAAGTTTTTTCGCTTCTGCAAGGTCGGTTTTGTTTTCTTGTTCTTTGGCCAGTTCACAACTGCTCGCTACATTTGAATTCCAAATGTCTGAGCTTTGTGAAGTTTGAAGGTCGTCAGTTATCTTGATTGCAGCTTGTGTATTTTGTGCTTTTTGAAGCTTGCCTTGGCTGTGGCTTACTATGCGGCACCCTAAACTGTACATGAAAACGGAAATATGCTCAAGTTCTGACTTCGCATATTTCAGAAAAAGCGCTGACGAGAAAGAACGCCTCCGGAGAGAAGCTATTTTCTGTGTACAGTTCTGTCACGCTGTACCCCAAGCTGGACGACAATCGAGCGGTCTACACCTGCGAGGCAACGCACCCCGCCCTCGAGAGCCCGCTGCATGCTTCAGTCACCGTCAGCGTGTTATGTGAGTCACAATGAAGGCATTTCTTGGCTTTACAAACAGTCATATTATATAAAGTCCTGTAATTCAGACAAACATTGTTGGCGAGAGAAAAAAAAAAGATTTAATGGGAAGAAATGCGGCGAGGACAGTTGGGTGTGTTGGTATTTATTTATTTATTTATTTATTTAACAATACTGTCAACCCCCTTGCGAGGGTCCTTACAGAGAGGGTTATGAAAAAATATAAAAGAAAAGAAATATGGAATAATCACAAACACAGAATACATCGAAATCAAGCGGCGCACTCGCACAGATAGTCATCCAGATATGTTTGAATTGGGACAGATCAGTATGTTCCACTACACGCTTACTATGATTTAATTTCCTCAAGAAAAGCGCAAGAAAAAAGAAAAAGGACGCCAGTGAAACACCTAACAGCGGCGGAGGCCTTCTGGTGGGGCGGAATCGAAAACGCTCGTGCACTGAGCCTTTATTGCACGTTAGAGAACCCCGAGCATTCATTCAACCCTCAAAACATCAATACGGCATTTCTCATAGACAAACTCTTACTTGATAGGACCATCTATTAAGACTTCCTCACAACACTCTTTCTCTCCCTCTTCCTTTCACCCGGCGCGAAGTAGCTGGCTAGCGGGATGGCGAGGCATGAAAGTTGGTTGAAATCCATCAGGAATACTTGAAATCGCAGAAAGAGACACCGAGACAGCCCCGGAACAAGCGCACTCAGGCTAGACGAGCTGGGGGATTGTACCTTCATAAATTTTCCTTCTACACTTCTTTTCGGGACGTAAAAGCTCGTGCGTTTACTCGATCCTCGCACGCAGACCCACCGGGGGCGCCCGAGATCGAGGGCTACCACGAGGGCGACATCGTGCAGGTCGGGGACACGCTCACGCTGGCCTGCATCTCGCGCGGCGGCAATCCGCCGGCCGCGCTCGCCTGGAGCCGCGACGGCCGGCCGCTGCGGGCGCGCTACAAGGCGGCCTCGCGCGAGGCCACCAGCGCCTACACCTTCGCGGTGACGGCCGCGGACAACAACGCCGCGTACCGATGCGAGGCCAGCAACCTGGTCACGCTGCAGCCGTCGCAGGCGTCGGTCACGTTGAGCGTGCTCTGTGAGTATGTCGAAGCGGCGCGTCAACGCACACTCTCCAGTGACGCTTAGCAAGCGTTTTTACACACCTTTGGTCGAAGATGCATTCAATTAAATTAATTACCGCAAAATAAATTACCGACGTGAACGTATACCGGAAGACGTGGCGACACCAGTAGCGCTGATGCCGAGATCTCGTGGCACAGTGTAAAGCCCTCTAGCATCAGCTGTGACATAATCGCGATAATATTCTTCTATATTTTCTCTTTCTGAAACAAGAGCACTAGTCGACCGGCATAGTAGGGCACGGAGCCAAAAGGTGCCGCCAACAACGTTGCTACTTTCCGATACGTGGTGTACTTCCGATGTACTTCCACACTAACACCTTATTTAAAACCTGTGCTCAAAACTCTGCGTGATAGATTATTCCAGGTACAAAGAGTTCTAGGCAGGCACGTACCCAGGATTCTTTCCGGGGGGTGGGGGGGGGGTGGAGGGGGGACAACCCAAGGTAACATTTCTATGCAAAAGAGGGGGGGGGGTTACCTTTACTAGTACAAATGTGCATAATGCCAACCATTTGCCGTAAAGACGCGTAAACCCGCAAACTATAATTGGAATAAGGTGTACCTCACAGGTACGCCTGTGAGATACACCTCTCCTTTACTTGGCCAACAAGGAACCACATCAAATGGACTAGAGCATGACAGAAGCGCAGGAAGAACGCCGCCGAACACAAGTAAACAAGTGAAAGTGTAAAATAAGGGTTTCTAGCAGCGCTTTTTGAATAAGCTCTTTAAGAATTTCACACACACACACACACATATATATATATATATATATATATAAACGTAGTTCTTTTGGATCCCTCGTTTACTGCTCTACCAATTTAAGTTGCCAAAACCAACTCGGGTTGTTATTCGTTCGAGAAGTTGTGTACCGATGCATGGTCACCAGTCACGTACAACCGCGTGGAACGCTGGACGCTGCGGTTCTAGACGCATTGCGCCCATCGCGGAAGGTTATAAAAACACCCACATTAGCACAGCAGAGAAGTGGCTACATCAGGCGGCTCGACTGATCAACTGTAGAAGCGTCATTCAAAACACACGGAATTATTCTCCACTTCTGACCACGTTTTCTTTACTTCCTTCTTAAATAAAAAGGTCGATCCAAAAATATTTTGACATACAACGGCTAAATTTGTTAATTTTCGCTTTTTCTTCCTCTGTGGCCGTTGCCTTGGCTCTTCCCCTTAGTAGATCGCTTAATTTCTCAACTCATTGCGACTCTTGTTTCCGGTTGCCAATTTTGTACTAAAATTGCTGTACAATTAGGGAAAGGCCAGACGAGGTAACGGGTGACAGTCATATTGCTTATGAATTTAGTGGCTATTGCAGGGTCTGATGATGAACGCTATTTCGCATTATTTTATTTTCCGCCTTATTTAGCCCATATCGTGAGTATATGGTTCCGAGGAGCTGCCAGCGTCGCGGCGAGCCGTGTTAGGATTGGTGGCTCAATCCCAACGCTCGTAACCCGTTGTCAAGATGGAGCCCGGCATGAATTAGAAGGTAGCTGGCCCATGCCGTCGTCCAACTTATCCATGCTGAGGACGTTGATGAAGGGAAGGACTGCTTCTCATCGAGAACGAGGAATATAGGTTTATTTACAGTATCTACATGCAGTTCACCAGTCTAACATGACTGCGAGAGAAAGTACATCAGTCTAACATGACTGCTTGAGAAAAGTGCACTGAGCAGCCGCACAACAGCGGTTTATAAACACACGGTCCTCCCCTGATACCCAGGTGACGGAAACGGCCGACCAGCTATCGTAAACAAGTCGCCTCTCTGTGGGACGGTTTACACATACACACTCACACACACACTTCGTTGCGCGAGGTTCACTGTCCGGAGCCGACGTCATACGGACTTCGTAGAACTCGGGGCTTGTGTCAGGAAAGGTGCCTTTTATTCCCCGAGCTGACCCCCGCAGCGCGGCCGGGTGCCCATTGTCTTGCGTCTCGGACGGCGCGTGGGAAGGAGCCTCGAACTCGGTTCCCGCGAGCACTCCCCCGCTCGCGGCAGACCAGGGCGGCGGTGGAGGCTCAGTAACAATAGTTGGTCCGCTGATCGCATTCAGTCACAACGGCGGCGAAGCTAGAGCGCAACGGTGGCGGTCCAACAAAAGTTGCCGCCGCTGTCGCAACTGGCTGGCAAAACTTGCACCTCAGCTGGGCCGTTCTTAACAGCCATCACTTGAGGAAATAATGAAGCCAAAGGCAAAGTTAAACGTAACTGGCGTTTTCTCCGGCCTCAACTCGTTCCACGAGCATACAGACCAGCTGACCACGAACCAAATCTCTTTCCTGGTTCCTATATCAGTCTAAACAACGAAGGTTCAACTAACAAAGCAACAGCGATGCGCGCGATCGTTGAATAGACGGTGACAACTGAACTCATCGCGGGTTAATCGCGTGGTCACCGAATGGATGATAAAATTGGCCTTCACACCCCAGTAGATGCCGATAACTACCGCCATCCAAAAAGAGTGAAAGAAGTGACAACTATTCCACTCTGTGAAGACGGAATGGCAGCAAGAGCTGACAACAGTCACAGCTCTTAAACGAAAAGCAAAATGTTTCACCTCCGCCGCGAGTCGGCCCGAAGGTAGTGCAATGCCGGGCCGACCCGCGGCGGAAGTGAAGCAGGCGTTATGCACTCCCCATACGTGGGCCCATCCCGAAGTTTCGAAAGGCGCCTTACAGGTTCCCAAACGCACAGGGGTATGTGCCATTGAGCTTGGACCCTTTCCGCACAAGCACCAGGATCGGCCCACATAATGATTTTTTTTCTGTTGAGGGACGCCGAAAAAGCTACCAAAGGTTAGTCATATACAGTTTTCGCTGTAAAAAGCAGCAAAATGTTGACCGCCGAATAGCTTGATTTGTCGGCGTTTTGGAATGTGTGTGAGGAGTCGTGGCGTGGGCGGGGAGGAGGGGGGCCGCCCCCCTCCTTCCTAGGTACGTGCCTGGCTCTAGGCAATATTATTAGATCGTGTCATCACGTCGGCTGCTTACAATATGTTCTTTCTATCTTTATTTTTGCGTTGGGAAGGGGGTGTTGGCTGTCTTTAATACATGTGCAAGGAAGCTGCTTACGCAGTGCGCTATAATATCTAAAATATTGATGTCTGACCACCTGTCGGTAACAATGGACCTTGAGAAGCTGACAAACTGGGTTGCTTACGGTTAGACGATGGACAAGGAAACTCAGAACCGGGAAATCGGGCATTTCGTTTTGTTTGCACTCATGTGATGGCAATACCTCGTGAATACATGCAAAACGTCCGTATAAGGCGTAGTAGGTTTACACATGGGCACTACGCGATCGTTTGGCTAGGTCGCCTTTCTGTTTGCAGCGCACTGACGTTCCGACGCGAAACGCAGTCCCTCCCGCTCGCGTCTTCATGGCGGCACCAAAGGAGGCGAAGGCCGGCGACCTGGTGACCGTCTCGTGCACTACGGCGCCCAGCAACCCGGCGGCCGAGGTGTCTTGGAGGCTGGACGGTCGCGCCGTGCAGCCCGCTTCAGACCAGTCAACGGTGCAGAACAAGAATGGCTGGATCACGTCGTCGAACCTCACCATCACGTTGACAAGGCAGGTATGCCCGCAGCCCTGTCACGCCATGCTCGGGGCTTGCCTCAGCTCTCTCAATTATGTGGGTCTTCTTGGAAAGATGGAGTTGCTGCCGCTCCTCTTCCTTCTGACACTCGTGTATCTTAGGCGAGTTGCAATAAAAGATGGGAGGCCACATTTAGTCAAACAATGATAACTGAGCTCACCTGATGGGCTCAGCTTATCGATACGTTCAGAACAACGCGTACCTTATGTAACCACTTTGCGCTCTAAACTCACGCTTTTCTGCCAAAGGTTCGACAGCTGTTAACAAAGCGGTAACAAAATATACAGGTGTTCATCAGTATTCCAGTCATGTAATAGAGTATCACCACTAGACATCATCAATAACAACAACAACAACAACACATGTGAGACCTTTGCTGGGCTAAAACCGCCACGAGCGATCCTCTGTACTCTTTACAGCTTCAGCCGACTGCATTCATTGCCTGTGAATTTTTGCCCGCCACTCTCCAGTGAGTTTACCTTGCCCAGGCATAAATTTCTACTCTAACGGAACATAGCATATATCTCTGGTATCCTAATATTTCTTTGATTCACGTATAATAGTGCATGCGTAAATTTAAACTCGATGTGCATCGCGGAATAGAGTAAAACGTTTAAGAACATTCATCGCCGCATGATCTGCTTGTAGCGACATGTTCAGATAGACAGGCCTTGCAACCTGAGCAGGCTTATAGCTCTGCCGCATAGCTTTCTTCTCCATCACTTCCCCCTACCCCCCCCCCCCCCCGTTGACGCAACCATTTGTCAATAAAACAAGTGCTGAAAAAAGTTGCAACGCAGGATAGTTTTCATAAAGTCAGACGCCGGCACCTTGTTTGTTTGTTCGATAGGCGTCAAATAAATCAAAGTAGCGTGGCATTGCAAAAAAAGGCGAGGTGTGCCACATCTCAAACTATATTACGGCTTCCATTGCGAACGATGGTAGGGTAACACTGCGCAGGAAAACATCTATCAATTCACTTCTCGTTACAATTGCATGTGTGTGCACTTCCTGTTCGCGTGCCTGTTCTAAAAGTAAGATATGTTTACAATTCTGTGCCAAGAGTGTTTCAAGCTGCGAGGTAGCTTCCTTCAGTTTTAAATGCCGTTCAACCATTTGCGTGAAGAAGGCAGCATAGTATTACTGCCTGGTCGATTGAAGCTCAACATGTTCGAGAAGTTTAAGCGGATAACACGTTAGATCCTAACTGCATCTTTTCGGTTTGATGCCGGCTTGTTCTAGACTATTCTGTGTCGTATTCTGGCAAAAGCCTTACTATCATCTTCGCCAATACTCTTTGTTATGCGACACCGGAATTTCACATAAAGAAACGTTAAGCATGCTCAGCACTAAGCTGTGCAAGATATGATCACACCAAGATATTCGGTAACGGGTAACAACTAAATAGTGTAGAAAACAAGCCCGTGATTCTTCTGAGCTAGCGAAACGTTACGAAACTCTGCGCAGGACATGGATCCCAATGTCTCAGATGTATCTATTTCTTGAGTACTCCACAAGGATAAGTACTGGGTGCTTATTGAAGGAAAAACGTTAGTCTTCCTTCTTTACGCATAAAAGCCGCTGAATAGGCAGATCCTAAAGCACATCGTCTATGCCTCTTTATTTCGCAGTAGGAGCTGCCCTCTAAGGTAAATGGAATACTTGTTACATACTTCTCCGATAAGTTATTTCTACAACAAGCAAGCTCCTAAATGCAAGAAAACCGACATTGATTAGAACCCTAATGGTACTCTATCCATTAAGAAAGAAGGCGGTTAGACGGACTTTTTATCGAGTGCAAGCACGTCAACGCAAGAATAAACCAGTGAGAAAACGAAATAACGTTACGCAAGACTTCTATAGTCCTGCCGATGGAAACCTAACCTGCCGAGAGACCTAACCGACGGAAACGGGTCATTACTGTTGAAGGTATTCCAAGTAGGCGCTAGCATTGAAAAATGGAGAAGCGCTACACTTTCGTACAGAGGACGTATGTGGTATAAGGCCTGAGCGCCTGCCTTATGAAAGTAACCTTAAATCGATATCGCTTTTCTCCATTCAAACTCTAATTTCGTCCGTAGGCTGGCTTTTTATAGGATCATCAACGTTACGCCATTCGCTAACCCGACGAAACGAAAGTCCTCGTGGGTTCTACCTTTACCAGCCTGAGATAACGGTGCTATTCGTGAAGCGATGCCCACAGTCGTGATTATTGAGCACAAATCAAATGGTCATTCACAGCGTGGTATTCAAATAGCAGCACATGTATACGCACACACAAGAAAAAGTGTTCTCGTGCCCTTCTGTCGGTTTATATTGTACTACATCTTAGGGACAGAAACAAATCACAAATCAGTGGCGTCCCATGGGGCTGTATACATTCCTCTGCAACACCAGTGTAGCAGAAGATTTGCCTAATTGTCGCTTGGCGTTACGCTTATTATTCGCCCTCGCACTAGTTGCTAACTAACTTATGTGTAAATCTACAATCGCAAAATGTAGACCTGTGCATGCGTTCATAATGTCTCAATTTGAAACATATTTTGATAGTTTCGTGATTGATGCTCAACAACTAATTGCACGTAGGCACTATATATTTGCACCAATAGATATACATCAACATTGTTAGCGAATTTTCCCATTTCGCTGTTAACTACACAATTACAAGGAATAGTTTCTAGCTGGTAATTTATGAACCACGGTAACATGCTATTGCTTTATAAGGCAGCGCTCAACTTCACAGTGTATTCTTGTATTTTTGTTATGAATAACCGCGCCAGTCTGCATCAGGCAGAATACTAGGCTCCGAGCATACTTGAAATGTTAGTTATTCGACGTTCTCACTACTGCCTGTATTTAGCATCCACAACGCAAAGAAACCTTTGTTCTTACATAACGTTGGTTTTACAGGTCACGCGCTACGGCTTCTAATAGCTGCTCGACATATTTAGTACAAGAAAGGCTTCTGCCAAAATAATAGAGACGCGCACGCTTACGTCTTCCACTGCCCACAGCGCATTCGTCCTTATTGCAATCCCCCACCCCCACCCCTTTTTTTTTCTCTCGTAGGACCCCGACGTCAAGTCTTTCACGTGCATAGCAGAAAACCACAAGCTGCAGGCAACAGTCGTCCAAACGGTGACAGTCAAAGTCATATGTAAGACACTGCTCTTCCTTGTGCTTCCTTGCCGACGTATCTTTCTCGCGTATTATGTAAATGTCGTGCCAAAATTAGCCAGCAACAACATTTTACAAGTGATGTATCGCGTCCGGTTTTTCGCAGCCTTGTCTTGATACGTGTGGCTTGACCCCCAAAGCTTGTCAGGCTTGTCAAGAATGGTATAGTGGTTGCGTGCTTTCGGTCTGCCTAGTGGCGGGTTCAAACACCTTGTAGAGTATATTGTGAACCGACTACCAGTGAAACGGTGATTGCGTGCAGCTATACTTGGCGTCTCATCGTGGAGCGCACAATTAGCCGCGTAGCAAACTAGCCACTGGATGTGATTGATAATTGTGGAGGCTGTTCGATGCGGCGTCACTTTAATTCCGGCTGCAGAGTCGAAACTCGGCGGAACAACGTGCTAGTGTACTGTGTTCTACTTTAGTCTTTAGATTTGTCCTGTTGCTCTTCCTTTCCTCTTTCCTCCCTTCCTTCCTATCTTCCATTTCTGTGTTGCTGTCACCTCCCTTCAGAAGAGTAGGCAGGCGTTGTGCCCCTTCCGGTGGCAGTTGCCAGCCTGCTCCTCGCCTTCCCTTTCCTGTTAACTGTATATATGTGTATATGTGTTCAAAACAAATAATAATAATAATAATAAATCGTGTTTTCACTCTGTGAACCAAGCATCTGATCTATAGGTTGCCCCTTTACGGGATGCTGGCTGACTACTCACAGTATTGCAGGCGTCGTGAGGCAGACTAATGAAGAAGTTAAAACAAGAAAAGGAACCAACCAAAGAGAAAAGCAGGCAGAACGAAGAAAATTCATATGTTTCTAGAATTCCTTATGTTCATGGCCTCTCCCATAGATAAAAAGAAGTAGCAGGAAACTACGGAGTAAAGGTGTTTTTTTTTTTCGGCAAAAAACAATAACAAAATATGAAGTGTTTGTTTGAAGGTAAGAATGACGTTAAGAATTATTCTATTATAAGGCACAAGTACGAGTTTGCTGAATGCATAAAGCATGTTGTTTATGGGATCCCTATGAATTCCGTGCACGTGGACATCGGACAAACCACCAGAGGTGTGAACACAAGGTAAAGCGAACATTTGTCTATTTTACAAGGACGTCCGAGCACACATTTGACTTTGCATTGCAACGAGTGTTCATGTAAGCCCGGCTTTGCCAACACTACCATTCTATTTAAGCATTGTAAAAAAACATCGAGGGAAATCATGGAAGCTTTTTATATTTCACAGCAAAAAGAAGGTTGTGTGAGTCACCCGTCCATTGTTATGTTAGACAAAAAAGTGTTGCTACTTTCCTTGTATCTATACATTTCCACACAATTCACGTGATCCTGAGGAATCCTGAGATGTTTTGCGCAGTTCTGTGGGGTGCTTAAGTCTAAAGTTTCCGCATAAATAAAAACAGTTGCTAGAAAGCGCTCGTCCTTGTGTGTCTTTCTTCGCCCCCGTTTGTGTATAGCACAAAGTTTCACGATGAATCAATTCAAACTAGGGCGACTCGCAGTGATGCCTAAATTCCAGGTGTTTGCCGATGGAACATGATGAGACCTGTTGCTTCAATTGACTGAAAGTGCTTCAATTGACTGAAAGTATTATTCGACACCAAAGCATGTTTACAATCACTTAAGCATGCCTTTCAAAAAAACTTTCTTACTGCTTGGCTTCTCAATGCCTGTCCAGAGTACACGGACGTAAAAAATATAAATGAAGTGGTACATTCTTTCGGAAGTTTCTCTTCAGTGTTACGACGTTCGGTCTATTATCATTATTATTATTTCTTGCTTCATAAAGCATGCGCTTCAACCTACGTGCAGACAACTAAGTCGAATAAAAACACTATAGAAAAGTTGAGACCAACGTTCTAGATTCACTACAGCTGTATTGAAACCGCTTCCACAACTTCATTGAAGAAAAATATGCTTGCTAAATCTGTATGTGGTTTCTTTCTTCTTCTTCAAATTGACCTGGAAAGTTTAGCTGTTTAGCGGATGACAGCTTTACTGAGCGTTTAGCGCACTATAGACAGGGACAGTTTAGACAGACGTAGACGAAACTATCCCAGTGTCCTTTGTGCGCTAAATGCTAAACTAAAATACCAGCATGCCCAAATTTATACACTATTTTATGGCCTTTCTTTGTTTCTAAGCATTTTCTGCTGGAATGTTAAGAGGGGAAATGTGTGCACATACTTCCATTGAGAAGCGCCATTAGAGTGCCCTCCGTCACTTGCCGCTTAGCTTAAAGGTGTACACTGAGGGTCAAATGTTTGAGTACCGCAAGATCTGAGAAAACGCTGAATATATCTGCAGCCTGGACACGCAGTCTGATAACCAGGATTTTTAATTAATACTACTACATGCTGACAGAGTGCTGTGCAGAATTACTCGCTGCGTTCAGAAATTCATGACATCGTGGTCATCCACGTTTTGGTGTCTGCAGGCTCATGTTTGCCACCACATTTACTAAGCACCGTACGCTTACCCTAAATCACCTGATGATCGAAACACCGGAATAATTTCTCTAGCACAGATATCGTTGGCAGTACTCGTGGCATATGCCACGAGGTGCATAAGTCTATCTACACGTTCAGGTCCCACGTGGGTAACGTGGCGCGTTTCTTCCTCGGCAATGGGGAACACAGTGAATCACCCTCCCTGCTTTGGTGCGCAGATCCTCCCCGCGCGCCTGTGATAATCGGCTACGACGAAGGCACCCCTATCGTGGCCAACTCGGTACAGCGCATAAAGTGCGTCTCAATCGGGGGAAACCCGCTGCCGTCGGTCAAGTGGTACAAGGGCACCAAGGAGGTAACGTCGCCGCTATCTCCAGAACTTTCCCTGAAGTCAGGCATTCGGAAATGCGCAACGGTTACATTTGCGCGGACTTGTGCCGAACAGCCTAAAGAATGCGACTGTGGCCGCTTTCCGTGCTTTATTTCAGGCCAGTATGATGGCCAGAAGGGACTTACGCGTCTACCCCGCAATGAGCGTAACATGTGTCAGACTTTTATTTATTTTCTTTTCAGTTCGCGAACATGTAACAATGTTGGCTATCCTAGTCATGTGTTTTTACTGTTCAATGTAACGCAATAAGAGCATTAAAAAATTAAGAGAATGCGGGGTGGTCAATCGTAATTCAGTTAATTTAGTTATTAGACGCTAAGGGAGAAAGTTTGTGTCATGTATGCGAGAGTTTTCGTTCTATTTGCATTGAGGTTGGAGAGTGCATGCGAAGTTCTTACTATGAGAGTCATTAAGGCTTTCTTTTGTAACACTGCGATAATAAATGCCTTGTATTTTTCTAAAAGAAATTCAAAGTCAATACAATTGACTTCGTTAATTAGACCCTGACGAGACCGACTAAACTGATTGAATTATCCGGTAGGTCGAATTAAATAAGAATCAACAAAAGCACCAGAACACATCGCTAATTCATTTGGAAGTACTTGTCCGATTCTAATATGTGCCTTAATCAAACGCGCGGTCACCCGCCGTGGTTGCTTATCGGCTACGGTGTTGAGCTGCTAAGCACGAGGTCGCGGGATCGAATACCGGCCACGGCGGCCGCATTTCGATGGGGGCAGAGTGCGAAAACATCCGTGTATTTAGATTTAGGTGCACGTTGAAGAACCTAGGTGGTGCCAATTTCCGAAGTCCCCCGCTACGGCGTGCCACATAACCAGATCGTGATTTTGGCACGTAAAACCCCATAATTTAATTAAACGCGTGGTCACTTTCTATGTGTCCAAAGTAATAAATCAACGTATAAATCACATTAGAGCTCTTAAGCAAAGTAGAAATCTAACGCGCACCTTATTTTCTTTAGCTTGAAAAATAAGCAGGGGTCTAATTTGTGTTACAAAATGACGGCTGGTTTTTTAAAGTCAGCTTCGCCGCATTACAGATGTGTCATGAAGTAAGGCATACGAACGCCGCGAACGTGGTTTTGTTTTAGCATCCGCTTGAACTGCGTGGGAAAGTTCCGTTCCGATTCTCGTGAAAAGAAAGTGCCCCTTAGAATTGGGTAAATGCCGTAATCAGACATTGTTAGCTATCGTTATTGCTTGAACTTTGTCCTGAGGTAAGCCGCAAATAGGTGTTTTCGACGGAAGATCGATGTTGTCCAACGCATTCACTGTCCTTTCTGAGACAGACGCTGCCACAAAAGGGGTCGCTATTGGGGTCACCATAGCAGTCATACGCGTGAATGCTAACTGGTCGAGTGCGAATTATTTGGTGAGGGCCAATTTTGTGAACGAAATAATGAAAGTTGTGCCCCATAGATATGCATGGGCACCAGCCGGGACCTTCAGTTGGGATCGAATAAACCGAAGTCGAATTAACAGAAGCCTACTATATGTGAAAACTACAATGTGCGAGCCGTTCCTCATTGCAGTTTGTTCTGCTAATTTCTTTTTTTTTTTCTAGTACTCATCGCTGTCTACGGTCACAGGAAGCGGAGTGTCGAGTGTGTTGGAAATCATGGCGCAGCCGGACGACAATCAGGCGACGTTTCACTGCAAAGCCTCCAATTCGGCCACCACGGAGCCGCTGACGACGTCCGTCAAGACGACGGTTATTTGTAAGAGGCCACTGAAACTTTGTTCACTTTACTGATTTTCACCTAACCACCGACCGTGCATAATAAGGAAACTGCGTTATTCGCAGCGACTTCATTTGTAATTAACGAATCATGAAACAAAAAGAAAATGCAAGTACAAAAGTGCGGAACACAATGCAAGGGCTTACCATCCACTAAATAAATGTAATTTACGAAAACTATATTGCGTATGCAACATGAGTATTACTGACATACAGCTGTAGTTAATGAGGCCATATGTTGTCAGGAGCCATTTAATTTTCGGTAAAGCTTCCCTTACCACCATGGCGGCATCCATTGCGCAAAAGTGATCGATTCCAGTGCTGACGGCTACGTGGCGACCATGATGGTAGCGACGTCCGATGCATGACGAAGGCCGACAAGAAAGAGAAATACAATGGGTCGTTACAAAATGCGGCTGCTGTTTATGAGTGAACTCAAACTGTAAGCCTTAAACTATACTGATCACATTGGAAACAGCTGTTCGCGCCTACTACGTGTTTGCCAGGATTCTTTAATTATTATTATCACCTAACTGCTGGTGGCTCATCTGATCAAGAAAAACACACACAAACATATACAAGCACAAACAATTAAAAAAATAAATGATGGGGTGTATGTGCCAAAACTACGATCTGATTACGAGGCCCGCCGTTATGGGAGCCCGGAATAATTTGGACCAGCTAGGGTTTTTAACATGCACCTAAATCTAAGTAAACGGGTGTTTTCTCATTTCGCCGCCATCGAAATGCGGCCGTCGTGGCCGGTATTCGATCCCGCGACCTCAAGCTTAGCAGCCCAACACCACAGCCATTAAGCAACCCCGGCAGATAACATTCGCACACACAAAAACAACACACGTCGCTCAAAAGTGCATTTCTTATGTGTTTTCTGTGTGCTGTCTTCCCTGTTGACCCTTTTCGCGGCAATCCCGTGTGCGCTGCCACGTTTGATCACGTGGTGACGCGTCCGTTGCTTGCCTCAACTGCCCCCGTTGCCTCCGTGTTTACAATGGGTGTGTATGACGCCGGTGCGGCTTAGCAAACCTCTGTTGTGGGAGATATCGTAGGCGGTGACTGGGTGGACGACACGAAGCTTTGGCCACTGCTTCAGAGAACATGTAAAAGCGCTTTCAGAGATGATTAAGCTATGTCTAAACGGCGCGGACAGCGCATATGGTGCTTGCTCTAAAAGCGGGGCTAAATATGTATTCCAAGTTAGCCAAACTTTCCGCTCATCACTTGAATTAGGATTAGCCTGTTTTGCACTTCCTTCTTTAGTTAGCAAATATATTGAAGCAGCAGCTTGTCACATTTCTGACTCAGTAAATTTGCTGATTCTGATTATTTCTGCCTAATCACTCACGAGTGAGCTCAGTTCCCATAGATTTGCTCTTGCTGTGCACAAGACTTGAAACATAGTTGTTTTGCACGTTGTAATACCTCGTAGCAAAGATGTATTATCGCTAGTAACTCGCTTACTCTTGTGGACCGTCACGAAACATTCAGCTTCGACCATTGGTGCTCTATCGGTGTAGTCCGTCATTTATTGTGCCTTTATAGTGCGCATATATTTAAGTGTGCGCCCATTCACTCATTGACACATTGGCGCTCGAGTGGGTGTAAGATTCCGCGCCAGTTGGGGTAGATGTGTATTCATTGTGCACGAAATTTACTATGAGAGGACGTGGCGCTACTCCCTGTGTCGTTGCTTAACGAGTGGTACTCACTCTTGCCGACCTTCCGGGGCTGAAGCACTTTCTTTAAAGGTTAGCGATAGAACGCTCGTGGATGAGCGAATTTCTGTATCTTTAAGCAAAGCCGTACATCTCGAAGTGTCGGTAACACGTACGGACAATTGCAGTAGCGGTCCGCGAACTTGGCCACACATATTCATTTAATTCCTTAATATGGCAGTCACTATTTTTGCAACCAACTACTGCACATTTCTTCAATCAACATAAATTCAATCGAGCACGATTGAAGCACAGTGCGTTAGCGAAAACGCAGTTGCATTTGAGACACCTGATCGCACAGACACAAGGTGGAAGCGCTAGTGGTTTCGTATTCGTGCGCCGCATCGCCGAAAGCACCATCTCGCTTGTCTAGAACAAACTGCTCCGCGAAAAGGGTCAATATCACTCGCAGGCAGCAGTTCGTCATAATTGCGTTGGTTGAGATAATGACTTATAAAAAAAACACATCATTTTTATATCGCAGTTCCTCCGAGAGTAGTCTCTATCACGGTGGTTCCACAAGCCCCGAAAGAAGGTGACACGGTGAGTGGCGCCTATTTCGTGCTTGGTTGAAAGAAAAAGCGCCACCGTTCAACTAGATTACCTGAGGCTGCTCATACAAGCTCGTGTTGAAACACACTGCCATATAAGCACGTGCAAGAACAAAAAGCTCTTTAAATTATCAAAAGCATTTCTCTGTGTACGATGTACTGGTGGAAAAACCTTATCTTATTTGGATGGAGTAAAGTGACCGACAGCAGATATAAATTCAGAGCGCGTTACTTCTACAAAAATGAGGAAATTTGACATGAACACCTTTAGCGATTTACTCGTCCAGCGCTGCTTATTGTCATTTCCTTGAGTGCCGTAAAAATTGTTGAGCGAGTTGCAAGTATTCATTATTAATGTATTTTTAGTGAAAACACAGTGTGAGAGACCAGAACGAGAGTAACGACATGTGCTTTAAAGAAGGTAACTGCTGCTTCTTTCTCATACCGTCGTCCCGCTTGGCGCTAAAATACGATCTACGAAGCTTCCCGCAAACATTCAGTTACTGAGAGGTAGACTTTGATCACATGGGACACTGGACTCTTGCTTTAAGAGCTTCGTTCGTAATGCACTACAAGTGTCATTGTTTACTTATATTGTAGTAGAATATTGACTGCAGTTAGTGCAGTTAATCTGGGAGTTGGGTATGAAGATTAAAAGCAACTTGTAGTATACAATCATGGGTTCAAAATCACTTAATCAGCTATGACTTCATATTGTTCAACTTTAATTCTCATACGCAATACACACGACGCACAATTTCATTGTTCGCTTGTTTCATGAAGGCTTACTTGATTGACGTGCGCTTCGTTAGGTGAGCATCTCTGCGATGGTATGAGTTGCCTTCATATCAAGATAGCTACATCAGGACTCTGGTGAACAACGGCAGTCTAACAGAAAGACGCATAAAACTAACATGCAGCTCATTAGTGTGCTTTTCTTTTCCTTTTCTTCGAATATATCTCCCTTTCTCTCTCTTTCAGTACGTTGTCTGCGCGTGCGTACGAACCTCGACAATCTCCGGGGTGTCTTGCCAATGTTATGTGACGCATACTTGTAAAGCTGGTTCCTCAGTTAACACAAATCGGGAGGAGAAGCCCATTTCTGAGGTTCCCCTCGCATAGCATGAGACAATCACCACGAATATCGACACCATATATTTTGTTTGCGCGTAGCGTATAACATTACCATGACAACGGTTAGAGTCATCAATAAGTAAAACCTCGTCGCCTGAAATTTTACGTGGGGCCTCTAACTTCTTAAACTGACGGTCAGTCGATTGCACCTTCAAGAAAGCGGTGCCCGTACACCTCTTCATAGGCTGAACGGAACGCCGATGCCTCATGACATTTCTTGCCTCTAAAAGAAAGAGTCAAATTGTACTCATTGATTCTCACAAACAGTTCGCTTAGTGAATTAAAAATTTGATAAGATTGGCGAATGTAGCAAATTTATTCCAAAGACATTGAACGCCTGATTTACAGCGCTGTAACTTCGAAACAAAGACAAGTATTTTCTTCTGTAAACAGTGCATCATGGCGCATATGAAGTGTAAAAAGTGCCCACGTTATTTTGCATATTATACAAGGTCTCTTACACGACGTTCTCAATTTTCTTTCTTGTGGAAACGTTGGTAGGCTGTACAGTCAGGCATTATATGTCACTTTCCGTGCAACCGGAATAATATATATATATATATATATATATATATTACAGCGCAGCTGTCTATGGCTAGGACCTGGCGGATCGCGTCCGCGCGTGGACCAACGATTTTTCATTCGTGGGCCGCCCCCGAAGACTGTGCAATACAAGGCCAAACCGCGGCTGGGGTGCAGTTGGCCATTAAGGGGCCCCAGGGTGTCTATCAAGTTGACATTTCCAAATTCCCTCAGTTTTCCAGGTTTTCCCTGAGTGCTTTTGCAAAATTTCCTGAGTAACACAGAACTTTGTGTTATGTCAAGACAGGCCCGATGCTGTCACTCTATAGTAAGCATGCTAAAAAAATAAAAAAAAACTTGACCTAGTTTGAATAGTAAGTAGTAACGCTTATTTTAATCAAAAAGGAATCAGAAGGGAGGGTTATCAGAATGTGCAGCGAATAAGATATATCTGAAAAAAATTTTAAAACTCATTCCAAATCCAGTCGAACGTTCTCAAACACAAAAAAAGGAGATGCATGCAGAAAAAAATATTTTCGAGTGTCCCCTTTCGTCCCGAATTATTATCGACTGTAGATACACGTGTGAAACATAGATAGTGCTTGAGATTCCAGTGAAAGCAAATCAAAATGGTAGACTGACTCTTTGAGCATTTTATGAAGAGTCATCATAATTAGAAAGTAATTCAATATTTGAATATTGTAAAGTCAGTCATGCTACGTTTCTTCATTTAAGATCATTAAATCCCCTGCGCGAATTAGATGCCCAAGTTATTCAGTGGCCTCGAGCATTTCAAGAAAGAAAGAAAAATATATGTTAAGGTTGCTACTGACATGCCCCATGCTAAACATCACATAAAACATGGTAGTGCCTTCACCAAAGCGGTACTCTGTAACGATACATATTACACAGAAGTAAAATGGAAGTAATTTAGGTTACAAGAATGTTCAATTTGCCGTAAGTTTAATGTTTGCGCTCTATTCCTGGCTACGACTGCACAGAAATAGCAAAGATAGGTCACGTCCTCAAATGTGGACGCCGTGACTGAATGGGATATAAGCTATTTCTATCAATTGATGACAAGCTCATTGGTATACGGCCCGAACTTTCTCACAAGTGAGATTCGCTCTGAAAAGCTGGTGTGTCAACCTAAGCTGTCCTGACATACTCTCAGCCCACGCACAACACCTCAGTGTTGCGTTTCACTGCTTTAAAGAGTTTATTTTGATCTGGATGAGGGACACCTGCATCTCGGTGTCAGCGATGACTTTCATTGTTTGGTGCTGAAGCTCCTTGAAAGAAGTGGCGGCACACTTAAATTCCTTTCCTGTTCATTCATCAATGCGTAGGTCCTTTCTGTTCGCGTCCTCCTTCCACCGCGCGTTCACCCCATGGATCATCTGAAGCATCCTCTTGGTCAGTTGCACAATCGACATCCGATTTTTCAGACTCCCTAGAGGCCACGAAAACGTCCGAAAAAATCGAGCAGTTCGGAAAAATGAATGTATGTCTTTTACTGCCCTTAAGGGCTAAAACCGCCACAGGTACATCCGAAAAAGCCTGCCAGGCATATATCATTAGGCATATCAGTGCTCGTACTGTGACAGGAAATGGCGGGTGGCCGCGTTTATATTTAAGGAATACATGCTGCGTCCCGTGACAATTGCCCCGTCCCACGCTTGTTATACTACACTGCGTAACACTGATATAGTGAGGCGACGCTGATTTCGGGAACCGGTATTATGCATGCAATGCGCCGTGCTTTCCGAGCTTCGAAGTCAATCGCGTAGACCATAAATGCGGAGTCGGTGCCATTGCTGACAGCGGCGAATTCTTTCAATAAAGAAACACGGCGGCGAACGGCAAGAAGCTTAATAGCAAACGTCGAAGCAGCTAGGCCTAGCGTTTGTCGCGGTGGTGGCTACGGCTGCCAGCGGATCTGCGTGCGAGAGCGCCGGTTCGAAGCGGCGAGGTAATCAAAACGGCGGTGGTGGTGGCTTTGATTAATGCAGTTTCGGACCTGCGATCACGGCAAAAAGTCCGGAAAATCGGACGGCGAAGGGTTCTTGCGTCCGAAATTTCAGGCGTTTTTATACATTGACTCCATGGGGTACGTGGTGGTGCCGCGAAGCCGTCCGAATTATCGTGCATCTGGAAACTCGGTCGTTGACTGTCCATTGGCAACGCCTCCAGCCGACGACACGGCGTCAAAGACGATTAGTTACGATCCCTTTCTGTTACCCGAGCCAGCAGTGCCACGACTTTCGTTCCCTTTCAATAAAAGTACAGCTAATTTCCCCTGATAGAAGTACAAAATCCCTGAATTTTTCCTGAGTATTTCCAGACTATTCAAAATCTCTGAGCATTCTCAGTTTTACCATTTTTCCCGGTTGGTAGACACCCTGGGCCCGCATACACAGCTTCGCTTGTCATCCTTCTTCACAGAGTGGAAGGGCACGGATCTTTATATATATACAATAAATACAACAGCGTTACAGTGACATTTGCCTTCGTAAACGCAGGTGATGCGCAAACGTGTGAATGCTGTAGCGCACACGAAGCTATTGGCCCTCCGTGCGCCTAGGCTGTCCACATCGGAGATCGCTTTCAAGATAGGGCTCGCGCTGCTGCACCATACACAGCAGCCGCCGGAATAGAAACTCTCCCCCACCCTCCCGGTTGGAAGACGACGCGCTACCTCACCGCTTTCCTCCCTTGCGCGCGCGTGCTTGAGCCGCCGCCGTCGGCTCACCGTAGCCCGCTTTCACTCGCACATACAGCATACTACGTGCGGGGACGATGTTATCACGACCCGAACCCGCTACATCCATACTGCACACGGGACACGTAGCAACCCAGCGCGCATCCGCTTACCCTCCTCCTCAGCAATCCTTTTCACCTTCCCCGCTTCGCTCAATGCCACCTAGGCTTTCCTCTAAGTGATGTTGCTTTACCGCGTGTTCAGCGAACTGCTTCGTACTTTCCCCAGCGCGCGATTCTCTTCTCCACCTCTAGGCGCCTCCCTCCTGCAGCGCTCGCTTCCTTCGCGGCTTCAAACTTCGCCGATTTCACTGGCGGGCCATTTACGCTTTCTAATCGGCTTATAGTTTGAGTAATGAGAACGTTTCTTGGTTGCCTGCTAAACGTTGAATATGAACGCCGAGTACCGGAGAGATCTAAAGTTTTCTGTAAAACTTCTGCTTGGTCCTCCAGGCTCCAGCTGATCTTAATGGAGGCGTCTCCTGTCCGCGCATCTTTCCGGCGTATTGACAGTGCCTACTATAGACCACCACTCTCCCTACTATCCGGTGAAACCCCCGACTGGTCGTTCCGGAGCGCTACGACTGGGCTAAAGCTCCATGTAGGGAAGAGACGAAGCTTTATTAGCAAACTAAGCCGACTACAGTGCGTATTACGAAGACTGAATGCCAGCGAAATAGGGCCCTCTTATCCTCGAAATGCATATTTAAGCAGCAACAGTAGTAGGACAACGGATCTCTTTGCAATCAATGTTTCGACAAAGGTACATGCCTTCGTTAAAGAAGCAACTGTTTTTATCTTCATATTTCTTTTTTTTTTTTGCATGCAGCCTTTACGTACGTAGCTCACCCTCCTCTATACTCAATGGGGAAGGATAATAGGTGGGTGCACAGAGTAGGAAGAGGAAAACAAGTGTTCAAATGGCGGGTGCTTAGTGGAGATGGCGAGAGAACTGGAGGGGTGTTTGGTGCTGCCAGTTCTTCCAAGAAGTTGTTGTGACAACACAAATGCAGTGCTAGGAGACGGGATAATACAGGAAGGAGCACATAGGCACTCAGAGCGATTTTGTCCTGTCTTCTAGGGCTGCTTTTCAGCGATCATGAAACAACTAGCTCACTAGACAATCCTTGCTAGATGTGGCAAAAGCTGTTAAGAATCTTAATGGCTAAGGAAGCGTAAAGTGTTAATGCATACATTCTCATGTATGCAATGCAAAACAGGAGGTCACCCAGACAGTTCTACTTTGGGGCCTCCTAATGTACTGCCCAAGATGTAAGATTGTTATCTCTTGCGTTACAAATAAACTTCAAATTTGTCCAATCTGGTGAACCTAATTTTCCCAGAAAACAGGAAGTAAGAAGAGATACGGAATGGACGGTTGGAAAACGAGCAATATAGAAATTAAAAAAGAAAGATAGTTTAGGAAGCTGAATTTTGCCCATATGTGTTCTTTAAGAGTAACTTATACAAATTGGAAATGATAGCAATGAGCACAAATGCAAGTCTTGTCGAAAGTTGAAAGAGAGAAACATAGAGAGAGATAGAGAGGAGTCCAAGTGGCGTGAAATACATCTTTAGCAATGCTTTTCGCAACGTTGTAGTCCTAGCATCGCGTCCTTTAACGATCTGACGAAGATGCCATCAACAAACAATGAAAGTACCTGTCCCTGTCGTTCGCCGGCAGGTGGTACTGACGTGCGAGTCCGGTAGCTCGAACCCGGAGAGCAGCATCCGCTGGGAGCGCGACGGCCGCACCCTGTCTGGCCAGCACCAGAGCCGTGTAGCGGCCCAGCACGGCGGCAAGGCGACGCGCAGCCGACTGCGCCTCAACGTGACAGCCGCCGACGACGGAGCCACGTTCACCTGCCTCGCCTCCAACCAAGTGCAGCAGGCCGCCACCAGGAGCGTGGCGCTGCGCGTGCGACGTAAGGGACCCGACCTGCCGCAGCAGTGAACGACGCAATAAAGTCACCGAAGCGAGTGCGGCGCTCACGTGGCTCAGTCTCGGTGTCGGCAGCGACCTCGCGCGCACGGGAAGCCTTTCTTAAAGAAATGCGCTGATTTTTTTCTTTCTTTTTTTTGTAGGCGTGACGTGCTAGTAATGAAAGTGATATTAGTTTGCTGTACTTCCCCGGTAATAGATGCCATTACAGGTACACAAGAATCATAATTCGAGACAGAAGGGCAGCGCTAAGAAACGACGGACAAACGCAGTAATTTAAGACACTAAAAGCTTTCACAAATGCGTTTAAGAGAAATTATCTGACAGAACGGTGTTTCCTAACTTATTCTTAGATTTGTGTTTGCTTACGTTTGCGTGTCGCGTCGCTGTAACTATTAACATTAAATAAATAAATAAAACATTGCCTTTCTTGAGAATGACAAGCCTTCGGGCCGACCGGGGTCTGACCCACACTCGTATAACCCACACTCCCAAATATGCCGGATCTGTTTGGGAAAAGCCCGGCTTCTGGGAAACAAAACCAATGACTTCTGCATCACGGTCAGAGCAGATTTCTTGCTCTTTGTGCTTGAGGCGACCTCGAAGCAAAGCTGTCTTGATTCATAATCTGACATTCCACTAATAAAATTTCTCTTTCTGCCTAACGCGCAGCAATCACCGCTTGAAAAGAACCGTTGTCTTAATGTGCGTTTCTCAAGTCACATTATTTCTGCAGCGATTCTTCGTATTCGTGTGTAAAGTGCTCACGTATTGCTTGGCATCCCCATGCGAGCACAGGCATCCCCTTTCGCTAGAAATTGAAGGCGTTGCTAAATCCTCAAGCACTAGCTGTATTTGTGGCGGGTTATATTTATTGGAATGCACCTGCAATGTAAATCAGATCGAGGTGATTCTATTTATGATCGCCCACGCAGCCATGTTTTTTGTGCGACACTTTGCAAGATGCTTATAAGTCCTGCGAAATAATTTATGTAATTTTTTTAAATAGTCGACAATGTATGGACTGACAGCACACGATAGCCTGCATGAAGTAATCTTCGATAGGACGCCAAAATAAGAAATTGTTTGTTGCGTTGTTTAACTCACTGCTAGGTCAACTTGTTCCTTACAAAATGTGTATTATTCTTTGCAACTCTAACTAAATGGTGTTTGCTGCTGTAGAACCTTTGATAAAAACATAATAACTCGTAACTAACTCCGCACATGGATAGTTCTCAGGATACAACAATCATGTTCGGGACTTTCCGTAGATGGCATTCTAAGCAAGCCGCCTTGCGCGAAAGCCTCAGGGCTTGCGAGTGAGTGCAATAAATATTTGGCGCGTAGAGAAGAGACGGAATTATGATTCTTATACCTAAACTAGTAGTCCGGAGCTTTTGGCTTTTGCTTTCAGACTGTCGCTGCTTAGCAAGTGTAACCCGCATTTTGTGCGACAGGTTTTTTTCCTTCAGACATTGATGCGTATATCATAACGAAACTTTTAATGCACTGCACCACTAAAGGGAATGTAGTGATAAGTGTGGTCATAGGCGTTCGATGGAGGAAAATATACTAGGGAGGGGAATTTACAAGTATGGGGATGCAACGTTAAAGGTCAACTCCGGCGTTTTTTTTAACCGTGTTAAGATATTGTCATTTTCAAATGGCATTGACAGACCTGTCACCGGTAGGGTGGTTCAAATTGTTTTGAAATTTATCAATAATTTTAAATAAGTAATAAACAGCACACCGAAGCTGAAACGGGTAGCTGCTTTGGGTGACGTCACGCTGACTCACTGACGTCACATCCTATACTACCATGATGCAAACACACAGTACACTTGGCACTAACGCCAAAGAAACGAAGTTGATGATGTCTCCTGGCGACACAGGGAACTTTTACAGATTTTCCGAACTGGACAGCGACGATTTAAGCGACGATTTCAATGACAGTGGCGGTGTAGTCTCTGACGTCACAAACACAAGGTGGCCAGTAGAAAGTCATGAGTCGGGAACGCAAACAATAATTAAAATTGAATTTCAGGAAAACCAAGTGACTTGCAGCCACATAGTTTGGCACAGATAATCAGGGCAAAAGAGAACATATATTCAAAATTTTATTAAGATCAGTAGACATCGAAAAATCGCCGGAGTTGCCCTTTAAGGGATGCTGTCGGCGAGGCTTGTAAAGGAACGTAGAGTACAAAATAATGGAAAACGTGTACAAAGGAGTTCGTGCTTCTGTGTACGCAAAGCCGCTTGGGAACGCTATGCTTAAATATACACGCTGTCTGCGCTTTACTTTTGAAGCTTCTCAAGTTATCCAAAGTATTATTGTGACGTAACTTTGAACAGAGACCCAATCATAAAAAAAGACAAAATGCTGAGACGCATTGCCGCCAGTGAGGCCAGTTCCAACACATGACGTCTCTGTGCGTTCGTGACTGCCGTCGCTGTTAAACGATCGCCACTCAGAGCTGGGTGCCGAAGCAGTTGGCATGTGTGGGCGCCAAAGGCGAGAATCTGTCGTCATTACAGTCTCATTCCTGCGATTTCGATCGGCAAAAGTTTTGTAAGTCCACTTTCGCAATGACGTACGCAGGCGAGGTTTAATGTTGACGCGCCTTCGCCTCTGCTTTTGGTCTTCCCAGACAAGCCACTGTTCCTGCACCCGCCCGTGGCAAAACACGAGGTGAAGCAAGGCGACAGCGTGCTGCTGAACATGTCCGCGAAGGCTTACCCTTCGAAGATAAGCTACGCATGGACCAAGGAGGGCGTTCCGCTGCCTCTGGAGTCGTGGCGGGAAACGCGTAGGGTTTTCCACCGCGCCTCGGCGCTCTTCATCAACCACGCACAGAAGGACGACAGCGGACGCTACGAGTTCGAAGCCAGGAACAGCATCGGATCCGCCAAGGCCACCGTTGTCGTCAAAGTGCATTGTGAGTACTCCTAGAGGTACATGCACGAACGCTTCGTGAACGGCCAGGAACGTAAGCGAATTACACACGGTTTGACAACCTGCCTTTCCACAGAGTCGACACTAAAGTTGACAGCAGGGTGGTCTGTTAAGATGTTTAACTCGACAATTGGCCAGCTTTTTAATAGGTTATCTAGCCCATAAAGTGGTTGTGTCGTTATGTCGAAAAAGTAGCGTTCCAGGGCAGAGCTGGCTGGAGTGATAAATAACGGACCGTGGAGTTCGTCATCGAAGGCGCATCTAGAATCGTGGACAAGTTTGAATTTTGACCAATGCGGTCAGTAATTGTTCACTTTCTTGGTGGGAACCGGAGCGGGAGTATGTGGCGCTCATTGTCTCACTCTAATATTGCTGGATTGATATTTAGTGCGCCGTTCGTTTGACCACCGTGTGAATGATGGACAATGTACATCCGAGCATGCGTGAAATTCTTGGCACATATTGCACATTTGTAGGCCTTACAACTCCTGGACGACACCAGCTTGGGTTTGATAAATTAGTCCTAATATGGCCTAGCGAGCTTTCCCAAGCGCGACCATTCCTGCTCAGATAGACAAAATTACTGCCGAGCTACCTTCTAAACTGCCGCTAAGTTTAGCTTTGATTTCGTTGTGACACGACCACGGCGTCATCTGCATACACGGTACATACATGGTCGAGTAATGGCTTATTTACACAACGATACGAAAGTATGGTGCGTGGGTAGTATGGTTGCGATGGTCTAAACGATAATGCTGCAACATGTTTTCGTTACATCGATTTCAGCAAGCGACCTCGTTTGACTGTTCTTAAAGACGTTTCACGTTTCAAAAACGAAGGAGAATTGTCGACAGACATATCGTCCATGTAGACGGCCCTACAATGAAACACTCAAATGTGCATGGATACAATCCGCCGACAACAGTACGCATGTATGTAGAATTAAGTAGGGTCTAACGGGGCTAGTTGAAAGTAGAAAGCTTCCAGCGACTTCATTTCGCTTATGAGAAACGCAAAACTTGAGATGCTTGACCCATAGGCTGAAAAATGCTGAAAGAATTGCACGATTAAAAAAATAATCGAGTTTGGAACGCATAGTTGGCAGGTCAATCGCCCTGCCATAGTTCGGTACCAAAAGCGCAACAGTCCTGAACAGCTCATTCCAGTCCGCCGCATATTTTCAGTGTGACTGCCCAGAGTCCAAGTGCGTTACAATCAGGATGAGTTCATGCATGCAAGTTTTACACTATACCAACTAGACTGGGTTGTCGCCGATCTTCCCTCCTGCTTAACCGCAGCCTATTTCCTTGCAGGGCTGCATTCAAATACCTGATATTTTTGACTCGCCGCTGCGCCTCGCTTGCCGAGAATTTTGTTGTAAATCCAGTAGCGTTACCGAACGGGCTAGTGCTGAAACGAGCAGCTTCGAGACTACCTGATCGAATGCTATCGTAGCACAGGAGTCCCAAGTGAAGAAAAGAAATGCGCATTTGTCCATGCATGCAGTAAGGCACGCAGACCAAGCAACCCGCGGCCATCGGCCGCAGAATAAGCGCGCCAGCTATTGAATAGTGCAACGCGTTCACCGCACGTTATCTAGAACGAGGAATTCTCCCTGTTGAAGAAGCAGATGTGTGCGCAATATCCACTGGCGGCATACATAAGTGGTCTGCGCGCGTGCCCTTCTACACTTTCGATTGTCCCGGCCGTTGAATGGCGTTATCTGCTGCATGGAACAATTAATATCAAGACCGTTTCACAGCCAAAAAGATTAAATGAGATTAAAGAAGAATTAAATAATTTGCTAGATCTGATGTACATGCATTTCTTGCCGGGCCTGCCGAAGCCTTCCGAGGGCTTGCGTGGCGGAGACCTGAGAGTCGCGGCAAAATCACATTGACAGGCTCTGTAGCTTAACTAACGCTCTAAAATATAAACTAACCTGTTCATTTTCACGAGCACATACAAAAAATACCATGAAACGCAAAATAATAGAGTGACAAAGTTGCGACATGTCATCGCCAAACAAGACGGGTCACAGTATTACAAGAATATGCACTGAATTGGCAAATTTACTAAAGGAAAGCCCCGTAGTAGATACAGGTACCACGTTCAAACCATTCGCAATGCTCACTTACACACAAATAAATGTTAGCTTCATACGAGCGACACGTTTTTTCTATCCCTTCTTTTAAGGTGTTTTTAAGCCGGATAAACTTCGTTGCTCCAGTACTGAGGCGGGGAGTTCATTAAACAAATTACGAATATAATATTGTCTTCGCCCTTTGCCATAATTACTTCCTGCTTGAGGAACAACATATCTGGAGAGATTGCGTAGATTCACGAGCTCTTTAGCGGTTACGCGAAAATCTTCGTTCCGTAAATATCGCGGCACAACGATACAGAGAAACACTAAATCAAAATTTGGCATTTTCGAAGAGCCGGTTGGGTTATGCATATCAATGGTTGTGTTGCAGGCTATACTTTTTAAAATATTCTGTAATAAACTCTCTGGGTCTCCATAAGCTGCTGGAATTTAAAGAACACCAGATGCCATATCTTATATGGGAATAAGCTAGCCCATGCGCGATCGCTTTCTTTACTGTAATGGGAGCATAACTCCGAACGCAGCAAAGTAAGCACGCAGCTCGTCAAAGTTTAGCAAAACGGAAGCTATATGAACGTTTCATAATAAATCATTGTCAAAGTGAACTCCTAGATAATTAAGACTGTCTACATATTCATTCGGTGTATAGTCACCATTCAAGAAATCGGATCCATGCAAAAGGACTGCTAGTGTGCCACCAGTAACTTTTAAGGGATTTCTAAAACAATGTAATTGCATTTCTCGGGCACTAGTTTTTAGTTGATTACTTTTACACGGGTCTATGACGTTTACTGCATCAATTTGAAGCAGAGCAAAAGCCCTATCATATTACATGTGTCTTGAAACAAACAACATGTCGTCCGCATATTGAAACACAGCGCTTGTGCCAATTACCTGTCCCAAGTCACACGCGTATAAGTTAAATAAACGTGGTGACAGCACTGAACCCTGCGGCACTCCTACTGTGAGGTACCGCAGTGTGCCGTGTACATCGTTCAAACAAACAATTTGAGACGGATTCAAAAGATAACTATTAAGAAAATCTAGAAAATGTCTCCGAAAGCCATAGTTGTAAAGTTGGCTGCATACAATACGGTGGTTAACGGAGTCAAATGCCTTTGATATATCCAAAAAGAGTCCACAGGCCACTTGGTTTCGTTAAAGAGTTTCGTGTAAAAAATCTGACAAAGTTTCAAAAAGTTTCTGCGTACCGCTGCATTGAACAAAGCCATTCTGGTAAGCTGATAAAATGTTGTGCTTTAGAAGAAGCTGTCAATCGCTTCAAGAATATGCCTTTCTAGCAGTTGTGCAAAAAAAGGAAGTAGGGATATGGGGCGGTAGTTTTCTGGTTTTGACGGATATCCACCCTTAAATACCGGAATAACACGCGCTCTCTTCATTTCACCGGGTACAACATATGTGCCTAGAATACTGTTCAAAATAAAAAAGAATCGGCCCAGCTACCACACTGGTATTACGTATTATATCTTCAGCCGATATTCCATCTAAACCTTGAGCACGGCTCTTTCGTGACCGACACAGCAATCGAAACAAGTCGTCTTCTGACATCGAAGGCAGAAGCGCCGAATCTGACACTGGTCTCCTAGCTGCGATAAGGCTCGGCAGATTAAGGGGCATTCCCATATCTGTCCCCATTGAAGAAAATGAGTCGTTGAAACAACTAGCACAGCTTGCGGCGAAACACCGAAACCTTTTAGTATCGGCTCTAAGTAGCAGCTTGACTTGGTTCCCCCAAAGCTCATTCACTAAAGACCACATATTTGCTTTCTTATCGTGTGGAAAGGAAAATTGACCGCTAAAGTAGCTTCTCTTCGAACAGAGCATCATTGATGTAACTTTGTTTCGCGCGCTTCGGTAAAGATTCTTCAAAGCTTCGTCTTCTGGGTGCTTTCGACACCGTTTCCAAGGTTCGTGTTTCCCTTGAATTGGTTTCAATATTCGATTGTTTACACAATGTAAGTGTGCTTTTCGCTTACGTACCAAAATGAATCTTTTACAGCCTTGCTTCAGCTCGGTAAAAGCAGTTACAAACTTTTTATAGCACTAGTCGAACAACTATGTGCTAAGAGCGTGTCCCTGTCATATTGGGAGACAAGCCTATCAAATCTAATGGAATGAAATATTTCTGAATATTAGGCCTTGCTTTTGAATGCATAAGCGTCAGGAGACGAGATCTTGCAGCCGATATAGTAATGATCAGCCAGCTTTTGTTGTTGTTCGAATGAATTCGATGGTCACGATATGAGTTGAACGAACTAAGACGGGGTTGAGGCACGAGGACACAAGGCGTTCTAAGAGCACTTCTTGTCTAGCGGCTTCGTTAACGGCAGATCCTATGCCATAGTCTGCTAATACGTTTAAGCAATCTGAAACAAATGTTTTGTCCGAGCTTAGTATATCTATATTAATATCATCGATAATGCACATGAGAAAGTAAAACATCTAAAGTTTGTTTCAGTTCATCGAGAAATGACTGCACGTGTTCTGACGGTGCACGATACATAGCGATTAAAGACAGAACAGTGCTATAATTTTCCAGGCGGAATGCGAGGCTTTCAGCAACCGAAACTGAAAACGTCACTGGTGTAATTAACCATTTAGTCTGAATGAAGACCGCTTTTCCGCTGCTTCGTCCACAGTGTTCTGTTTATAAAATTTTCTTGAATCTTGGGTAGGCGGAATGGCACAGCATATAGTCTTGAACGTTAATTTCTGCAAGTGCGAAAGCATCTGCTAAGCTTAAAATATAGTAGTATCGACAAGAAACCGATCCCAGTGTTTCCTTATACTTCTGACGTTTATATGGACAACTGAAAAAGACGGGTTATCAGTGGCGGCAAAGACTATTCCAAGTGAGCAAAAATCTGGAAGGGAGTGAAAGTTCACTGTCATTTTCTAATCCATCTTATGAACGTTAGCGACCATGTCGATTCGAAGCGCGCGACCTCCGTCTTACCATTCTTACCATTCTTAACCAACACAGACTCATAGATCCAAAGAAAACACGGGGAAAGTGGGAGATGGAAATTCAAGACAATAAGCAAAACGAGAACAAGGTAAAAGCGGGAGCCAACGTTTCGACAAGTGGACTTGTCTTTTTCAAGGCTCACAAACTTATAGAGGCTTTCCTTGCCTTTGGAATGAGCTTTCCGGAATAATTATTTGTTAGTCTGAGTCAAATTTTCGTTTAGGTACATCATGGGGTAGAGTTTTTTCTCTGTCAAGTCACGCAGTCTTCGACGTGCTGTCAGCCAAGTATCCCGTAGTAAAATGTCAGAGAACCTAATTAGTACATTTGGTACTTCATCCTTTCCGGCTGGTAGTCCGTGAACCGCAACAACACCCCGAGGATTGAATTCTGTCAAGGCTAGCTTCTGTGCAAGTTCTGCTATGACAGCATGCAGGTTTTCCCCTGACGAAAATGAAAGACTGTCGGGTTCCGAATTTTAAGGCCTGCTGTACTGTTCGTCTTTGTTGCGCTCAACACGAACTTGAGCTATTTCGTCAGACTGCCTTCTTAAGCTTTCTGTTAGTGTCCCTACTTGGGTTTCAAGACCTTATCTACCTTTTTCTTTAAGAGGCAAAAGAGTAACAACCATGTCATTGATTCCTTGTAGTTGTTCCCAAGGAGAACCTCATTAACTTCTGCAGATGCAGCCGAGTAGCGAAGTTGCCCTGAACTGGACTCGCGCGTAGATGCGCTACAGCGCGTGCATCTCCAAATCTCCCTTTTTGAGGGTCCCGTAGCCAAGAATGAACTTTCAGCAACACCCGAGCATGCGTTCCCCAAGTGAACGCCATTCCCGCATTCCACACAAGACAAGAATCTGCCATCACTTGGAAGCCAATCAGAACACACTGGATAGCTCCATGTTATGGCGAGGCACAAAACTAGTCAAAAATTTCGCACACAAAGAAAGTGAAGTATCGATGTTTAGCATCAATCATGGCATCAATCGGTGGCAGCAGCAAATAAATGGGCTCTAGGTAAGGAAAGCTCTCCTGTTTAAACGAAAATAGTTCTGATAAGTGTCCGGCAAGACTTTGCTGCTGACTGCGAAGCGCTTGTGCTGAGGGGGCGTCTTTTATCCTTGAACGGACGATCCCAGGCGCCACGCTCGAGTAGAATCCTGAGACAGCAACTTTTTCAATGAATGACGCTTCCTGCTAACAAGACCAACTTTCGCACATCGCCGGTAAACACTGGGGCCGTGATTCGATCAAGTAGTCGCACATTCCTTTTAGCTGATTGGCGGTGATACAACCCTGCAGCTGTTTAAACGAAAACGGTTCTGATAAGCGTCCAGCAAGACTTTGCCGCCAAATGCCAATTATTATTGTGCAGCAAGACTGCCCCCGACTGTAATCACATTAGTGATAAACGAAGAAGAACGAGAAGAAGAACTCGAAGGAAGCTTAAGCTTCCCCTTTAAGGGTGGAACACGATAGCGTTATTGGGCCCCGTTGACGCCGACACTGACAGCGGATATTCTGCGACACAGAAGCTCGATAGAAAACGCCGTGTGTGTCCCATCCTCTTTTTTGTGTCCTGTGTCATTGGCGCTGTTTTTAAACATTGTGGTAAAGCACCAAATCGCCCAATCTGTCGTTCTCCTTCAGGAAGCAATGGAGAGGTTTAGCGTGTCCGGTATTCGGGTAAGCGCAGGCGGACGGGGGCGTTGGGGCGGAGGCCTAAACGGGAGCGTCCTGCGTGGTGCAGCCACCTGGTGGCGCAGACCTCGACGAGACAAAACAGCTAGTATTACCTTAACCAAGTGTATTCTACTTCGCTGCTGTTGTAAATTTTCGACAGCAACACGGCAGTGAAGGCCAGAGCAATGGGTCATACCGCCGTAAGGCAGCAGCTACAAGCAGTGACTCATCAATCGATCATACCCCCGCAAGCAAGGAAAGCGGAATGTGTGTTCGAGTTTCCACGTAAAAAAAAATATGTTTTCTCCAATATTCAAATTATTTTCTCGTACATTCAAATTACAGTGCGACGCTATCATCTCTGTAGGTTGCGTTAAAGTCGGACTGCATGAATTTTCTGGCGAATTGCAGTATGAGAAATTCAATTAATTCAGTAACGCCTGTGCGCCACGCGGAGGACCTGCGAAGTTGTGTTAAGGATGATTTTTTTCAGACGGGCCACGCCGCCGACATCGGGCACCGACGCCTACGCAGGATTTTCAGCGACGCGGGGCCTTTAAAGCTATCGCTTTAATAGTAATCATAAAGCATTTGTGACGCGAAATTGGTGGGAACTAGACCTACCAATAACGTACGCACAACCGTGTTAGAACGCATTCCATTTGTACTGCTCTGAATTTTAAAGATTGTTGGATTCTTTCGTAGTTACTGCCTTTAAAAAACAACTATTTTTTTTTACCTGACTCTTCTCATGAGCTGGTGAAAAGAAGCAATGGCCATTACACGGCTATCTCGGTTTAGACTTTGCAGATCCTGATAAAGAAGAAAAAGTACCCTGCTAAGTTTAGAGGGACCGAGGCACCAAAAGTTAACGACAAAGGTTTATATCAGTGAATTCAATTATTCACCAAGAAGAAAAACAATAAATATTGCCCAAAGGCAGACACGTGTACGCACAACCTTTGAACAAGAACCGGGAGCACTCACAACTAAAACTGTTCTACTGTCGTATAAAGTACAAAGTACTTCAAGAAGTAATTCACACGGAATACAAGCAAAAAATCAATATCGGCCGTAATAGCATTTAGGGCTGCTGGCTTATTAAGCTAAAATATAGTATGTCTAAGCCCTATCGAATTTCGTGTATTTAAACCATACCGAGGCGCATAACTTATTCAATTAATAACGCGGATACCACGCGCTCCCTGAAAACGGTCGTATTTTCAATAAGTGAGAAATGTGAGAGCTGATCCAAAGGTGAGAGGGGGCGGGCATGTGCTAATCTTTGATCATACACGAGTCAGCAGTCGTTCCAACTATCCACTTGAATGAGGGTGCTTGCACTTGGGCAACTTCCTTGTTTTGCAATACGAGGGGCATAAAAGTGAACGCTATGCAAATTTAAATACAATATTTTCTGGCCTGCCATTTGTTCGAACGTTATAATGACGCAGTCTCTATGGATAAAATGAATTGACAGATTTTCAACCTCTCGCACCCAAATCGTTTTGCTAATGACTGTAAGTCACTCGTGTGTTCTGTCACCCCTGGAGTACCACAGCGCTCGGTCCTGAGACCATGGCTATTTCTTATATTTAATAATGATAATGATTTGTCTAATGAAGTCTCCTCCCTTATCAGATTATATGCTGACGGTTGTGTTATTTACCGCGAAATAGCCAACCCCGATGGCAGTGTCTTGCTTCAAGCCGATCTTAACAATGTTGCGTATTGATGATGTCACTCAGTATTAGTAAACGCAAGTATATGAGAATATCACGCGCAGGTGAGCTTTCGGAGCTTTACCCGTATGTACTTAACAGTGTATCCTTACATTCAGATAACTCGTATCCATATTACCTTCGTATCCATATTACGAATAGCCTGTCACGACAAATGCACAGTGCCTACGTAATTAATAATGCTAACCGTAGCCTAGATTTCATACACCGTAATTTCTCCTCTGCCCCGACATCTTTGAACTAACTCTCTGCAAAACTCTCGTCAGGTCAAAACTCGAATATGGCTCATGTAACTGGGATCCCTGTTCTGCCCTATCTTCTTCCCTTGAATCAATCCAGAATCGACATGCCCGTTTTATTGCGCGCAACTACGTCTGCAACGCTCGCGCGTCAGCAATCAAGCGTTCTCTCGCTGACTTAGCAATTACACGGAAAGGTGCTCGACTGTGCCTCTTTCATAAAATATTCTATCATATTGCAAAGCTAAAACGCGAGCTTATCGCTGCCCCTTCATACATTCCCTCCCGTATTGCTGACAGTCTTAATGTCCATGTGCCCAGCTGTTGCACAAACCAGTACGCAAATTCCTTCATACCGAACACTGCATCTGATTGGAACCACGTCCCCGCCTTCGTCGCCAGCAATTCCGATGAGTCTTCATTCAAGACCGCCATTTCTACGTCGTTCCAGTGCCAACCACTCGCTCCCTAATTCTCTAGTGTACCTGAGAGTACTTAAATAAAAAATAAATAAATAAATGCATAAATAAGGTCGTTTGTTATCGGCTTCAAGAACAAGCGAGTTGCAACAAGAGCATAAAATAAACACCCATAATATATGTGCTCGTGGAAACTGCATCGAGCAAAACATGCCAAACATTTAAATTGAGAAGTTTCGCGAAGGACTGGGGATTAAATGAATTTCGCCACATAAGCAGGACCTTTACTTAAAAGCTGCTGGGCACTCATGACCACAAGATGGCAGTATATCTGGTTCGACGTTATAAGAGAACACTTGACCTCAGTCCTTCCGTGCTACCATGCATGTAGACAGAGTGAAAGATAACCGTTTATGTCTTTAATGCCGAGAGAGTGAGAGAGATCTCCTCGCCCTCAGGTGGGCGGCTTCCTCCTTCCAAGAATCCGTAGGCTCTCGCTACCACCCTGGCCTGGTCCACCAGCTTTCGCTGGTCGTCCAGTTCTGGACAAGACAGCACGGCCTCCCACCTTATGACCTACCGTGCATGTAGAAAACAGAATTTTGGCGAAATATAGACGAAATCGTAGTGACCGCTAAGGAGCAGATATTCATGTCAAATTCCATGTCGCATAACTCGGCAACACTATGAGAATTCAAGTTCTACAAAGTTCTGTGAGGATGTAAAGGAGACCAATTGATTTACTGTACACAACTCCTCAATGCACCTGTGCTCTGCAAACACGACATTTAAACAAATTCAAATAAACGAACTAATTATTTTGTTCAAGCTGCAAAATTAAATACATTAGATTTGTCTAATTCAGACAGATTATATTGATTATTGGTGCGGAGTTACGAAGTTGTAAGCTTGACACTTTATTCGATATTTTTTTAAATTGGATGATTCTCGACCAATTTTCCAGAATGTTGAGGTACCTTAATAAAAAGTCTGCTCCAAATAATTTATCAGATAAGTTTGATTGTTAAGATGCAGCAAATTTATAAATAATTACTTCTGCAGGTGGCCTAATGGGAACTATGCTTCATTTCACTGGTTAAAAAAACAGCTGATTATCAGTGACACCAAGCTTAAGTCTCCCTGAGCACGAGGTCGCGGGATCGAATCCCGACCACGGCGGCCGCATTTCGATGGGGGCGAAGTGCGAAAACACCCGTGTACTTAGATTTAGGCGCACGTTAAAGAACCCCAGGTGGTCGAAATTTCCGGAGTCCTCCACTACGGCGTGACTCAATCAGAAAGTGGTTTTGGCACGTAAAACCCCATAATTTAAGCTTCAGTCTCCTCTTAAGAGGAAGCTTTAGCTGGGGCTCAACTTCGACGCGGCCTATTCAAATACATGTAAAATGCAAAAAAAAAACGCTTTTCTGAGATAACTCCTAGACCGATTTTAATGAAATTTGTTGCACTTGAGGAAGAAAGTTTAATTCTAGTGACTGTTGGAAGTGAAATCTTAATTTATGGCCTGAATTTTATGAAAAAGATTTTTAAAAATTTGGAAGATTAAAAAGGATAGACGCACGAAGTTTATAAATGAATAGTTCTGCATCAAACACAGATATCGTGATTCTGTAAACAGCATCCATTAGGTCACTTCAACTTATATCTTATGTGAATTTGTTACGTTGTGTACAAGGGTTCTACGAAAGCTGTATTTACGGATTACTAAATTTTTTTAGGTTAATGTGCAAAATATCAATTTTTTCCGCTTTAGATGTTCTATAAGATGCAATTCACAGAATTGCATCATTTTTTTTTTTGTTGCTGAGTAAAAGAGATGTAAACTTCATAATCCCGTTTCGTGAAAATTTTCGATTTTGCCAACTTTTAATAAAACCTTTATGACCTAAATCGAAAATTCGTAACCAACAGTCACTAGATTGTAAGTTTTTCTTTTAAATTCAACAAACCTAATCAAATTTGGTGCAGTGGTTGCCGAGAAAAACGAATTCTCCTTTTACATGTATTTAGATAGGAGCAGCCGAGCTAAAGCTTCCTCTTAACGTGGAGTGTAAATAGCGCCCAAAGAACGAAATTTTAGTGGAACTTCCAGGAGCGAAAGCCGCGGTCTTGGCAGATAGCTAGTACTTCCCATAGCTGAAGACAAGCTCCTTTCTAGCGTGTGGGACATGTTAAGCATGCCTCAGCTCGTGATGGGAATATGCAGGACTAGGGACATTTTTTGACTAGCAGATACCCCCCATAGGGCAACTTCCTTCATAAACTGAGTGCATCAGTGGGCTAACATTAAAGACATTTAATGCGCTACTATGCTTCGCATGCATAGGTATCCATAGTGAGCTGTTTTACTAGCGTTTTCCCATTTTTCACAAAAGAGGCAGCGAACCATGTCCTGTCCTTCTTTTCTTCTGACCTCGGCATTTAGTATACTCAGGTTTTGTATTCTGTAGCATGAACAAACTGCTTCACTGAGATCATTGACGTTATAATGGGCGCGTGGCTATACTACTGACATCCCCATCTACGAAAGAGCTCCTTGAGGATACACTGCGACGTACACATAGCCGTGCAGCAGAGTGCTTCTCTCGGTGTCCTCTGAAAGGATAAATGTACACAGCTTAGCATTATCACATGATGAGTGAAGGAGCTTGACGGGGGCAAAGGTTGGTAATGCGATGCCCCAACGTATCCAGTTTGCTATCATGACCTTCTAACTGCTGGCGGCTAAAATGAGACGACTTTCAGATCGACCAGTCTATTTCATGCCTTATCGATGGTTCGTCCGCCTAGCTTGCACAGGTAACTAGGGCAGTGTGTGAACGCGAGTACGAGTACATTATATCGTTTGGCCACGTGTGCGCCTCTTCGTGGCTTGCATGTCGAGCGGCTCCGAAGCCAGTGCGCGGGCACTTGCGCTTCGAGACAACCAACCGCTGATCATGTCTCCGAACAATGTCGCTGCAATGTGCCGGTAAAGAATGCTTCACTGCATCACCATGACGCACGGTACGGTGCTACAGCGCCGTCAGTGGCGGAAGTTATATTGCGCCAGTTCCGCGTAGAAAAAGAATGTCGGCTTGGCGACTGCGCAGACCCTGCCCGCATCACCAAGATAACGGAGCAGGTGCTGGCCGGTGCGGGCGAGAACGCTTCGTTGGCCTGCGCCGCGGACGCGGACCCGCTCACGGACGACGTGGTCCGGTGGCGGCGGCCAGGGTTCGACCTTCGTCACCGCGCCAGGCTGCTTCTGGAGCGGGGCCGCGCCTTCCTCACGCTGCTCAACGTGACCCGGGAGGACGAAGGCCTGTTCGAGTGCGTCGCCCACAATGGCCTGGGCAGCCAGGTTGCCCGGGCCGCCAGGCTGGTCGTAAAGTGTGAGCGGAAATTTTGTACGGCGACGGTTGGCACGAGCTGGCTGGATACAACACGACAGCGTCGACAGAAAGTTTTATGGTTAAGTTACTGCACGAAGCAGTGCACCTATAGGGTCTGTGCACGGATACAGTGCTGCGACGAAGCCGATTTGATTGGCACTGCATGCGTTTGTCTGTGCGTCTTCCGTTGCCTTCGAATTGCGTGGCTCTTTAGCACAACATTTTTGAAGCTGCTATCATAAGTTCGTTCTACAGCAATTAACACCATTGTGCATCCAGCCGTTTTCAAAAATTTACTGGCAAAAGGGATATTTATAGAACAGGGAAAGTTATTTACCATGGTTACGGTTGCTGGATGTGTAAGTGAGCCGTCTCTCGTGCAGGAAGCGTAGTTCAGCGCTTCTCCGCTTCATGACGACAAACGTGGCGCTCTGGTCAGAGGCCTGTCGCAAGCGGCGCGAGTCGTATTTCGGAGTATTTGTCAATGTAGTTAAGCTGCAAACCGCCTTCACTGTGACATCATAGACAATTACAAATTTCTGAATGCAGCGGAGCTCTGTCACTTGCGAAGCAAGGTAAGTACTTGCCTTGTCCGTCAGCTGCTTGTTTCCCGGTTTAAGAGGCGAAAATACAGAGCCCTTAACACTGTTTAGTTCAGTAAACACGTTAAGCATGATCATACGAGAAGGAGCACAAGATCTGCGCGAATGAACTAGCTTTTGATCAGTTCTTGTATACCGAGAAAGGCGAAATTTCTTTTACGAAACAATATGTATAGGTGTTGTATCGCCCAGGAAGTATCCTTATACCACAAAATGCGCAAGCGAAATGATTTCGTTCGAATTAATGTAAACTACAATCGAATAAATATTGATAACCGCACAATTAAAGGCCCTGGTTTCCTTCTTCTTGTTCTTCATAGGCTCTATTGTAAACGAGACGTACATGTTTACAACCTAAGTCAAACACCATTTTTGACAATAGAAATTAACTTGTTTCTATAACAAAAAATATTACCTTGTTCAATTACCTATGCTTAATTCCATGAGAGCAGTAATTGTTAGCTTGCAAATTCACATTGTTTGTACTCTTGATGATCGTGCACACGTATATTTGAGTGCAATAGGGCAATTAGTCGGTCGCACGCGCAAACCAGCCACACCAAGCTTTTACAGCAAATTATATATATAGCTTTAATTGAAACACGGCACTGCATCACAGCGTCCTAGTGTAGCGTAAGGTGCTTTCTTTCTTTTATGGAATACGCTCAGTAGCCAAGTTGCTCTTGCTCTTTGCAAGAATTAAAGTTCAACCGAGCAAATTATTAACTGCATGATGCTGTTTATAAGTAAGTTTGAGTTTGCGCTGCTCAAAACCGACCAATCCTGTAGGCTTGAGCTATGGAGAAAGGAAGAAACATTAGCCAATACATGCGGCAGCCGTTTTCTTGGGAACCACGGCCGCTGCACTTCACGCCGAATTTTCCTCTGTAATGTTGATATTTTTCGTCGTACTCAGCAAAACTTCAAGTAGCTCACACAGAATCGTTTTGTGGGCCTTATTTCAACAGGTTCACTTCTTCACTTATCTACATATACTTATTCTTGACCGGTATATACAACACGCGTCATTTTCATTTGCATCATATTTGCTTGAAGCGTGTGAAAGTATGGCTGGCTGTCTATTCAGGATTATTTCAAAGGCCGGCATTTGGTCGGATTGCATGTTCTTTTAGGGGTAGTTTGCTTCACTATGTGAGCCGGAGCGTCTGGTAACATCGAAGGCACCGAGGCGGAGATACACCCTCGAAATCTGCACAACCTTCCAGCCTGTCGTGTACACTCAATGAAATATACTCCTCGAAGCGGAGTTCGTACACGACTAATGCAGTTGAACCATTTTCTCCACACGATGAATTGCAAACTCACGTTTCTCGGAAAGTTCCGGGTCTCGCTGCATTGAAACCAGCAAAATTTTCGCCCGTGGCCGGCATTTTTGTAGCCGAACTCAGAATTCGACGTAAAGCAAGTGTTGCTTCTCCGATTAGTTTTCTTCTTTGCAGGAACTCTTTCACTCTGTCCCGGCGTCTCAGGAGCTTAGCACCCACGAACATCACCGTACTCACTTAGCTCCTTCGACGTCGAAGTGAGTTACGGGAACTCGGAGAGCTATCGTGACTGCGAGCGCAACGCACCGCGCCGTCTGCGTGTGAACAGACGATATAAATGACCGATTTTCAAGATTACCCATTGCAACAAGAAACCTCACACTTTTATACACTCTCTAACCATATGGTAACCATACTTTTTCTGAAGTTTTAGTGGAAAAGCAATTTATTTTAAATATTACACACACACACAACAACAAAAACAGAATGAGTAGCAGACGACGCGCTCTTCGCGACAGGCCTCTGGACGTAGCGCCATGATCTCCTGCCGTCATAATGCGAAGACACAGTCCACTACGCCGGTCGGCACACCTACCCATTTAGCCACCGTACCATGGTGAACGTTGCTCTGCCAATGTCGCATATATTTAGCAATAAACACGTGCGAAAACGTCGGAGTTTGTTTATCTTTTAAATACTACGGGATAAAAGTAATGGGCCATAAAAATAAGAAACTTCATCGTTATAAAGAAACATTTGAGGCAGGCGCATGGGACAACTAATCCTGAAAATGGGTAGAAGGAGCCACAACTTACGTTCTCAACGAAGCAATGCCAAATCAGTAAAAACATTCTGGAGTTACAGATAATGGTTACCTTGGTTCAACGTTCGCAGCGCTGGATTTTCCTCTAGCAATCGTAGCATGGAACTACTGGAAGCAAAAGAACAGAAGTAGACAGTCTCTTTCTTGTTATCCTCTTCTCATAAGTTACCAAGCTGATATGTCCCACAATATGATCTTTCTGTGTGTTTTTACTCGCAGCAACACGCACGAGGCCTTAAAAGTTTAGGATGTTGAAAACATTAGAAATAAAGAACTACTGAAGCTAAGTAATTTGAATTCATGCAGATGTGTCAGCAGGGAGCACATAGTTTTCAACTTGCAAAACTATGTCCTGAGAGCGTACAAAATAGTAAAAAAAATTTTCTCCATTAAATTTTAAGTACTGTCTTCATAGAAAATATGTACATAGTTCAAGTTGAATGCTGTCTGAGGCGAAGCAACTGGGTAATATTTTTGGCATTTTGTGGAAACTTAGTGCCAACAAAACTACTTTAATCACGCCATACACAGAACAAAATGTACACTAGAAAGAAATAATATAACGTATGCATAGCAAGCAGAGTGCTTTTTGTTGTAGCTGTATGTTCGCTCGTTTACCAGAGGTATATTTAACGTTCAATGGGTACATTTCTGCATTGTAGGTAAGCAGCATCATGAACAGTGCGCCTAAATAAGCGTTAAGGTGACGCAATCACAGCACCGATAATTGCAATATTCGGGACGGTTCTCTGGACTGCTTCGAATGCAAAGGTTTTTTTCGACAAGGGCTCGCTTAGATTTCGTATTTATGCATGTGGCACTGGAGATACATTTTTCTTTAATGTCCTTATCTTTATCCCGATGTTGCCTAGGTCGATCTATGCCAACTCTGTTAAGCGGGACCATCCTTGCTACATAAATTTTTCGATCAAAGGGTCTTTGCATTGCTGCAATCATCAGCAATGTAGTGCCCTCGCATTCTCTTGTTTCAACTGTTCCGAATGTAGTGTCGCATCAAGTTCACGAAATTGCACATTTTTCAGTGAGTGCATTTTAAATACGGAGCAGTATGTGAATATGTCCATAAACGCATTCGTCATTGTCTAGTGAATTTTATATCGCTTCTGTCTCTATTTCTAATACTATTTTATCAAAACCTCGACGCAATATATTAAGCAAGGGGGTATAAACGAGGTCAAGGAGTGAACGTTCAATATTTCGCATCATTTTTATTGCGATAGCAGTTACTATATGGACACTCCAGGTACATTTTGCCGTCGCCGTGATATTCTGCACAAAGTCCAAGGGCGATAGCACTTTCGCCAAGCGTCGCTTGCTGTATGCGCGAGTGGAAGTACGTGAGGAAAGCCGACGACCGTGGCTTAATCTGGCGCGCACGAAGGAGAAAGCGGAGATCAAACACGCCCGTCGCGCGAACGGCGCCGGAAGAGGGGCGGGGGGGGAGGGAGGGAGGGGCACGCGTTGTGCTCCGGCAGCAACTGCGCATTTCGCAACCGGGCGCAAATGCAACTGACGATCGCGGCTCAATCTCGCGAGCCATATATGCTGTAAAGCGGGGGTGGCAGCTCGGGAGGGATGAGGGGGAGAAGGGGGGTTCCACTCCGCCAACAAATGTTTTTATTACCTCGGAGCTGGCCTCACCACATGACATTTTTTTTTAAATCTCTAAATTCCAACTATAATACAGCTGTAATTTAGCGCGCTTCTTTTTCACCCTATTCTGTTGCGTTGTTATCATGTGCCATTGCCGAATGGACTGTTTTGGTGACATAACTCGGAAAGCACCGCTCGGTGTACTAACGAAGCACGGAGAAGAACTAGAGAAATGTCACTACAATATACCGTAATTCATGATTGGTTGATTGAATAGTTAGTTAGTTAGTTAGTTAGTTAGTTAGTTAGTTAGTTAGTTAGTTAGTTAGTTAGTTAGTTAGTTAGTTAGTTAGTTAGTTAGTTAGTTAGTTAGTTCAGCGTCCCCGATCAACAGTGGACGTATGAGAAACGCCATAGTTATTCGTGCGGAATTCTTTGACGTATAGCGCCTAAATCTGTAATCGCTTTTGCTTTCCGCTTTCATCGGAGTGCCGCAGAGTAATCAAACCCGGGACCTCTTCTTCGACAAAGCTATAGCGGCGGATACAGCTTGGTGAACCGGGACAGTGGTTAAACGAAAGCGTCCCTGACCGCCCATCGATGCTGCTTTTCGCGGTGCAGTCAAGGCGGCCATGCTGCAGGCCCGCGACACGACGCTGGCGGCCGAACTTGGCCGGCCGCTGTCGCTGTCGTGCACTGCCCACGGTGCGCCGGGCCCCGCGTTCGTCTGGTCGTTCGGCAAGGTGGCGCTGGACAGCGGCGGCGACATGCGGCGCGTCGTGCGCAGCGAGCAGGAGGACGTGGTGCGCTGGAAGTCCACGCTGTCCGTGGAGAGGGTTGAGCTCGGCGACTACGGCCGCTACACGTGCACCGCCCGCAACGAGCTCGGCTACGACTGGTCCCGGTTCACGGTGCGGCCGAGGGGTGAGCGGTGCATTGCTCGCTCCATTCGCACACATTTTCGTCAACTCGGGCGCTCACTTCGGCCGCGCATCGTGCGCCCCCTTCCCGACGCAGGAAAACCCGACCCTCCCACGGCCGCGCGCGCGCTCAACGTGAGCCACTCGAGCGTGCTGCTGGTGTGGTCTCCGGGCTTCGACGGAGGGCTCGAGCAGCAGTTCCGCGTGCGCACCCGTCGGCTCGGCGGCGGACCGGGCTCCATCCGCTACGAGCACACTGCCTCGGCCCAGGGCGTTTTCGAGCTGCTCGTGCAGGGACTCGAGCCCGGCGTCGAGTACGCGTTTAGCGTGCAAGCGCGCAATGCGCTCGGCGATAGCGTCTTCAGCCACGAGTCACCCGCCGTCACGACAAAGAGTAAGGGGTCGGATCTGTGCTTTCAGCCATCATGAAGTGTTAAACACATTACAATCTTGAGCGTTAACCATGCGAACTGTTGCAAACACAGCACAAGGTGCGTCCCAGCTAACTTTAGCCAAGCTGTTAAAGAAAAAGAAAACACATGAGGAAAAGCAGGGTTCAGGATATTATTATAAAACCTACGGTGTTCAGGCGTCATACCTCTGACGAACGAACACCATAGGTCTTAAAATCGTGTCTCGCAACGTGTTTTTTTTTTCTTATCTTTGATTTTCGTTTAAGAGTATGGCTAAAGTTAGTTGGGATCTCGTTCCGGAGCTTTCGTCATTTAGGAGTGTGTCGGTAGAGTAGGGCTGTATAGTCGAGTCCTTGTGTGGTGCTCTGAAAAGGGAGGTGATGACAGGGGCTGAGGGAATGCAGTGTCGTCACGTCAGTTCCAGAGAAAATAGGAGACGTCTACTTTCACTGCGTGACGCGCTTGAATAAGCTTGTAGGCGCGACAAACTACACCCATCTTTGCCGAAAGTCAAGATGAATAGTTTAGACCACTTATTAAACGCGTTCTCCTCATCATTACCATTCAAATCGGCAGACAGCAAAATCCAAGCGCGGAGTTGTCTATCCACGCCCGCCAGAGCTCACCCACGTGACTGCCCCTCGCAGCCTTCAGCTGGCCTCACAGCGGCGCCGTGATGGACGCACTTGGTGGACGCCAGGCGACGGTGGCACAGTTCCTGCTCGTCACCGTCGCTGCCGGCGCCACGCTGCTGCTCAACGGATTGTTGGCCGCCTGTCTTGTGCGCCGTCGACGCAGGAGGCGGCGGCGGCTAGCCGGTGCGTTACCAATAACACGGCGCTCTTGTCATAGATGATTCAATACGCACCAACTCGTCCCCCTTAGGAATGATTCTATTGCCTTTCGCCATATTTTAATACATTGAAACTTCATTAACTCTGTTTATACTTGCTTTGTTTATCTTTTCACCCACTCTGATTGGTCTTGCACAAGGTTGGCAATATTGAATAAAGAATTTTTTTAAAAATTTTCCGTTATGCTTCAGTTCCTATATTATAATTTTACTCTGATAGTATTAAGCCAATAATTCGTAGGCGCTTGACGTGGGATGTCATCAGCCGCCTGGAAAAAAGGGGTAGGTACGTGGAGGCCAAAAAAGATAAAGGAAATAGGTCAAGAAGTGAGGAGTACGGAGCCGGAGAGAATGCGGGCGCAGGCTATTACGTCGGCGTCACGTGACGGCGCTCTCGCTACGGTCGTGAAGGGGGAGGCGAAGGCGTTCACGCCCGAGCAGGCTGCTGCTGCGGCGGAGACGCAACCGTCTACTTAGCGCAGATTTCTGGCCGTAGAACATCGTATGATATAACCTCTCAAATGTTATTGCTTCACATTTCTCTTAGACGATAAAATTAGCAGTCCATGATCTTGTTAAAGCGAACCTTTCTTAGCGAATTCACTCGAAATTTGCTGACAGTGGCTGCTAATTGTGCCTGTATAGCTGTAGTACTGTCTCGCCGAATAGTTCACACAGAAAAAAAAATATTACGGCAGTTCCGATGTATTTGTTGAAATCAACGTTAAGTGATACTTTCGTGAAGCGTCTCAATTAAAGGCTATGCAAATACATACAAGATGCGTGCAATTTTATTTCCAAGCACACAAAACGAACTGTTCACCTTTGTCTTCCATCATAGAGGTTCACTGCATTTTCTGTTGCACCTCTCGCAGCGCACACCCCATCTTATCGTTCTTACGTTGACAAACATCAAACATTGCCTCTGTCGTCATGGTATTACTACATCGACATTTCACACTCTGCATTGACTTGAACTGCTGTTCGCATTTGGACATAGCTTGTAGACGCGGTAGTGTGGAAATAAACATTGCGTACTTACGTCACTTGGCCATCAGGCCACTGTATCATATTTCAGTGGATACCGGCTCATTGTGGTATTCTGGCCAACGAAAAAGCAGATGAAGCTGCACGCAAAGGTCTTCAACACATAAACTATAAGCGGTTTTGTTTCACCAGATCTGATGCTTCTCAACTAGCTAAAAGATTTGCTTCTGAAGAAAAGGATCGGCTCTGGAGCTCGCCGACCCAAAATTACCCTTTCCTTTGCTCAATCGACCCAAATCTCAGATCTAAATCTTTGGGTTTTACGTGCAAAAACCACTTTCTGATTATGAGGCGCGCCGTATGTGGGGGATTCCGGAAATTTCGACCACCTGGGGTTCTTTAACGTGCGCCTAAATCTAAGTACACAGGTGTTTTCGCATTTCGTCCCCATCGAAATGCGGCCGCCGGAGCCGGGACCAAATCTCAGATCCAGACTCTCATCCAGCATTGCTCGCCATCTGTAAACTCTATCTCACCGTCTTCACCTGAGCACCGCCTATGGAAACGGCTTACGGTGCCGCTTCGGTCAAGTGACAAGTCCAAATTGCAACAACTGTGGCTCAATAGAAACCGTGTAGCATTATCCTGTTTGAGTATAGAGCGTATGTCGACGAGCGTGCGTTCTATGAACATTGCATGCATTCACTTACACAGAGACCTTTGTCATTTGACTATGTCTTAGGCCCTTTAGCCTGCCTCACGCAACAGAGGTGTGCGATGAACTTTTTATTTACATACTTAAAAAAACATTGGTCAACTCGACAAACTTTAGTTCTACTCTGTCATCCTCATGCACCTTTCACGCGGCGAATTCTGTCACCTCATTGTAGGGTGGTGCATACACTGAAGTATGAAGGACTCTACCATTGCACGCCGTTGCCCATGAGTCAGGAAACTCATTGATCAATTTTTTTAACTTATTCCTTCTTTATGCGCCTCTCTCTTTCTCTCCCTCATTCCCTTCCACGCGCAGAGTAGCATGCCAGCGATGTCATTATGCCGGCTAAAATATCTGCATTTCATTAAAAAGTTCTCTCTCTCTCTCTCTCTCTCTCTCTCTCTCTCTCTCTCTCTCTCTCTCTCTCTCTCTCTCTCTCTCTCTCATGACATTAAAACTGTCACGTTTGCAGTGAATAGAAATTAACATAACATGGAGGAGGAGGAGTACATTTTAATTAAGAGAAAGGAGGAGAGGTTGGCATATAAGATGACGATAAAGACATTTAACTTTGTGCGCATCGTATTTAGTTTTATAGCATCAGGTAACCGCTTCTCTAAACGTCCAAGTAACATAGATTCCCGACGTGCATTGAATCTACACATATTTCCAAGTAATTGTTCTACATGTATTATTTGCACATGGTACAGCGCGGAACGAGACAGAAGCAAGGACACAGATGAATTTCACATGCTTTTAGAGGAAGTCGAATTCTCAGTAAACTATAAAATCCGCTTATTCTGCCTCACTCAAGAAAAAAAATAGAATTTACGTGTTTTTCTCTGCAGGCCTGTTTAATTTCCTAGTCGCTTTTCTTTTACACTTCTGTTTGTACTTCAGCTGTCATCGCCTTCAGGACATTAATTACATTAACCTCCTTCTTTGTAATTATTTGCAGCATCCGAGAAGAACTCTGTCGGCCATTCAGCGGACATGCAGTTTTGCAATTCCGCAAGCCATGAGTCCACCTTCGACGGGCACTCCATGGCGACGAGTGATGTTTACGTTGGTCAAGCCATAACTGTAAGTAAACACCAAGGTTCGCAAGGCTTCATTTACCACCAGCAGCAGTGCGATCAGCATCCTCTTGGCACTAAAGTTTAACAACGTGATAGTTTTTGCCGTAGTTGTGCAGCTCCTCTGCATGATGCATGAAAAGAAGTCTTGTTCGTAAGAGACATTCGCATGGACACTAAGCCTCTGAGACGGCAACACCGGGCGTCCTCTGTCCTGTTCTGCTAACGTGTAACTACCTTTCCACTGTGCTGACTTATGCTATGGCTAGTCGCGAATGTCGTTAGCTAGCTGAGAAGTATAATATGAAAAGTTGCGAAGGCAGAGTAAAGGTCGTCAAGGCATATGATTTCGTAGCTGACAGAATCCAGACAGTCGACAAGTGGAAGAAATGTTCAGTACCCATTTTCATATGCCATTCTGGCCTGCATGAACTGTCACAAATCTTCCAAAGAAAGAGTCCACCGATGCGTACCGCATAACACTATTCGCAGATGCCTGTGTTGTATTGACAGTCTTCTCATCTATTTGTTAGATACAGGCTGCAGCCTGATCTAAACATTTTACGAGGGGTGTTCCGTGTCTGGTAAAGCAAATCTATAACATATGTAAGTCTATAAGCGTAAAACAGTTTGCTACATTTTACAATGCTGCATCTAAGGTTTTCCTTCTTATACCAGTCGCCATATGCAACTGTTAAGGTGTCCACGTTATTAGTTTTAGTAATCACTCTTCCTGTGATGTGTTAATTCCCCATATTATCGACAATGTTATTTGCGCGCACTTTTCTTCTGAGCCCACCAACCTCTACCACCGCTTACACAGAGATAGAAGTTTTAGAGCAAATATTTCATCAAGTCATTCTTATTCCAGCAGCTTCTCAAGCAATTCAAACAGTGCCGTAAACGTAGTCCACAGATTACGTGAATGTTGTTTCGTTTTGTCTGTGCACGGAACGCATATTTATAGGCATTGTGTAACGATCGCAAGTTTGACGTTGTCATCTCTTTCTTTTTATTTAATTTTCCTCAAAAAAAGTATATCGTCATGCTGCCTGTATATAATTTCTTAGTGAACTGAAATAGACCACATCGAACAAGTATTTATTCCTCTCATTCAGCGGCTGTTCAAAGCTAATGCCGCTATCATTGCTCGTTACATCGGCGTCTCGGGATCAGCGCTGTCTGGGAGTGGCTACCACCGCCGTGACTATCATACCGGTCAGTATTCTGAGTGGTGAGCGCTATAGCAGAGGCCTGCAGTTCCGTGGGACCACGAGACGTCACAGTGCTTACATTGACGCGTTAGACCGGCATGAGCCTGTTTGAACATGTGTGCATACGACCCTTCATGGACCGTATGCCCTGGTACTTTCGCAGGAAATACCTCCTAGTGAAGAAAAACCTGAGATCGAACAGTGCTGCACGGACGCCGTCTATGCGCCAGCTGCGCCACACGACGTGTTCGACCCCAGCGAATCACTGCTGCCCCGAAGTCACGCACCGCAAGTCGCGCAGGACTCCATTGTGCGCGCAACGCCCAGCCATCCGCAGGCTGCGGCGGTGAGTTGCGTTCTCGGAAAGCTGGGCAGCCACATGGTGTGACCACTCTGCCGCGTCAAGCAAAGCAATGCGCAAGCTTTGCTTACGGAACAAGACACTCGCAGAATGCTGCAGCCACGCCGTATTGCGAGAGACTCCCTTTGAATTCGCTGTATTATTGTGACGGGGAACAAGCGGGTGGAACATCGTATTTTTCCCGGCGTGTTCTTGAGAATGCTTGAACAGTCTTTATACGTATGTAGAATTCCTCGAGTTAATACTTTGCCGCGCAGACAATGTGATTCAGATACCTGTTGTCCTGATGCTGTGTACTCTACGGTCCCTGTGATCTTTCAGACACCTTGAACTAGGCACTGCCGCGGGCATAATTTCCGCAACCTCGGGCCAAGAAGCGAACGTTATGAGGCTGGTCAAATTACGGACAAAACCTTAATGAAACGACGCTGGCTTTTGCCGTCCTACGTCATTGCAGTCGCTTTCTAAATAACCCGAGCGTGAGCGAGTGCGTTAAGGGCTGCCTCATCGCTCTTAGCGTGGGTTCCACACTGGTGGGCATATGCCCCTTCCCCACTCCAGATGTTTAGCGCTCGTGCGTAGACCTTTGCATTCCATCTGTTCTTAAGAATAACGACAGGAATGTTCCAAAGAGGGCCAACCAGGGCAGAAAATGTTGACTGTGGTGCAGTTATGGCGTTGATATGGACGCTACCTACACATAATAAGCAAATGCTGCAAAGTGCTGGAGGCGACCTTATTTATCATTATTTTTCAGAGCGCTTTATCACTTTGTCACCTTGTACTTTTTTCCTCTCGCATAGGCGGCTGTCTGCAAACTTACAACAATCGCTGAACGAGAGACAGGCCGACAAGCGCAGCAGCCGAATTACCTCATCCTCCGTCACCAGCTCGCCATTCAGCCTTTCCAACAGTGTCGAATAACTGATGAGTGGCGACGATGCTGAAGTGGCTTTGGTGGCAGTGAGCACAGCTGAATGAATTATTTTCATGGTGCCACTCGCCGGCGGTGCTCTGAAAATCGCGACTAGTTTAGATCATTTCAGCAAGGCTCTCAGCACGGCGCTACGGAGAAGAGCACTGATCAATGCGCTCCGCAGAACGAAGCTACAAGCTGCGCAGCCTATCAAAAATAGGAAACTGAGGGTGTCTCCGTGCGTTCAGAACAACGCGAAGTATGTAGTTGGGAAACGATAATACCAAATTCTATCAAAACACTCGGTCAGTCATTCCAACACGGCAAACATGACGCCTTAGCCATGTCCCTAAGCAACCATTGGCGCATTTCACTCATCCACTACATTTCCTCTGTTGCACAAGAAGCAGGCCGCCCCAACTTTTCAGACAAACACCGCCAAACCATCTTTCCAGCATTGCCATAGTTACGAAGAAACCTGGTGATTCTTGGGAGGCACGACCAAGTTGCGCAGCGTGGCAGATGCGGTAAGCTCGCGAGGAAAAGAACGTTCAACAATCAAGCACAGCTTTGTCCCAGTTTCTTACCTGCCTTTAAAGCATTTGTTTTATATAAATGGTGTATTCCTTGAACAAGACATCGCTAAGTACTCGCCTGTTGTGCCTCGGACGTGATTGTGATAGTTGGTGTTTATGCGGAGAAGCACTCGCTAAGTGCCAGGATTTATTCTCGTGGCTCCAACTGAGTGTTCGGTTGTGCCGTTGCGCGGTGTGTTGCGGGAATCTCTGAAAAAAAAAAAAAAAACTCTCCACTCAACATGCCGCAGATCGTTTCTTTTTGTCTTCATTGAAGCAAAAAGGCGTTGGCACTATAGCGCGAGGAAAAGCAAATGCAACATGTATGTTCTGGTACGCTATACCATACATCCTACTTGGTGTAAAAACGAAAGAAAAAATAACTGTATGCAGCTAAGAAACCATATTGTTAACTGGACGACTTTGTACATAATAAAATGTTTGCAGAAGTTTATTTTTGTGCATAGAAGTTCTCACTTCTGCGTCCGCATTTTTTTTTCGGTTTCTTTCTTTCTTCTCGACCATTTGATTGTCGCATATTGTGGCACACTCCACGGCTGCAACCACAATCTTTTAAACAGACTGTCTCTTAGCAGAAGATAATATAGCCATGTTTGTATCAGAAACGGGGCTTTTTCCAAAGACTGTGAACACTCCACGAGAAACAGCCTTGCATAACAAGCACTCATTTCAATGTGTGAAGCATCGCTTCAAGTTTGATATCAATAAAGAAAGGTGATGATTATACTTGCGACAAATGACAAGAAATATGGCTGAAGTTATTTTTGACTTCCATCGCTGCTATATATAAAGAAACTACACCTGCGATAGCTTCCTTTCTTAAAGAGAAGGCTTGGTGCATATATATATATATATATATATATATATATATATATATATATATATATATATATATATATATATATATATATATATATATATATATATATATATATATATATATATATATAGTTAGAGCGCCCGCTAGTCTCGTAGCGAAACAATGATCAAGAACGGTGATGACGTAAGTTCAACTAAAACGAGACATTTCGAGGTTTTCCGGTGCCTGTCATGCTTTAAAAAGTTGAGTTCCTTTCGGTGCTCACAATGGCTGTCTCCTTGAATGCGTTGAATGCAGGTATTACATGCGAACGGCCTTTGCGAGGAAGGTGACATTGTGTTTGGAGCTCATGGAAGCTCGGTGCAATGGACCAAACAAGGTTACTGTCTGACACCTTGGTTAAAATAGATACGCCGCAACGCCAAAAAAAAAAAGAAGAGAACGCGAGCATCTAAGGTAGTGACGTCCTGTCACGTGCTGGGACGCCGAATGCGCAATATAGAGGCGGTCGAGAGTGTTGTGTGGTTCGTGCACGTATCTCAACCTAAAGGGATAAAGCGACTTGCCAGCAGCGCCTGCTGATCTCGATTAATGTCGCGGGCGCCCGCTTGCCAAGTGATAATTGGGTTTCGCCCGCTGACTTCGCGAGGAAGTAAACCGACCAAGGCGCGTTCTCTCTGCCTGCATATAAAAACGTCGCGTGTGGGTGCTCCGACGCAGAGTACAGCTATACTCTGCTCCGCAGAGCTGCGATGGAGAACGGACGAGCCCTGAGAGGTGAGCATATTCTCGTTCTTCATGTTCTAAGGAGATGTCTACGCTGCAAGTAAACTTTCGTACCACTGTAGTTCTGGAGTTCGCTAGCACCCATTACGATTTGAGCTATGTAAGGGTACACCCAAGAGAAAAAAATAATTTCTTCTGTAATAGTAAATTACCGTTCTACTGTAATAAAGAAGCCGCTCTCAATGCTTGGGGTGGCTGAGTAAGCCAAGAAAGGCGCAATAAGGAAAAGGCTACAGTGGCGGCGCCGCCTTAAATTCCCGCAACAGTTCGCCGTGTTACTAGTTGTTCATCGGCAAAAACTGATTAATTTGTATCCGAAATGGCCAGATACTGAACTCGGCAAGTTGAGAGAACTTTTAATGCCCCACGACAGCCTTAACACAAAAATACTTTAAACTTCATGACGTCACACTCGTGTACCGGTAGGATCGTTTCGACGCAAAATTTTAAAAAAATGCGAATTTAGCCTGCATTTTCTGTTTTAGTAATCAGCATCTTGCCAGAAAATTATTAAAAACGATGTTTTAAGATACTTCATCATTCTACATAGGTTTAGCTCTTTCTTTTCGTCCAGTATCCTTTTCAGTAGTCTGCCCCGTCCTTGATCGCAACCACCCCGCGCTCAACTTGTCCCACGCCTAGATGTGCCGCAGTCGTCGTAAGCTTGCAAACGCAACGTGCCTACCGCACGCTGTGCGTCACGAGGTGTCAGATGCTCTTATCGCATCCAGACGGCCAATGTCCTCGTGGCGCAACCAGTCGTCACCGAACAGGAGGGGGGAGTTGAAACAGGTCGGTGCACCTTGCTTGTGTTTTTCCTTGCTGTCGCGCACGCACGCACACGAGAGACGCAGGGACGTGCGAAGCACTGTGCCCACGTAAACACTTTCATTTAGACTCGTTTCTCTCTAAAAACACCAAACTGTCTGTAGGGAGCTCTCGCGGTCTTGTCCCCGTTTCTACCCTGGCGACGTTTGCTTGATAAGGCTTCCTCGTCGCATTTGCGGTGTCAAACAACGCCACAGGCACTCGTGACAACGGTACGACTCACACGAGAGGCACCTTTTCACATTTCAGGTGTCCAAGAAAGCAATACTGCCACTGCCAGTTAAGACGGCAACTGTGTATAGATTTGAACACCAGAAAACGAAGGGACGCCATGTCACCGCCCATCCACACCGGGTGCTCATTTTTTCACCAAATAAAGCGCGTGTGTCACCTCCCGCCGGGTTAATTATCTGTGCCTTGCAGCTCGTGCAAAAGTTGCTCTTTCTATTTCTCTCACAGACGTATACACTATCCAAACGCCTAAATATACGTCGATGTTATTGTTCTTCGTGCACAAGGACGTCTCGTATCTCACGTACCTTGCGACAAATAAGGTAAGTATATTGTAAGTGTGAAAATTGCGCACAACGAGCAGCGGCGCTCAACCTGAACGGAAGAAGGGAAAGTTACGCGCCACGGCAAGTTGCAACTCCTTATCGTGATAGGGAGAATCGGCAATGCCTCAGGGAATGACGCAATGTTTGGGTCTGAAAGAAGTTGCCGTATTCAGGTGAAATTGGCGCCCTACATAAGTCTCGGGCAAGTTCTTCATTTACATCTCAGAGGCCCCAGTTATGAGGCTTTCAATTCAACTCAGTTTTATTGGTGAACATTAAATACACACAGTCGCAGTATTATGGAGGAGGACGACCCAAAGTAGAAACTGTACGCGAGGCCTCCTAAAAGAGGGATGTGGGATTTCTTAATTTCAGGGTCGACTCGATGGCATTCTTGAAACGATGTCGACCGTAATCGAGCGCGGTGTCAGTGAGCAGGTCGTTCCAGTCAGCACATTTGTGGATTCATGCAGGAAGTCCACGAACATGCTAGGAGACTGGAATGACCTCCCGCATGACGTAGGATTGCATTCATGTTTAAAAGTTTCTTTTCTACGTTTCTTTTTTCCTTGAGACAGCCCTTCACGAAAAAGAAATGTTTGTGGATTCGCTATAGCGTAAACGGAAGCTGACACGTCTACAGGCGGAACAGCAATCACGCTGGCTGCAGCATTTCTGTTGCACTCACGACAGTGCACACGTGTGCACGCAGAGGCCGATCCCAGAGCCTCACTACCCAAGGCTTTTACTCTGTCACGAGTTCTCACTTGTAGACATTTTCATGGTGGTTCTCGTGTGCCCGGGTACAGCTTCCCAGAAATCACGTTGTTCCTCCAGGTTGGCTGCGTCTAGACGTTCCAATGAAGCTTTGCTGCTGCCTAGCCCTTCTAGGAATGACACAGGGACAGTTCTTTTCGAAGACAACCAACACTATACCTCGTATGGGCAGAAGGGCTTTTGACTACCCCCCGGTGAGTGACGTTCATTATGACGCGGCGTTGGCCGCTTGGTGTACAACGTAAGAAATTTAAAATAGTAAGGTCTTAAAAGGGGCGTTGAAGACACGCGCGATGTGCCAGATGGTAAATAAATATATTTCTTATTTTTATTTACTTATAACAAATAGCCTGCTGTTAACGAACAAATAGATCGCCATATTTTTCTACCGCTAACGCTATGCTTCTACTTTTAACACGTCTGTACGGGCATGTCCTACGCCTGGCGTTGACATCTCCGACGTGCGATTCGCAGTTGGAAGAACAGAGGTTGGGCCGCGTTCTCGGCCTCCTGAGGGCAGACCCGTCGCGTCAGTCGGTGGCAATGGCCGACCTGGGATATCTACTGGGAGCGGATGGCGTGCAGTACGGAGCCTGGCAAAGACCGACCAATGGTACATAACGTTGCCCTAAGCGCCATAAATATAGCGCATGTGAGAAAACTGGACTTTGAACGCAGCTGCCCCGCGCGTGTATTTGCACTGGCGTGTGCCTGCTTTTTAACGCACCTGTGCGTGTGTGCGTGCGCAAACATCAATGATAAACTTGTCGTGACGAACAACTTTTGCGAGCAACTCCAACTCGTTAGTATCATGCTTTACGAAACATTGATTGATTGATTGATTGATTGATTGATTGATTGATTGATTGATTGATTGATTGATTGATTGATTGATTGATTGATTGATTGATTGATTGATTGATTGATTGATTGATTGATTGATTGATTGATCTCGGATGCGCTTGTCTGCTTGCCGCCCTGACCGATTGTCTGGGCGCTTGGAAATTTGCATGCTTCGCAGCAGGTTGCCATGGAAGCCAGTGCCGAGTTCAGGGAGCTGCGCTGCTACGGACCTTGCAAGACGTCGACAATGTGTAATGATGACCTCTGAAGAAGCGGTTCCTCTTCATCGTGGCAAATAAGCGATTATTGTTGAAAATTAATAAAACACACAGACGCCTATGTTGGAGGTAGTGAAAACTTCATGCATTGTGAAATGCCACGTACGCGCAGAAGCTGAGCTCACATGAGCTAGCAGTTTCGCAGGAAAACTCGCGTATGCCTCGGGCTCCCATTCACGCAAATCGGTATGGGGTTCAGCCACTACGTGTAAGATATGGCACCTGAGGCACGCGATATTTGGCTGCAAGCGCCAGTTTCTCCGTCATTCATACTGCCATTTTTACACCTTATAGACACTTAAACTAACCAGCGACATCATCCCATCACTTTTATGTAATGTGTCAGTGAAGTCGGTAATCTCGCATGTCTCGAAGAACGACGGTGCATCTCTTGAGACGAAAGCAGCTGCGGTGAGAAGGCTACTCAGTGAGGAGGCAGCTCAATTTCCTCGTGTCCGAATCGCCTCACGGTGGACAATGCGCCTCGCCCTGGCTCCAAAAATACAGCTTATGACATCGCAAGAACAGGTCTGCTTCTCTGGACACATGACAGCTCAAATGTAGGTGCCCTTACGTTCGCTAGCGTGACGCGCGAGCTATACTATGACATTCCGTTAAGAGACAACCGACGAAAAAGAAATGAAACAGAATAAAGAATATTACTGCTCAAATATACTATTTACAGCAAAATTTGACTGATGTAGTACGTATTGTAGCATGTATTGAGCAACAGAAGCTGGATAAGAAACTTTTCATTGTAATCTACAATATTCTCATTTACAATTTTTCCCTGAATGTAATAAGGAAGAAGTTAAATTAACTGAGAATAACGAATTATGTAGTTAGGCAAACTACAAAAAATAGTCTGACCTGCTCAAGGCGACGATAAACAACGGTACCTTGGTTCTGTCCAGCCAAGCGGCTCTTGCATATATATATATATATTACTACGATATCATCGAGCGATGCTAAAGGGACGAGCCGCCGCAAGGGCTACGACGAAGTGGGTCTGTGCCCTTGGCGCGAGCGAGTGTCGGCCTGGTGATCTGTCTCCAGTGTAAATAGCCTGTATATAGCCTCTTTAATCTGTGTCTTTCCACACGTAACATTCTGGTGGAGGTCGGCGATCCCCGTCCTCACCACGGAACTCCGGAGTGGTCGGTACATCGAGCTTGTCACCATGCCTCCCGGTGACGAGACCGCCTCTGCAACGGCTTCGGCTTGTCCGACTGCTCCAATCATCACGGTTGCCCAACATCGGGACCCTAATGTGTTCTCTGGCCTGAAGGGTGAGGACGTTGACGAATGGATCAAGCTCTATGAACACGCCAGTGCTAATAACAGGTGGGACCCAACGATCATGCTCGCCAATGTCATCTTTTTATCTAGGCCGCACCCCACGCGTGTGGCACCAAACGCATGACGACGAGATATACAGTTGGGACAGTTTCAAAGAAAAACTCAGGGAACTGTTCGGCGACCCCATTGGGCGCAAGGCTGCCGCGAGAAAGGCTCTTGTGTCTCGTGTTAAGACATCTACAGAGCCGTACGTTTCATACATCCTCGACGTCTTGGCGCTCTGCCGCAAAGCTGACGATACTATGTCTGAAGCAGATAAAGTGTCGCATGTGCTAAAAGGCATCGCCGACGATGCTTTCAATTTGCTTGTTTTCGGCCACGTCTCGACTATCGACGCCATCATCAAAGAATGCCGTCGCCTTGAACAAGCTAAGAGCCGCCGTATCACACATCACATCACGCGGCTACCCAACACTGCTGCTACGTCGACATGTGAGGGTCCACCGCGTCAGACCACCCCCTGTGACGACGTAACTCGTATTGTTCGCCGCGAGCTCGAGGCTGCCTGTTTGCCAGCTTTCTCCACGACGCCTCCCGATCCAACAGCAACCACGATTGCGCTGATTCAGGCCGTCGTCACACAGGAATTTGAGAACATGGGTCTCAACTCCATGTGTTCATCGTCTACACCCACAGTTCCCCAGTTCTCTAGCAGCCCTCCTCGTCCCCGGCAGTCCTTTTCTGCCACATCTCGCCGCAACCCGGCCGAATGGCGTACCCCTGATGACAGGCCGATCTGCTTTCACTGCTGTCGCATCGGCCACGTCGCTCATCACTGCCGCAACCGATGGCCACCTCCTCCTCGGACATACACCGCCGCTCATTCCCGCCCCTTTGGACCTTCTGTTCCCTATGCCACCCGCCATGAACCCATTGCCGCTGATGCTCCTGCCCCGAACCTTCGCTACAGCCGCTCGCCCTCACCTCGACGCCATCAGTCTCGTTCGCCGCTACCCCGTCGCTTCTCTTCGCCGCCTATCGCCTCCCGGATCCAGCCGGAAAGCTAGGCACTACAGCTCCTGGATGTGAAGCTGCGTTGTCCACCCTGCCCTCAAATCCGCTCCTCACGTTACCTACGAACCAAAACCTTATTAACGTTGACGTTCATGGCTATCCTGTCAAGGCACTCATCGATGCAGGAGCACGTCTTTCTATTATGAGTGCTGCCTTCCGACGACGACTGAACAAGCTCCTCACCCCAGCGTCGACACGCGTCGTCTGCGTTGCAGATGGCGGTACTGTGCCTATCATCGGCATGTGTACGGCACGTGTTAGCATCGCCGGCCGCCACACTCCTGTCCTCTTCACCGTGATTGCTCATTGCCCCGACGACCTCATTCTCGGCCTCGATTTTCTCTCCGCACATTCTACTCTTATTGACTGCTCTGCTAGTACCCTTCGCCTTGAGTTGCCGATCCTCGCAGAACCTTCTGACGCACCCCAGTACCGCCTACGCCCCACCGGCTTTATTCGGCTGCCGCCAAAGTCAATAGCCTATATTGAACTCTTGTCTTCCCCACCAGTCCCTGATGGCGAGTACCTCGTTACTCCTCTGCCCAACATTCCACTACAGTTTGACGTTACCGTGCCTCTCAGTATACTTACTATTACTGCAAACCGCACTCGCATGCCTGTCTTTAGCTTTGGATTGGCAAAGCAAATTCTACCGCAAGGCATTTGCCTTGCCACCGTTGGTTGTCTCGGCAACCATCACGTGGCAACCTTATCGACCGATGCTTCTTGCGAACTTTATCAAGTATTATCGTCCTACAGAGATATTTTCGACTTCGACGATCGCCCGTTAGGCCAGACGCTCGCGGTCAAGCATCGGATTCTTACTGGCGATGCTACTCCCATTCACCGACGACCGTATCGAGTTTCTGCGTCGGAACGCCGAGTAATTCAAAGTGAAGTCAACAAAATGCTGGACAAAAACATCATTGAGCCGTCTTTGAGTCCTTGGGCGTCACCTGTAGTGTTGGTTAAGAAGAAGGATGGCTCGTGGCGCTTCTGTGTAGACTACCGTCTTCTGAATAGCATTACTAAGAAGGACGTCCAGCCGCTCCCACGTATAGACGACGCCCTTGACTGCCTCCACGGTTCCAGCTATTTCTCTTCCATTGATCTTCGTTCTGGATACTGGCAGATTGCTGTTGACGATATGGACAGAGAAAAAACTGCGTTCACCACACCTGATGGCCTATAACAAGTTAAAGTAATGCCGTTTGGATTATTCAACGCCCCTGCCACCTTTGAGCGTATGATGGACTCCTTGCTCCGTGGTTTCAAATGGTCCACATGTCTCTGCTACCTCGACGACGCCATCGTCTTCTCGCTCACGTTCGACACTCACGTTGAGCGTCTAACAGCTATACTTGATGTATTTCGAAAGGCGAAGCTGCAACTGAACTCGTCGAAATGTCGTTTCGGCCGCCGCCAAATTACTGTTCTGGGCCACCTCGTTGACGCTTCCGGAGTACAGCCTGATCCCGACAAAACTCGTGCTGTCCAAGACTTTCCGTTTCCGAAGACAGCCGCAGACGTTCAAAGTTTTGTCAGGCTATGCTATGCGACTTAACAACACCGTGACGGCGCTTTTGCCGCCGGGGGGGTAGTTTTACGATATCATCCAGCGATGCTCAAGGGACGAGCCGCCGCGAGGACGACGACGAAGTGGGTCTGTGCCCTTGGCACGAGCGAGTGTTGGCCTGGCGATCTGTCTCCAGTGTAAATAGCCTGTATATAGCCTCTTTAATCTGTGTTTTTCCACACGTAACAATATATATATATATATATATATATATATATATATATATATATATATATATATATATATATATATATATATATATATATATATAGATATATATATATATATATATATATATATATATATATATATATATAATTTTGGCACAAGTTACGTGGCACACATGGTATGTAATCAGCATTGCTGAAGTGTACCAGGAATTTGTTTACACATTTTGGTAAAATTTCATAGCGCAACTTTTCCAGTGGGCGAGTTTGCGCTCCCGCGGCCGCCATCATCGGCAAGCTCCTGCTTCAATACCGCGGCAGCACCATCCGCATCAAGTGGTTCCCGGCGCACGCCGGCGAGTGTGCATTCTGACCGAACCACAACGAGACGGCTGTTACGAACGGCCAGCTGCAGCGCAAGTTCTGCCGGCCAGTTGCAACAGTGGCCGCAACTTTCCTGGAGCGCCGCCGCCAACCTCTAGCCATGGCGTCACTAAGTCGACTTTGTGTCAGGAACAATACGCGCGTCCTCCACTCTCCGTCGCTTCAGCTAGGATGCGTTTGACGAAGCAGGCTTTGTGCTGAAACCGCCACCGTTACGCTCTAGCCTCGTCGCCGTTGTGACTGAATGAGTTCGGCGGGCCAACTATTGTTACCGAACTCTCCAACGCGGACCTGATCTGCTATGAATGGGGGAGTTGCCGCGGGAACGTCGTCGGACACCCCTTCCCACGCGCCGACCAAGACGCAAGACAAAGGCTACCCGGACGCACTGCGCGGGTCGGCTCCGAGTTCTACGAAGCCCCTCTGACGTCGGCTCCGGACCATGCACCTGTGTGTGTGTGTGCGTGCGTGTGTGCGTGTGTGCGTGTGTGCGTGTGTGCGTGTGTGTGTGTGTGTGTGTGTGTGTGTGTGTGTGTGTGTGTGTGCGTGCGTGCGTGCGTGTGTGCGTGTGTGCGTGCGTGCGTGCGTGTGTGTGTGTGTGTGTGTGTGTGTGTGTGTGCGTGCGTGCGTGCGTGCGTGCGTGCGTGCGTGCGTGCGTGCGTGCGTGCGTGCGTGCGTGCGTGCGTGCGTGCGTGCGTGCGTGCGTGCGTGTGTGTGTGTGTGTGTGTGTGTGTGTGTGTGTGTGTGTGTGTGTGTGTGTGTGTGTGTGTGTGTGTGTGTGTGTGTGTGTGTGTGTGTGTGTGTGTGTGTGTGTGTGTGTGTGTGTGTGTGTGTAAGCCGTCCCGGGGAGAAGCGGCGTGTTTACGATAAGTGGACGAACGTTTCCGCCACCTTGGAATCGGGGAAGGACCGAGTGTTTATGAACGGCTGTTGTGCGGATGCTCGATACACTTTCTTAAGCAGTCATGTTAGACTGATGTACTTTCTCAAGCAGTCATGTTAGACTGATATAAATACTGTAAATAAACCCATATTCCTCGTTCTCGATGAGAAGCAGTCCTTCCCTTCATCAACGTCCTCAGCGTGGATAAGTTGGACGACGGCGTGGGCCAGCTACTTACTAATTCATGCCCGACTCCAATCTTGACAACGGATCACGAGCGATGGGATTGAACCCCCAATCATAGCACGGCCGATTCGGCGACGCGAGCGCTTACCCTCCGCGCTCCCGGGAGTGACCGTTCCGTGCGGTGGTTCGAAACCAAGGACCGAGTGACCAGTTATGGTGAAGTTACCAAGTGTTACCGCTTAGCTCGACGAACAATGCCGCCTCCCCACTCGGTGCTCATCGGGAGAAGGCCGTCATCCTAAGGCACATGCAGACCGGGTCACTCCTCGCCCCGGCAGTACTACACGTGCTTCACCCAGAACTCTATCCAAGTGGTACGTGCGGTGTTTGTGCAGTGGTTCCGGTGGACCAATGGCATAACATGTGGGACTGTGCCATATTCCCGACCGAAGCTACCTCCGGGACATACCCGCCCGAACTTCAAAGTGCAGTGCAGTCTATTCATAAGGACGCTCAACTATGGGCCATCCATCAGGCCCGGTGTCGACCTTAGATCGACGCGTGGCCAACGGCACGACGCGTTAAACCGTCGGTTCCCGCCATTTTTAAAACGTTATTTCTATCCTATCCTATCCTATCATAGAAGGTTTGGAAAGGTCAACTTTATGAAAAGTATAGTTTCATAATAAGTGCTATATGTATGGTGCAGGTGTCCCTAATGGTTCTTGCTCAGTTTCGCTTTCAGTGAAGTGCCTCGATGAGGGGATGCTTTTAACAGCTTCTACCTATAAACATTGCTGGTACTTCAGTGTTGTGCGCCTCTGCTCTGCCTTATATGCGGCGAATCTACGCTGTTGGCTAAAAGCGACTAAAAACGATAAAGTTCGAACATCTTCGCTCGGGATTTCGAGGCTGCAGAAACCCTTCTGCACACATAGCATAATGATATTGCCTATGGTGCCGTCGACTGTCGTACAGTGAAGTCGAAATAATGTTGCTCAAGAAGCACAGGTTTCTAAAGCAGAGCACTCTGCATCCGAAAGCAAGATTGTATCTGCGGGCCTCCCGCTGAACAACGCATCAATGCACGTGGCAAGCTCTTGTGGGTGGCATCAATGTTCTTAAGTTTTCGGGCTTGACCATGAGGACAAAACGCCGCCCAACTCCACGATAGCTAAGAGAACTTCTTTCGCTTTCGTTTTGGACTGCGCTGCTGCAAAGAGCTTTAGAAGTGTTAGTATTTGACCCACTGACATTAAGGCAGGGGCATTTCAGTGCCCCAGGCGTCGTTGCTGCCACCGGTGGCTCAAGCACGGAACATTGATTCAAAGTGTGTGTAAGTGTGTGTGTGCGTGTGCGTGTGCGTGCGTGCGTGCGTGCGTGCGTGCGTGCGTGCGTGCGTGCGTGCGTGCGTGCGTGCGTGCGCGCGCGCGTATTACGTCTCTGCATGCATGTATCACAGCCTCCAAAGCTGTCTTCTCCGCAATAAAAATATGTATGAGGAGAAGCCCACTTATTATTGCGATAGCATTTCTGTGGACACTCCGGGCACGTTCTTGCCGTCGCCGTGATGTTCCGTATAAAGTCCAAGGGCGATGACCGTCGCCACGCACTGAGTGCTGTATGTGCGAATGAAAGCGCGCCAGTGGAGTCGACGATCGCGGCCCAATCTGGCGTGCGCAAGGAAGGAAAACTGGGAAGAAACGCGCCTTCTTCCGTCGCGTGAAATGTCGGAAAGGGAGACAGGGAGGGGGCGGCGTTGTTCTCCGGCAACAACTGTGTATTTGTGTCCGCGCGCAAGGGGAACCGACGATAGCGACTCAATTTCGTGCGCGCAAGTGAACAAAGTGGGGAGGCAGCAGGGTAGGGATGGGCCGGGCGGCCTCCCTATCTTGAAAGCGATCTGCAGACGGCTCATACCTTTGTGCGGCAGACGGCTCATACCTTTGTGCGTGTGTTCTTGCCACTCAGTTTCGGTTGAAGCGATAAACAGCACGAAGGTCACTTCACTCGCTGCAGCCGCCGCGCTGCCTGACGCCAGCGTTTTGACAGCGAGTGTCCGTGGTCATCGAGTGTGATGTATTCATGTCTGCCTGTGCGCGCGGACACCATGGTTGTTAGTTTAGTTAGTAAACGAATGTTTCCAAGTTTATACGGCCGATAAAGCTACTATCCTTACTTCATATAGCTGTATACTAATTTACTATCGCAATAGGTCATTTGTAGATACTCAGATTATTTTTTGCACTCCGCCTAATTAGATAAATCAGTCTTAATTCTTTAAGCAACTTTTCAAATATTATAATTAGGTGAAAAGTGCTATTGAAAGAATGGTCGAGCAACGTGAAAAATTTCCGATACAGCTTTCTATTGCTGAATTCGTGTTACGTAAGGGGTTTTCCAAGTGTGAAAGAAGCCCGCGAATACGCGCAAAGCGCCTCGAGCGGCCAGTCGCGCGGCAATATTGCGTGCATTTGTGGGCTTCTTTCACACTCGGAAGAACACTCTTATGTAACACGTATTGAGCAACAAAAAGCTGTATCGGAAGTATTCCACGTTGCTCTACAATATTCTAATTGACACTTTTCATAAAATTATAATATTTGAGAATTTGATTATTTATTAAAACTAGTTATATAATTCGTTTTATATTATAAATCTGAAAAATAATCTGAGTATCTCCAAGTGACGGCGAACAACATTACCTTGGTTCTGTCCAGCCACGTGACATTTGCATATTTTTAATGTTTGGCTCAAGTTACGTGGGACGCCCTGTATAGTGTCCGTTACGCCACGTTGGATAAATATTATTTCGACTGTGTTACAATTACCTTAGTCCCTCACACCATCATAAGCATGACCAAAGTGGGCTCTCAAAGCCTGTTAGAACTGACATTTGCATATATAGTCCTCATGAGCGCTAGCCGGTCGGACTGAGCAAGCGTCGTGCTGGACTGGGTCATCCGGCTCGAACGACGTGGGTCGACAAAGCGCGATTCGCTTCTCAAGGTGACTGAAAGCGTGCGCTTGCCATTCGCATCCAGAAACAAGGAGCCTAAGGTAGCGTTGCCACGCCGTTTTCTCGCCTCTACGTAGTTCGCCGCTGAGTTACCGGACGCGTAAATGCTGACGCAGTAAATGCCGAGAGCACCAAAACCGAGGGAAGCAGCGCGACTGACGTCTTTTATGTTTGGTCTTGCGGCCTCATTGCGGAGGACTCTTCTTGATAGCGGAGGACTCCTCGCCGCTGTTCGGGCCGGGCTCTCGCTTGGTGCTGTCGGTCGCGTTGCGGCTCTCGGTCGTCCTGTGCGCGGTCTTCGTCTCGGTCGACTCCTCATCGCCCTCCTTGACTCCCGTCTGGCCTGGAGTGGGTCCCGGCTCGACCAGGGCCATGTTGCTGGGCATCATCTCGCCGTGCGCATGTATGCGCACGCTGGGACGCACCAGCGAGCTGTAGTGGAACACGCGACGGGTGAAGAAGCCCTGCGCACAGCGAACGGTTCCGAGAAGGAACGGAGGAGAGAAGCCGCGCCAACGCGTAGAATATGAAGGGTTCGCCCTTTCTTCTTGTAGCCAGCTTACATTGAGAACCAATTTGAAAGAGGCGAGCTAAAGCTAAGGAAGAACTAATGTGAAAGAGGCAATGAAATGCACACGATGACATGACCTGACGCACGATGACACACGATGACGCACGATGACATGACAGCGCGCATAGCAACAGCTGCGTAGAATCTGGTCATTTGAAAGAAGACCACGTGGTAACTCCGCAGCCATCACAGAAAAAAAAATGGCGCGTTCAGCGAAGAACGCAATATGTAAGGTGTTTTATTTTTGTTTTGTATTTTTTTTTAGCTGTACCAAGTTCTTAAAGTTGCCTGTGGCAGATAGCACGATTTCAACCCTTGAGATAATTTGCGTGATGGAGAGGTCGTACTTCTACGAGAGATCAAAAGGCTTATTTGAACAATTAATATAATTAAACTAATTCACTCTTTAATTAATTACTTTACGGCGCGCATCTAAATCCACGAATTTTAGTGATTATTGTGGTTCGCGCATCATAGCCGTAGTCGCTTTTGCGGAATTAAATCCTACACACCAACCAGCAAACCAAATTGTAGCGATTGAGCATGCAAGGCATGTCGACTTGCAAAAAATTCGGACAATGGCACCGGTTTCGAGGTATGCGCCGTCAAAATTGAGGTAAAAATCGACTATTGTTCCACTTACTTCATTACGAACACGCTGTTTTATGCATTTAAGTACACAAGTAGCTTGAACGCCAGTGCATTTTATCGGACACCTTGAAAATGAATATCTCGAAAGTGGCATAGTCCTAAAAATTGCTTCCAAGTGAATAGGCCTTGCGAACTCACCGGCTACAACTCGTGAAATTAAGTATGCGCCCTAAAGTGATTAATAAGATATGTTAATTAGCTCAGTTATTGCATTAGGTATTAGGTTTTTCGTAGATGTAATAGCCGCTTCATTGAGTAATTTAGCTCGAGGGTTGGAATTGTGCTCCCTGCCAGAGGCAACGTTTATAATTTTGGTGCGGCTAAATAATAAGCACCTGGTATAGCAGCGAAGAATCGTCTAGCATTCCTTTGTGATAACATTTTAACGCAGAAACGGTTTTTCTCGAGGTCACCCGCACTCTTCCATTTCACAGAAGTTATGCCATCGCCCGGCATGGCGCAACACCGCGCACACATGACGAGCTGGCGCATAGGTACTATACCGCTACAGATGCGGCTGCCACCGGCTCTACGGAGCGCCTGGCGCGAGCATTCAATAACGAAAATAATAGCAAATTCAGGAACGCACTTTAAATGTTTCTTAGACAACTCCTAGTCCACACTAGAACGCGTTCTTAAATTCATTATTATTTTCTTTATTAAATGTTCGAGCAAGCCGCCCCTGTTCTCTACGGAATTACACTACGACACAGCAAACGCGGCCTTGATATCCTCACTGCACCAAATATCCAAATACACGAAGTCAAGAGCGTCATTCCTTTAAAAAACCAAAATATTTTTTTTTAAGTTGTCCCAGTTTTAAAGTGGATAGCTTTCTTTGGCGCTTTCATCCGGGTTCGGGATTGCGACCTCCGCTAAGATCACCGAACTCCGACTAGCTCTTTGAGATTGCTCGTGCTGACACGCGAGAGCTCTGTGGCGTCTGAAGGTTTTGAGACTGCGTCGCGTTTCTCCACCGCCTGGGCTCACGGTTCCGGGCCGTGTATGTCAACGAAATCCGCCGCGCGTCTCCTGTCGAACCAATGTATCATGGGCGACACACGCTTCAATGCAACATAAATGCAAACCTATTTGGGAGTACTTTCAGTGTTTCTACGGCACTCAGCGACCATGGCATCGGCGGTAACCTAGTTTGGTTCAAAACTCAAATAGTCCTCGATTTTAAATGTGTTAGCATTTTTATGTCGACTCTCTGACGAAAACAGTCGCTGAGGCGTGACTTGTGACGCTCAGAAGCCAAGGGTCTTGTCCACTGGGCTAAGCATCCGTGGTTGCAAAAGGCGAATATATCTGAACCAGATGAATTTGCTGTACCGAGTTATCTATGTTGTAGCGCAACACAGACAGATAAGCAGTCAATGAGTTTATAAGGGTGATAAGGAGTGATGAGGGGTTTTATGGTTTTTATCGTGGTTGATAATGGTTCGACGTGGTTGGATAACGTGTTAAAGAGCGTCAAGGGCTTCTAATGGTCGGGGCAATTCTGATAAGGTTGATAAGAACCGATAAGTGTTGATAAGGGTGGGATCAAGTCGGACTTTTACATCTATTTGTCTTATCTCCCCCCCCCCCTTGTGTAATGCCTTCGGGCCTTCAAGGTGATAATAAATGAAATGAAATAAGGCTGATAAGGACGATAAGGGCTGATAAGGGTCGGATTGAGTCCGATAAAGTTGATAACAACAGATGAAGTTTAATAATAGTCGTATCAAGCCTGATAGGGCTAATAAGGACAGATAAGGGTTGATAATGGTCTATAAGGGTTGTATCGAGTCCGATCAGGTTGATAACGACCTATAAGGGTTGATAATGGTTTATACTAGTCGGATCAAGAGTGAAAAAAGATTACAAAGGGAATAAAGCATGCATTTAATGAACCGTCTACTGCTTCCTCAAACGCGGTAAACAGCATACTTCGCGTCATATGCTTGGAGATGAGCAAGTGGCACAATGCTTACGCATACTTAGGTAACTCCACTGGAGTTACTGCAAATTTTTTTTAAATGCTTAAATCCAACAAGCTAACCGTCCGTCCGTTGCGTAAGACGACCGCTTTCAAGATAGCGCCCGCAGCAGCGAGCGAATTCACATTCGTCCTGCCTCTCGCTTCAACGCCAACGAAGCGGAACACAGCGGTCACGGAGCTGTCAGCACACGCCGCACTCAGCCACTTTCGCAGATTGCTTTCAAGATACGGGCCCGGGTGTCTCTCTTCAACGCTAAGTAAGGGGCGAGAACACAGCGCGCGAAGCTATCAGCAGTCGACACTCTTTGTCGGCATTGCAGATGGCTTTCGAGGCACTGTCCGCGCGGCGGTGCCGCCGGCCGGACACGTTCGTTCTCGGGTCAGAATGTTTCGAAGCGGATGGATAAGGCGCTAAAGAGCGATAGCGATTATAATGATGAGAACGTCATCAGTCCACCTGGCTGAGCCACCTGCGGTACTTTGCTTGCGTCGTCAATGCTCCTCGCGGTGCCGTCCGCACCAGTTCGTGTCGCCGCAGCGCTGTCGTTTGTACTCGCCGGATCACGTTTCATAACATCGATGTATGCGTAACAACAATGCTTACGCATAATTAGACAACTCCCAGAGGATTTCCTGCGTGATTTCTTTTTTTCAGGCCAGCACCAGTTATGCCAACAAAACTCAGAATTTGTCCTCTTAAATGGACTGCAAGATCCGCGTAAGGTTATGTGCTGCATGAACCTGAGTGCGAAGACGCCAATATGAGTGTAATCCAGTGCACCTAGAGCGCGTTTTGAAACCATCGCGGAGCAAACATGCTTTTTTAATTATTATTCAGAACAGTTTGACTGCGTGTACATGTGCACAAGAACGTGTCACCCACAGAGTGAAGTAGCATGATAGTGAATAAAGTTGAGAGCGGGGAGAGTTGGGAATGGTTCGAGCAGGAGTAAAAAGCACGGGGAGGGGAACACGCAAAGCAGCTTGTGCTACTCCCTTTTCCTTCGGCGGCATCCCTGCCGAGCAGTTTGATTATCCGCTCATCTGCAACGTGCGCGCTCTTTCCCACATGGCTATGGCGCCCGAACACACGCGCTGGAGCTTCCACTCGAAAGTACCCTGCAGGGCGCATTCAGGCTAAGGCAGCGCACGAGTTTTCAAAGCGCCGCCTCGTACGTCGTGAGCTGATTTCCATCGGGCAGTCGTGCACCACTGCTTCCAGTTGTTAGATGTTAAATTGAACTATAACCTGGAGACATGAGGCTAAACACAATCCTTACATTAACTGGCTGGTGCTTTTATTCCCACAACGTTCAAACATTTTTTTTTTTGCTTTTACCCCTACTTTGCTGTTGTGCAAATTTTGCCCTAATATCGCACCACTCACTAAAGCGCTTCGTTCATCCCTGCTTTCACCAGACAAAATGAAGATCACCGTCGTATGCTCGCCTCGCCATCCAGAAAACGAGCTCCTGCTGAAAAAATGTGGACAAGTAAAAGACTGCAGAAACCAGGCAGGAGCCATGCTGGCAAAGATGCAGTTCGGAAAGTTATAATAATATAATAATTATTATTTATTTCTGCCTCAAGAAAGACAGACAGGGGAGCTGCAGAAAAAGCTCTCATAAACACCTTGACTCGGCCGCAGCTCCGAAATACAACGCAGTGACTCAGCCGCAGCTCAAATAAAAAGCACAAGTTGCATTTTTTTTACGTGAAATTTGGGTGACGATCAAGCAAACATGCCAATTCGAGGGGAGGAAGGAGTGAGTTCAGTTTCCTTCATTTTTCACCTTAGAAAAAAAGGAAGTCTATTCGCATAACCTAACTTAGCCAAACTAAACCTAATCTAAGCTAACCTAAGCCCAATTATGGGAACTTAGAGGATTTACTTAAAGGCGTTAGGACAACCCTCGTTGCTCCACCGACGAGGGTTGTCCCCCCTGAGATTTCAGTGCACACCTCTGCGACAGTTCTCGCCATTTCTTTTTCTTAGTGCTCAAACCGATGACACACGAAGGGCTTCATGCAAAAAGACAATAAGTAAACTAAACACGGAGTACAACTAGCGATGGCAAGAAAGCTTTTTCATGATTAGACACATCGGATACACACACGACACATAAGAAGCATCAGACAAGACGTTTCATAAACCACTGCAAACACTAAGAATAACTTGAGCAACTAAACTGGTTGCTTTCCACTGCTACTTGTTTTCTTAGATTGGTGCATGGCGCATATCTGCACTTCAATCCCTTAGAAAAAGGCAGTGAAGTAGATCTTCAGTTACATCAGCCGTGCAGAGTATTATCATTTCAGCTAGCTCATTTTTTTTTTTTTTGCAAGACATGCTGCGTCATGTCGTGCCCCCGTCGTGCCTCATGAAAAATTCACCATGCAAGATTTTACAGGGTGTGATTTACGGTTAATGTAACATGTGCCACATTTTTTACAGACAGAAAATTATTAAGACCTACTAAGTTCGTGACAAACAAAACGACAACATTATTCTGCCACACGATACGCCTTAAGTATCGCTACAGCAAGCAAAAGGTATACACGATCAACAAATGCTTGCGCAGGAGCTTCTCCAGCAATTAGGTACTGCCAAGCAAGCATCTCAGTTATTTTCAGGACTGGATAAACCACAAAAGGCAGTTGTGGTACTTCCTAGTGCGACAACAAATTTTAGGTAAATGCGACTGAAAGTCTAAAAAGACTTTTGGGTGCCCGAGATGCGTTCAGAGGTCTTCGTAACAGCAATGTGATGTTGTGCGTAAAATTAAGATTGCTTTTAGCAGTTACCCTCTTAAAGATAATTTTATGTAGGTTTCTGCAACGTTTGATTAGCGACAGCAGCTGGCTGTCGTCTGTAGAGGGGATGTCCCAGCTAACTTTAGCAAGAATTTCAAAAATATATGAATGCCATGTAGCTGAACAGAACCGAGGTAATCTTGTTTGCTATCGCTGGGAGATACTCAATTTTTTTCATTCGGTCTAATTAGATAATTAGTCTTGGCTAATTAATAAACTTCGTGAATATTATCATCACATTAAAAGTTTCAATGAGAAAATTGTAGAGCAACATGAAAAATTCGCGATGCAGCTTTCTGTTGCTTAATACGTGTTGCATAAAAGTGTTTTTCCGAGCGCGGAAGAAGCCCGCGGATGCACACAAAGTGCCTCGAGCGGCCAGTTGCGCGGCAATTTTGCGTGCGTTTGCGGGCTTCTTTCACGCTCGGAAAAACACCATTATGTAGCACGTATTGAGCAACAGATAGCTGTATCGGGAGTTTTTAATGTCGTCCTACAATTTTCTCGTTTACACTTTTCATCTAACTATAACATTCTAGAAGTTGAATAATTAAATCTAATTATCTAATTAGGCGAAAAAATAATAATTTGAGCAACTTCAAGCGACGGCAAACAGCGTTACCTTGGTTCTGTCCAGCTACGTGGCATTCGCATATTTTTAAGCTTTGGGTAAAGTTAGCTGGGACACCCTGTATAGTGTATATAATGAGGGTGTGAGAGAAAAAAAGATTATTCGAACAGTCACGTAAACAGTTTACCGTGCACAACAAATTTTTCACCGAAGAAATCAGCAAGAGTTGTTGTTGTTTTTTTTATCCGAAATAATGGTGTAACCGTTGCATCGTTAAATCATTAAAGGTTCAACGTAAAGAAATGTCATTTCTTTGTTTACCTGAACAAGAAGTGTCAGTCCCAGGCCCGACAGGAAGGACATTATGAGGGTGAACTGCAAAACGGTAGATGATCATTGAAACGGCGAAAACATTGCTTACAGAAGATACGACCACCTAGAATGCCGGGTACAGCGTCTGTCAGCAGTGTTGTTGCACGCAGTGCCGAGATTTCAGAACAGGTCGCGAGAAAAAAGCGAGAAGTGTCTCCAATTAGAGAAATGCAAAGTCCTATAGAAAAAAAAAAGTTGTGTGCGGTGCAGTAATGGCACCGAAAGGTCGCCTCTATACGCTTACTCAAGCAACGACAAACGGAGCGCCAAGAAACATATTCAACCGGTTAATCATGCAGATAAAACCGTTCTTTCATTAGAACGCCCGCCGACTTCAATGCGGGAGCGTTTTGTCCGTAGCAACAACCAGCATTGAAAGGACATCGGTTAGCGAGAAAATTAGTTTTCGCGTTCAGAATGCAGGGCGTTAGTGCAACACGGTGTTCGATTGAAACTCGCGAGCTCTCATAACGGCTACGTTATACGCAACCATGAGCAGTTTTCAAATCCTCTTAAATTATCGATCATGGGTGAAACTACAGGCCAGACGGTTTCGTGCTGATATTTTAAGTATAAGACTTCATGCAAGACCCACGCTGACGGCATCGAAGGTCATACAGACTTATAACAACGCTTATTCGGCAAAACTCGTAATCCTCTTATCGCGAAAGGTGAATCGCTGGCTGACGCCGCGTATTGCTTAAGCTTTTGAACTTCACAGTCTTTTTTACGATAACGACACGTGCATGAAATACACCTAAACGCAGAAGTGATGATCTTCGACTTCGTCAGATCACACAAAGCGCGAGGATGAAGATATACTAACATTTTCGCTGGTGCCTTTCCATAATCCCACCCCCACGATGGTAAGGACTTCCAGGAAAATGCGAAACGAGTTCCACCATATGAAGGTCAACATGCCCAGCCGGCAGTTCTGCATGGCAGGGAGAAAAAAAACGGGCATGTTATAGCTCAAACAAGCATATGAAATCCGTCAATTTCGCGCTGAGCATTCGTTGCACGCCAGTTACGAAGGCTCTTGAAATGCTGGAAAAAAAATCTGGAAAAGAAAACTACATTCTGCGCCTGTGCTGTAAAATTCAGAACGCGCGATCCTTAACGTCTTCTTGTGCTTCTTCATGGGATAACAACTAACAACTACGCTTCAGAACAAACTAAGGACCGCTGAACGAGCCATGGAACAAAAAATGTTAGGCTTCATAATGCAAAAAAAAAAGGGTGAGGCGTGCAGACACGGACACAAGAGAAGTAGACAACACGAACGGCGTTCGTGTTGTTCACTTCTCTTGTGTCCGTGTCTGCACACCTTACCCTTTTTTTTTTTTTTTGCATTATGAATCCTTACCAACTAGCTCAACTTTCTGTCGTTCAAATGTTAGGCGTAACGTTAAGAGAGGGGAAAGTGGCAACATGTGTATTTAAGCGTAATCATGCATTTATATTGTCATGCATCTTTCTTTATTGCGTATTTTCATTTTTTCAGAAGAATAAGAAGACAGCTGTGTGGGTTAAGAAGCATACGGGGGTAGCCGATATTCCAGTTCATATTATAAGAGCAAGAAATGGGAGCTGGGCTGGCCATGTAACGCGTAGGGCAGATAGCCCGTGGTCTGATAGAGTTACACAATGGGTGCCAGGAGAAGCGAAGCGCAATCAGGGAGGGCATACAATTAGGTGCTGCGGTGAAGCTGGAAATTTATGCATAAGATGGGGGGGGGGGGGGGTGCCAGCTGGAGCTAGGAGTGATTCGAAATCACTGAGAGAGGCCTTCATCCTGCAGCGGGACATAAATAGGATGATGAGATAATGATGATGATGCGATGATGATGATGATGCGATGATGAAATCTCTAAAAAAACGCGTTCTGGTGCGCTGTCATGCTATCAGTCGTAGATCGTGTAAGTGATAGATCATGACGCCTTACTTATCAGCGGCATTTGTCATTAAAAAAGGGTTTTCCTCCTTGCTCATGATGGTGCACTATAGTACTCTGGAAGCCTTTTGTGTCACAACGGATAAGAAACAAAACCGTCATGTGATTGGCCGCACTATATCGGTCTGTGTCTATACTAGGGCGGCAGTGGAAGGAGGAGGGCTTATCTGAGATTGTACAGTAAGCGTTCTGTCTTAAAGGGACACTGAAGGTTAATATTAAGTCAACGTGAACTGTTGAAATACCATCCCAGAAATCTCTAAACGCTTGTTTCCTGCGAAGAATAGACTTATTTCAAGAGAAAATGCGTTCTGAAGCGTCCGCGTACCTCTAGCGCAGTTCAAATCGCCCGCGCACCGACCGAGGAGTGGTGACGTCATGGTCTCATAGTGACGTTGCGCCGCGCGAAAGCGGAACTATATGGTGGCTAGCAGAAGGGAAAGCGCGCGACGATAAGCTGGTTCTTTATTTTATGAAGCCAACTCCACACGACTTCAGTAAGTCGGCGTTGAACTCGTCATCCTCTGGACGAAATGGCAGCGAGCACACTATGCGATTTTTCGGCTCTTTGCTAAAACGATGTGGCAGAGGTACGACACTTAACCACTTCGAAAGGAGAGGTTCACTCGTTGGCACATAGTGATAAGTAACGTTGGATTCGCCGCTGCAACTGCCCTTGGCCAGGTTCCGCGGACCGTTCGCGCATCCCACGAAATCACATGGACGTGGCATTCTCGCTGCTTGTTCCAAATGCAAGTTTCGCGAGCCAGCAGAAGCAGCGTAGAACGACGCGATAACGAAACAACTGAAACTCCAAAGCGCGCGCGGCGCAGAGTCGAGCGTGCACAGTCGAGCGAAGACGAAACCTTTCGACCACCCATACTACTGAAGGGTAACGTAAAAATGTTATTTTTTTCTTAGAATCGAACAGAAGCAGACAAGCAGCATTTTCTTCCGTGTTATAACGTAATGAAATGATCTTTTTATTACGAGTAGTTGAGTACTAGTGACATAAATTATGAGGAGTGCCTTCGCCATCAGTCTAGTACCGGTATGTCGCTGGGGGGTCGCAAATCGAGTCATGCATTTACCTCCCTTTCTCGGTTACTAAAGCTCTGTTCGCGATTATATTGATGCCTTAGACGCTCTACAGCATTGCTTTATCACTTTAACTTGACTTCATAGTAATCTTTAGTGTCCCTTTAAATATGCACCCGCAGGCACCCATTAGACCATTACCGCAGGCTCACTACCCCCAACGCTAATTGAGAAGAGCGACATAACAAATATGTAATAACAGCGTCAACTTATGTTGGTCTTATTTCTAATCACGAACCCTTTGTAATATCACTTTTTTGCCAGTGCCCGCGGTGTCGGGTCTTAGGGTCTTTGCGTTTATTTTATTTGTGCGCAGCTGGTCTACAGCGCACGCGCGTCTCAATTAGCGATGCCTTTTCTGATGCTATTTCTTTGAGCGCTTTTCGCTTTTCGTGAGTAGTCAGAGAGCACTCCACCCGTGTTATCATTGGGAATAGCCGGTCGTGAACGGTGGATGATAAAAGTGGCACAGAATTGAGCAGAAGGCATCGCTACGAAATCGCCGCCCATACCGGCCATGACTTAAGTTGCAATGACTCCCTCAGCCATGAGAGGAATTGTCCGGGAACAAGTTATTTTCATAAAGGAAAGGTGGTCTCAGTGTATCAAATTTCGCACTTTTCAGATCGTAGTACTTCTGTAGATGGGATATGCTTGGGCTTGAAATCAAGTTCATCCATACCAGTTAACTTCTGTAAGATGAGTGCTTTCTTCTAATGTCCCTTGCATAACCAATCCTCTGCAAGGACGTCACAGAACATGAGGCGTGCCGGAAACGATACGACCTTCTTTTCCTCTTTTGCTATGGCCTTGTATTTTTAACAACCAAATGTGGAACAAGAAACTTTTCCAGCTACAAGGTCACTCGCCTGTTTCATTGTGGAGAAAAGGTAACGTAGTCACCTGAAACAAAAGCTGCAAACTAAAGTATTACGAAACATTAATGTACTACAACAAACAGTTCTACTCACATCTTCGATGCCGATGATGAGAAATAAGTCAGCAAATATTGTTATGTAATAAAGGACAAAGCGTGATCCCCCTGCGATGTGAAGCTCTGAAACGAGATTCGTCGAAATGGTTGAGACACGTAGTACTGAGGCAGAGTCAACTCGAACGCAAGCATCAAAAGCTATCTCAAATGTACATAGCGATTTGCGCCGTTCGGATGTTCGCCAATTATATGTAACGCCATTTTTTTTATTCGTTCTTAGGTTTACATCAGTCAACGGAGCCCGAGAAGCGGCATCGAGAGAGACCACCCACAACTCCGTGAGTCAATTTCTCACGTGTTTGCTTCTCCCGAAAGTAGCAAAGCGGCGCCCACCGAGCCTGGCCTACTGAGGTTTGCCAAGCTTCTTTCCCCGAGGCCACGCGCCTCGTGCCCGTGCTCGAGCTTCGGGATGGGGCTTCGTACCTTGCCATCTACGTGCCCGTCTTCGCCGCGTTGGGAGGGCGGAGCAAACGCATTCAGTTACCGAAGCAGCTGCACATGGAGGGGACAAGCAGGCGAGGGAAGAAATGAATGGGGAAACAGCCTTCGACACAAACAGTGGACGAACGATCGAGACTCAGAACATATGGTGGTAGGTAGGGAGGTGGACAAAACCGCAAAGAAGGAAAGCCCCATGGAGCGGTCGCAGGCAAGACAAGCAATGAACAACATGGAAGCCAAGCAGAAAAGCGCAAAGCGCAAGTCTCAAGGAAACGTGCAATCGATGCAGCCAACAAAAAAAAGAAACGTACAGGCCGCCACCACTGCCGGCAGAAGGCCGAAAAGTCAGCTATCCACCTCAGCCCGGACTGCAACTTTCAAGGTGGTCAACAGTAGTTCATCATCAGTAGACCAACAGTTCATCTTGCTTGCCTTAGCTAAGGCAAGCAAGATGACCCCCCCCCCCCCCCCCCCGAAGCATTTCGAATAAAAGTTACAACAGAAGTGCACCGGAGCCAAAATTTCAACATGGCGAACACTTCGGACTACAACGTCGCTTTCGAAATCCTGCCAAACATTACAACCATTCAATTGGACGGAAATGGCTACAGCCTGACCACATACATCAAAACCCTGGCAGAAGGGTAAATAGGAGTCACACACAGCCTAATACCAGGAATGACAGCGGAACAACTGATGATATCCTCAGCGTCAGAAGGCTGAGAAGATCGACTTCAGCCATCACTTACTTTCACGGCCCTCATGTTGCATTCTACGTAAAAGTAAAGTGAGCCCAAATCAGATGCCGACCATACCGGAAGACAGTACAGTACTACAAAACCTGCGGAGACCTGGGACACAGGCAGGTTGTCTGTCCGCAACCAAAACCCGATTTCTGTTACAAGTTCTGTCAAGTCAACCAACCAGCTGAGCATCAGTGCAATCCCATATGCTAGATGTGCAACCTCCCTCACGAAACTGCGGGAAAATAACTGCAAGAAAAGGATAGAGGTGGCTCCACCTCCCCTATATGTAAGGAATCAACAATTCAAACAACAGCAGGAGTCACAGCTGTCTTGGTTCATCAACTCAGTCTCAGACTTCGCACACACTCTCTCGGGCACGGGCACTGCGGGTAGCAGCATCGTCAGCAAATCGAGAGGAAGGCCCATACCGAGGGGAAGATCACGCTCCCGATCGAGATCAAGGCCGAGATCATAGAAAACAGTGAGCTACGAAGAAGCTGCAAGTTACGGCTCCACCTTATCTTCTCGGGGACCCACAAAACAAATGCCAGGAGAACACGAAGTCGAGAAGCTCCGCAAAGAAATTGAAGAACTAAAACGTGCCAACCATGAGTTAGTCAGAAGATGCAAGGACCAGCAAACCTACACCAAGCAACTTGAAAACAAGAAAAAACAACTAGAACAGGAAGCCAAGCTGCAAGCGGCCCTCGAATCTATCCTGCAGCAGCAGCAACAACAGGCCATTGAGACCCTCATGGCAATGGTCAACCTACTCAAGGCTACCATAAATGGGCTCATCGCCCATGTCAACAAGACTTTCGCCGAAAGGGGGTACGGACAGCAGCTTTAGAGAAAATGCCTGAGCAAAGCAAAAAGAAGCCATATCAGCCAAAGAAGCACGCATGAGCGAAACCATGGAAGGCCAAGATGGATAGCAAACCTAAGGATACGATACAACAAAAGCAAACAAGAATAATGATATAGTAATGTAATTGTAGATCCATCCGAACCAATAGACAGAACCTGTTACAACTAACTACACAAGAGAATACGGACGTCATAGCCCTGCAAGAAACCCAAACAGACAAAATCGAAATCAGGGAATACGAAACTTAAATAGCGGAATGGAGGACCCGCACAGCCGTCCTTACACAAAACCTACTAGTCATACGACCGTATCAGATTAACAATCAGGTCGGATACACCTTCGTGGAGATACTTTCCGCCAAGAAAACAGACCAGAATCGTTTTCTACTCAACGTTTGCAGACCCCGAGGGAATCTCTCACCAGCTTCGATGCACTCGTGAGAGAAGTGAAAATGTATACGAGAGGGCACAAGCTCGTGGTGTTGGGGGTGTTTGGGATCGGACTGCTGGTACGATCTGTTGGGAACTCGGCGCTGACGCCCGTGGTTGTACCTGGGTCGCAAGCCCCAAGGGTAGCGTTGGCCTGGCGGCCTGGGGTACAACTGGAAGCATCCGAAGGTCCCGGCAAAGCATGAGTCGACTGGTAACAACGAAACAACTTGTTTATTTTAACATCGCAAAGAGTTGGTGGTCAGGTTTGACCGAAGTAGAGAGACGGGAGAGCACTTCACTCAACAGAAGAAATCGGAGCCCTCCCTTTTGCGTCCGGGGGCAGCTGTTTTTATACTCTCGCAGTTGAGGGCAAGAAGGAACCCCTCAAAAGACGAGCACGTGAATGTACAATGGGCTAATGGTGACGCACACTGTCGTAGCGATGCCGTAGCACCATGACGAGCACGATCTCGTAGCACCCTGTCGAGCACGATCTCGTAGCACCCTGTTGTAGCGCTGCCGGTCGGGCACAATGACTGTAATGAGAGGATGGTCCCTGCTTTGGCATCGCCTGTTTCGGGCACAATGACTGGAATGAGAGGATGGTCCCTGCTTTGGCATCGCCTGTTTCGGGCACAATGGCTGTAATGAGGGGACGATCCCTGCTTTGGCATCGCCTGTTTCGGGCACAATGACTGGAATGCGAGGGTGATCCTTTGCGGTCGCATCGCCGCAGTCGCGCCTGGAAACACCTGGCGATGAGTGTTGCGGCGACGACGATCGGGCCAAAATGTCTGCCGCCCTGCCGCAGTCGCGCCGGCAAAACCACGTGTCGCAGGCGAAACGCAACAGACCGCCCCGCCGGGGGAAGGAGATCCCGATGGACAGGGGACTGCATCCGCTGGCCGGAGGGATGTCGCTCGATGATGCTCATAACCGAAGTCGGGCGTCCCTCGACGTTTCTTGAGCGCAGCGCACAGAGAAGGCCTCGTTCTCTCGTTCAGGTTCGCACGGGACACTGCAAAGTGACTTCGGGAGAGTTCACATTTTTGTTCCCGTTCCCGGCAAGCGTTAGAACTACGCTGAAACTCAACCGCTCAGTCAGCAAGCACGGCACAACCCTCACTAAGCCCTGCCAGGCTCTTTCCCCTTTTTATACCACTGCCTAGTTCCTTACAGTAGTCTAGCATCACTCAGAACGCGTCCACAAATTGAAAAATTGCACTAGAAAGCATATCATCACTTTGAAACACTAAACAAAAGCAATATGTTAAAAAAAATCCTGCCTCAGGAAGAAAAACATCAGTAACCAACAATTTTGAGGCTGATTCCTACGTTAGGGGCTTCGACTTAAGCCATCGGCGTTACCGTTGAGACTCCCCTTTTTGTAACGCACCTCAAAGGAATATTGTTGTAAAGCGAGGCTCCAGCGCAGGAGGCGGCCATTTTTGGGAGAGATGGTCTGCAGCCATTGGAGAGGGCAGTGATCCGTCTCAATGATAAACCTCGAGCCGGCTAGATAGCATGACAATTTCTGAACGGCCCACACGAGACACGCACACTCTTTCTCGGTGGCGCTATACGCCTGCTCACGACTGGTCAGCTTACGACTAGCATACAGGACGGGGTGTTCTACTTCTCCATTTTCCCGTTGGCACAGTACAACGCCCATGCCTCGCTCACTAGCATCGCACTGAACAATGAACCCTTTTGTATAGTCTGGCGATCGTAGCACAGGCTGGCTTGTTAGGGCACTCTTTAGGGCGCTAAAAGCTCTTTCCTTTGTCTCGTCCCAGACGACTGTTTGAGGCTCTGTCTTTCTTAGAGCATCCGTCAGGGGAGCCGCGATATCAGAGTACCTAGGGATGTACCTCTGATAGTAGCCGGCGACACCTAAGAACGACCGAATATCGGTCTTTGTGCGCGGTTGCGGAAAGTCTCGCACAGCGGCCACTTTTATTTCAGAGGGGCGGCGACGACCCTGACCAATCACGTGACCGAGGTAGACAACCTCGGCCTGTGCTAACTGGCACTTAGGAGCCTTTACTGTCAAGCCTGCTTCGCGCAGGCGGGTTAGCACTGCCCGCAAGTGTGTCATATGCTCAGACCAGGATGCGGAGAATATCGCTACGTCGTCTAGATACGGTAAAGCGAATTCTTGCTGTCCCCGCAACACTTTATCCATGAGACTTGAAAAACAGTATGGCGCGTTCTTCAAACCAAAACTCAACACTTTAGGACAGAATGTTCCCATTGGTGAAATGAACGCCGCATACCTACTAGCCTCTTCTGTAAGTGGAACCTGCCAATAACCCCTGACAAGATCTAGGGTGGAAATAAACTGAGCGCTACTAACTTTCTCAAGGCGCTCCTCGATGTTAGGGATCGGATAAATTTGATCCTTAGTGATGGAATTAAGCCTGCGGTAGTCGACGCAAGGACGAGGTTCCTTGCCCGGTACCTCAACTAAAATCAAAGGGGAGGTATAATCACTCTCACCTGCCTCAATAACACCGAGCTGTAGCATTTTCTTTACCTCAGCCTCCATAATATCGCTCTGGCGGGGTGACACCCGATACGCCTTGGATCGTACTGGCTCTGGGGAGGTAAGTTCTATATCATGAGTAAGTACAGAAGTCCTACCAGGCCTCTCAGAGAACAGACCTTGAAACTCTTGTAATAGCTGGTGTAGTTCGGTTTTCTGCTCGGGCGACAGCGGTGCTTTACTGATAAGGTCACTAATGACTTGACCGGTGTCTTCCCTGTTCGTCACTGAGCCTAGTCCTGGAAGCTCGACCGGAAGCTCTTCAGGAACGTTTATCATCATGCACACCACTGCTTCCCTTTGTCTATAAGGTTTGAGCAGATTACAGTGGTAAACTTGCTGTGCTTTCCGCTTTCCTGGCAGACTTACCACGTAGTTAACGTCCGACAGTTTCTGAACAATTCGTGCTGGGCCCTCCCACTGCACGTCTAGTTTGTTGTTTAGCGATGTGCGCAATATCATGACCTCATCGCCAACCTCAAAACGACGGGCCCTGGCTGTCCGATCATAATAAACCTTGGCCCTCTGCTGGGCCTTTGTCATTGCTTCACCTGACAACTCCTGTGCCCTTCTTAAGCGTTCGAGGAGCTTAAGCACGTACTCCACCACGACTGGGTCGTCGCCCCTACCTTCCGATGATTCTCGAAGCATGCGAAGCGGAGATCGAAGCGAGCGACCGTACACCAGTTCAGCTGGCGAAAACCCCGTAGCTGCATGCGGCGCGGTCCTTAAAGCAAACATCGCCCCAGGCAGACACAGCTCCCAGTCAGTGTGATGTTCAAAACACAAGGCTCTCAACACGCGCTTCATGACGGAGTGGAGCTTCTCAACGGAATTCGACTGTGGGTGGTACACTGAGCTGTGTAGCAGCTTTACCCCACACCTTTCGAGAAAAGTTGTCGTCAAAGCGCTAGTAAACACTGTGCCCTGATCTGATTGAATTTCGGCAGGAAAACCAACTCGCGCAAATATGGACAGTAGTGCATTAACTATCTCAACTGAGCTGAGTTCTTTAAGCGGCACTGCTTCAGGGAACTTTGTCGCTGGGCAGATCACAGTCAAAATGTGTCTGTACCCCGTGGCTGTTACCGGCAGAGGTCCCACAGTATCAATAACGAGCCGTCTAAAAGGCTCCGTAATGATAGGTACCAATTTCAACGGCGCCCTCGATTTGTCCCCTGGTTTGCCCACCCGCTGACAAGTGTCACATGTCCTCACGAAATGGTCTGCGTCCCGAAAACACCCTGGCCAATAGTACTCTTGCAAGAGACGGTCCTTAGTTTTCTTAACTCCTAGGTGTCCGGACCACGAACCCCCATGCGACAAGCGCAACAGATCCTGACGATAGCATTGAGGCACGATCAGCTGATCGAACTCCACTCCTCTTCGGTCTAGATACTTCCGGTACAGGACTCCACCTCTTTCCACAAAACGCGCAGTTTTCCTGGCGATACCTTCTTTGACATTGCAGCGCACGTTTTCCAGGCTGCCATCCTTTTTTTGCTCGGCTATCAAAGCCGACCGGCTGACTTTTAGCAACCTATCAAGTCCGTCTGACGTAGGCGCGATGAGCAAATCAGTAGATAGCTCTTCTAACTTTCCCGAATCGGGATTTTCCTCTCCAGTATCTGGCGCCTTCAACGCTACAGACTCAATTTTATTCAGTTCGGGCGTGCTCTGAATATCAGCTTGCTGCGCCTCTGACCCTTTTTCGTTGTTTGATAACGTCGGCCCCGCAACTACCGCCTTTGCAGCGAGCTCCCGAACCTTCGATCTGGTTAAGGCCTGAACACTAGCTTCACCAAACAAAAGCCCCTTCTCGCGCAGGAGGTGATCGGACCTGTTTGAAAATAGGTACGGGTACTGGGGTGGCAGCATAGATGACACTGCCGCCTCTGTCTCAAGCGCTCCGAAAGGTCCTTCAATAAGCACCTTTGCTACTGGCAGACACACGCTATGAGCTTCCACGGCTTGCTTGATCCACGCGCACTCGCCCGTGAACATATGGGGTTCTACGTAAGATGGGTGAACTACATCCATCGTAGCTGCGGAATCGCGAAGCACTCGGCACTCTTTCCCGTTCACGAGGAGGTCTCGCATGTAAGGCTCGAGAAGCTTCATGTTCTCGTCAGTGCTGCCTATTGAAAAAAACACAACTTTTGGTGTTGTTTCCGGACACTGCGCCGAAAAGTGACCCGGCTTCTGGCACGTATAACACAAGCGCGCTCGCCTCATCTCGAACCGCTTTCTGCGTTTGTCTGCCGCCGTCTCTTTACGTTTGGTCGGACTGCTTTCGCTCGCATCCGCACTACGCGTGTCCCCCTTTAATCTCATGGGTGTGAACTTTGGCCTTTCAAACTTCGAGCCAAATTCACCCTTTTGACCGTCCTTAGCTCCGCGAGCCCGACGCGTCACAAACTCCTCGGCTAGCTCAGCGGCTTTAGCCACCGTACAAACGTCTGGCCTATCCAAGACCCAGTATCGCACGTTCTCCGGTAACCGACTATAAAACTGTTCTAGCCCGAAGCACTGCAGAACTTTATCGTGGTCACCAAACGCTTTCTCTTCTTTGAGCCACTCCTGCATGTTCGACATAAGCCTATACGCAAACTCTGTATATGACTCACTTCTGCCTTTCTCATTTTCCCGAAACTTCCGACGGAACGCCTCCGCAGACAGCCGGTACTTTTTTAGCAGACTCGATTTTACTTTGTCGAAATCCTCTGCTTCCTCTCTATCCAAGCGAGCGACTACGTCGGCCGCCTCGCCGGGTAACAAAGTGAGCAAGCGCTGTGGCCACGTTTCCCGAGAGAACCCCTGCTTCTCGCACGTTCGCTCAAAGTTAACCAGGAACAAACCAATGTCCTCTCCAAGCTTAAACGGCCGCATCAGGTCAGTCATTTTGAACAATACTCGTTCTCCTGCACCGTGTGCCTGACTTCCATTACGAGCGCGTTCCATCTCTACCTCGAGACGCTTCATTTCCAAAGCGTGTTCGCGCTCTTCTTTTTCTTTCTGTTCTTTAAGTTCACGCTCTTCTTTTTCTTTCTGTTCTTTAAGTTCGCGCTCCTGTCTTTTTGACCTCTCCTCAATAGTCTCAAGGCATTCCGACAGCTCGTCATCCTCAGCCTCTAACTCAAGAATAGCCTTTAGCAGTTCAGGTTTTCTTAGTTTGTCTGAGACATACAGACCCAACTCTCTTGCAAGCTCCAACAATTTCGGTTTGCGCAACGACTTCAAATCCATGGCTGCTCTGAATGCTGCTTTCTCTACTGCTTACTATTGTCTTGCCGCAAACTAACCCGGCAGCAACGACAACCACAATTACCAGCTCTGTTTCTGACACTAACAAAAGCCTGGCAAAGCTCAGAAGAAGAAAGTCCCGCACTCACCAAACCTCGCAGGCAGGAATTCCACGCAGTCGTTCCGCTGCAGGCAACCAGTCGTCACACAGGGCTCGTTGCACTGCTCCCGGATCGTCGTTGAGCTGCTCAGCATACCGTCAACTGCATCTCTTCGCTGCTGGCCTCCGTTGTCGCGATCTCACCGCTGGCAGACAGTTGTTTGAAGTCGTAGGCGATCTCACCGCTGCCAACCAGATGTTTGGGATCGGACTGCTGGTACGATCTGTTGGGAACTCGGCGCTGACGCCCGTGGTTGTACCTGGGTCGCAAGCCCCAAGGGTAGCGTTGGCCTGGCGGCCTGGGGTACAACTGGAAGCATCCGAAGGTCCCGGCAAAGCATGAGTCGACTGGTAACAACGAAACAACTTGTTTATTTTAACATCGCAAAGAGTTGGTGGTCAGGTTTGACCGAAGTAGAGAGACGGGAGAGCACTTCACTCAACAGAAGAAATCGGAGCCCTCCCTTTTGCGTCCGGGGGCAGCTGTTTTTATACTCTCGCAGTTGAGGGCAAGAAGGAACCCCTCAAAAGACGAGCACGTGAATGTACAATGGGCTAATGGTGACGCACACTGTCGTAGCGATGCCGTAGCACCATGACGAGCACGATCTCGTAGCACCCTGTCGAGCACGATCTCGTAGCACCCTGTTGTAGCGCTGCCGGTCGGGCACAATGACTGTAATGAGAGGATGGTCCCTGCTTTGGCATCGCCTGTTTCGGGCACAATGACTGGAATGAGAGGATGGTCCCTGCTTTGGCATCGCCTGTTTCGGGCACAATGGCTGTAATGAGGGGACGATCCCTGCTTTGGCATCGCCTGTTTCGGGCACAATGACTGGAATGCGAGGGTGATCCTTTGCGGTCGCATCGCCGCAGTCGCGCCTGGAAACACCTGGCGATGAGTGTTGCGGCGACGACGATCGGGCCAAAATGTCTGCCGCCCTGCCGCAGTCGCGCCGGCAAAACCACGTGTCGCAGGCGAAACGCAACAGGGGACTTCAACGCCTACCATACGGCTTAGGGCTATCACAAGATGGACAAGAAAGGAACGAATGTCCACAACACAGCACATCACCAGGTAACAATGTGGAATGACCCGCACACACCTACAAGAAGTGGAAACCATATATCAAGAGACACCAACTCGGATCTAACTTTCACAGCGGGACTATCCCAAGTGGAGTGGACGAGACTCCAAAAACTGTGGGAAGTGACAACTTACCTGGTACAGACGGAATTCGCTTACAGGAGAGCACCCCTCAAAATTGGCAAGACAGAAATGACGGACTGGACCGCTTTCCGAAAAGAACGCCCCACACCAACAGCCGAAGACCTCGAAGAATAGACCAAATTCATCATAGAAAAGGTAGAGAAGTGCATCATGGAAATTTAATTCACCATGGAAATCCCAGCTGTGGACCCCCACCTGATTTATGTGTGGGAAACTCGTAGAAGCCTTATCCGTAGATGGAAAAAGCAGAAACGGAACAGACTCTTGAAAAAACACATTGCGGAGCTGACCAGGCAAGCCGAAGAATACGCCGACCAATTAGAAAGGCAGAACTGGATCCAGGTATGTGACAGGCTTCAGGGAAGCCTAAGCAAAGGCAAGATATGGAGCATCATCTCATTGTCAAACACTAAGGAATCAAAAAACAAGACAAGGAAGAACCTCACGAAGATCCTCCACAATTACGGAGGCTTAGACGACGAAATCTTGGAAGCAGTAAACAAGCTGACAGGAGGCACACAAGGCACGGCAATTTATTAGATGCACCTAGATTACACAGGCAACCTAAATGAAGAACTAGATCGTTCTTTCACGCATGCAGAAATGGAAGCGACACTGGCAAAGCTCACTCGAAGCGCAACCCCATGTATAGACTATATAAACGATATACGCCACAACATAAGCAAGTGTGCGGCAGAATACCTCTAAAGGCCATCAACAAAAGCTGGGTAAGTGGAACAATTCCATCAATCTGGAAACACGCGGAGGTCATCACGATCCCGAAGCCAAAGAAACCACAGGGAATAGGAAATATGCGACCCATATGCCTAACATCATGCGCAGGCAAGCTGTACGAGCACATAGACCTTAACAGACGAACTTCATACGTGGAAGAAAACCGGTACATGCCCGACACCATGTATGGATTCCGCCCACATTTACCGGCTCAAGACATCTTGCTACAATTAAAGGAAGACGTCTTCCATCATCTAGGGAAAACACAGCAAGTGCTCAATCCTGGCCATGGACATGAAAGGAGCCTTTGACAATGTCTCTCACGAGGCAGTGTTGAAGAATCTCCAGGACATGCATTGTGGCGAAAGAACTTACCGCTACGTACAAAACTTTCTTATTAGCAGAACAGTGACAATTGGTCTGGGCAACCTGAAATCCGACATATTTGAAATGGCGAACAAAGCAACTGCGCAGGGCTCTGTCATCTCACCCTGCTTTGTAACATAGCTATGCTGAAACTACCAAGTATATTGCCCTCTATACAGATAACTTCACCATCTGGACAACAGGCGGATCTCCAAGAAGTCCACAGGATGCGCTTCCAGAAGCGGTGGACCATACAGGAACCTACCTCAAGGCTTGCGGTCTCGCATGCGCGCCATAAAAGTCGGAACTTCTCACACGAAAAGTGAGAACCAGGAAATTACAACCAGTCGCCAAACGGGGAAACCCCGGAACCAGAACTCCGCCAGGATGGAGTGCCAATTCTTAAAGTAGCGTCGCTCAGAATCGTCGGCCTACATATACACAAGGACGGATCCGGCGCCGCCACTCTACCCAACATGCAAGATACCGTCACGCAAGTAGCATATTCGGTACAATGGGTAGCAAACAGAAGACAGTTTGAAAGAACAAGACGCAGTCAGAAGCATCCAAGCCCTTATCTTCAGTAGAATCACCTACGGCACCCCTTACTTAGACCTCAAGTATGCGGAAATCGAAATACCGAACACGCTCATCAGGAAGGTCATCAAGATTGCCATAGGGATTTCCGAACGCGCCTCCACACGACTACTTTGCTTATGTCTCGACAACACCTGGGAGGAGCTAGTCGAAGCACACAAATTTAACCAGCTCGAACGTCTCGAAATTACTAAAACAGGGAGAAGATTACATTAGAAGAAGACTCAGAAGATTAGGAAATGCTGAAGCTATGCAACTTGGGCGCGACGAGAAAATGGTAATCCCAGAGACAATTCGAGACTTCGTCTCTGTAGCCCCCATTCCAAGAAATATGCATCCAACCCACCATGTAGGAAGAAGAAAAACCAGAATAGTCACTCTCAGAAAATACCTACCGCCGAAATATGAACACACACCAATGCAGTGAAATATTCGGGAACTCCAGCACATGATATCAGCGTCGTCGATAGTAAGAGCACAAAGGGAACGGAGTAGCATCTTAACCAGAGAAATAGATACGGCAGAAGAGAACAGCAACAGCCCTGGGCATCTCAACCTGCGGGAAGGGGCAACCACACTCACTGATTCACAAGCGGCTTGCAGAAATTTTCAGAAAGGGAGAATCTCCAGGCAAGCCCTACAAATCCTCACAGCCGCGCCAAAGAATCACATACCAAATATGCATACATCGTTTGGACCCCGGGCCACGAGTTCCTGCTGGAGAATGGGGCAGCCGACGCCTCTGCCCGAGCTCACGTTCACCGCGCTTCCTCACACGACGCGCTAAGGAGGAAGGAAGAAGTCCGCAAAATGTACACCACAATTAAGGCGAAAGCCTTAGATGGCTCATGGATCGAAAAACTGACCGTCCAGCTTTATAAAAAAATTGACCATCCGGCGTTATGGCACAAAAATTCAACGGCTCCAAAAGTGATGGTAGTGGAACGCAAGACCATTGGTGGGAGTCGAAACCACGACTTTTAGTTAAGGCGAATTAAGGCACATGTTTTTTTTTTGGACAAATTTAAGGCACTCGAACCCACGGCCTTTGTTGTTAATTAATAAGTTAACTAAGGCACAGTTAATTATGATAGAGTTAAGCCACTTTAACCCATGGCCTTTTGTGGGAGTCGAACTCTCGACCTTTGGTGGGAGTCGAATTACTAACCGAGGAGCAGTTGGAGGCCAAGCTAACAGACCCGGACCCAACGAAGCAGAGCAACCTAATCACACGGTCACGAAAGATGGCCATGGCCCGCGGCAACCTGGAATAAGGAGGCTACCTTTAGTTTATTCTATATCTCTCTCTTAGGTTCAAGGGCTGCTCCAATCTTGCAGTAAGATAGCTAACTAGGCGTCTTGAACTCTCTGAACAGCGCGACGTAACGAGGAATAGGAGAGATGACGTAGCAAGCACTTAAATCGGAAAAAAATTATTTCTGCATAAGAGTAACCAGTGTAAATTTGGAAAATCGCGCATATATGCCAGTGAGCTGGATGCCAACAAAACCAGCTCAACATAAATGTTCTGGCGGAATGTAATCTACTTGCAAGTCAACGCTTGCTGCATTTTCTTTCTGTGACCCTTGCTATCACTTGCTCTGTTGTTTCTTTCAAATGATCAAATGCGAGAACAACGTGAAGGCCGTCTATGTCAGAGATGGGCCCTTCCATACCGCCATCACTGCAGTACAACTAGCCATCTTTGAAATGTCACTTCGTCTGTCGGCAGTACTATAGTACTCGTTCATACCCGTCACTGTCGATTCAATGCCGTTCAGCTTGAGCATGACGATGGCGTCATCAGCGCTCATGGCGGCGTACAGCACCGCGACGAGATGAATGCTGTTCATTGCCTGCGATAGCGGGTTGGGAGAGAACAGCCCGTAAGTATACTGACCCGCCATAACAAAACGACAAGTATCATTTCAAACACGTTTCTCAGCATCACAGCGCCATGGAAGGCCTTTACCAATGATGTGCGTAATTTTTCACTGCGATAAACGTCTTTTTTATCATTTATGAACGTTCAACTTGGTCAAAAAATTCCTTTGAAGAACGAGGAACCCTTTCTTTTTCCCGTTTCTGCGATCCGGCTTCTTTCGGATTCGTATTGAAGCAAGTATACTAGCGCCAAAAGACCAAAGGCAACAAAAAGAAGGCTCAACACAGCACTATTATTGCTGCTACTAACTATTTGTCCTTCGTCCTATGGCACTATCTTGGATATTTATACTGCAGCGCATTTTATACTGACCGTTTACGATCCGTTTATTTATTGAAGCAATTTTCAGGAGATAATCCTGCTAAAAGGTATCTGCCTGCTAAGGTCGCGCAATGTCCTTCCATGTATAGCTGGTATCCGTGTCGTGCGTTGCATTCCTACCAAGAGCCATTTGTTATTGCAGGAAGCAACCCCACTGTGTTGTATTAATTTGTTATGACCAATCTTTATCTCCTCCTTTTGCCTTTTTTTTTTTTGTGTGAGTGGACGAGCGGGGTCGCAATGAAGGGTTTTTCCGGACCCATGCTAGTTTCAGCGCAGCATATGCACACATGGACAGAATAAAAAGCAACAGAATAAGCACTAGATCACAGACAGAGCGCTCTGTTTATGATCTAGTCATTTTTGTTGTTGTTCATTTGTGCCTATAGATTCATTTTAGCATATAGCTACCCTGGATTAACTTGCGCAGGAAAACAACTTACAACCTTAGCGTATATGTAAACGCATCTTACCTCCATAAATTGGGCAAGACACCTGAACAGAAACAAGGGAACATGTTGTTTAATACAATGATGATGCACCGCGTAAGAAAGATCCATGCTTTGGAGGTTGTCATTTAGTATCTTGCTAGTAATGGTAAACGCTCTAATATGTGCGCATTACCGCAGGGATATGGCTCAGCATGGTGATTCTGTAACGGCTGTAAACTAAGGACATATATATATATATATATATATATATATATATATATATATATATATATATATATATATATATATATATATATTGTATCGAAGACGACGAACGCTAGCCAATCATCATCACCAGCGCTGGATACGGCGTTCGCCATTCGTGCTGGGACACGTGCTGACATGCGCGTTAGCCGCTCTCGGTCCGCAGCTTATAAACCTCCTCGCAATATATGGTCACCGAAGCTCGTGTAATCTGATTTTTGCTCGACGCCAATTGTGTAGTATTTTCTAGAAGATACGCAGGCACCAGTGATTACTCGGGAATTTTCGATGACTCATGTATAAAAACCGACGCGCTTGACCCGCAGATAGATTCCGTTGATCGCCGACCGTGCTCCTCGCTATCATTGTGCTTTGAGTGCAACCTGCTTTTGTGGCCACAAGTTCACCCAATAAAGGTTAGTTGGTGTGCGTGTTTGTATATATATATATACAAACACGCATATATATATATATATATATATATATATATATATATATATATATATGTATATATATATATATATATATATATATATATATATATATATACGTCAGCTAGCTGCCATTTTAGTGCGACAACATTATATGCCCCATTACGCGAAAATCCAGCGTTGCCACCGAGCTATGGTATAAAAAATGGCGGACGGCGCAAAGAGCAAGCACACATCACAATATGCTCGAATTGACAAAAATTTCTCAGGGAGGTTCCTGCAAACAAAGTAAATCAATGGCTTCGAAAAGAAGGTCTCTGGGTGTGAGACGAGCACGCTACCCCGATGACACGGTGGCTCTACGGTTCTCGCTGACTGAAGGCGTGCCTAGTGCGAGCGTCACTCCACACATGACGTCGCAGCCAAGGAGGGGCAGGGGGAGGTGGCGCCACGCTATGAGTGAAGCCGCAGAAGCGCAGAGTAAACTGAGTTTTGAAGGAAGACTCAGGGACATGGATCAAAATAAATGAGCGGCTAAAGTGCACAAGCATCTGTACCTGATAAGCGTGGACACAGAATGGAGGAAGAGGTCAAGAAAGTTGGCGACCAAGTACAGGGTAATTGAAAGTGTAGACAACCAGGAGTCATAAGAAAGAAAATGAGAGAAACAGAGACTGTGAATTGGATGCAAAGAAGGGGGGAAAAGGCCATAGAGATTTACAAGAATGAGAAAAAAGAGATTAGCGGGGACAATCTGTAAAATAATATGGAGGAAAGTGGATTGCTATTTGAGGCTCGAGTTGGTTACCTAAGGACGAAAACATACCGGAGCAAATACTCGCAACTAGATGAGGCATGTCTATGCTGCAGCGAAAATCTGGCGACCGCTCAGCACGTCCTAATTGAATGTGAATGGAACACCAAGTGAGACCCGGAGGTAGCGTACTCCTTCCAGAAGCGCTAGGATTTAAAGCGGACGGAAGCATCAACCGCTCAGCACTCGGAATAAGCAAGAGACGTTTAGAGTATTGGTGAAAAAAAGCAGTGAAGATATTGATACGACCAGATTCCTTACAGACATATGTAGTGGTCCAAGGTAGACATAGAAGTATTGAGAAAGAGAAAAAAAGATTAAAGAGATCTAAACAAAAATGCTAGAATGGATAGTAGCATAGAATTCAATTCTGGGGTTTTATATGCCAAAATTATGATTTATTATGAGTCACGCCGTAGTGAGAGATTCCGAATTAATTTTGACCATCAGGGGATCTTGTCTTGTCTTGTCTTGTGTCCCAGACAGTGGCGCGTACCACTATGGGGGATTCGCCAAGAAGCAGGCGGTTTTCCGTAAGGTTATAAGTATAGAGAAACTAGATTTGAATAGTGGAGCGTGGGACGATAGAACCGTAATTTAGACTTGCAATGAAAATATTGGTAAGAATTTTGATAAAATAATTTAACGTAAAGAAATGAAGTAATAGAAACGATGGATAATTGTAGAAAATCAGCAAGATACTCTTTATGTCTCTCTAATAAAATTGCAAACTGCAAGAAAAGCATCCCTGTGGCTGGTTCCCAGTGAAGTCGCCGCAAAAGAAAGAATACTTGTCGAGGTTAGCGATAGGCCAAGTTTGGTAAATGAGTATTCTAATATTTTTCTTTGTCTTAGAAAGCGGTGGCATGAGAGAAAATAATGTTCGATAGTTTCAGGTGCACTGCGATAAGAACATAGAGGGGACATAGCGAGACCAGACCTGTGTAAGTAAAAATTTAGAGGAGGTATACGACATCTCAATTTTGTAAAAGATACTTCCAATTGCCTTGAAGGACGCCAATTAATATTCCATGGGAAGCCAAGATGGTGGAATTCAGAACACGGTGTTAGCATGGATATTGCAGAATATTGAGATATAGCGAAATTTCTGTACCTTGCCGCGGTGACATAAGCTGATGTCGGCAAAACAGATATGATAGGGCCGTTCAGGGATGCTCGTGCGAGTGAATCGGCCATTTCATTCAAGTGCAACCCACGATGTCCCGGTACCCAAAGCAAAGATACTTTTCGTAAGTACGGAGGTATCATCGAACGAAATGTTCTTTGAATTGCTGAATTTAAAGATGCAGCTAGTGCTGTGCATACAGATAGCGAGTCGGTCACGATAACAGCTAATTGGTCTTTTGGGGGGAGTTTTCGTAATGCTAATATAATCGCTAATAATTCTGCCTGAAATATAGGTGTGAAGTCGGGAAGGCGAAGGGAGTAGGACCATTGAAGAGATTCAGAGAAGATCCCCACTCCTGCCTTCTCATTGCAAACAGAAGCGTCAGTAGCTATATCGTTGTCAGTGGTTAGCCGGTGTAGGTGGCCGTGTAAGATATTAATTAAATATCGCCTTGGTAATAGTTTAGCATGATTAGGAAATATGTCCTCGAACTCAATTTTGAGGTCTGTAAAGGCATCATTTGAATGGTAAACTTGGCGTATGGATAAATCCAGTTTTTGTAACTCTGCTTAATACTATCTGAGGACTGTGGAATCTCGACCACGATACTTGGCAAAACTCAGCAGGTTCAGTGATAAAAGCATATTGCGTACGTCTTTTTGAAAACTCATAAATTTTTAAAAATGTCTGAACCGTAAGCATGCGGAATCTGCAATCTAGGGTGGGTATATGAGCTTCCTGATATAAAACAGCGTTGGCAACAAATCTAGGAAGCCCGAGGCATGACCGTAGAGCTTCTCTTTCTAAAAGTATGAGAGGCTTAATTTTGTAGGCGGGGCCACCGGAAAATATCACGCAGCCGAATTCTAATATGGGCCGAACATACATTTTATATATCATGAGTAAGGTATCCCTGCGTAGTCCAGAGCGACGGTGGCTGAGCCGGCGGAGCATAGCTACGGCTCGTTCTGCCTTTGTTTTCATATGTTCAATGTGACTGCGCCAGGTGAGTTTGCCATCGTAAATGGCACCAAGGTACTTGACTTCGTCAACTTGAGGAATGATTTCCTGTCGGTATTGTAAAGTAATTTGCACCTGTGCAGTTAATGGGAATACCAATACCGCACTTTTGCTAATATTTAACGACATGCATACCCCCTCTAGCCATGTCTCCAGCATTCCTAAGTAATTCTGCAACGACTGTTGTAGTGAATGTATATTATTTGCGGACGTAAAAAATGCGATATCGTCCGCGTAGACATAAACATGTACTTCCGGACACAAAGCAATTGTGCTTAGCAAAATGTTAAATAATGTAGGGGAAAGAACGGAACCCTGTGGTACACCTCTTGTCTGCTTGTGTTTGGACGTCGAAATACCGTGTTGTTAAAAATAAAGCTCTTTATCTCTTATAAATTCATAGATCCAAGTGGTTATATATTTGGGGAAATTCGTAGACAGAAGTTTATCGAATAGAATACAATGTTCTGTAGAGTCATATGCTTTTGATACATCTAGCGTCACCAAAGCTGCGTACTCTCGTTTGCGGCGAGCAAGTTTAACGTGGCTCTCTAAGTCTACATGGGCACACCATATGGAGTGACCGGGACGAAATCCAATCTGGCAAGGACTGAGAAGGGTGTCATCCTGCATAAAATTTGTTATACGGCCGTGAAGAACTCTTTCTATTAATTTGACGACATTGGAAGTAAGAGAAATTGGTCTTATGTTGTCTAAGTCAAGTCCAGCTGATTTTTTCTTTAATAGTGGAATAATTTTAGCTACTCTCCACTCTCTTGGAACCCATGCATTCTTGAGAGAGAAATTTATTATGTTTAGGAGGTCCTGAGGCGCATAATCAAATAGCACTTTTAGCATTCCTGTTGTAATTCCATCTGGACCGGGGGGCGACGCTGGCAGCGAACTAATAATGCGTTCAATCTCTGTCGTCTACCAAGGGAGGTTTTTTTAGGCTTGAGGGCAATTTATGTTTGAAACGTTGCGCAAGTCCTTGAGCAATTTTCTCAAGTGATTCCGATACTTCTTTTGTTGATAGAACGACAGAATCGACATTCACGGGCGCCGGTATAACTTTACGAGATCTAAGAAATTTAAACAGGGCCTTTTTATTGCAAGACTTCGAAAGGTATCTGTAGTGCTTGGAATCATAATCCTCCTAAGCTTTTGAGACTGTTCGTTTAAATGTAGTAGCTATATATGTATAATCAGCCCAATTAACAGGACTTTGGTTGAATAAAAGTTTCTTCCACGCTGCTTTTCTACGTCTAAAATCTCGCTCGCAGTCAGAATTCCACCAGGGGCAATATGATCCACCCTTACTAGATTGCACAACAAACTGAGCTTTTTTTGATGACTGTTTTAGAATGGAACATAGGCTAATTGCTTTAATATACCTCTCCATGCCCTCCTGAGCGTGTAAAGCTGATTTTAATGCATTTTTTAATTTTTCGTAATTAACAAAAGTGCGCACATTACTATCTAAACTAGCTAGCGGAATAAGCAGTTCAAGAATTATAGGGAGGTGATCACTGTTAGTTCCGGAGTCTACAGTTTTCCAGGAGGTGACAGGCATGCTCGAGGTAGCAAACGTAAGATCTAGGGCAGATCGCGACTGACCCCGTACGAAAGTATGTGCTCTCGAATTTAAGCGAGATAACTGATTCGTTAAGACCCAATCCCACAAGCGTTTGCCACAAGTGACCGTTCGGAAACCCCACGATACATGTTCAGAATTAAAATCTCCCACCAGTACGATGTTCTTCTGACTGCGTGCAATAGAGGTATCGAGATAGCGGGTATCTTGCACTCCAGCGGGGAAGTACGTGTTAATTATAAAAAAAGGTGTGCAACCAGGGAGTATTATATCCAGTGCTAAGATTTCACAGTCTGGGGACATCATCTGGTGTGTAATAGTAGCTCTATGACAGATTTTTGATGGGACAAACAAAACTAAACCACCGCCTCGGTATAGGCGATCCAATCGAAAACATCGGAATTTTTTTAGATGAAAAGCCTGACCTGCAACAAGCCAAGTTTCCTGTAAAATAATAATATCTGGAGAATATTTAGAAATAAGATATAACAAATCTGTTGCAGCGGAAAGTATGGAACGACAGTTTCACTGAATTACTGTTAAAGTTCCTATAGTGAACAAATCCGAGCAGTAGAAACTGCTTGGTCTAAAACGCTCTCTTTTAAGAAGTGCTTCTTAGTAGGAATCATCGTACTTTTTTGCCTTGAACTTGGTGGGAGAGCTAGGTTTTGTCTCTGTCGGTGACCTTGTTCGTTTAAGAGATCGGGGATCCATATCTACATCTTGATTTTCCATCCCGTCTGTGTCAGAAAGACACATTTGGTCGATTTTCTTAGAAGTTGGTGGCTTAGATGGCTCGTTATTTGTGGATGTCTGCGCGGTCGATATTCCAATTCGTGGACTCCGCGGTAGATCTGACACCGGATCCTCAATATTGGCTTTATTAGTTAGTTGAAGCCACGGAGCTAGTTGTGAGGACAACACCTGAACAAGGGAGTCGTGAGATTTGTCATGATGCGCTCCATTGCTTTCTCCAGCGCCTTTTCTACGGAAACTGCCACAGCCTCAGAGATTGAGTTTTCCATACACATCGTTTGACGGGCCGTTATACCCGCATACCTCTGAGTCCTACTCTTGAATTTCTCCAATGACCTCACGACGAGAGCATCGACGTCTATCAATTATTTCAAGGATTTGAACTTCTTTTGACCTTGCAGGGCAATTAGGCTCATCTGCTGGGTGGGGACCACTGCAAAGGCAGCAGGACTCATTTCGGGAAGAACAGTGATGGCCTTCTCCACAAATTCGGCATCGTGTGTTGGATCTGCAGCCTTTTATGGAGTGCCCGAACCGCCAGCACTTTAGACACTGAAGGACGCGAGGTGATAGAGGCTCAATTCGGTATATCAGTGGCCATGCCTTGATTTGCGATGGGCGGTTCATTCCAGCGAAAGTAGCAATGACTGTTTCAGTGGGCATGCGCTTATTGTCAACGACACGGCTGCAACGATACACAGAAATCACGCCTGCTGCTGAAAGCATTTCCAAAATTTCTGCCGGACATAGACTTATGTCGACACCGCGGACTAGGCCTTTGGTACATGCAAGGTGATGAGGAATGAAACTGCTCACCGGATGTGTCGCGAAAACATCGCACTTCAGTAAATCTTGAACACAAGCCTGGTCTGATGAGCAGCAAAGAATCCCCCCTCGGCTGAACTGTCGAACCTCGGTGATTTGCTGAAAATTGACCGAGGCAATCCGGAGCTCGGTTTGAATTGCTTTAGGATTCTCCATGCGAATCACACCGCCATCACTCGGAACCAAAGCCACAGGTACGCTGCTCGTCCGACTGCGTAAGAAAAGCTCCACCGGCAAATCAGAGTTAGGAACAGAAGCCGACCAGGAGGAAGCCTCCTGGCCTGGCGATCAGAGTGACATTGCAAAAAAAAAAAACAGGAAATTACTCTGGAAGGTTAGCAGATATTGAAATAAAAGATAAAAACAAATACGTTAAATACACAGATTAAAAGGAAACCGCCAGCTACTTGACCAGAACCAGTGTTCGGGAGCTCAGGAACCAGGCCACGTCAGCGCACAGTTGGAACGACCGAACATTGGCGCTTTTGCACTTCGTCCCCATCCAAATGCGGCCACCATGGCCGGGATTTGATACCTCGACGTCATGCTTAGCAGCGCAACGCCATGACCGCTAAGCCACCGGGGCGGATATAGCAGACCTGAGCAACTCAAGCAGGCTAGGGGACTATTTGTCAGCACCCCGGTTCAGAGGGGATGTCATTAAATAATAATAATAATAATAATAATAATAATAATAATAATAATAATAATAATAATAATAATAATAATAATAATAATAATAAGTACCATAACGTGTTCGCGTTGCGTTCTTCGGTTTCCTTTCATTGCTTTAATTAAATGTAATTATCACGTGACCATAATACTTGACGTCATACATTGTCATGTGTCCTTAAAGACTCAAGCTTAGCCCACCTTAATTCTCCTTAACCCGCCTTGATATGATTTGTACCAGCCTTAATTCATCCTAATCAACTCTAACGTCGCAGCCAGTTCTCCGCGACGTGACGTGTGCAATGACGCACGCACTTGGCACACCTTGAAGTGCAGACCACATGCAAGCGATCTTGCGCGTGGCAACGACAAGCGACGCGATGGTCCCCGCCGATGGAGACGGATGTCGTGTTCGCTCGTCGCCTACAAGTCGTACCCCATGCGAGCGATGATTTCGAGCGACGCATCCCCGGAGAGTTGCCGGTATCAGGGAAGCAATATAGGTGCCGAAACTAGCGTGACGCGTGCTTTGTTAACTTGAGTTGATGTGTTTTACTGTAAAAAGCAGCATAAAATATTTCGGAAGGTCTTACAGTAGGTTCTTGTCCTAGCACTGTGAAAATTCAATTGTTTGCTCGTTCCGTGCCCCAATCGGTAGTACTTGAGTGATGTACGCGATCGCGCTCAGTATGAGCTACAACGCGAAAGCACGTGGCACAGCGGTCGCGCGTTGTAGCTCATACAGAGCGCGATAGTACATCCAGTCCCGGCTTCGCGCTAGTCGCTCATAGCGCTTCCGGGCGACGAGCGAAGGATTCTATCGATTTGCAGAAGCGAGCGATCGAAGACCGAGCGATCTGTTCAAGCGACGGCCCGATCCGTCGCTCGAAGCCATCGCTCGTCGCTGTCGCGCACGAGATTACGCTCAGCCTTTACTCAGCCACAACTGTGCAGCCGCCACGGCGTCGGAGAAGCGTGCTCGCCTCGCACCCCGGACCCGGCTTCCAAGCACACCCAGGCCCAAGCGTACCACGTTTTCTTCTCAAAGCCGTTAATTTACTTTGTTTACGGGAACCTCACTGATCAATCTGAACATTCTTTACATATTTTACTCGTTGCGCTGTCGTCCATTTTTGGTACCATCGGTTGATCGCGCCGGATTTTCTGCCTCATTGGACCCATATAATGCTTTTGCATTAAAAAAGCACTAATGCCCAACTGAGCAGTCCTTCGATTTATGAACTCCTCGCAGGCAAGCGAGCGCGTTGAGAGTGGTTGAGACGCTTGGCGCGTTTGGTTTGGCCTTTCCGAAGCGCGGTTATAACGCAAGTGAGAGCTTGCGTGTACAAGGAACGCACGAAAAAAAAATTCACCAAAGGGACAATAATGCTCTCGCATTCCCACACATAAGCAGTTTAAAATGTCTCTGCCATTTTTTTTTTATCGCTCGTGCTCGCATTATGTACAATACAGTTGAACCAGAACATGCATGACCATATAAAAAAATTTGGAGGATGCTTAAGCTTCGCCTTTAAGAGTGGAACGTGATAGCACTCAAAGATCCCTGACTTCATCTCGCGCTTCCGGGCAGCTTCAGCTTATGTAACCGTAATGTTTACCGGGAAACGCTGGCGGCGAAATCTATTCACGAAGGCGAGCTCTCTGGTAGAAACGCAGCCTCTACGTGGGCCAATCTTCTGTTGTTTCGCACTTATGATATTTCAGTCTGAGCATATTTAACATTAGAGGCATGCGCTGTCGGTGTTTTGGACGTTTGTTTGTGGGCTGCCATTGTCGAAATTTCGAGAAGTAACTTTGCAAGGAACGTAAGAGAAGGTATTAGCAACTTGATAGAAGGAGAACTTTAGTGCCGTATAAGAATATGTGTAGTTCCGGATGGTTTTCTCGGCCGCCGAAGCCGGCGCCGACGTCAGATCTTCTGCGACACGGGGCCCCTATAACGCTATCGCGTTAACACGGCGCTTATCCTGTTTGCCGCGTCTCCGACTTTGCTGTCGCCAAGTGTGTTCTGCTTGACCTGTTCTATGGTGTACTGGAATAGGGCAGTGTGTCGTTCGTGTAGTAAAACAATGGGAAAACCGGGGTCGCTCCTGCGATGACGCCACCAGATGCGCTCAGTGATCTGCCAGTGCGCCTAGAGCGCGAAATTTAAGTGTGTTGTGCAAAACCTCCTGCATTTATAAACTAAAACGCCCTGAAAATGCAATTGAACTTATTATAATTAGCAAAAATACATAATACGAACTGTTAGGATACATCAATAATGCCGTCTAAGCTTGCACGTTTCAAATCACAGATCATGCAGTGTTCCTGGTCGTCTGCTCAGCGTTTCAGGAGGCCCCGTGTTGCACCGTTATGGCTCCGCTTGTCAGTTACGGCTGCAGTGACAGATGACGCTACAGTAGACCGGACTGCTCCAGCACCCCAGGTCGACATCGCAAAAAGAGCCACGTTTTCGCCTAGGGACGACACACTGCCGTATTCCAGCACAACATACCTGTATGCTGTACATAACGTATTCTTTTGGACTTCATGCTTACACTTCTCAAAAACAAATAAAGTAAGACAAATATTTTCCACTGAGGCGTCCTTCATAACCTGTTGAGCAGTTTCGGGATGTTAAACGCCATTATTTATTTATCTTGGTTTCGCGCGCACACGTCATACATACTGTTCAGGACAACGTGATATCAACGTCCCTTGGCTTAATATGAGATGCTTATTGGCAAGTTAGATAGCATGGTATCCAAGCCACTACGTACACGAAAATAAACGACATGTGGCCCTCTGGAGTCAAACACGACTTCATCTGCACTCGTGTCGTCCTATTTTGAGTGTAATCTGTTTCACGCACACTTGCTAATTTGAAAACTGGTCGTAAACACATTTTATGTGTCCACGACCCGTTTGATAGTCCCTATTCAACAGTCTCCATTAAGCCGGAAACATAAGAAAATCTTGAGCCACTCACAAAACAGACGCTCGCCATCGTCTGAATGCTGGGTCGGTCTCTGAAGTGCAGGAACTGATAGCAGCTACCTCCCATGACGAAGCCTTGTGAAAAGGAAAGCGAAAACAGAGACCCAAGGTCACAGCATGACAGCGAAACACGATGTATCATGGTCTGGCGGAAATCTGCTTTCTCAGCTCCCAGAACCTAATCAAAGTACAATACATTATTTAGTACCGGATCAGGAACCGCTGGGAAAACATGTAAAATACAGAAGGGCCGACAAAGTACCCATATTAATGGTATATTTGGCTGGTCGCATTCGAGCGTTCTGGAGCGCTGTCGCGGTTTCGTTTACATTCGGCTGGTCGAAATCGAACTCTCGGAAACCATTCAACTGGTTCATTCTGAACGCCGCGCTCCAGCTCCGAGTGCTCGGAGGCGCTCCCAGCGTCAACCTGGGAGCGCGAGTGACCGATATCCGACAGATACTCGATCACGTGGCTACTCCAATTGCTGATGGAGCACATAGCGCGCTCGGCTAGAGCAGCCATTCTCTGGCTGCAGCCTCGAGAGCGCTTGGCATCGCTGCAAACAGAGTTGGAGCGTGGTAGGAACCAGTGGAATGTACCATAAGAACAGGTATGTCTCATTTATCAATGGGGGTTCCCTGCGGTTTATGCAAAAGTGAACGTGATATCATATAAGGAGAAACACCTGCAAAACCAAGACGAACCAGACAAGGAAGTAAGCGCCCTGTCTACAACTCTGTTTCATTTGGTTTTCTTCTTTCTGGCTCACTGGAGGGGACATGCCCCTCTTCGAACTATAGAGCGAATTCATATTTGCCTACATTTATATCATTTCTCGTTCGTACTATACGTAGTATTACAGCAGCGGCTTCGAACGATACCGGCCAATGGAACAAGAATGTTTACCATATACGCGCGAAATTATCATCTCAACTAAGCATTAAGAACGACTCAGGAACAACGCGATTAGTATGATTCACAAGGCCAGTGCATTCCTTTTAGCATATTGGGTAAAATAACTTTCGTAAAACGGCAGATCGAACATACCTGCGACAGCGATAAAAGCCGACGGACAGCCCCGCTGACCCCGCTTGATCTTCTTCTTCTACAAAGTGAAGACGTCCGAGTTGAATATTTCTTCCTCCTTCGTTGCGATATATAGTGGTTGCCGCTGCTGAGAAGTAGCAGTGCGTCGAGAAGAAAAGAATATCAGCAATTCCCTGCATGAAACTATGTGCATCTGCATCGTGCTCCGCGTACTACGTACACTTTCTCACAACCCCCACACACAGCCACTTCAATTAGCAAGCACCCAATGTCACCACAACGGCGTGCCTTTGCCCTGCAACCTTTGCCACATTCCGTTCTTCTATTTGTCTATTCTATGCTTCACCATGTCGATCCCACGGGGCTAGCTATCAGCACGTGCTTTTCTCGCGGTCTTAATTGGCTGTCTCATTTCCCGCGAGTTGTCTGACGTTCGGTTCTGCCGTTCCGTGCCTTGCAAGTCGTCTGCTGTCTTCGCGGTCTGCTCCACACTTCATACGGTGCTGCGATGCTTTCGCGGCCTCTTGTTCCGCTTCTAAAGCACTTGCGCTAATGGCGATGACACACAGTTGACGAACATAGTATGTGTATAGTCCAGCGTGTGCAGCCTGCCCACAAGCGGCCGGGGAAGTCGGATACATCACGCTGTTGACGCTAGGGTGGCCGAAAATTCGCCATCTGTATGGGGTTCAGCGCGTTGACCGCGTCCCGCAGCAACGTGGCGATAAGCTGTTGCCGCAGCGCATGCGCACAAATGGGTGGCGAGCGAGCGCGTTTGTGCTTGGCGAAAGCGCAAACTCCGCGCATTGTTTTCAGTGCACCCAAAGTGTATAGGCGAGCACGCTGCCGGCCAGCCAAACTACACAGCGTGAGGTGCACCTTTGTCTAGCGGCTCTGGCATGAGGCGAGAAACGTCCACGTTGTATTCCGGAGTCAGCCACGCCAAAGCGCGCCGAACGGCACCTGTCCCGTTGGCTTCGTTGTGGTGCTATACGTGGCGTATACTCTGCCGTGTGTGGCGCGCGCCCGCGCTGCGCCGGACTATATCCGCGCCTTCAGTCGCTGCATACACCCGAGATGACGCTTCCTTTTCGTGTTGCGAGTGGCGCGAGCCGTGACGTGGTCATGACTCCTGCGTGACATGCCTCGCACAGGCAGATCACGTGGCGCTCCCCAGCGGCTTCGCGTTTAGCTGCGTCATTAGCCCGTGCGGCGGGACGTAGCAAGGGCACAAGGAAGGGCGTAACTCATGTCTTTCAGAACAATAGAAACTTATAGCATAGAATAAAGAACCAACAGCGTAGAGTAATATAGTAAACGACAAGAGTGGACACTCAAGCCGTTTCGCGGCCGAGCTATGGAGCTTGGCCGATTCCGCTAGGTGGCAGAGCACATCAAGAAAAATGTGGCTGCGGCTGCGGCTAGCAGCTTCACAGGTGGCACGACCCAACACGTGCGAAGCCTAGACAGGTCTCGTCGCCGGACTCGCGGTTCTGTAAAATGTGCCCGAGGATCGTTGCTGGGTTCTTCTGCCAGCGTGTGACACTACTGCTTCGTCGCCGTTTCATGGTAAGGCCACAGGAAGTTCTTTTGCACACGTTTTTCACGTTGTTAAAGACATTCTATTCGTATTTCGTTATGTCATTGTTAACCGCATGAACGAGTGACGGTGGCTTTGAAGCCATAAACAGCCCATTTGCAACGCTGAATTTCATTTCAAAATTCTTTTTCTTTTATCATGCGCAGGAATGAGTGGTGATGCTATAGCGATAACAGCGACGCGGCAGCGTCCGCGCTGCGTGGCGCACGTTCGAAACCATGACGAAGTTAGAAAAGAAAATGGTTCGTTAAGAAATGCGGCCTGTGAACACATGCCGTTCGGTGCAGATATATTTATGTTGCGCGCAGCGGCTTCTGAAAAAGTATGGTGCTTCACTTTTGCAAAAGAAATGTAGCTATTTCTAAAGCGGTACACGTGCAATATTTGCAGTATGGCAATAGTGCGCGCTCTCTGAGCCTCTGTAGCAGGCTATGTGCGCTCCAGCGTTGTTAGCTATTTTGCATTGGGCTGAAAATATGGAATCCTTGCAGTAGAAAGTTCCTTGTTTTTTTTATTAGCATTTATAACAGTGTTTCATTGACATTAAATCAGAAAAATATGCATTACACGGAGCAACGCATCATCTCCATTGTAAAGCTTAATTTGAAGGCTATGTGTTGCTTACACGAAGGATACCAAATTCCGGTACTGTTTTCTGCTCCTCAGAAACTGTCAATGTTGTGCAGCCGTATTTCTAAAACAAGTAAAAAAAACCAGATTGTGAAAAGAACCACACGAAGTTTGTAGATTGCAGTGTCGGTGTGGTATATAAGATTCCCTTGTCATGTGGCAAAGTGTATGTAGGGCAGTCAGGTCACTGTGTTAACGAGCGCCTTAGAGAACATGAGCGATCCATACCAACAGGCACAGGTTCCCATTTGGCTCAGCATTGTAAAATATGCAAGTGCAAGTGTTTCGTGATACCACGATATTGAAAAAGAGCCGTGACACCACCGCCCGAGAGTTATCGGAAGCATTCTTCATTCAGTCATTGGGGTCACAGTGCTTTAGTGTGCCTTCCTTAGCCTTGCACAGCGCTGAATATGGTTTTTTGAATTCTGTCGCATGAGTGCGCTCTTGTGATCGGATGTTGGCGGCTCCACCACATGGTGCTCACTGCGCATGTTCCTCTAGTTGCAGCTGTCTATAAAGGAGTGACGCAATAAAATGATGTCAGTTGAGAGTAGCGCCTTGTCCTGTCGTCTTTCTTGTGTCTGTTGTTTTGCGCTAAACAAAGTATTCATGGGTAGCGTCTACATTCAATAGATTTGAAGCCTCCAGTATTGCTTACCTTCTGCTTGTCAATCTACGTATTGCAGGAATCTCCACTATTTCCTCAAAATATTTTCTAGAGCCAAAGGATATCATGCATATTCAAGGGCAAGTTTCCAAGTATCAGAAGAGTTAACGACGATTGCAAGACTTCGAAGATAGGAGGTGAAGACCCCCAACACACTCAAAGGGCTTAATTGACTGAGGTGCTAATATCTTGCAGCTGTTTAATGAAGGGCGCACGAACTCGAACTTACACATTCGAAATGAGGAGGTTGGTGCGTGCCCAATTATTTTTGTAGCCAATTTATTTTGGCATGCAACCAGTCACATAATTCTGCTACCTTAATTCACCCTCCTTCGCAGAAGTACAAGAAAAAGCGTCAAATATTTTCTTTCTAAAACAATCCCATTTTGAGCAAATTAATTGCTGGCGTGTCCGTGTTGATTTATTTTCGTTCTCTGGATAGTTGCAACACGTCTTGTATGTGTTTTGCTTGTGTGAAGTCATTGCCACCACGCCATTAATTTCCGACTATTCTCCATTACTTGCATTTTGCAGTTTCTTCCAGTTTCCATGTCTGCCACTTTTCTCACGATCTTGCTGCAATGAACTGTCTGCTATTTTCGTGTCCGCGGCTGTGCAGCAAGTTCATTTATATTGAAGGAACATTGCACATTTATTTACGATACTCCTTTTGGTGTGAGTTACTACAAGTACAATATCACAAAGGATAAAGGTATACTTCCTCAACAGTTGACATGATTGTTGTCGTAAGCTACAGCTTGAAGCAGCAAATAGGAATTTAAATAAAACTAACCTAGAGTGAAACACCTTTGCGCGCTCATCGTCGCAACATATAAACAGCGGCAGGAGCACCTGCATGAAGTCACTCGATTTATGCAACGTTATGGGTCACACAAAAAATAATAAAGGAAACGAAACTTAAATTATGGCCTCCGAGTTTCGGCGGTGTGCGGTCACCATCTTGTAGGCTAATACGTTTTGCCGATTCCGCTGGGTGTGCTGAGAGCCGAAGTCGGCCGCAGGCGCCTACGGGAGTGTCCATTCTTTACGTTTACTATATTACTCTATGGTTATAGCTCAGCGGGCCAGCGGGCCAGCGTAGACGCCAGTACGCATGCGCGGTACAATATGCGCAGTGGCGTCTACGCTGGCCCACTGGGCCCGCTGGCTCGCTGAGCTACAACTCTCTAATAACGCTGTGGAAATGAGGCATATAGTTTTTCTTTGCGCCCTTCTACAAAGGATGTTGCTTGTGCCCTCGCGAATAGCACTGGTAGTTACCGGCAGATGACTCGGTTGATACAGTCGGCTACATGCGCTCGCGCGCTGTTAGGTGAAGGATCCGCTTTCACATTGTAGCATCCTATGATAGCAGCAGCAATTGGCATCTACGGCAATGTAAGTTTTGAAATCAAGTGTCGCTCTCTCCACTTTACAACCACTTTACAACGCCATCACGCTCGTGTCACCCTTCGAAATAGTCAAAAATAATCTGCAATTACGGGAGAGCATACTTTCAAGCCATTAATACTGCTTTACAAAAGTTTCGTGAGTTCTTTCCGCAGTTCTGGGAGCGGACAGTGCATGAGAACTGACGGTTACTTCAAATGCAAGTCAAAGCGCTCATTGATAAATATATATTCCTCTGCGACAGATATCTAGCAAGAGGCGTTCGCCCTAGTTCAACCTATCCTTAAAATGCCTGCAAGAAACTTAACACTGATAGAGCAAGGTTGGCTGATCAATCTACCGCTGCGGGGTATAGACGTGCCCTCATCCGTGCCAAACACAATTCTTTTCAGTCAACCCTTAGTTCTTTAATTACTTGAAATCCACGCAAGTTTCGGAATCTTATCGGCATGCGTGAATCCGATGAAGTTCGCTTGAAGAACGATCGAGGATACTTTGTCCCAAATAAACAGTGCTGTATCCTACTGAATACCACGTTTTCATCATGTTTTTCACATGTTGCACCAATAACCTTTTCTATCATTTCTTCACCTGACTTCTTACAAATGGCCCTTGTTCTTGTCGATTTCTTCACCTGACTTCTTACAAATGGCCCTTGTTCTTGTCGACTGGGTAGACATTTCTAAGCTCATTCAAGTTGAGAAAATTTCATTGTCAGCTTGTATAGGTGGTATTAACTACAAGTTTCTGAAAGCACCCAGACTTATTCATCCACTATATTTTCGTATGTATTTTCGCAATCATTGCAGAGTGCCACGTTGCCGGACGACTGGAAGGTGAAGAAGGTCGTTCCGGTGCATAAACCTGGTGACGTTCATAGCCCCCACAACTACAGACCTATTTCAGCAACTTCAGTTCCATGCAAGTTGCTTGAACACATAATACATTCTAGCCTAATGTCGCATCTCGAATCGAACTGTTTCTTCACACCCAATCAGCATGGTTTTTGCAAACACCCCTTCTGCGAAAGCCAACTACTCGCTTTTACCAATAACTTGTTTTCCCTTTTGGATCGTTCATCATTCGTGGATTTACATACCTACCTGTATCTTTATAGATTTCGCGAAGGAATGTGATACTGCGTCACACCAACTACTACTTTCCAAGCTTAGTAAACTAAGTCTCGATACTAATCTGATGAAGTGCATCGAATGCTTTTTGCAGGTCCCTACCCAGTGCGTTACAATTAATGACTGTGACTCACCTGTTTGTCCCGTAACGTGCGGAGTTCCCCAAGGCTCCAAATTAGGTCCTCTGCTTTTCATAATTTATGTTAACGACCTTCCTGAATTCACTGACTCACGAATTAGACTCTGCGCTGACGAGTGTGTATTATGTAGACAAAAACCTAAACCTTCTGGTGCAGTCACTCTTCAATATAATCTGGGTAACATCTCCACTTGGTGTCACACCTGGTCTAAGAAACTAAATATTGGTAAATGCAAAGCAATGAGAATAACGCGTACGCCTAAGCAGTCTTCATGTACCTGCTTCCTTAATAATTCTCCTTTAACGTCTGTCTCTGATTATACGTTCTTGGCGTATATATTACCGCCAACATATTATGGAAAACGCACGTTGAAGATATCACTAATAATGCTAACTGAACACTTGTTTTCCTTCGCCCTAATGTTTCCGTAGCTCCTACGTCCCTAATACTACTTCTATATGAGACTCGAAAGTAGAGTATGCCTCTTCCATTTGAGATCCCCACACAAAATGAGCCATACAAGTCCTCGAATCAATCCAAAATCGCCCTGTACGTTTTGTACTTTCTAATTATTCTCGTTCAGCCAGTGTAACGGTGATGAAAAAACATTAGATCTTCCTGACCATTCTCTATACACCGTCGTATTTCTCGTTTATGCCTCTTTTACAAAATATATTTCACCAATGAAATTTTAAAGCAATTACTTTTTATTGCTCAAACTTTTCATCCCGCATGGAGCAGTGGTTCAAAGTTGTGCCAAGCTGCAGGACTCATCTTTATTTTCATTCGCCTGTTCCGAAGACTAACACGGACAGGAACCACATTCCCACCTCCGTCGTGACCATCACAGTTCCCAAAGCCTTCAAGTGTGCTGTATATTACCATCTTCACTAATCTGCCTACTACACGTATATTCTTGTCTATTACCCACTTCTTTCTGTAACCCCGAAGGACGCTGAGAGTAAATTAATTAAATAAAATGAAATGCCTGTGTGTCGGCTGTAAGACCAGAGCCCCGCCGCACTGGCAATAACAGTCTTTCTGCATGAATGAATCATCGGTTTATTTCACGCATAAAGAGTGAGCGCCCTCCGTTCAGGCTGACCGCTGAGCGTCCCAAGTCCTCGCCTCGTTCCAAGCCGGATCCGAGCGGCGTCCAAACCGCAAGCGCAGGGTCGGTGTGTAGCCGGCCTTGCGCTCCATGGCGTGGCCGGCACTCTCCTGCTCACCCTTGGCCATCAGCTCGTACAGGTCGCGAAGGTCTGTGTGCATAGGCGAAGAGACAGCGCGGTCAGGAAGGCAGGGCAAAGTCTTTGTTCCGAAGCAATGCAGGCGTAACAAGACCTGCTCTCTGCTACTGTGCCTCTGTAGAACTTGCGGTTATCGCCTGGTGTTAACAGCGGAAAATGCAGACGGGGGCACGAGACGCGAAAATGACACCGCGAGCGCTGACTTTCAACAACGTTCATTTGAAGGAAACGCGGCTTCTTACACATTTTCCCACAGGAATCACGCGTATCACAGACAGCTCATTGCACATCATATGACACACGCACTTCTGCGCACTCAAGAAAATGATTGCACGTGCAAAAGTCCAACTTATTTTTTTTTTTGTTAGAAAAAGGACGACGTACTAACACATTGGTCACGAAGTCTGGCAATCTCGGCTGCCTCAATGATCTCCTTAACCAGCTCACCAGCCATCAGTTCCATTTTTAACAAGTATGAAAAGTCGGTTCTGAGAAAAGGAAAGTAAGCTGATAAGAAGCTATGTGGGAAACCTCAAGCTCCACTACCTAGTGCGCAGCATCGAAACTAGCAAAAAATCATCCCTTGGCATGTTTTTCACTGTAGAAACGCATAAACCTGAATGGCCCCGGAAGTTTATGGTATCCGAGAAGGACACATGGCTGAAAACGATTGCCCTGTTCTTGCAGAAAGAACTAAAGCTACTAACTGTTGACACGACCCTTTTCAGGTGAAATCCTTAGACGATGCAATAAGATTTTTAAGAGACAATTCTTGCACTGACTTTGCATAGACGTTAAATATTTATATTATTCGATCCCCCACAATGAGATTCTGGAGTGCGTGTAAAAAATGTATGGATGCACACGGTGCTGTCGCTTTTCAATATGCCTGCGGGGTTTCGACTGGTGGGTTTCTGGAACTCCTTTCTGTATATCTGAAGTCCACTAAAGTCCTGTGGAGGAGTAGGTGTACTTGCAGAAACGCGGCATGTGTATAGGGCCCTGTATTGCACCAGCACTTAGTGATTTGTACTTTGCCCAGAAAGATAGATTACTTCAGAATGCCCCAACCAGAACAAGCGTCCATAAAGCCTTTCGATGCATCGATGGTTACTTAGTTCTCTGTGATGGCCGTGGCACAAATTTAGATAACGCAGTTTTGAAAGCAGTAACGTGCTTTAGTCAAGCGCTTCGGCCGCTTGCTGTTACCCACGAAGTCCTCACGCAAGCGTCTTTGAGATTCCTCGATCTCATTCTAGAACTCGGGGGAAGGTCTGCTGTGCCTATGAACCCAGAAGCGACAACGCGTCATTGCCATTTCAATCAGCGCATTCAAAACTGATGAATAGAGCCATTTAAAACCTTTGTTTATCAAAAAAGATAAAAATGGAGCGCGAAACCAATAGTTCTTGTCTTTATTAATATGTCCCCGGGTTCCTTTATTTTTGTTTGATAGCGTTGCTCTTGTGTACCTTCTCAAAGTTCCCAATGCAAATTTTCTGCGCGCAACAGATGGACACTCGCAATTCATCTATTCTTGTGCTTTGTTTAATGGTATTTCATAGTTTTCTTATTTGATGCCGCCTACCGAAATCATTAAAAATTAGAAAGGTTTGTTCTAAATAATCCTTGTGGCGTGTGCGGTGTGCTATACATGGCGTATAAGTTCCTTTTTTTTCGTTCTTAGTGTGATGATGTGGCGCCTGGAATGCTCATTACAGGTAGACATGCCACACATAATGAAGTACTTTAGGTATTTGGAGGGGCACATGTGTCTCACTTATTGCATACAGTAAGCGAGACATTGGTTCACCTCCAGCACCTTCGAGTACTTCAGTTCCAGCTAACAGAATAGTCGGAAAGCGCGTCTTCCGGCTTTTCTGAAAAAAAAAATCTATTTTTAAGAATGGTATGCCAGAAAAGCAGCTGGTCATAAAGTAGCTTCTTTAAAGCTCTCTAAGATGCACTCCGAAAGTTTGAGCAACTAGCTAACTCGAATGACGGCATCTTGGTAGTTTACCAGTAGCAAAGGTCCCCTATCATTAAACGTTCTATACACACGCCGAAAACTCCATGTGTGATTCATGGAATATTACTGTATAGCACCATTCTGTGTATGCTCCGTTTCACTAATTCTGCGGAGGGTAGCGAAGGCTCGTGCCAGGCAGTGAGTAACGAGAGCCAGCCGGCTTCTCCAAAAACGCGAGCAGGGCTCGCCCGTGATGCGTTTCCGTTCAACCAGCGTCGCGCGGAGAGCGCAGAGCCAGGAGCGGAGAGTGGGGGAGCTCGTCTTCGGTTTCCATTGTTTTGGACGACTGGCGTGACCGATAGCTTTCGCTATACTGCACGGACTTGTAAGATGGAGCACAGTTTTATATTGAATGTTGCAGCAGCGAATGGCTGCACGCATGCTCACCTTTGTAGTCAGGAAAGGCAAGCGCCGCTTGTAGCAGGAGCAGGAGGACCAAGCAGCGGGCGGCGGCAGGGCTGGGCATCTCGTCTCTCCAGGAAAAGGACGCAACGATGCGATTCGATTGAATCACTTGCTTGGTAAAGTATGATGAATTGAACGGAATGCGAATGTCACTCCTTCAGTATTGAAGCGCTTGCCAGAAGCACCAGACTCATTCGATTAATGTTAGACACCCGCCCAATTCTCTTTATACAAATTTGCGATCCTGGCAGGAATCTCAGGCAAACCTTATGGCAGCCAATTTACCATCCCAACAGGACTGCCAGACAAAAAGTAGTGTCGTCTAAGTTAACCATTTTCTACAGTTCAGTGCTTGCCCGGGTTGAACGTGTTTCAGCAAACGCTGCATACCTATTTTCTCTATAAGAGTGTTTGAATAAATTAGCACCTTTCTCGAAGGGTGTAACAAGTACTTTTTCACCCTTGATCACTCACTTTGGCAGCAAACGTTTATTTTGACGTACTATATAATAGCCCACGCTGTTCGGAAACTGTTTATGGTCTTCACTTCTACAGATAGTGGTATGGAAGCGAAGAAGTTTCATCCACCCGATTTGTAGCACGAATCCAAAAATGTGCTTGTATGTTGCATACATGGCGGCAAATAGGGAACGGGAAGATCAGCAAGCCGGACTCACCTTGTAGCTTCGGGGACTCGCTGCTGGTGGCGCACTGCTGAAGGCTGGATTGAGCGGCGCTTTATATCCTTTTCCCTGGCCGAACGCGAGCAGATATCGCTTTCATGTCGCTACAGCGTTGATTGCTGCCACCGGGATAATCAGACGGCGCCAACGTGGGCACCTTGTTTGATCAGGCCCGGCTCGGTCAGTCTCCATGTTGCAGTAAAACAAGCGCGAACGAAGCTTTGATCTGTCGGAGCTCTTTATATTTCCTTCTTCTCTGCGTGCGAATATGACGGTGATAAAACGGTTTAGTTGAGCAATCCGCGAGACCTGAGGCGACGTCTGACCCAGCAGTCAAAATGGCCCTTATGCAATTTTTTGTCATAGTTTGCATGCGCGGGGCTGATTCTTGCTATACGGCTGTCGCCATACTGCTCCTAGTGGGTTCGGACTCTTTCTAAATTAGAGAAAATAAAGATGTGTCGTCAATGCGGCTTCACCGTTTACTTCAACATATTTATTTCTTCAATAAACAGACTGTCATGCCGTACCAGAATCATCTTCATCTCGACTACACCGTGGACAGCACGCTGCCAGCTGAACTGTAGTTAAATAACGCGCGATGTCTTTATTTTTATTTTATTTTTTCGTCTTTCAAAGATTGATTTGTTAGCTAGATATTTAAGCAGAAATAGTTATAATTTGTCTAACCGGCAATTGGTGATGAACAATTTAATGAAGGCATAGACCAGAAGCCTGAGAAATAGGATTGAATGCACACCGCTTCACTAAAACTTCGGTTCGCATAAATTCCAATATTTTCTTTTGACCTGCATACTTTTTTCAGACGCAAGGGTACGCCAGCACGCAACGGGAAAGGGTGCACGGCGTAGCCTCCTGGCGTTATCTGGCCACGCTATTAAAATACCAGTCCTAATATTTTATTTTTAGTAAAAAGAAAACACATTTTTTGTGCGACTGGTCAAAATTTAGTGGCGATTTAGCGGCAAATGCGAGAGAAATGCGTTAGCATTATGTCGCACCTTTTTCAGGTCCCTGATCAATGTTTTAAACCACCTTCAGCACATCGCAAAGTGTTGTTCAGGTGGTGCTGTAAAGCCAGCACGTCCCAAGTTCCGTGAGGTCAATCTCACCGCTGCCCACGACTGTTCTGAAGACGGGGGTCCGTGCGGCCAACGAAACTTCCATCGATGGTGCCGTGCTAGGCGCCGGGAGAAAAGGTTCCGAGCGACGTTTAAGAGACGAAGAAAAAGGATTATATTGAAAACAAAGTACATGGTTGAGAGTTACAAAACGGCTCCAACTATCGGAGCACACTATTGTAACGTCTTAGCATGTCCGAGTCTCCCACTGTTTCCGAGCGTCCTCCTCTTCAGACCACCACCAGACCACCACGTAGGCATACATACATACATACATACATACATACATACATACATACATACATACATACATACATACATACATACATACATACATACATACATACATACATACATACATACATACATACATACATACATACATACATACATACATACATACATACATACATACACGACCAGCTTCCCACACTTCTCACACCAACACTTTTTTCCACTTTGACATTCCTAATCAATAAAAATGCAAAAGAAAACAACCGTCTCCTCATGCGCATCGTGGCACCATCTCGAGGCTATTTCACTCGAAGTCGATCGGCAGTGTGAAGTAAAAAAAATATGCGCCAGAAAGAGTGCGATTGAATTACGCCTCATACCTACAGAGCAAAATTATTCTCCTTCCATCATGCCAAGTTTAGAGTCCATCCTGTACATTAAATTCAATGTTTTGCAACGAAATCCAAAGTATGCAGTGAAGGGCAACTCCGGCGATTTTTCGATATCAACGGATGTCGATGAAATTCGCTGAGTACGTTCCTCTGAACACTTTCGCCATGTCCTCAAAAAATAGGTTTGAGAGTTGCGCAAATTTTTTACAAATGAATTTCATTAATTGCCTCGACCACCCTAGAACACCCTGCCTTGCCTCCTCTCCAGTTACAAGTCACATTGTGTATGATGTCAGGAGTGTTCCATGCAGAGCCTGCCGAGATTTTGCAGACGACAGTGACGAGAACGTCGAGGAATCGACGGTCGCGCATGGCATGAGAAGTTGCTGTGGCGAGAAGTTGTGTTCCCTGTACACGTAGGCTGCAAGAACTTCAGCACTTGCCATCCGCACACACAGTTGAGCCGATGACAATCGCTCTCAGCCAAGGTTAAAGGGTCACTAAAGGCAAATACAAAGTCTACGTGGACTGTTTAAATACGTGTCCAGAAATCTCGCAACACTTGTTTCGTGCCAAAAAAAGACTTATAGTTTACGAGAAAATTGTATCTGAAGGGTCCGAATACCTTTTTTCGAAATTCAAATCTCCCGCCACCCAACCGGGGGAGTGGTGACGTTGCATACGCTATCACCACCCTTTATTAATGCTGTCGGTGAGTAATACCCCGCCCGACAGACGGCGCTACCTACCCACGACAGAGTTATACGAAAGGGATGCGAAAACTTTAAGAGCTGGTGGGATGAAGCGGTTAAGAAGGCCATAAAGAAACGTCAGGAAGCCTCCAGGGAACACAGGTATTCCGAAAGTAAGGGAGAGCCTGAAGCAGAAGCAGAGAGAAAATGGGTAAACTACATAAAATGCAGAAGGGAAGCATCCCATTGGATCAACGAGAAAATCAAGGCAAAAGGGTCCCAGTGGCTGTCAGAAGTAAGCAATAAAAAAGATAAACAGGCAGCTAGGAAATTCTGACAACATCTGAACTCCTTGGGTAATAGGACAAGCCTAGAGGAGAGGTATATAGTAACAGCTCAAGGTACTCGGTTAGAAGGAGAGGAGGCAACGGAGCATATAGTAACCATGATCATGGAAAAATTTACAGAACAGAAAAATGGCACATGTAGTATGTCGGAGAGGGATAGCCCGGTCAATCCACTGCTTTCGCTTGGAAAAGAGAGTGGGAAAGGGCCGAGAAGAGGGTACCAAGTAGAACGTCGGCAGGCCCGGATGGTATTCCAATTATGTTAACAAAGAAATTGGGCCCGAAATCTAAGAAAGCATTAAGGGAGGTGGTGAGCAAACTGCTAATGGATGGTAAAGTACCTGACGAATGGAGGCTAAGTAGGATGAGAATTATATTTAAGGGAAAGGGGGACGAAGCTGACATAAATAACTACCGGCCTATAACAGTGACGTCAGTGGCTTACAGGGTGGTTATGCAGATTATAAAGGACAGACTGCAGGCATGGCTAGAGAACGAGGGGGTGCTTGGAGAGCTACAAAATGGGTTCCGGAAGCATAGGAGGCTAGAAGACAATCTGTTCTTACTGACACAGTGCATTGAAATAGCTGAAGAGGAACACAGACCCCTATGGTTGGCTTTTTTGTATATCAAGGGAGCCTATGACAGTGTACTTCAATAGGGCTCGTGGGGCATTCTGGAAACTTTAGGAGTGCAAGATGGAGTAGCCAACTTCTTAAAATATATCTATAAATGCAACCAGGTGATTATACAATGGAAAAAGAATGTTTCGGAGCCTGTAATGATTCTGCGGGGGCTTAGGCAGGGGTGTCCATTGTCACCTCTGTTGTGTATACTGTACCTACAAGGATTAGAGGCCAAAATACAGCAAAGCGCACTCGGCTTAACCCTATCATTTTTCAAACAAGGAAAATTGATTGAACAGTCATTACCAGGACTGATGTGTGCGGATGTTATTGTTGTAATGGCTGACAATACAGAAGATCTTCAGGGATTGGTGGACATATGTGGTACAGAAGGAGATACATTAGGCTTGAAGTTTAGCAAGAAAGAATCAGCAGTCATGATTTTTAATAACATTTGCGGTGATTATAAGAGAGCATAAGGCCACGCTTGAGATAGTCGATAAGTACAAGTAGCTTGGGGTGTGGATAAATAATGGAAGTGAGTATCTGACAGAGTACGAAAAATATGTAACGACTAAAGGTAACAGAAGTGCATCGATTATGAAGAGTAGCGCACTGTGGAACTAAAATAGGTACGAGGTAGTACGAGGGATATGGAAGGGGGTATTGTTTCCGGGCCTGAATTTTGCCAATGCAGTTCTATGTATGAGAGCAGGGGCCCGGGCACAGTTGGAAACTAGGCAACGTGGTGTGGGTAGCCTCGCTCTGGGAGCACATAGCAAGACACCAAATCTTGGGGTGCAGGGGGATCTGGGATGGTCTTCTTTCGCGGGCAGAGAGGCTAGTAGCAAGATAGCATTTGAGTAGCGATTGAGAAAAATGGAGGAAATGCGGTGGGCTAGGAAGGCTTTCAGTTACTTATACACGAGGAATGTTGACACAAGGTGGAGGAAGCGAACTAGAAAATTGCCAAGCAAATACTTGGGCAGCACTGGGGGGACAGGAAAGGAATCATCCGTCAAGAAAAAGGTTAAGGAGACAGAGTATGTGGAAAATAGAGATGCAAACCAAATCAGCATTAGAGACATACAGAACGTTTAAGCAAGAAATAGCCAAAGAAATATTTACGATAACTCTAAGGGAAGCTCATTGTTTCAGGCCAGGATAGGTGTACCGCGGACTAAAAGGTACCGAGCCAGATACCAGGAGATAAACTTGTTGTGCGGGGCGTGTGGAGAGGAGGAGAAAACGGCTGAACACCTGATACTTGCTTGTAAACAACTTCACCCTGCAGTTTAATGTCAGGGGAACTAGTTGAAGTTTATTTTTCACCACCAACAGTACAGTGTGTTTTACACAGAACGTGTTGTGGCGTGGAAAGTGGGAAAAAAGCTGCGCTAATGCAGCTTGACTAGCCCCACCTCCCATCCGTACAAGGCAGCAGAACGACAGCACAGCAAACTTCATACAGTCTTAAAGTATGATAGAAAAAGAAACAAAATAAGTAAATAAGACTTGTACGATAATTATCAAGTAGACATAATTATATGCGCCCTTGGGTGCCTAAAAGTACATCAATCATTCACGCACAAAAAACCAAAACCAACGACAAGAAAATTATTGCAAGGTAACATGACAGTAAGACACACTGTAAACAGAAAGGAGTGTTTTACTTCGACAGAATTTTTCTAGGCTTGTAGCGGATTATGTGAACATGTTAAATAGCTCCCTTCATGAAAGGACATGCAAGTGATTTTCTGTAAGCTTGAACGTATTGAGTACGTGTGGAATGGTGAATTTTAACATTTGGAGACCGTAATTCGTTCGTGTTCGGGGAATGTGACAGTGTTCGGAACTTCTGATGGGACGCAATGAAATGTTTGGCTGTAAATGCGCTAAACCTCTTAAGTTTAGGCTATTTCTGCGAATTTCAGACCTAAACGACAACAACAATTGGTGTTCATAAGCAACACTGAATTTTAAAACCTTAAACTTCATAAATAAATGAGATGTATGATCTTTATAGCCTAAATCTGCAACAGCCCGTACAGCACACTTCTGAAGTGTATATAACTTTTTCTTTGATGTTTGAGTTCCAGATGTCCATACCAACTGGCAGTAGCGTAGGTGGGAACTAAAAAGCGCATAAAAAATATGAAGTTTATGGGAACCGCGGCAGAAACGACTGACACCTCCTTGGCATACCTAGGGCTTTTGTTAGCTTAATACATAATTCATCAATATGAGAATCCCACAGCATATGTTGATGAAAGATAATACCTAATGTTTTGACAGTCTCTGAAAGTTCAATTTCAAAATTATTTAGTAGCAGTTTATGCGAGTACTTGCAAGCCGTTCCTTTCGCGCGGAAAAGAACGGCCTTGGTTTTAGAGCTGCTGATGTGTAACGAATAACGACAAGACCATTCGGTTATTTGTGTAAAGTTTCATTAGCTGCTTGAATCAACTCATGTATTTCAGTAACGTGGAAAGTTGGGCTAGTTGGTGAGTGATCATAGTACCTTGCTGGTGAAGCAGCGCATAAACACGGACACAGTGGAGACAAGTAGGAATAGACGACACTCGCTGTCCTACTTGTCTCCACTGTGTCCGTGTTTGTGCGCTGCTTCACCAGCAAGGTACTATGATCACTCACCAACTAGCCCAACTTTCCACGTTACGCAGCGAGTGTCGTCTATTCCTACTTGTCTCCACTGTGTCCGTGTTTGTGCGCTGCTTCACCAGCAAGGTACTATGATCAACTCATGTATGTTTGCACCTGTAAAAAATAAGCTCGTGTCATCTGCATAGATAATGTATGTTATTGATCGATCTATTTTTACAATATCATTAATATAAAGGTTAAATAAAAGAGGGCCTAATATACTTCCCTGCAGTACACCACGTTTGATTTTTGGGGCATAGATATTTCTCTATTTATTGACACACACTGGTACCGATCGCTAAGATAGGTCCTTATTAAGTCAAGTGTAATGCCTCTGATGCCATAATAGGGCAATTTTTCTAACAATGTTTGGTGATCAATCCTATCAAACGCTTTTGTAATATCTACGAATACGCCTAGTGTGAGCTTTCTTGCTTCAATGTTGCCTAGCATGATCTCTTTATGACCTGTTGCTTAGTATGACCTCTTAGTATGACCTCTGTCGATACACCTGACCTGAAACCGTATTGTACCGCTGTAATCGCAGAATGCATGTCCAAAAAGTTTGAAAGTCTTGTGAAAATAATTTTTTCCAGAGCCTTTGAAAATATTGGAAATACCGATATTGGTCTGTAATTTCTCATTTTGTTCTTGTCGCCACTTTTGTAAAGTACCGCGACCTTGGCCTTTTTCATACGCTGAGGGAACAGACCTGTGCTTAAAACAAGGTCATATATATATGGGTCAAACAAGGTACTAATAAATCGATGACAAAATTAACCGGTTCCATTTTTATGCCGTCAATGTATTCGCTTTCCCTTTTTTAAGTTTAAAACATTAGTTACCTCAGATTGTTCTGTGGGGCAAATAAATATCGAGGGTGTTATTGGCGTGGGTAAATAACGTAACGCATTCCCATCGTGAGTACTGTCCGATGAAGAACTAAAGTGGTCATTAAATATATTGGCCAACGCTTTTCCCTTAAATACATGTTTGTCAATTTTAATTTCGTTGACGCGGGGCGCTTGTTTACGTGAAAATATAATTGTGTTTAGGGTTTTCCACATTTGTTTGGTGTCTGTGATGCCGTCGAAGATAGTAAAGTAATAATTACGTTTGGCTTGCCTTAATATTTTGGCAAGATTGTTTCTGTAAGTCTTAAACATTTTTAGTGCATCTAAATCGCGATTTTTCAAGAACACCTGGTACAGCCTGTTTTTTGTACATATGATTTTTAAGTGACTTATTGTTATCCTAGGTTTACGTGCTCGTTTTGGCTTCGTTATTTCTTTGTAAGAGAAACATCGTTTATAGAGAGAGGGGAAAAAATTCAATGAAACGCTCATATGCGGTATCAGCCGAAGAGCACGCAAGAACCTCGTTCCAACCAGTCGTGACGACTTCATCTCGGAGCTGAGACAGTGCAACCGTTCTGATGTCCTGATATATTATTTTCGCAGTGATGTCTTTTGCCGTATGAGATGTGTCAGTGACTAAATAAATGGGCAAATGGTCACTAAGGGTGACATTGATGGTACCAGAAAATAGGTCATCAAGTGATAGGTTGGTAATGAAAAGGTCTATAAGTGTTGCGCTGTTTGCAGTAACACGTGTAGGGGCGGTTATTATATTAGACAAAAAATGAGAATCGAGGATTGCAGATAATTCACTTTGCTTAGTAGATTTAACCAACATATCGATGTTTAAATCACCTTCTAAAATTAAGGTGTATTGATTTGCATTAACATACAAAAAACAGCATCTAGACACTTGAAAAACTCGCTCAAATTACTATCAGGTTTGGGTTTTAAAGACAGTGAAAGTAAAATAGACTTTGAACAGGTAGAAATAACCAAACGGAGGCTATCTGATTGGTGGATAATATGAACGCAAAAGTGTCGCGCGAGGAAAAAGAGGAAGACGTTTCGAGGCCAGTTTTGAGGACGCGACTGCCAGTGATTTCTTCACCACCATAGTGACTTTTACTTGTGGGCACAAGTTCACCCTTAATAAATATCGTTGTTTTATTAACATCGTTACATTTCTGATGGAGGTGCGAGGTATGAGTCGAAGCCCCACGAACGAAAGTCAGCGTAGCCCCGACAACCAGCGAGTCCATCCCGTGGAACTGACACCTGTACACCAGCGGACCAGCCGCCGTCTTCGAGGTGACTCGCCCGAATTCGGCCCTCTTCTCTTCATGCCAAGAGAAACTCAGACAACGGACGCCGCCACAATGCCTATCCAGGTAACACCAGCACAGCTAGTCGTAAGCCAACCTCGCAAGCCGCTGACATTCCATGGTGACTCGTTCGAAGACGTGGCAGATTGGTTGGAACTGTTCGAGACAGTGGCGAGCTTTAATGAATGGAATGAGAGACAGAAGCTCCGTAACGTATATTTCGCTTTGGAGGACTTCGCAAAAACGTGGTATGAAAACCACGAACCCTCTTTGTCCTCTTGGGAGGAATTTCGACGACAACTGCTAGCAACGTACGCATAAATTGCACTTCAAGCCAAGAACCGGCTCACGAACGAGAACGTGGCGATGTACATCGAGGACATGTCCCGCCTGTTCAAGCGTGCTGATCCAACCATGAGTGAAGATAAGAAGCTGCGCCATCTCATGCGTGGAGTAAAGCAGGAACTCTTCGCAGTTCTCGTCCGCGACCCACCGCGCATGGTCGCCGAGTTCAGATGCGAAGCAACGACCATCGAAAAGACGCTGGAAGAGCGGGCTCGGCAATACAACCATGAGGCAAGCTGCGCACCTGCCCATGTCTTCCCTGGAGGCCTGCCAAACAACCTGGAAGCTCTGCGGGAGCTCGTCCAGCAAGTGATCAGGGAAGAGCTCAACAAGTTGCAGACACCTCAGGCTCCAACTGCACTATCTATCGTCGACGTTGTCCGGGACGAACTCAGGAACGTCATACGGGATCCAGAGCGTGAGCCACAGCCGACGCGGCGCACGCCAACGTACGCCGACGTACTCAGGCAACCCGCGGAGTAGTGGAGCAGTTGCGACGACCGTTCCCTACCCGCCGACAGTACGCAGTGCACCTCGTCTGCTGGAACCACCGGCTGCCTACCAGCCTTCAGCACGTAGTGCGCCTCGTTTTTTGGAACAAAGGCCCCGCAAAAGTGACGTCTGGCGTGACCACGAGCGCAGGCCTCTGTGTTTTCACTGCGGAGAAGCCGGTCACCTGTATAGGTTCTGACCGTACCGTCAAGCTGGATTAAGGGGTTTTCCGCACCATGCCCCCAAAATGGTGAACGGCCAGCAGAGATCGAAGAATACTTGTCCACGCGCCAAAGCCCCACTGCTCCTCGCCAACATCAATCACGGTCACCGTCGCCCATGCGCTACCGATCGCCTAGCCCACGTGCGTCTTCAAGATTGCCTAGGCGTCATTCACCAAGCCCACACCAGGAAAACTGAAGCAAGCGACCTGTGGAGCTGAGGCCGCTGATAACCAGAGCTACGAATATCCTCCAACGTGGTTCCAGTGCGATGACGAGATAATTCCAGTGAACAGGTGCAGGAACGAAACGATTACATCAGACTTGCGGTTGATAATAGATGTATGCGATCTGAATGCCTTAATCGACACCGGCGCTGATTATTCGGTAATAAGCTTTAGGCGAAGCACCTAAAAAAAGTTGTGACGCAGTGGACTGGACCGCAGATACGCACGGCAGGCGGTCATCTTATTACGCCCCTTGGCCGATGCACCGCAAGACTTACGATGAAAGGCTTCACTTACGTTTCTGACTTTATTGTACTGCCAGAATGTTCACGGGAACTTATATTGGGAATGGATTTTCTACAAGCTAACGGTGCCATAATTAACCTACGTAGGTCCAGTGTGTCTTTCTCGACAGAACAAGCTATACCTGTGGAAACATCGGAGGAGCGACGTCTTGCTGCACTGCGCGTCGTTGGTGATGATGTAACTGTGCCGCCACGCTGCAGTGTAATGGTTCTTGTGGAGAATGAAACATTTTACGACCGCGAAGGCATAGCGGATGGAAACATAGAGCTCCTCTTCAACAAAGGTATTTGCGTGGCTCGGGGGCTTGTTCACTTAAGCGATGGCCGTGCAAATGTCGCACTTACGAATTTTGGAAATGAATTCCAACACATCGCAAAAGGAACAGCTATTGCCTATTTCCACGAGTTCTGTGTAGCGACCGAATTATGCAGCCTAACGACAACGTCAACTGCCCTGCCACGGACCTGCAGTGTCGACAGATCAATTACCGTCAATCCGAGACTCCCGGAAGCCCAAAAGAAACAGATATATGCCCTGATCAAGGATTTTTCCGACTGCTTCTCCACTTCCTCGAAGGTGCGGCGCACGTCTCTTGCAAAGCACAGAATTATAACAGAGGACGCCACCAGACCGGTATGCCAGCACCCGTATCGAGTTTCACCAAAAGAAAGGGAGATCACCAAGAAACAAGTAGAGGAGATGCTTTCTGATGACGTTATTCAGCCTTCCAGCAGTCCATGGGCGTCTCCCGTAGTGTTCGTTAAGAAAAAAGATAACACACTTCGATTCTGCGTCGACTACTGTAAATTGAACAGCGTAACTATAAGCGGGATATCTACCCCCCTCCGCGTATCGACGATACGATAGATCGGCTCCGATGTGCAGTTTTTCTCCTCCCTGGATCTCAAGAGTAGATATTGGCAAATAGAGGTGGATGAACGGGACTGTATAAAGACAGCATTCGTAACCCCTGGTGGCCTCTACGAATTTAAAGCACTTCCATTCGGCTTCTGTTCCGCGCCCGCAACGTTCCAGCGAATGATGGACTCTGTGCTTGTAGAATTGAAATGGCAGTCATGTTAGTGTATTTGGATGATGTGGTCGTATTTTCCACCACATTTGACCAACATCTAGAGCGCCTGCGACTAGTATTAGAAGGTATTCGTGCAGCAGACTTGACAATTAACCCGGAAAACTGTCAATTCGGCTTCGATGAACTTCGGTTTCTCGGACACGTCATCAGTGCTGATGGCGTTCGGCCAGATCCCGAAAAGACAGCAGCTGTTGCGAGGTTCCCGACACCCACAGACAAAAAGTCAGTGCGACGTTTCTTGGGTTTGTGCGCATACTACAGAAGATTTGCGGAAAACTTTTCCAAGATTGCTGAGCCCCTTACATTACTGACAAGAGAAGATCAACCTTTCATGTGGAAAAGCGAAGAACAATACGCCTTTGACGAGTTAACGCAACGCCTGCAAGCTTCTCCAATCCTTGCCCATTTTGATGAGACAGCCGACACTGAAGTTCATACCGATGCGAGTAACGTCGGCCTCGGTGCCATACTAGTGCAGTGGAATAACGGCCAGGAGAAAGTAATTGCTTATGCCAGCCGTAAGCTCTCGAAAGCAGAGGCAAACTACTCCGCAACCGAGAAAGAGTGTCTTGCAGTCATTTGGGCAATATGTAAATTTCGGCCCAACCTCTATGGTAGACCATTCAGAGCAGTCAGTCAGTCAATAGAGCCACCAAAAGCCCCATTCCAACAAGTCGGTATGGACCTCCTTGGACCCTTCCCAACAACATCTTTAGGCAAAAAGTAGATAGTTGTGGCCACGGACTATCTGAGCCGTTACGCAGAAACTGATTCCCTGTACAGTGCAACGGCTGTCGAAGTTGCAAAATTCTTTGTCCACAATATCGTGCTCAGGCATGGCGCTCCTGCAGTTATTACCGATCGTGGAACGGCTTTTACTGCTGACCTATTGAAATGCTTGTTGCAAATGACACATACTGATCATAGGAGAATTACGGCGTACCACCCTCGGACAAACGGTTTAACTGAACGCCTCAACAGAACACTGGCTGACATGCTTTCGATGTATATCGACGTTGAACATAGGCTGTGGGACGAAATGTTGCCGTACATCACCTTCGCATATAATACGGCCGTTCAAGAAACAACACGAGTCGCCCCGTTTGAAGTTGTATTCGGCCGAGCAGGAACCACAAGTTTGGATGCTATGTTGCCGTTAGATGAAGAAAACAATAACTCATCTGATCTAGACGATTTCTTGCAACGAGCCGAGGAGGCACTACAGATGGCAAGGTACCGAATACGCCGCCAACAATGCATCGACTCCAGCCGGTACAACCAGCGCCGTATTGAAGCTCATTACCAGCCCGGTGACAAGGTGTGGGTATGGACCCCAGTGGGACGCCGTGGACTGTCTGAAAAGCTTCTGTGCCGATACTTCGGCCCTTAAGAAATACTTCGTCGTATAAGCGACGTCACTTACGAAGGGAAATCCGCTGGACACGAGAGCCCAAGACGGCGCAACTCCACGGAAGTTGTGCATGTTGTCCCCATGAAACCCTACCAGGAGGGGTCATGAACAACAAAGAAGAAAGTAAGAGCCCACAGGAAACCCTACTTCCTCTCACGCATCGGGCAGATGCAGTAAGGAGGGGGATAATGCCTCGACAGACTTGGTAACATTCAAGTTGCGCGCCCTTCGTATTGGACTTTGTGCATGCCATACCGTGGTGTTGTTCAGCAACAACAGGCAGCGATATTCGTGGCACGGGCAGCCAGTTGGCCACGGCTCGCATGCGCCACGCGCACGAGGTGCCACGCGAGGAGAAAGAGGAAGACGGTTCGAGGCCAGTTTTGAGAACGCGACTGCCGGGCATTTCTTCACGACCGCAGTGACATTTACTTGTGGGCACAAGTTCGCCCTTAATAAATATCGTTTTATTAACATCGTTACAATATATATATATATATATATATATATATATATATATATATATATATATATATATATATATATATATATATATATATATATATATATATATTACTGTCCCGCTTGAAAACTTGCCGGCATGTAATGCTTTGGAGCAAGCACTTCTTGTTGGGAATTTTTAAAAACCAGTAAGTCATTATATCGCCATGGCGTTTACCATGGTTACGAGACTTAGAAGGGCTTGTTCGTTGCTGGCTTGATGATTTACAATGGTGTCCTTCCTCCCTCCCGGCCCCCACCCGACTCAATTCCCGCTAGATTTAATGTCGGTTGAGTTCCCAGTTCCTCAAGGTAACGGTATAAATTCTTTGTTCGTCAAACACATTCATAAAGTTCCAGATCTCTTGCATGCGTAATTTACTGCAAATGTCATAATTAGTCCATGTCGTTGAAGTTCACCTACATATTGCTCATAACGCGCCTTTACTTTCGCCAAATATAGCAAAATCCCTTGTTTAGTTCAACGAGGACATAGCTCAAACTAAGACGTATTATGACGCCTGAAAATAGGGAAAGAAAGACGATGGCTTAGTAATTATTTGCAACGATTCTAAGAGTTCCAGGAACGTAAAAAATTTTGTCACATATTGCAGTTACCATGCCCCTGATCCCTTTTCCACAATATATAAACCTGTTGTACCCAACAACTATGTCGGGACATAGCATAGCTGATAGCGGCCATATCAGACGCTCTAACACTTGAATGAGAATTTTTTTACAAAGGTTGTCTCTGGTCCAATCACATTTATCTTTGCACGGAGAGTTTCTATAGCATACCACCAATTTTCGCTAAATTTTATCTTTGTGGTTTCTACAGTTCGGCCAGGGCAGCGGGCTCAACTCTTCCCGGCTCGTTAGACACGCTTATAACACCCTAGAACGCTTGCATACGTAATTTATTGCGAGAGCCTCGATTCTTTATCCATTTTGAGCCTGAGCTGCACATCACCCATTAACTTCTTCTTGGTCACCAAACATAAAGAAGCGGTCTCCTTTTGTTTAGTGAGGATATCAGGCAGAACTAATATGTCACGCATGAAAAAGTAAAAAGAAAAAAAGATGAGGGCACAATAATTATTCACGACGCTTCCAAATGAGCTAGCAACGTTAGAGCTACGCGTCACATAGCATTTAAAGTCCTGCCTATTCCTTCAAAGTATAAACTATCTGAAACGCAGAGTTCTCTTGGAACATTGGGAAACCTAGCTAATAGCAGCAGCGTGATACTTTCGAACACGTGCTTACAATTTTTTTAACCTTGTAGATAATCAACACTCATTTACCATTACAAATAAAGTTGGCGCATTATTCCCCTTATGTTCGCAAAATTTCCCCTCAGTTGTAGCTGTAATTATGCATCGCAGCCGTCTAAGTTTTACAGCTTTTGTAAAACAGACTAATAACGTTCTGTACCACTTGCATACATATTCTGCTAGAAAATGCGCATTTAACCCACAAATTTGGAACATTGCCTACAGATTGGCCACAGCATGCCCCTAATTTTCCCAACATATAAACAAGGTGCCTTGTTTAGCTCACCGAGCACACCGGAGAATCAAGCAACGAATTTCGTAAAATACACGAAAAAACGAGGGATTAGTAATTGCAACGCTTGCATTTACAGCAGGAAAGTGAAAGTTTCGCAATGCAGTGCGCTAAAATTCTCTCTATTTTCCCGGAAATTCAGCCGTCATTGGTGTTGTTGTTTTAGGATTCTGGGAAACATTTCTATTAGCGGCAGTAGAACACCCTGGAACGCTTCGATGAGTAACTTTCTACAAAGGCTGCACTGAACCTACACAGAACAAACATATCTCGCTGGTCTATCAGAACATTGCTTCGTACTTCGAATACACTCTGCCCACATATTTTACCGAAGATACCGGCGGAGAAAACTAAATGAGATGTATAGCGCATAAAAATTGGTAGAAAGCGATTATTCAGCAACTGTTTTCAGAGCATAAAAGCAACCTACTCAGTGAAAATTTTCACTACACGTCACCATAATGTGGCCTTCATTTTTTTTTAAATACTAAATATTTTCTTTTCTCTTCCTACCTTGAAACATGTAATAGCGTAACTCTTATTTAGAAACAGCCAGAAAATGAAATCTTCAAAGTAAGAAATGACACTTGCATTTAGAAAAAATCGGTACCGAAATGGCTTTGCACGTTAGACCAACGTCATTTTCACGAGGTTCTCTACAATAATTCGTGATAATAAAATTATATTCTACAGTTATACCTGTAGGAGATTGATTAGACTTTTCCTGTGGATAACATACTGAGACTGCATCGCTTTGTACGCTATCTTTGGACAGAGATAAATAGTTCCGGCATTTCATAATCCTATGATTTCATGTTGTAAGGCACACAATCACTGGGTGCGGCTGATTATAGCGCTTTATCCGAACCTCCCCCTCGCCCGCAGGTTGAATGTAGCAAGCTGATTCGCATACGGATATAGTGGTCCCAAAAAACTGGGCATGATGAGAGTTGCGCAAGCTGACATTTGTTACGGCGGGAACTGCCCAGCGCCAGACGTTCTCCGTAACACGAACGTGTATGGTCAATCCCAAGCGTCGTCCGCTACAGCGCGTCCCGACAAGGCACAAAAGACAATCCTCGCTGTCCAAGCAGAGTATGCGTAGCAAAGAAAAGCATTACTTATGTGGTGGCTCTGCCTTTCCCTTTTGCTTTCTCTCTCTCTCTCCCTCTTTCTATCACGAAAGAAAGTTTAGCTTCATCTGTATTTTTCTTGGACTTTCCAACATGCAGCCGAAAGTGCCCGCTTTCAAAAGTGGGAGGAGAGGGGGCAAACGACATACTCCCCCCCCCCTTTCGACAGTGGGGAGGCGGGGCAAGTGCCCTCTTTGCCCCCCCCCCCTCCCTCCCTCCTGGTAGATACGCCTATGTTTTCAAGTGATGTAACGCGTTTCCCGTTCTTCGCCTACCGCAAAAATCTTTCACGGCTCATTCAGTGTCTACTAACTACAAACTGGCAAGCACCTACATTTTCATTTAAGATAAGAATGAGAATACGAGTGAAATGGCATCTTCAACTATATACAGCACGTAGTTGCACCTTTGAGAACAGGATGCGCGTGAGCATGATTTTCAATATATAGAGTGTCCCACATAACTAGAGCCAAACATTAAAAATGTGCGAATTTCACGTAGCTGAACAGAACCAAAGTATTGTTTGCCGTCGCTCGGAGATACTCGGATTATTTTCTACATTCCGCCTAATTACATAATTAGTCTTATTTATTAATCTACTTCTCAAATATTACAATTAGATTGAAAGTGTCAATAAGAAAATTGTAGAGCAACATGGAAAACTTCCGATGCAGCTGACTGTTCCTCAATACACGCTACATAAAGGTGTTTTTCTGAGCATAATAGAAGTCCGCAAATGAGCGCAAAGTGACTCGAGCAGCTAGTGGCGCGGCAATTTTTTGTGTGCACGTGCTTCTTTCATGCTTGGAAAAACGCTTTTGTGTAGCACGCATTAACACGACAGCGTTAAGGGCCCCGTGTCGCGGAAAATACGGCGTCGGCGTCCCGCGTCCAGCGTCTACCATCTTGTGAGTAAAACATATTTCCGTGCCACGCATACCCAACCACGCAGGCCCTCCGTGTAGCGCAAAAATGTTACTGAACTAATTGAATTTCTCAAGGTAAAATGCGTCAGAAAAATCGTAAAGTGCGACTTACACACAACCTACAGACATGATAGCGTCGAAACGTAATTTGTCTACAAGAGAAAACATAATTCGGTTACGCGGAAATCCAAGCACAAACCCATTTTCTTGTGCTTCGACCGTTCACAGAGCGCCGCGCTCGGGTCCTTGCAACAGATGGCGCTCGCCTCCGTGCATCCGCGGCCCACGCAAGAGGCGGCGTTTCTACCAGAAAGCTCGCCTTCTTTAACAGCGTTCCCTGCCAGCATTTCCCGGTAAACATTACGGTCACGTAAGCTGCAATTGCCTGGATGCGTGAGAAGCAGCCAGGGACTTTTGAATGCTGTCGCCTTCCACTCTTAAAGGCGAAGCTTAAGCGCCCTCCAAATCTTGAGCAACAGAAAGCTGTATAGGAAGTTTTTCATGTTGCTATACAATTTGAACATTGGCACCTTTCGTATAATTATATTTGAGAAGTCAATTAATATATAATTAATTAATTTGTTAATTAATTAAGCCTCTACTTACACAATTAGGCGGAATGCAGAGAGTAATCTGAGTATCTCCGAGAGGCGGCAAGCAACGTTATCTTGGTTGTGTCTAGCTAGGTGGCGTTTGCATATCTTTAAGGATTGGCTCAAGTCACGTGGAACACTCAGTAGACTAGCTCACCCGTTATCTCGGAGGCGATGGTTTGTCGGAACCTCATGGTCACGGAGGTCTGACTAGAAGGCATCCCAGTTGGCTCGAAGTCATCGCGCAAGCCATTGTTTTACAAGGTTCGAACCACTTAAAAACTGCCTGCAAGGGGACTATAGATACTCTGCTTGAATTTCATTCTGTTGTACAAGTGATAACGTTTCACTTGATTTCATCCTTTTCAGTCATTATCATTGACTCTTCGTCATTGCGTTACCAACGCGGTTGCGGAGCATTGAACTACATACAGCGTGGCTCACATGTCTGCTTACGTCGCACAGATTTCACCTTCGGTCTGCCGCCCTCTGTAGAAAAGAAAAGGCAGCCTCGTATACAAATTAAGTCAAGAGAAGACGGTAAAGACAGCACACAAATTTATTAGGATCAGGGCACGCATAAATATTGTAACGCATACAGCCAAGTGATATTATGACATATATTTCATCTAAGAGGACTAAACGTTATCGGGGGAAGAAAACGTCATGTTGCTCATTTTGATATATGGGAGTGATATTTCTCGGCATCGATATTTTGAAACGACGCCAACGGACTCTGGGCGCATGCCGAGAGCTCGCCGCAACAGCGCTCGTCTGTGGTCCGCGCAACTGCTTGTGCTGCTCGTTTGCCTTCGCTTCCTGCCGATTTTACAGATCCCAGCGCCGCAAATGAAAGTGCGCAACATTTTTGTCGTCATACCACTCTTTTTGTATGCTCACATTGTTCACTGCTTCACTTCACATGACATCAAGCGCTAGCGCTAACCTAAATGCATTCTTACTCAAATACGAGTATATCGCGGCCAACAAATCACCTCTGGTTGTCATCTTATTGAGTTCGGCTTACGCCGTCGTGCGTTACATGTGCTAAGCGAACGTATAATTTATCTACCTAGCTCTATCCACAATTTCGAACTTGTACTACTAGGTCGCGCTTACCAGACCTCATTTTTTTACCCAGAACAGTGCACGGTGGAGTATCCGTCAGTGATGAAAAATTGTGGGTGGGTTTCGTGATAGCCAAATGTAGCAAATAAATAGACGATTCTCTGAGCTCTTTTCATTTTTGGTTTGTTCGATACAAAGATGCTGGTACACGCACACACGCACACACACTAAATGGCAATACAATTCTCATCCATTCTCCGTGGCAAGTCTAAAGGTAAATGTTCTTTTTAACAAATGGCTCAGCGCATGACCTAAGGCTTAGAATCGAGTGAGAAGGATCGGGGAAAGTGAGCGGCTCGACTTTAGCCAAGTTCTACCGTAGCCAATAAACTTTAGATGGTAGTCACCGAGGCCAAACATGCTTTCTCTTTCGTGTCACAGAGGCTATACAGTGGTTCTCGTACCTTCTATACGCGGCTACGTTACAATGGTCTTCTTGCCGCACAGTGGAAGCTTATGAAGATCAAGAAGTTTCGCAGGTCGAACAAATAACTCTTAGCATATAGGCACAGTAGTGAAATATATTTCGTCACTACGTAAGCTCTCACCCTTCAGCTCATCACACGCAGTGCACTGACCTTCGGTCACTGTTGATCTTTCAGCCTTTTAGCAAAACACTTGCCTTTACATCACAACGATAACTCGGCACAATGCAGTTGTATCGAGTTTCACGAGAACAATCGTTATATCGGGTAAGAAACTCGCATTGAAAATGTGTACTTTCGTATAAATACTGCCTGACTTCTACTTGAGGTGTCAGCGAATCTTTACATGCGTTGGGCCGCTCTCAAAAGCAATAGTGGTTTCCACTAAGCATGGCACAACGCAAATTTGCAACAGCAAACGGTGGATGTCATCACACTGACTGCGAAAATCGGGCGAGGTACTACAGATTGTTATAAGCTTAATGCACCCTACTCACACTGTCCTGCAAAAAAGCATAAGTTCTCAACCGCTTTTATTTTGGCGTCTTCATTAAAAGCTACATGTCAGGCTATCTGCACTACACTAGATAGATAGATCCCTTGCTACTATGCCTCCATTTACTGCGAGTTGGCTTTTTTCTTGGGCACTCCCACTTTCCATTCCTAATTTCAGACGATATGAGAGTCAATTCTAAGTTGTACCCACGAGCACTTTTAAGACTACGAAGTTTCATTTTAATACATCATGCTGCCGATCATCACGTGTGCCTGACACATATGTGGAACTCTTAGCTTGTGTTGGTAACAATGTTTTACGATGACGTCCTTCTAACAATTAATAACAACATGACATGCTAAATTGCTATAATTAAATTACGAAAGAGAACGTCTCTGAAAGAGAACCCGTATGACGGTGCCTCACTTGAACGAACACCATTCTTGGTGCGGTTATTCCAGCTTTCTCAAAATGCTTTTGAACACGCCTCGTGGTACTTGCGCCAAGTGCAAGAGCAGACGCACATTCTTTGCCAACGGCAGGGACAGATGCTGAGAAACAGTTATGCCGTTTGAGACAAAATTTCGCCAGATCTGGCACTCTTATGGGCTGGCTGACAAGCACTAAAATGGCAGACTCCATGTCGTCAATCTTGGCCATTATAAACTCAAGGCGCTCATGGAAAGGACGAGGAGGCAGCTCAAATATGACGAATGTCACCCAATCGTTGACTGATGCCCGTTTGTTCGATATGGATAACCATGAGTCGTGGAGTTGAAAGCGATGACCCTTCAGACCTCAGCAGTAACGATGCCTCCTGATGCTAAACGGGCGCTCTGCAAGGTCCACGATGATTTGCTGAGTGTCTCGAAGGGTAGCAAATGATGACAGTGAACTTCACCACAATTGAAAAAAAAAAAACGAGGCGCCAGTGAAAGCGCTCAGGCCGCATCCCGTTCTTTCAGAGTAACATCTGTCCGGGGTAGTCAGGCCTTGTATGCTCCGGCGAAGGGCTTTGCGGCGTACGTGTTCTTCGAGGTCCCATAAAGACCGTTGTAGAGTTTTGCCGTGGAAAGGTAGGGGTATGCCTGGGCGTAGGCTGCCTGCAGTCCCTGCTTCCCGTATCCCAGTTTGTCAGTCTGGAAGGAGCCCGGAAAGTGGATCTTGTGCGCCGAGTGGAGCAAGGGCTTGGACGCTGCTGCAACCAGATCGGGCTTGACGGCGGCCGATGGCTTGAAGGTCGGATAGCCAGGCTGCTGCTGCTGTTGCTGCTGGCGGCGGAAGAACAGCGCGTTCACCAGGCCCCGAAGGCGAGATCCAAGCGATGGCCTCGCAACAGGCCTGGCCAGGTAGGCGGTCGGAAACCCTTGCTGGTACGCGAGCCCGTACACTGTGGGGTACGAGCCCAGCGGCTGCTGCTGCCGGAACGAGGCAGGCTCTCGCTCGGTGGCCGAGTCAGCATGCGCGCCCCTTCCTAGTGCCAGAACCACCAGCAGGAATAGCTGCGATCAGGAAAGCAGTAGACGGATTATTCACTTCATGCTCAACAAGCGCAACGACTTTTTCAGCGCGTTAGCGTTGCTTGATACGCAATGCGCACAACCCTTGTGCAGCGCTATAGCAGCATACGTATGCATCTTTCGAGCTTTTTCACGGCTCTTTCCACACATTTGACGGTATGGCACGTGTAAGCGCTTGTTCGAACTAAATAACGCTTGTCTCCTCAGATGTTCCAAGCGGTGTTTCTTTAAATGCTCCCACGTGCTGCATGCACCGCTGACACCAGTATTAAATGTTCCTATGATTTAAAGGGGGAGGGGGGGGGGGCATTTAGTGTAGATAACCACCTAGTAGGCGCGTCCATTGCGGCTGCCGCTGAATTGTGCCAGTTGGCTGAGCTAGGGTACCAGTGAGAAGAAAACAGGTACCCATAGCCAGTTTTCCTTACGCTGGTTCAGCTCTAGCCAATGAGCGGTGGCCGATACCCCACCAGGATAACTTGTAGCACACTGGCACACTACAGCCATACCGGCTTCCGTTTCTATAAGTATTGGTATTATTCCCGTCATACCTTCAGACGCTCTTACAGAAGTTGTATAGGCGCGTTTGCGTTGTCGCGAGATACAAAGCGTAAAATGTCGGAGCACAACGCAGCGCAAAAATACGAGTACGTCTCTCTCTCGTTTGTTCTACATAAAAGAATAGCAAGTAGTGGCGGGTCTCGACAAAAGAACACTGGTAGTGGAGCTTCCTCGTACGCGAACCTTCTTACAACGCGTGCAAACATTAGATCCTTTGTTTTTCACAATTTGCTATCCGAGGCCACAGATATCTCTCGATGGCCGAGGGCGGCTCGATGAAAGACTGCGTGCGGTTCAGCCGCTGCGGCCTTTGTTTCGCTTCCGTGGATTCCGCGACTGAATTCAGCGTTCTGGGCAGTCACCGTGAACGTGCTTCGCGGCGAGCATTAGGAAGCAGTTAGAGTGAGCTAATCGCATTTGTTCCCGTTCCCCGCCCCTCCTGCGTTCCGCGCTCGGCAGCATGCCACGGATGCGCACTCCCGTCCGCATCTGCGCACGCGAGGCCCCTTCGCCCAGCGAACGGAGGGCGAGTCAAGCAGGGAGAGGGGGTCACCGCGGGGCGCGTCTTTGTCTCGCGCTGGGACGAGCGATCCGACCGGGCAGGAAGTGGCCGTGACCGCCGCCGCTTGACCCACATCCGCAAACGCGCCCGCCACCTGCACCGGCAGTGCAGCTCTCTCTCGCTCCCCCAGCTGAGGCTGCCCCTCAAGTGGCCCCAACACTGGCCCCCTCCTCCTGGTCCTCAAGCCTGCCCCGCTTCCGAAGCCACCGCTTCGCGGACGCTTTCCGCGAGATTGTTCGCATTGTTCTCGCCAACTTTGTTGCCGCTGATTGTGGCGCAAATAATCCTGTACAGTTCGAACTTCTTTGAAACCGGCAATTTACGCAACTTCCAATGGACAAAATACAACAGCCATATAAGGGGCAGCTGTGGAAAATCTGTACTCGCTGTCAGTGTAGAACACAAATTACGGAGAGTCGTCTAATACGAAAACAAGAAACTGTCCACACATAGGCAGAACTGCGCTTGTTCTTCACCATGGAAAGAAAGTGCACCATGAATTATAGTTGATTTAGCGTTAACTGCTAACTACAGCCAACTTATATCTTTTTCAGTGTGTCTGTTGGCGGTGACAAGGTAGCAAACCAGCTGGCCCCTCGTTGATTCGCATCTGCTATATGAGTGTCGGAAGATGCACTGCGCCTACGGTGAAGTTCGCACTAATTTCCCTAGTGAAAACGCAGAACAGGCGAGTTCATCCTTTTATGTTTGCTACAACCAAGGTAAAGCATTGCCACTTATCTGACTTGCAGCATGAATTTTCGGCTGCTACCATACAGTTGTTTCGGAATAGAAATACCCAGTAATAACAAGACCTGACAGGTAAGTGAAGGAAGGCCTCCCGACTACCTACTAGGCACTTTCCTGCTCCGATGATTTCCTTTCGGAAAAATTACGCGTATGCGAACAGTTCATTAATGATAAAGGCACCTCGCGTTACGAGTGCGTTCCCTTCCCCCCTTCGAAATCAGTCGCTTCCACGAGTTTTTACCCGTAAATCCACACATCACAGGGATCTTAAACATTGCATTACCCTGAGCGTATAGGTTGTGGTAACGGCTTTTATCTTGAAGAGACCATAATAAATGTGCACGTGTTGTGAAGTGCTCGCATTCTATTTCGAAGTATGCTCTTGATTGGAATAATTTGTTTTCTCCGAGTTAAAAATCTCGTCTCGTTTTGTTTTACATTTTTATATGGAATATTAATGTTTCCAAAGTTTTGCTACAATTCCAGCGGCCCCACAAGAGCGATGGTTTAAGTTGATCTCTGCATTTAGGTCTCTCTCTCTCTCTCTCTCTCTCTCTCTCTCTCTCTCTCTCTCTCTCTCTCTCTGTTTTTTCAACCCTATATTGAGAGTGAGAGCCGTAATGTATAGTTTTCTGTGCAGCTGTCGATGTGAAATGAGCATCATATGCGCGTGCGTATATCAGGACGCATGTTAACGAATTCTTTCTGTTAAGTGCTTTTGGAAGATGATGACGTGAAAGATCATTCCCCTCGTTCTGCCATGTGTTCACGAAGTTTGCTGAAATCAAGACGTCATCGGCATTAATCTATTCCGTTATGTCTTAGGCTGCTGCTGAGAGCCTGTTGTAAGTCATACGCAGAGTTCCTTGCTAGAGACAGAAAGACAGAACGCCAATATAAGTGGTGTACTCACAGGGTTCCCATTTCGGCTTTCACGCGGAAACCTTACCCGCTTGTTCAAGTGAACAAACGAAAGCTTTATTCTACACGGGAACCTTGTTCAACTACACCCTTTGGTCGGCATTCTGTTCTGCTCTTTCGAAAATGGATTTACTTCCCGAACAGAGGAGAGGTCGTCCAATCATCGATTTCATAGGCAGTGTTTACTTGTATCCGACAGTAGCGTGTCGCATTTCCCGGCGCGTCACGACAACGCTATGCGCCAACGTTTGCATGCGGAGCATGACTTTTTCTGGCGACGATGACCGAGACAAGCTGTAATCCATTTCTGCCTGTTTTTATATGCAGCTGAGGAGAGGAAGGCAAGCGTCAGGATTTTTCCCCCCGTCTCCTTCGCCCTTTTTGATTTTCTCTCGTCCGGAGCACTGATGCGCTTCCAAGCGCATTACCGTCGTTTAACTTGGTCCAACGTGCCGACAAGGAGATGCGATCCGCCGCTTTAGCACTCATGTGAGCACGACTATTATTCGCTGGCTGGATGCCTCCTTGTTCTGCACCAAAAATAAAAGCATTTCTGAAACTTGCCGTGCAGAAAGGTTCACGATCTCCTTCCTTGTAAAGCAGCAGTGAGGCTTTCAAAGAGAGCTTATTTCGTAGTACGTGTGTAAAAAGTGGGAGAACAAAGAATATTACAGGCTAGAAGTATGCAACGTTTAGATAAAAGGACAAAGTCCTATTGCCGAGGCGTTGGCTCAAACGCGAAGTTTCTCTTCAACGCGCACTGTTGATCATCACGAAATAGCAGGAGTAAAATGTTTTCTATCGAACGTGATGACCTATTCTAGACGCATTAGGAGTAGTGGTGCTTGTTAACATCTATTAGGGACACCTGATGTGCATTGCAGAAGACACGATAGTAGTATCGAACACTATGTGAAGAAAAACGAGATTATTCGCGGATTCTACTGCTCATTTCCTAACTATAGATAGCGTAGTAACATTCACAGATTTATAATAACGAATTGAATGTCATTCTGTTCGCAAAAGAGTCCGAATGCGGGCTGTTTGGAGCACGTTACAGTTAAACGAAATTACAGCGAGACAGGCCAAACGGAACGAACAGACGAAGCGCTGACTATCAACCAATATTGCCTCAAGAGAGCAATATACAATTTATTTTCCGCTTACGTCGGCACTATCCTCGATATCAAAAACTTGAAAACTGATATTCACCGCGCTTTTTGTTAACCCATATATGCCTAAACGTTAGCAACTTAAATATTTAAGAATATTTTTAATAGAAAGCATTTCCGAAGGTTCATAATACAGTATCAGCCTTTTAGTGACATGAACATTATTTTTAACCCTTGGATCTGAGTCGTCCTACGTATGGGACGCCAGGCAAATGCGCTTCTTATCGCGTGTGATTAAATTTTAGCTTTCGTACGAACTCCTATGTAAAGTTTCTCACAACCGATGGTAGTATTCACGTGGAAGTGCGAACCCATTATTAGTTTGTCCGGCAGAATCACAAAATGAACGTACAAGCAAATCCATTTTGTGTTTATTAAAGATACTGTCGTCCTTTTCCATGTAATGGCTTATAGCCATAGACGTTCTGGCATATATGACTGCTAGAGTTCTTTGGCATGCTTCAGGTGAGCTTTATGACTTGCTACCCTCTATAGCTTGAATGCATTTTTTTACACACACATCAAAAAGTTAAGTAGCGAAGACTACCGCTTCTTGTCAATATAGCAGCACAGTAAATTGCACTGTTTTGGTTATGTCTCACCATTCCACATGTGCTAGCATTATATCGTGTGATTGTAAAGGCTTTGAATTTTGACCATGATACTTCAATGAATTTTTCTCAAATGTCTCAATACCAGTTCGTCAGGTTGCACGCCGTAATTATTAGACGTGACTGCAAGAGTTCTGTAGCGTTTACAGTGAAAGACTATTACTTTGGAATCTCAATCAACTCGGTAATCAAAAGCTGGTAGTCATGCTTTGAAAATTACTTGGAAAAATTTCGTCTATATTCTACCACTCTAGGTAAGGCACGCCTAAGATAAAGGGCCTGAAACCACTTCCTCTTACCCCGTGTATCGTCGAAGCATTGATTACTTTGCTGTCCGTAGCACTTGGTGTTATCTACAAGAAAAGTGGCCATTTCATCAGTGAAACATTTTTCGGACTTTGCAGTCAGGGCTGCTCCTTCATAAATTGGTGTGCCACAGGACCGGGTGCAAGGAAAACACGTTCAGATTGCGCTTGTGCTCACTTTCTACAAAACGTCTGACATTTTGCTGGTGGCTCAGTGCTAACCTTACTATCGTCACTGGACTGCGAAGCTTTGCGCAACCGAAAACGTTGTGTCTGCGAATCGCTCTACTGGTAGCGCATTCCTCGCTGCTTTCCTCGTCACCTATAGTGCCGCAGCTTGATGTTCATGTGGAAGAATAAAGGTGGATGATGGCGCATCATCACGAGTGCCAGTTTGGTTCAACATTATCTTCAACCTCTGTAATGTTTTGTTTGCAAAAGACTGAGCAAGGAATCTACTCTCCCAAGTATAAAGGAACAAAACAGTTAATGTGACAGACGCGAATTAATGATAACGTCTGACCCTCTTTGGCATCATGCATTACGTACTATATAGGCTCCCGAAACCACACCTAGTCTGGCTATCGTCCAACATGTAGGACGTTGCTGTTTAAAGCGTCGTAAATTATGCAGTTTTAAATACAAGGTATTGATATCCTGTCGTATATGCCGTTGGTCCCTTGTAGACAGTTAAACACTATCTTGGCAAAAACAAGTTATATTTAGAGCAATTTTGCACAGTTCTGTAGCGAGGTGTCGCCCCTCTCGATGTTCACACGTTCACAATGTTACACCTTTCGTCAAGCGAAAAGGTCGAGAAACACACTTGCCAAAGTGTGCACAGACAACATTATGACATTGGGATTACAGGCTAGTGGCCTCGAGCTTTTCTATAATAAAAGTGCGAAGTAATTGGGCACCAAAACAGTGTACTACATGACCACATGTAAGGCACTAGGCATGTGGGGGACACCCGTCGCGGTAGCCGCGTGGCTGTGGCGTTGTGCCTGCCGAGCTCGAGGCCCCGGCCGGGGTAGCCGCATTTCGACGGAGGCGAAGAAATTCAGAAACGCTCGTGTACTTAGATTTAAATGTATCTAAAGAGTCCAAGGTGATCAGAAATTATCCTGGGTTTACTACTATGGCGCGCCTCATAACCAGATCGTCGTTTTGTCAAGTAAAACCTCAATTGTCGTTGTTGTTGTTGTAACATATCATCTTCAAACACTTAATCGTTTTCTTAGAGACGAGCGGCATTTCTTCATCTAACCAGCAGGGGTTCCGTAGCAGATTATCGACTATAACGCAACTAACAGAGGTTGTTCATGATTTAGCACTGTCTATTAATAACTGCGCGTACACAGATATTACACTACTAGACTTTACTAAGGCCTGTGATTTCGTATGTCACAACAAACTAATTGCAAAGCTCCGAAATATTATTGGAGGTGGATTATTAACAAGTTGGATTGAAGACTTTTTAACTGGCCATTCCCAATATGGTCCTGTTTGAGTAAGTACCATCAGAAACCCGGCCTGTCACGTCCGTTGTACCACAAGGCCCTGTTCTGGGGCCTCTGTTATTTCTTATTTTTGTTAACGATATCACAGACAATATCTTTTGCTTGCAACACTAGGCCCTTCGCAGACGACTGCATTATTTACAAAGAAATTAATAGTCATTCATATCACCTTGCACTAACTGATTCCTTAAACCATTTCTCGAACTGGTGCGACACGTGGCAAATGTCGATTATCCCCAAAAAGCAGTATGTGTGACGATGACGCAAAAAAAAGAAGCTATCGAATATGATTACAGGACCAAAGGTACTAGGCTTCAAAAAGTGAATGAACAAAAATATTTAGGTGTCACGATTGCTTCAAACCTCAGATGGGATGCGCACATTTCTAATATTACTTCAGTTGCCCTGCACAAGCTGTTTAATCTTCGCAGATGCGTCCGGCTGGCTCCTCAATCTACCAAGCTTTTAGCCTATACAACCTATGTTAGACCTGTATTAGAATGCGCTAACACAGTATGGTTTTCTTATACAGTCACTTAATAACATTAAATAACTAGAAAATGTACAGGGGTAGGCTGCAAGACTCATCTGCAGCAATTATAAGCGCACTGATTCTCCCACAAATATGTTGACAAGCTATGGCTTCGAAAGACTGGCGATTAGAGCAAAACAAGAGCCCCTGAAATTTCTTTTTCAGCTACTTCACAACTATTATAAAATTGACACGTCATTGTACATCCGTCCATCAGAATCCCGCGTAACCCGGCACAAACATTCCATACACATTAAAAGAGTACTCTTACCACAAAAACACTTTCAAGCAGTTCTTTTCACTTGCTGTCAGGGAATGGAATTGTTCAGACCCATCGATTCCTAATGCGAATTCATTATCGGACTTTGCCTCAAAAATAGAAAATATCATCCGTTAATGCAGTAACGTTCTCAGCCCCAGAGGCATTTCGCCATCATTGGAAGCATATTAGGGGCCGAATGCTCACAACAGAGTGATATCATATTTGTTGTTATCTCTCTGTGTACCTTGTCCATTTCATGTATAAAAAATTGGCAGTGGCTTGGCTCCGCTATACCAGAATATACGTAGCGAAAGCTACGGCATATCATGGTTAGCCTTGGTTAATCTTGACTGCAAGTCCAGGTTGGTCTGGTTGTCTAGCTATGTTGCGGCGTTTAGCCAATGGTTCGGCGCGCTGTTCGTCTGTTTCCTGGGCGATTCGTTTCCTCTTCATCTCGTTCCGATGTCGATTCCAGGCCTCCTCCTGCTTGTCAAAATTGTCGCCGTCCATACTACCGCCTCAACTGTGGTTGCGGCGCACGTGAGCTCTCCTCTTCAATCCTCGGACATGCTATCAGGCATGCGACGCAGCTGACAAAGCGAGCGGAGGCGAGCGCAACGACGAGGAACACGGTGTGACGTCTTACCAAACGGCGGAAGCGGAAAGGCGCGGCGCTGCGCAGCGGCGGAACACCTGTGGCTTGGTGCTACTAGTGGCGCATGCGCAGTAGTGACTAGGGAGCGAGAGAGAGGGAAAAAATATCCGCGGCGAGGCACGCGTTCTGACTTCATGTACCTCCTCGGAGCACCGCCACGGCGAAATCGCAAGTTCGCGGCCAGTAAAGCTTTCGCTTTAATATCTGTTATCTTTTTCTGTTGCTTACTTTGTGTTATCTGAGCTTAAAAAACGTGTGCAGCTTGCGCTAGTGGTGCAAGGTTGGAGTCAGCAGCAGAGCTTGTGATCACCTAGCTTTTGCATGGCTTGCTTAAATTGTTTGTAGGTTTTGCGAGGTTATGCTAGGTTTGCTAAGTTGTTGGTAGGCTGGGCTAAGTCGTTTCTAGGTTTTGCGAGGTTATGGTAGGCTTGGGGGAGGGGGGGGTAAGTTGTTTCTAGGTTTTGAGAGGTTGTGCTAGGTTTTGCTAAGTTCTTGTCTCGGCGAGCTTGACGCTGGAGGTATTCGAGCAGTCGCAGGCCGAGAACGCGTTCTCGGCGACGTCGAGCGTTCAGGCGCCGACTCTCGCGTTCCCTGGACTGAAACTCGGGATCCTCGACTCGGCGTCGCCTCTTCTCAGCCGCAGCTTCGGCGCGGTGTTCCGGATCAGCTCGGCGGCGACGCATCGCTTCGCGCTTGGCAGTACGGCGCTCTTGCTGGTAAGTCACTTAATCTTCGGGCGTCCGGACTTTCTTCGGTCTTCCCATGGCAGCAGCATGTACACACGCAGTAGAGAAGACGAGAGGTGTGTCGCCGCGCCGGCTGCTTCGAGCTTTTACTCGCCTGTGACGTCACGACTTCGCCTTACGGGCGCGCAGGTGGTTGCTAGGCAATGCGAGGTGGTGCACAGCTGGGCTGAGTTTTCTGGTAATGCTCCACGGTGGAACTAAAAGCTTAAGCAGCTCCGCTGTTAAAATCTGTGCTTTTTAAATTGTTTATAATATAAGTGTAGTTTTAAATTATTTATAATATAATCTATAGCGGCTCCACAGCCACCGTAGTCCTCCATAAAGAAAGCAAGAAAATTCCAATAAAGAAAGGCGTCAGGCAGGGAGATACGATCTCTCCAATGCTATTCACAGCGTGTTTACAGGAGGTATTCAGAGACCTGGATTGGGGAGAATTGGGGATAAGAGTTAATGAAGGATTGCTTAGTAACTTGCGATTCGCTGATGATATTGCCTTGCTTAGTAACTCAGGGAACCAACTGAAATGCATGCTCACTTACTTGGAAAGGCAAAGCCGAAGGGTGGGTCTAAAAATGAATCTGCAGAAAACTAAAGTAATGTTTAACAGTCTTGGAAGAGAACAGCAGTTTACCATAGGTAGTGAGGCACTAGAAGTGGTGAGGGAATACATCTACTTAGGACAGGTAGTGACTGCGGATCCGGATCATGAGACTGAAATAATCAGAAGAATAAGAATGGGCTGGGGTGCGTTTGGCAGGCATTCTCAGATCATCAACAGCAGGTTGCCATTATCCCTCAAAAGAAAAGTTTATAACAGCTGTGTCTTACCAGTACTCACGTACGGGGCAGAAACCTGGAGGCTTACGAAAAGGGCTCTACTTTAATTGAGGACGACACAACGAGCTATGGAAAGAAGAATGATAGGTGTAACGTTAAGGGATAAGAAAAGAGCAGATTGGGTGAGGGAACGAACGCGAGTTAATGATATCTTAGTTGAAATCAAGAAAAAGAAATAGGGGGGGGGGGGGCATGGGCAGGACACGTAATGAGGAGGAAAGATAACCGATGGTCATTAAGAGTTACGGAATAGATTCCAAGGGAAGGGAAGCGTAGCAGAGGGCGGCAGAAAGTTAGATGGGCGGATGAGATTAAGAAGTTTGCAGGGACAACATGGCCACAATTAGTACATGACCGGGGTAGTTGGAGAAGAATGGGAGAGGCCTTTGCCCTGCAGTGGGCGTAACCAGGCTGATGATGATGATGATGAATATAAGTGTGTATAAGTTATAGGTGTTACAAGCGTGTTGTTTATAGAATTTCAGCTTGGCATTCATTCCTAATTATCATTAAGGAAAGTTGTGCATACCTTTAGCTCTTATACCTTTGTGATGAATGTCACTGCACATGGATTCCTGTTTCTGTTTTGCCGTATGGTGCTGATTTATTATACCTGCATGTACAATCTGTACGCCTACCCGCTATGGTCTCGGAAAAAGACTGGCAGTATTGAAAACAAATTATTATTATGGTATAATATTTATTATTATTATTATTATTATTACTATTATTACTACTATTATTATTATTACTATTATTATTACTATTATTATTACTATTATTATTATTATTATTATTATTATTCGTAGTAGTAGTAGTAGTATACCCTCGATGTTTTTCATGGGCACATCAATAAACACATTTGATTGATTGATTGATTGATTGATGCAGGAATATGCTAAGGTACGTAGCCGGGCTACGTCAATTGTACAATTCCTCCTTTTAACGCGATAGCGTTAAGGAGCTCGTGTCGCAGAAAAGCCGGTGTCGTCGGCGTCGGTGTCGGGTGTCGGCGTCGGCGTCCGCGGCGTTGGCCGTGAGCGATAAATCATGGCAGGCACTTCATAAATAAAAAGCAACTTCCAAGATGGGCTGGGTGGGAATCGAACCAGGGTCTCCGGAGTGTGAGACGGAGACGCTACCACTCAGCCACGAGTTCGATGCTTGAAAGCGGTACAAAAGCGCGTCTAGTGAATGCTGTGTTGCCTTAGAAACGAGCCGTAGAAAGTTATACTGCGGTGTATATCGGTAATTATGCGCATGTAACTTACAGAAGTCGCATTTACACGAATAGCGAAGTACGTTTCCGCTACATTTCTTCTGCGCTTACCACACACGCAGAGCCATCTTGCGGCAAACAATAGACCCCCTCCTCTCAATGTACGGCGCTGCCCCGACAGGTGGCGCGCCGCGCGCGCATTGGGGCTGTGCGCGGACCGGTGCCAGGCGCCTCGCGTCCCAGACTCCCTCTCCCCTGACGACGCTTCGCCGTGCTCCCACAGAATCAAGCGCCGTTCCTTTCTTTAGATTACTATCTATCTATCTCTCTGCCCGTGCCGATCACGACGTTTGGCTGGCGTAGATCGTTTCCCCCTCCGAGACACCGAGTTCTTTGCTTCGTTCCGTTTGTTCAGGCGCGCGTTTCGTTGCCGCGCCGAACGCTGCGTTGCTCGACGCTCACCGCGTGATAGGTGGGCGCAGAGTCCGATGCGGGGCGCCTCGTAAGTGATCACTGTCTGAGCGCATTGTCTTACACCCCTTGGCGGGTCGACGGCAACGCTGTCGCGTTCCACTCTTGAAGGCGAAGCTTAAGCGTCCTCCAATTTTTTCTTTGCATTATAGGTTACAAAGTGATTCTTAGTCCAATGTTCAACGGAGGGCCGTCGGGTGAAAAAAGGAACGTAACTGAACGAAAACATACAAGCCACCAAATAAAATTTTGAAAGTGATTGCGTGAATCCCAAGCGTAATTATCATGGACGTATAAAATGAAAATCAGCAGTATTGAGCTGCCGCAGTGTTGATTAGACAAATTCAGCCATTTCGGTTCCAGATGAAGAAAGTCTTAATGGAACGTAAATGGCAGTGCACGAAGTGTTCGGAAACTGTTGCTTAGTATAAGTAAAAATTAAAAAAGAACATTCGTTCGTATTTGGTATTGGATTCCGACAAAGGACGAAAGTGGCAGCCTATCACTTGGCCATGGCTCGAAGCGTCCCTTCGCTTTCATTTCGAGCATCTTCTTTTCTTGGCACGAGCAGATACTGTTCCAGGATTAAATATGCAGTGACAGGAGCATCAAAGGGGCGGATCAAGTGCGACCTAGACAAATCTGACTTCTTTTTGTTTGGTTTTTTTTTTTTTGCGTACAGCGCCCAAGGTAATTAGCTCGCATATGGTCGCAGGGAAGTTGAAGCTACCGTAGATATCTTGTGCACCACCGTGAAATCTAGACCATGCACTCCTTCGCATTTTCTGTCCATCCCGACTCCAGCAGGGCTGCTGCCAGAAAATATGCCGTAGCGAGGTTTCGCCAGTGGTCCTCGGTTGCTGCGGTCATCGCCAGCTCGGGCGTTCCATATTCCTCGCAGCGGCGGTCGCGTCCCGATGAGAGCAGCAAGCAAAACAAAAGCTCTCGTGTGCATGGATTTATGTGCACATTAAACAGCCTCAAGAGACTAAAATAAACCCGCATCGCTGCACTACGGCGCCCCGCATAACCGACGGTGCAGCTCTGGGACGTTGAGCACCGTCAGCACACGTGACAAGCGCCGAGACTTCGTAGACGTAGCTGCAGTGGCGGCACCCTCTCCGCCCCGTCGTCAGATTGCGCAGGCGCGGTTAGGTCGGTCAGCGGCGCTCTGGTTACGCATGCCCGCCTTCATCCGCCTGTCCCGCTTCTTGCAACACATTAGTGGTCTGGTGACCTTAAACGCCGCCGTCCTCGGATCAGCGGGCGTCAGGGAAAGGCCGCGGCTGCCGAGCGCGTCCGTTGGACCGAGATGCTTGCGTCAGCCAGCAGCGTGCAGGAAAGCTGCTGTCAAGGGAAGTCGCAAAGATGCGGCTGCACTGCCCAAGGCTCCGGCGCGCGCATATCGACAGGAGGCGCTCCCTTTGAGTGATGTGCGCGCGTCGCCTCTCACCTATTTCGAACAATTGACACAGGCTCGAAAGGCATTGATTTCCATTAAAATCAAGAATATTTGTGGACAACTTTTTCAATGTAACCCGAGGCCACATCTTGTAACGACCCCCCCATTTCTTCTATTCCCATTCTTCTTGCCCTTTGTGATTAGCCCAGATGTCGCCGCGCCGCCGTAATCGCCGGGATTGCCCGCTATATATAGGCGCGGCGAATGGTAATAAAGGAATAAAGAATGAACGATGGATCGTAACAAAATACGATCCCCGTACAGGATGTCCGTTCAAAGTGACAGACAATGCAAAGAAACTCTGACGATTTCTTGTTCTGCTTCTGGTCGGCGCCAATCAGTATGTCCACGTTTCTGGCAACGGATTCTTACGACGACGAGCCCTGACATCGTGTGCTCCTTCTGCAGCCCGTCTGCGTTCACCCGTCTGCTTCCCCCGACTCTTTCCTTCAGCCTCGGTTCGTTTACTGCTCAACTCCAGTCCGGCTTTCACCTAGAGCAGAGGCCGCACGCGAGGCATCCTGCATGTAGACTTCCTTCGATACTTTGGGTCGTATCTTGCAGGAATTATTTTTATCCGCTCCTGTTCATTCCGTATCATCCACGCTGCCGAGTGGCCCATGCCAGCTACAGTGATGCATGGCTTCGTGCGAGCCATAGAAGAACAAAAATATTGAAAAAATAATACGGATCATTAGGAAATACCATCGCAGGCGTTGTTCTGGGGTATGTATCGCAGCGCTTCAGTCGTTTGCAAACACGCTGCTTGTCCAAATACAAGATGCGAGGTCGTTCACGAATATAAATATATTCTCATATATAATATATAGTATAGAATATATAATATATAATATATAATATATAAGTTCCATCTGCGAATATATAAGTTCACAAGAATATATAAGTTCCATCTACGCTTCCACGTGTCATCCGCTTGTGGAACGACCTTTCCGATTTCCTGGTAGCTGAAGCTAACAAAGAAAAATTCCGTCACGACATAAACATTCATTTCTTACTTAAAAAAAAAAAACGTCTTGTCTGCGTTGTTTCTTGTATGCTTTTTTTCTTTTTATCTTAGAATTTTAGAATTTGTGTAAACTTGACTATTCGTTGTATTATTATTAGCAAAGCATTGTATAATTGTATAATTTTGTATAATTGTTTGCTCTTTATACTGTGTAACATTTGTTTTCCCATACCCAATGAACATTCTTCAGGCCTGTAAGATTTTTTGAATAAATAAATATGCGCAGGCTCGGCAGTCACCGCGGGCGTTGGCAGACGAGATGTCCTCTTGCTCAAAGTGAGCAAATGATATTGCAGGCGTGATAGCTCTATTACGGCTAACTACTGGAATGCGTCACATTAGCAAACCAAATGGCGATAAATACAATAGCGCTTAGATGCTTAGCGCGGTATTTTAGGATGACACTCGAAACACAAGACGACAGACACAAGCGCGGTCGTTTCCTGTTTCAAGTGTCCTAAAAAAACCACTTAAAAACCAGTAATATTTTAGACACTGACATTCATTCGTTAAATAAAATTAATTAGCTCAATTCTTTCTTGTTGTTCTAATTGTCCATATGTTAATTAAGAGGTTGCAGATAATCATAAAAGACCTAAAAACGAAGTGTTTCCAACAAGGTACACATCGCGTGTTTACTGTTTTCGGCAAATAGAGAAAGCCCGCGAAATATGAAAAATATGATGCGGCTGCGCAACCGTAGGCGCGGACCTTGGTGAGCACTAGGGTGCCCCGCAATGTCCTCCTCCCCCACCGCCGGGGAGGAGGATCGACATCGAGGTCGCGCCATCAAACAGTCTCAGCAGGAGAGGTATTCATCTGGGCCGGGCGGCGGTGATATGGGCAGGCGTGTTCTCTCCACGACGCGCGAACTGCTCCCGACGATTATTGCGAATCAAGAATCAGAAAACCCGCTGCACTGAACGGTGAGCCTGAGAAACGGCTTGCTTTCCCGCTGAGTCTGCTCGATGGCAGTGCGATTCATGAGCGCCCGAGTGCGAAGCCATGTGGTACTTGTCATATTTCGTGGACTTCCTAAATTTTCTGAAGAGAGTAAACACGCGATATGTGCCGGCCTTGCTGGAAACGCCACATTTTGACGTCTTTTACGGTTCTCTACAACCGCCTGATTCCCAACTTGACAATCAAAAATGTTAGATAATTACTTTTTAATAATAATTGGGTTTCAGAGAGCCGATGGTTTCTCTAAAAATACTGTGAACGACATGCGCTTGTTCTCATTCACATAGAATAATACCTTTTCTTTTAAGACTAGGTGCATAATAGCTAAAAAGCATGCTGGCATCTTCTCAACGAGACTCCAAACAACATCCACTTGCTCTTGTTCACGTGTTTGTGTGTGCCTGTGTTCTGTTTTCTTTTTTTTTTTAACTCTGTGCATGACAGCTGAGGCACCCTGTATGTACTACACACGAGACGTGCGGTAGCTTCTGTTTGTTTTACAGACAAAGCTTGTTTAAATGTTTTGTATGCGGCGTCGCAAGTAGAACTCTGGCGTAGCACGTCTAGATTCCGTCCCGCTTCGAATTATTCGTGTTCGGATTTTACTAATTTCCTTCCCTTTCTTTTTTTTTTTTGCTTGTTAGTCGCTCAGAACAGACGCGATGGGAACACTTTTGAGCGAATATATTTCTTATACCCTCCAAGAGCAGTTCAAGTAAAGTGCAGCGATTTAAGTCGGCATCTTGAAACTAATAATAAATGGGAAATGAGACATCCGCCCAAACGTGGCATTTGCTACAAAGGGTTCCTCGAAAGAAAAGCCTCGCAGTTGAAGAAAAATTTCTTCTAATCAAATCCAGCCGATTGGTTGGCTGTCTAAACCATGACTCACGCACGTCGTCTGTTCAAGGCTGCGATTTCATTTCATTTTGCATGTACTGTCTCCATTTACCTGTTACCTTTGCCTTACCATTTACCTTTTTCTAGGGCATTTCTTCTCCTTCGTCCCATTCCCTGAAGAGCAGCATGTAGGCGAAAATACGCTGGCTAAATACTCTGCAATTTCAATGAAGAGCATTCCTTCTCACACTCATCTATTGAAGAAGAAGAACGCCATGTTAAGCCTACTCGTTTGTATTTCAGTCGAAAACCGGCAAGGAGCGAGTACATCGCATCGAAGCCACTGGAGGCTGGCGAGAGCGGAATCGGGTAACCGTGCAACCCGAATATCGCGAACTAAAGCGACAGGAGTGCTACAGAACGCAACAAAGCCAATTATGATGGCGAAGCTTGCGTCGTTTTAAGTTCATCAACATCGCTGTATAGCAGTGTCATATATATATATATATATATATATATATATATATATATATATATATATATATATATATATATATATATATATATATATATACGTGGAAAAAGTGGTTGGCGAGAATTGTGCTGGAATGGGAGCTACGTACCTATAGTAAGCAAAAACGGCACAAATATGCACCATATATGAACGGCCGTGGTTGACGCCGCACTTGTTTTGTATGATGGCGCAGAGAAACCTCGATTTTCTTTCTTTATATTGCCGGAATACATATATTTGCGAATGTGATAATATGCGGCGCGCAAGCGTAGCACGCGAACCTAATAAAAATCAAAGAGAAACAAAAAATTATTTGGTGACACGTAAGTACTCAGTACAAGCTACGCCCATAAATACACTATGCACCTCACATGCAACAGTAAAACGTCCAGCGTTCAGTCTGAAAATTTTCGCGCTGACAAAAACTGACCGCACAGTGAGCATCCCATCCCCTTCTTCTTCAGTTTGTTTTGGTTACACCCTCTTCTCAATCTCCTTGTTGCTACCTCGATCGGCCCCTGCTTCACGTGGATTAAGTGCAAGAGCCCCGGGCCATGTGGTGTAGTTTAAGTAATGGTGTTGCTTTTTGCTGACGGCAGCTGTCGTGAACGTTATGAAAGGTAACGAGCGCTTTCGTGGTGCTTGGTCTCGTATTTGTACTGTTTCTGAGCACATTACGGGGTCTCTACACGTACGGCACTAATAACAACGCTCTGTGGCCTTAACTGAAAACAAAGGGAAGGAACAGTGCCATTCTCTAGGCTGCTGGCAATAGCTTAAATGCATCCAGAAATTGATTGATCTATATGTCTAAAACGCAGACGCTTAACAAGCTACAAATTTAGTTTGTGTTTGATAAGTATTTGGTGTGAACGACCTTATATGATTTGTCCGGCAGTCTCTTGACTCAAAGCTGCTCGCCAGCGCCATGATTGCGTGGAATCCTGCAGGACGGGGAAGGGTACAGCTGACCCTCTGTTACCCGAGAATGGAAAGGGGGAGGGGGTAGTGCTGTGGCACTGCCTCTGTGTAAGTAGCCTAAGGCACATTCTGAGCGCCTAATTCAGATGAAGGGGCGAATGTGCACAGCTCGACCTGTTCGGTAGAGTCTCACTGCGGGCTGCTCAGTCCAGGTTATTTGTACAAAATTGGCGGTACTGGGCTCGATACGAGCGGACCGCTCTATAGCCCTGCCTCTCGCGTCACTCTACACCAAGGGTCACTCACACTTTGTCGCGGATCACTGTCGCTCCTTAGCAATGGACAGAAAACACGCACAGAGACGTATTCTTCACCCCCCTCTGTAGTGTGACTCCACGGCATGAAGTGAGGTGTAAATTCTGCAGTTTCGTCAAGCATTATTTTGAGTTCCCGTTTTAGGTTCCTTACTTCTACTCACCGTGTTCTGTCGTCGTGCTCGAACTGATGCAATGTCCATATCACCATGTGTAACCTCTAGCACTGCTTCACAGTTGCGCTGCGAGTATTCGACTATTTTATCCTTCAGGTATTAAAGCGTTACCACAACAGTGTCTGCAAATGAACAAATATAAATGCAGAAAATATAATCCGATGCTCAAGCTACAATACAATAGATGTTGATCCTGCTCACATTCATCGGATAGTTGGTTATACGGGTACCTTTTCGCAACCCGCCCTCTATTTCAAGGTATTCGTTCCCATAGCAGGAAGCAGTATATGCGAACGAGGGTGGGACAGGGGAGGAGGTCATTAAATATATGGTTGGGGGGGGGGGGCAATACTCACGTCGAATCACTCGTGTAACACAAGGAGGAGGTACGAGCGAAAGGTCGACCGTGTCACCACCGCGATTACGGCAAGAACACGGGATTCCACGCGCGCCCGACGCGCGCAGCTCGGCTCGGAGACCCGACGGGCAGATCCGGCGTCCGGCCAGAAGCGTTGTCGGCCGTTGCACTCACCGTGACGGCGGTTGCGAAGAAGCGAGGCGGCGAGGAAGAATCCATGTCTGCGCGTGCGACTGCTTTCCGACCAAGGGGGGCGTCTGGGGGATGCGCGCTTCCGGATGCGCCTCTTATACGAGGTCGGCCTCGATTCGGGTCAGGTTCACGGACGAGGAGGGGGGTGGGGGATAGGAGGTGCGACCACCGGCAGCAGCCGAGCGGCGCTGGAAGACCACCGGAGCGACTTTCACGGAGCTCGTTCCCCCCCCCCCCCCCCCCACACACACACAGCCTCCCACTGCAGAAGCCCCGGCTACCTGCAGTGATGGCAGTGGAATTCCCCCGTTGTCGTGAGCTGCACCTGCGAGAACCGCTCCGTGGAGCGAATGCTCGAATCGTAACCGCGGACAGCGGGTATGCGCGTCGGAGAGCACCGTCCGCTCTCCTGCGGCACCGGCAGAGTTCCTCCCAGCTGCGGAGTGTGCATCGACGGCCGAATGGTGGGGCCAGTAGACACATGCCGAACAGGGCACGCCAGAGGACAGGGAAGCTGTAAACGCGATCTATGCTAACAACTGATGGTTTGCTGCGCCTCACTGACATCGTATACAACGGAATGTTAAAAAGGGTACCACCCAGAAAAACAATCTGTCACAAGACGTACCTAGCCGTCTTCCCCGTCATCATGTCTGTATTGTTTGTGCTAAACTGCATGCAACAGTGCGTGCAACTGCATGGTGGCATGTTCGCTGTGAGAAACTCAAGGTGAAACAACACGAAAGAAAGTTAACGCAGACTGTATAAGCGTATACACGTGGCAGCACACACGCGTACCAGGGCTAGCATTGTGTTCTACCGACTGAAACATTATTTTTGAAGACAAACTTTGATTAGTTGGATTTGAGAAATGTATATTGCGCAGCAATGCGCTGCGCTGCGCATCATTTGATAATGCGCCTAATTATTTTAAATGTAACAGGGGCGGTACTTATAAAAGCTGACAGTTGAACTGAAAGTCGATCTAGTTGGCGTTGATTCATTATTAAGTGCAGCGAAACAGGTAAATAACGAACAAACCGAAGCGCCCACCGTGTTCACTTTGTCTCTGCGCGTAGGCTTCCTGTCGCGCTGCAGTTTTTTTTTTTATTATTATTCAAGTACCCTAAAGGCCCACGCGGGCATTACATAGGGGTGTTACAATGAATTAGTTATATGTACAGTATACGCATTTACACAGATAATGCATGCTACAATAAAAAGAACACAAGCGGAAAAACATGAAAACAAACAAAAAGAAACCAGTAAGAGCAATACAACGACCCGTCCTAAACGCTGAAGATACATATAGATTTAAACTGGCTGTTACACACAATCAACGTAACTTGGTCACTTTATACAAGAAAAAAATACTTGATAAAAACGTACGCATACCAGCAGATACTGCATGAAACAACGAACAGCACAAGCAGAACAAAGTTTATGCAGTACAAGTGACCCTGCGGTAATCCAGCACAAAACCATTTGCGCAAGGAACATCAAAATATGGTGAGGGAAAAAAATACAAGGCGCGCAACAACACAGTGATGCCTATAAGAAATGAGCAAGAGAATAGTATGTTAGTACGTTAAAATACTGTTTTAGTTTTGCTAGAAAATCATCGTGACTTAGAGCTGATATGATTTCATGTGGTAACATATTCCAGTGATATATCGCGAGAAAGAGGGGCGAGTGTCTCAAGAAGTTAGTGCGCGCAAGAACGGGCTGCACTTTAAAGGAATGATCAAGGCGCGGGAAGATACGATGGGCGGGCCGGATGTGGCGTGCGCTGAAAGACGACCTGCAGTGATATAACTTGTGAAAATGGGAAAGAAGTCCTATCAGCCTTCGATTTTCTAACGAGGGGAGATTTAGAGACATCTTAATGTTAGTGATGCTAGACATTCGAGAGTAATTTTTCGTGATGAAGCGGGCTGCTCTGTTTTGGACCGACTCGAGCTTGTTTATGAGGTACGATTGATGCGGATTCCAAATAAAAGACGCGTACTCCATTTTCGAACGAACTAGTGTCGTATAGGCTAATAATTTAGTGGACTTGTTTGCCGAGTAAAGGTTACGCCTAATGTAGCCAAGGGTTTTACAAGCGCTGCTAGTAATCGCATCGATGTGATGATTCCATGAAACGTTTGAAGATAAATGAATTCCCAAATATCTTATTGTTTGCGCATGTGCAATACTAATGTCGTTAATCACGTAACGGGTAACCCTAGGGTTACTGGATCTAGTGAAGGCTATAGCCTTAGTTTTTGAAACATTTATTTCCATTTGCCACTGTTTACACCAGTCGGTAATTTTCGCGAGGTCAGATTGTAAAATGTCAGTGTCGAAAGAGTTAATTATTCGTCTATAAATTACGCAATCATCTGCAAATAGTCTTATTGTAGATTTAATATTATTGCTGATGTCGTTTACGTATAGCAGGAATAAAATCGGTCCCAATACAGATCCCTGCGGCACTCCGGATTTAACTAGTGATCGCGGAGAAGAAAATTCATTAGTAGTTACAAATTGGTACCGGTTAGTTAAAAAATTTCTAATCCAATTCGTAATTTTACTATTTATGTTAAAATGGCGAAGTTTTAATAATAAACGGTTATGAGCTACCTTATCAAAAGCCTTCGCAAAATCAATAAATATGGCGTCTATTTGTGAGGAGTCGTTGATAGCTTGGTGCAGGTCAGAGACTAGCTCGAATAACTGCGTCTCACATGAGCGACCCCGTTGGAACCCGTGTTGGTTAATGAAGAGGAGATTGTGATCGGTTAGGTATGTTATAATTGCTGATGATATAATGTGTTCTAGAAGTTTACATGGAATACTGGTCAGTGAAATAGGTCTGTAGTTTGAGACAGATGACGGGTCACCGGACTTAAAGATTGGAATTATTTTAGTTATTTTCCATTCGTTAGGAACACATCCTGAATCAATAGATTGTTGAAAAAGAGCGGCGAAAATGCGAGATATCACTGGTTTAGTCATTTTTAGTAGTTTTGGACAAATTCCGTCTGGACCGGGAGCCGAGCTGTTAGAAAGACGATCAATAGCAGCTTCAATGCCCTTTTGGGTGATAACGATATCACTCATGATGGAGGTAACAGAACCGAGTACAATGTTAGCGGGAACGGGAAGTTCACTTGTAAAAACAGAAAAGAAGAAATAATTTAATGCAGTAGCGACCTCCGATGATGGAAGGAATTCACTGTCTTTCTTTATGGAAATGAAGCCTGATGATGATGGTTTGGGGTTTATTACTTTCCAGAATTTTTGTGTGTTGTGGGCTAACATGTTCGAAATATCATGGTTGAAAAATTTGTCTTTGGCTGCTTCAATTTCTGTTTTGCATAACTTGGATTGTTCCCGATAACACTTCCAGGTATCATCAGATGTCGAATTTTTAGCTTTTGAATAAGCGCGCTTTTTTTTATTAATACAGCGCCTTACGTGAGAGGTGAACCACGCACTTCCAGTAGACAGAGTTATTTGTATTTTTGGTATGTACTTTTCTTTAAGTTCAGTCAGCTTGTTACAAACAATCATCCAGTTATCATTGCTATCATAATTATGCATCCCGCTCAAGAATTCTACACAAAAAGCCGAGAGCTCGCTTGTGATCATTTCAACATTTGCTCGCGCATAATCATAAATGGTTTTCTTTTCCTGTACACTTGTTTTGCGTTTTATATCGTATTCACAGTGAAGGACGTTGCGGTCACTAATGCAATCTAATACATGAACAGACACGTTGACAGGTTCAGTGGTCAGCACAAGATCCAAGATAGAATCCCCCCGTGTTGGTAAGGAAACTATTTGGCTTAATCCGTACGAAGAAATCACGTCAAGAAAATCCTTACATTCTGCTTTCCTTGGGCAGCCTTCAGCTGTAACCGTCCGCCAGTTAATTCCAGGGTAGTTAGTCACCAGCAAGAATAATAGGTGAGCCGGGAAATTTGTTACTTACAAAGCTAAGCGATTCGTTAAGGCATTTAATGAACGTGTCCTGCGAATCTGGAGGACGGTAACAAACACCAAAGGCACAAGTTACACGTGAGATCTGAAGCATGATCCACAAAATTTCAATACAGGAACCAGTGTCAAGTAGGCGTGCTGGGAATTCTTTTTTTACTGCAATTATAACACCACCGCCTCGTGTTACTACCCTGTCTTTTCGAAACAAAATAAAGTTTTTAGAAAGAGACAATTCATTGTCGGACACGTCGCAAGACAGCCATGTCTCTGTTCCTAGTATTATGTCAGCTGAGCAGGACTCGACAAAAGCACAAAGGTGATCCTGTTTTCTGAAAATACTTCTGAAATTTGCCACAATAATAGACAGTTTTTTTTTTCATCTGCATTGAAACGTCAATTGCCATTCGCGGGAGCCTCGTGTCTAGGAATGGCGACCACTTCATTGTTTGAAGGGTCGACTGTGAAAGTTCCGTTGCCCATTATAAGTTTATCAAACTGCAATTTATATTTTTCGTTCTGTTGGCGTTTGGCGCGTGCGAAATCACGGAGCGTTTTTCTGATTAGTTGCATTCGTGGTGAAAAATCTTCCTCGATCCAGACTCGAGGGGTTGCGAGGTCTTTTAGTTTGAAAGAGTTTTTCAAGATGTTGCTTTTGTCTTTGAAGTTCAGAAATTTAACCACAATGGGCCGAGTGCGATCGGGTTTACGTTGACCGACTCGATGGGCTCGCTCTATTTCACCTGCTTGGATACCCAGGTTTGCCATGAAAAATTCAGAAATAAGCTTTTCCGTATCGCTCCACTTTTCAGCAGCTTGTTCGGGAATACCCTTGAATACGAGATTATTTCGCCTCATTCGATTATTCAACTCATCCACAACGATGTTTGCTTGTTGAATCTGTTTCTGCTCTATGTTCTTTAACTGCACTTTAGATTCTTGAAGAAGAGAACCGACAGCCGTAACGCTTTCACTCAAGTTGTCGACAGCCTCAAGTCGCTCTTCAATTTTCGAGAGTCGCCTTTTGACGTCTGTCACAGTAGTGTGGATATCTTTAAGTTTATTGGTCACTTCCTTGTGAAATCGCTCGTTTGACACTGTAAGTTCCTTCATTAATGTCAGAAGTTGGTCAGTCTTATCTGGACCCGGATTAACCTCAACATCTCCCGCACAGATCAGTAAATGAACAAGAGAAAAAAGTAAAAGTACTAGGCGTCCACCCACGAAGTAGCGCCTACCAAAGGAACACGACCGGAGCCACACAAGGCTGCATGGCTCCGCAATTCTTCTCGGTTGAACGAAACCGCCAATGCGGGCGCGGTAAGTGCACAAATCAATGCCCATAACTAGTCCGTCAATGACAATGGACACAATGGGGAATTGCAGCCAGCTAGCGATTCAAAAGTCCTTAAAGAGGCACACTGCTACACACTCACCTAGAAAAACAGCACACTGTTAGCTCGAAGCTCTGGGCTGCAAATCCCGCTTGGTCGGCGTAGGCGATCCTTTTTACAGAACAGAACAGCCGACTAGAGGGTGCTGCAGGCGACGAGCAGTAACAGGACCGATGAACTGCTGATTGTACCGGATTAGATGGCGATTTCAATACACGGCACGGGGTAGTAGGGCACGTGTCTCGTTGATCAGTAATCCGCAGGAATCATTACGATTCAGCCGACGCCGTTAAACCCAGTGCTGCGCACCCTCAGGGCAGTCGGAGCCTAATAAACAGCACACTGTTAGCTCGAAGCTCTGGGCTGCAAATCCCGCTTGGTCGGCGTAGGCGATCCTTTTTACAGAACAGAACAGCCGACTAGAGGGTGCTGCAGGCGACGAGCAGTAACAGGACCGATGAACTGCTGATTGTACCGGATTAGATGGCGATTTCAATACACGGCACGGGGTAGTAGGGCACGTGTCTCGTTGATCAGCAATCCGCAGGAATCATTACGATTCAGCCGACGCCGTTAAACCCAGTGCTGCGCACCCTCAGGGCAGTCGCAGCCTAGAAAAACAGCACACTGTTAGCTCGAAGCTTTTCATTAATTTCATTAATTATGAAATCTTATCTTCAAACATAAAGTTTCTGTTAGTAATAGCTTCCAGCATTAGTTGAGTCTATTTTTCTGCATTTTTCGTTCATTGCGCTGTTACACCTTGTCCTTGAGCATACAGCCAACAACGTGCCCAGATTCTTCTCGTTGTGGGACGTCGGCGAGCATACAGGAAAAAGAAGTGTACATAAACCGCATGGTTTCGTGGTGCCCACTTCACTTATGGTCGGCGGCTCTATCGAGTCGCACCGGTATACCCAGGCGCAGGGCTTCTAGACAAGAGGAGTGAATAGCGATTCTTTATGTATAGCCAAATACGTGAAGTAAGCCAAAATATGCGAAAGCTAACGAATGACAGTGACTTTGTGCCTTCGGCAGCTTGGGTACGGCCACAGTGTTCAACTTAGGCCAACGCAACTCTTCTTCAGGACTACTGTGTGTTATGGGCCTGGCAACGGAACAAGAATTCATGATTGCCAGTCAGCCTCTAGAGTGTGTGCAGGAGTACGTTTATCTATAGGTCAACTACTGACAAGGGACCCTGATTGTGAGAAAAATATTTAAAGAAGAACAAAAATGGGTTGGAGTGCATACAGCAGGCATTACCAAATCCTGACTGGGGATCTCACCACTGTCGTTGAAAATAAAAGTGTACATTCATTGCGTTCTACCAGTGCTAATATATGGGGCAGAAACTTGGAGGTTAACAAGGAAGCTCGAGAACAACGAACGCGCAAAGAGCGATGGAAGCAAAGAAAGTTAGGAGTAATGTTAAGGGACAAAAAGTGTGGTGTGAATCAGAGAGCAAATGGGGAAAGCCGTAATTTTATTTGGCAGTAAGAGTAAAAAATGGAGCTGGGTAGGCCCGGGCCCTCTGACGCATAGGGCAGATAACTGGGGGACCATTAGAGTTAACGAATGAGTGCCGAGGGAACCCATTCATGTCATGCAGTCTAGCACGGCAGAAAATCAATTGGGGCGATGAAATTGGGAAATATGCAGGCGCAAATTGGAATCAGCAAGTCCTAGACAGGGGTTATTGGACATCTTTTGGAGATGCCTTCGTTCTGTAGGGGGCATAAAAATGGGCTGGTTGCGGCGATGATGATTGATGGCAATATATCAAATAAATATTCCTATAATGCAGACATTTGCATATTTCAGTGTTGTTCAAATGAATTCAAAGAACCATGTCACAAGGCATAATATTCAAGTCTTTTTCTTTTTTTCTCTTTTATTGTCCTTTGTTGCACTACAGAATGCACGCAAAACACTACCTGGACCCGTAACCAGCGGCTAGTAAAGGATCCAATGGAGATGGATGTATGAATTGCAGGCAACCCTTTGTCAAAATTAGAGACGTCAATACACAGAAGTTTACAGGAAACATGCAAAAAGTTAATAGTCACTCTAAACACTCGCTAGAGTACCAGTTGCCAGAGGTAATAAAATTGTATAAACTAAATCTAATAAATATAACAGGAGCGTGTAGAAATAATATAAGGAGTATAGCAACGTAAATTGAATGTATAGTATCACATCACAAAGATGCATAAAATCACACCACAATAGGTCACAGAGAATGCATCACACAACAAAGCAATATCACATCACCAACCAAATATGGCTGGATGTGTGGGATCAGACCGATGTCGGCTCTCATTTATTAATATCGAACTACGTGACACAAATAAATGCGTCGTTGCAGAAGTTGAACTGTAACAAAGCAAACTCATTTCCATTTGCTATATTTTCACATTTTATATATTGTCGTTTCCCAGCTAGCTCACACAATTTAGCGTCATGCTCTTCGTGATATTGTCACGTTGCAGTGAAGGTTAAGAACCAGCCAGTAGCAAAACTGCGAGTAATGAGAACTATCTCTCTATTGGGCGAACTTGTGCGCAGAAAAGCATGCGACACTCAAAGCACAACGATAGCTCGGTGAGCCCAGTCGTCGGTCATCAAAATCTGATCTGCCGGTAAGACGCGTCGGCTACTTATACATGGCTCATCGTACATTGCAGTGTTATCGCTGTTGCTCGGGCATGTTCTAGAAGGTACACCACTATTCCCTTCGAGCACGCAATCTGATTAAGCAAAGAGTTCTTCGCTGTAGAATGAGAAAGTTCCCATAGAGGAAGGTGTGTCTTGCGCCGGACGATAAGTTTGGAACAGTGGTTAGCCGGTGAAAAGCAGTCGTTGGAAACCATAAACAATGTGCACGTGTCAATATTGATTTTCCAAATGTTGCAGCATGCAAATTAGTGCATAAAGTGCGACTTAGAGAATACCGAATTCCTACAATAAACACATATTTGTGCAATTGGTGTAAACTGAAATCTGAACAAGGCAAAATGAAATACAAGGAGTTTTTGCATTTCCACATTCATCAAGCGTGACATTTGCCCGACGCAGGCTATATGATATGAAGTTTCTTTTCCCATTTTAGCATTCCTGTTTTGCCAATAGCATTTACTATCGTCTACTCCGTGATGCGACGTAGCTTGCTCTCTAGTAGTTGCGTACAGGAGGCAGTCTCTATCTATAATTTTTTCTGGCCCGTCTTTCACATTGCAATCGCAATCAAACGCTTCAAAGTCCCCTTTCGTAAATTCTTTCGTGCAGGCACCTGGAGCGGTACAAGTTTACGGACGCTATTCTACGATGTCAAAGTGACATAAGACGTATTCATACGCGTTTATTGCGAAAAGTTCCTTGACCCATAATAAGAGAAATCTACACTCTAAGAGCAAAGTAAGTTCTGAACAACATCCTTTGTAGGAATTAAATTGTTGTCTCATATACAGCGTTTTTTTTTTCTATTTTTCTACTTCAAACTTTCTTTTTCATAGCCTACAACTTTTACTCAACTTACGTCACTGCATGCAGATGGGTTATCTGCCCTGGTGGACATAGTCGCAATTAGAACCGAAGGAATCCATTCACTAAATAAGCTGGTCGGAATAATCCCTTAGTTTCAGTCTTTACGGCGCATGTTTATATTGGAAAGTTCAAGGGAATCATCATAAAATTATTTTTGAAAACATCTTGAGTTCTGCATGTCAAAACTACGATACGATTATGAGGCACGCCGTTGTGGGGGAATACGGAACAATTTTGATCAGCTGGGGTTCTTTAACGTACACCCAACGCACTGTACACCTGCGTTCTCGCATTTCGCCCCCATTTAAATGCGGCTGCCACGGTCGGGATTCGATCCCGCGCTTTGAGGCTTAACAGCGCAGGACAACGCCGAAGGCATGTTTGGAGTCTTGGTCACAAATTAACTGCAAAAACTTGGAGGCCTACTCATACGTCATGCATAACTCGGCGCTTAGCAGACACAATGAGCGATTCAGTGGGCCCATTAAACCCCTCGATGCATATCTCAAACAAATACATTTGAAAAACATACAGCTAAAATATTTTTCGAAAACAGAATTATTTTCAGTTTACAAGCACCTCTATATATGCTCTAATCCGCTAGGCTCAACTGTCATGCTGCAATGTGGCAAGTACAAAAGAAAATGTACAGCTTGTGTTTTTTTCTATCCGACATAATGCAATGTCGAGCGATGAACGCAGGTAGCTAAGAAATGACTACAAATAACTAAACTCACAGAGTGCCTTTGCACATTCCTTACGAGGCCGCTACCGTCGATTGGCACGGTGGTGTCCGAAATTTCGCGCATCGACGGTGGTTCTCCTGCACAGACAAGGCGCAGGCGCGTCAGTGGCGTCATCTTGCATGTGTGGAAGTAAGCAACCAGCGTTCGCAGCTGCGCGCTGGCTTTAAACTCGCTGTATACAACGATATGCTTCAACAACGGCCATGCACTGAGATCTGCACTGCATGCGCTTCAGTCGTGCGCCGTTCTGCCCAATGACTTACTACTTCACGCGACGTCACGCTTACCTTATTCGTACCACATTTGCAGATTACGCAGCGCTTAGTGAGGTAAGCCTGCAAATCATGCACCCATCTCGTCAGATCACTGAAATGACCAATTAATGCAGTAGTTAGTTAGTTAGTTAGTTAGTTAGTTAGTTAGTTAGTTAGTTAGTTAGTTAGTTAGTTAGTTAGTTAGTTAGTTAGTTAGTTTAACGTCGTAAAGCAGCACAGTGGGTATACAATCCAAAAACAGCTGCACCCTTCGAGGCGTAACTTTGTCCCGCTACTATAATCGTAATCTGTCTTGCTTGAGTTTCCTTTATAGAAAACTCCGCGCTCGCTACTTTCCTGTCAAGAATACTATGTCACGCAGATAACGCGCATGTCGTTCGTGACCACCATAGAGTTTCCTACAATAGTTATTGTATGAAATTCCCTGGTGACCACCCGGAAGCGCTGGGCGCGCGCCGCTTTAGAGAACGGAAAGGCGCGCAAGACAGATGACGATTGTTGTTGTGGGACAAGACCCGAAAGTGTTGAAGCTTCTTCGTTCACCCGCTATCATCATCATCACTTTCCTGTTCCAGTAAATTAACATGTTTGTTCATGGACCACTCTTCCTGTGTGGTTCTTGGCGTCTTTCTCCAGATAAGGATGCAAGCCTTCCTTAGAGTGTGTATGAGAGACGTCGCAGAGGAGGGTTCTGCATTTATTTTGACAACGTGCACTTCTTCAACAATCTACCATGTATCGGTTCCTGGGATTTCTGCACTATATGCTGCACTATATGAAAACTGGCGGCTCTTTATACGAAGTGTCTATCGACTGCAAGGGTCCCAAAAAACTGTAAGAATGCAAACATTATACTAATCCACAAAAAGATGGGCGTTAAAGAATCGCAAAATTATAGGCCCATTAGCTTACTCCCAGTATTATATAAAATATTTACCAAAATAATCTCCAATAGAATATGGGCAACACTGGACTTTAGTCAACCAAGGGAACAGGCTGACTTCAGGAAGGGATACTCTACAATGGACCACATCCATGTCATTAATCAGGTTATCCAGAAATCCGCAGAGTACAATAAGCCTCTCTACATGGCGTTCATAGATTAGGAAAAGGCATTTGATTCAGTAGAGATACCAGCAGTCATAACAGAGGCATTACGTAATCAAAGAGTACAGAACGCTCACGTAAATACCTTGGAAAATATCTACAGAAGTTCTACAGCTACCTGAATTCTAGTTAAGAAAAGCAGGAAGATACCTATAAAGAAAGTGGTCAGACAGGGAGACACAATCTCTCCAATGCTATTCACTGCGTGCTTGGAAGAAATATTCAAGCTATTAAACTGGGAAGGCTTGGGAGTAAGGATCGACGGCGAATACCTCAGCAACCTTCGGCTTGCCGATGACATTGTTCTATTCAGCAACAATGCAGACGAGTTACAACAAATGATTGAGGACTTTAACAGAGAGAGTGTAAGAGTTGGGTTGAAGATTAATATGCAGAAGAAAAGAAAGATAATGGTCAATAGTCGGGCAAAGGAACAAGAGTTCAGGATCGCCAGTCAGCTTATAGAGTCTGTGAAGGAGTACGTTTACCTAAGCCAATTAATCACAGCGAACCCTGATCATGAGAAGGAAATTCATAGAACAATAAAAATGGGCTGGATCGCATACGGCAGACATTGTCAGCTCCTGACTGGAAGCTTACCATTATCATTGAAAAGGAAGGTGTACGATCAGGGCATTTACCAGTGCTGACATAGGGGGCAGAGACTTGGAGACTGACAAAGAAGCTTGAGAACAAGTTAAGGACCGCACAAAGAGCGATGGAACGAAGATTTCTAGGCATAACATTAAGAGACAGAAACAGAGCGGTTTGTATCAGAGAGCAGACGGGTATAGACTATATTCTAATTAACATCAAGCGACAAAAATGGAGCTGCGCAGGCCATGTAATGCGCCGGTTAGATAACCGCTGGACCATTAGGCTTACAGAATGGGTACCAAAAGAAGGGAAACGCAGTCGAGGACGGCAGAAGACTAGGTGGAGCGATGAAATTGGGAAATTCGCGGGCGCTAGTTGGAATCGGTTGGCGCAGGACAGGGGTAATTGGAGATCGCAGGGAGAGGCCTTCGTCCTGCAGTGGACATAAAACATGATGATGGCGATTATTATTATTATTATTATTATTATTATTATTATTATTATTATTATTATTATTATTATTATTATTATTATTATTATTATTATTATTATTATTATTATTATTATTATTATTATTATTATTTCATCGAAATGCGACCTACTCGCGACTTCGTTCACCCGTGAAACGCAGTGCATGTCTCGGCGCCCCGGAACAACGTGGCTTACATATGCAAGGCGCTTGTGCAGCGAAAATTCGCTAATAGTAAAAGCAACGGGATAGGGTCCACGAATGACGTGCGATACGTGACACGCGTATGCGAATGTGCTCTTCCATGCAAGTTCATGGAGGACTGGTTTGACACTGCTTGTAGCGCTTCCGGGCAGTTGTGATTAGGTTCGTGATCGCTCAGTTTGGCACCACCGCGTGAGTCCTGTTGACACATGTGACGTGTCAACTCTATCAAGCCGCAGGTAGGAAGCTTCGCGAATTTCGAGCGTGCCGCTTGTGATCAACTGAACAATGATCTTCTTCATTGTGTGTGTGTCCGTGCATACTGCGAACTTCCCTCATTATTCAATCCCCTCCCCCAATGCAGGGTAGCCAACTGGGCTAATCCTGAATAACATACATTTCCCGTGTCGCTTCTCTGTCTCAAGTATATATTGTTTATCTCATATACCCACTTTATTAATTAACGTCAAATGCATGCGATATTGTAGTGTTGGCTTACATATTTCTGTCTCTTCTCTGCTGATTACTAGGGGGGTATCGGTAAAAAAAAGCTCACCTGATGTATAATCAGTTATAATGTCTGTATTCTTATTTAACGTTGTCTGTTCAAAGTCCTCCTCGCCTGTTTCCACTATATGGGAGCGTCAATTAACATTGCGAAATCAAAAGCGCTCTTGAGCGCAAGATATGAAGATCATCATGCGTTATTACATAAACTATAAAAATACAATCTCAGTCTCCGTAGAAATGAATGTCCGCTAACGGAATAGAAAACAGCATCGAACAGATAGAGAAGCTTGTTTGTTCCAGGCATCGGTGTCCCAGTCGACGCAAATATTAAATAGACAGACAGACAGACAGACACAGACAGACAGACAGACAGACAGACAGACAGACAGACAGACAGACAGACAGACAGACAGACAGACAGACAGACAGACAGACAGGTAGATAGATAGATAGACAGGTAGATAGATAGACAGACAGATAGATAGATAGATAGATAGATAGATAGATAGATAGATAGATAGATAGATAGATAGATAGATAGATAGATAGATAGATAGATAGATAGATAGATAGATAGATAGATAGATAGATAGATAGATAGATAGATAGATAGATAGATAGATAGATAGATAGATAGATAGATAGATAGATAGATAGATAGATAGATAGATAGATAGATAGATAGATAGATAGATGACTATAACAATGTTCGCATTTAGCTATGTAAGCTCTTTGACTCAGTGTATTCGCAAAAGAGCACGCGCTGCATGAAAATGGGAAAAAGAAGATGGCTCTTCAGTGACCTCCAAACACGCACTAATACACGTGTATCAATTGAACGTCCAACGAGTACTTGTATGATAACGAGAGATATGCCATGCCACGCACGTCTTAACTTTGCGTTTCATAACATCAGAAAAACATTCGCAAAAATGGGTTATATATCTTTAGCGATTCGCAAGCCGCTCTCACATTACTACAGAGCAATAAGAAAAATTCTTTGAACACTTTGCTATTGTATGAAACACTCAAAGAACTTACAAAAGCAAGCGCAATGAAACACGTAATTGCATTCCAGTGGATACCTGGCCACTGCAATATTCCTGGTAATACTGCAGCGGACGCAGCTGCGAATCGGGCGCACAATAACGCGGACACAACCAATCTTCCTCTATTGCGTAGTGAAGTCCGTCTGCTCCTGAGGCAGATTTCTTGTCGCCTCAGCAAAACTACCTGGTTTAATCGGCAAACTAAAAGCTCTGAGTTATACTTTATAGACCCATGTATAAGCTTATCAATGCCGGAAAATCTAAGAGACAACAGAAAATTTGAAACATTGGTACATCGCCTGCGTCTTGGTACTGCATTCACTAAACACTTCTTGTACAGGATAAAACGTGTCTCTAGTCCACAGTGTTCTTGTGGCCATCCAGACGAAGATGTGCATCATCTTCTCCTCGAGTGCCCAAAATACGATCCACAAAGAAGGGTACTGCAAGCAAATTTGTTGATATTAGACAGAAGACCATTCACTCTAAAAAAGATACTTGGCCCATGGCCAACTGCGGGCCTTCAAAAAGAGCGCTTCTTGCTCTAAAAAAGTTTTTAGAGGAGACCAACATTCTGGGAAAATATTAGGTATCAGATGATCCGAATACGCTAAATGAGTAACACAAATGTTATTCATGGTTCATAATTGGTTTATGTGGTGATCGCAACTTTTACGCAGTATGTATAGTTCTGTTCTGTACTTGCAGTGCATTACATGTGTTGTGTGTTTTGGCTGCTAGAAATATCTGACTTTATACAAACGTATGTGGACTGAACCAATGCACAGAACTTTGCGACTCATATACTGTTGGACGGTATATTTTTTTATTCATCCAGTGTTCGACTGAGTGCCATATTTCGTGTCGCTATTTTCCCTTTTTGCGCAAATTTGTTTCCTTTGCCAAGTGACAAGGAGTAGCCGGTGCCACCATAAAGGCGCCGACCTCTCCTAATATTCATTTCAATAAAAAAAACTATCTTGTCTGCTTTAGCAAATTCGTGTATAAATTCTGATGCCAGATTCTAGCTTTCTATTTCGTTTTCCTTCTTTATTAAGCATGAAATGCTTTTAGCTCCCGCTATCGGCGACCTTCAAGTGACTTTGAGCCAAAAGCCGGAGCCGTTATCCGGGCATTCAAACGAGAACATCCGGGCAACCAGTAAAAACTGAAGAAAATGCCGTCTCTGGCCCCCAGCCCTTAGTACAGGACCGCATTATATGTGCTAGTTATTGCCCAAACAAGTTACAACAATATTACTTCCGAGTTCTTCCTGTTTGTTCACAATATCACTCAAGCTGTAACTTCTAGTACGCTGAAGTTTTATTTGTCATTTCCAACAGAGGGGGAGGCGACATTCAAAAGGCGGATACAGGGCACTGTACACTTCACTGTCATCTTTTGGGGCTGAGACAGGGTTGCCTATGCTCTAAAAGCGCCTCCTTCAGGCGCTTTTATTCTTCTAACTGGGCAGCGTCCATATGGACCAGTGCGCAGTATGGCGTGGTGCGGTGTGGTGGGTGAAGTGTGCCGCTGCTAACGTGCACTACACCTGTTTTAAGATTGTGGCTAGTATCATCTCCAACCAATCTGCTTTGCCGGTTGCCATTTCATGCTTACATGTACTCTCGATTACGGGAGAGCCAGCCATTTTTTCGACAGCTTTCTGCTTCACTCAGACGGCATGCCAATGAAGCTGCACCGCTGCAGCAAGCCACGAGATCTGGCTTAAAAGTGCGAGATTCCCGCACGACGCCTGAACTGGCTCGTTCCGCATAACTGCCGTTTAAGTAAAGTAACTAATCAGGTCTGTCTGGCAATAGTTATGCAGGCCCTGGCGTAACGTGCAAGCTTATCATTCTCGTCACGGCGAGACATGAACGCACAGCACTACTCCAACATAAAGAAAATGTAGCTGCTCACATACTCATTAGACATGCCTGTTACACACCGCAGGTTGCCGCTCTGCAAGAAAATGCTTTAAGAACGCTGCCCGATCGATGGGTCTACACGACTTCAAAGCTCTTGCCTACAGGTCGTTTCTCGTTCTCTTGCCGGTACTTGTTCTTCAAGGCGTTTTCAATATGAATTGCTTAAAATCTTGAACATGCAAACGCGTCAGCAGAAATAGCTCGGTCAGGCGTTAGATGTTAGATAAGTTGCAGCGCGATGCTAACGCATGGAAGTGCATTTCTCTTTTAGTATCTCCCAAGCTTGTCATAATTTTACAGTGAAATTGGTAGCGCGACTAGAAGCTTATGTATGCTTGTTATATGGTAGTTACATGCTAGACCTAATATGCTTGTTTTCTAGGCGTCCTGAAAGAACTAGATCGTTCAACGAGACTAGGTTTAGAAGAAATAGAGGTGGCCGGAACGGGGGAAAATGATCCCTTCACACAGAAGATACCTTCTGGCTGTAAGCAACAGGTCAATCAACCCACACATGCTACCTGAAGGCATTAATGCTGCCGGATTCTAGACCCTCACTATGTATTGAACGAGAAGAAAGGAAACCGGGGACCCAATTTTTATTAGTCATATTGTAAGAAGCCAACAAAGAATGAAACCAAGCACAGCATGGGGGAAATTCTCCGTAGTTCTTAATTGAGCTAAAGAAAAGAGGCATTAGGTCCAGTATCTGTAATGGCATTCATAAGGGACACCAAACCCTTGTCGCCGAGTTGTCGCCGCTGCGATAACATGATCCAGCCTTCTCAATTCCGTGGAGAGCCTTCCTCGGTTGGGTTTCGTGACAGAGCGTCCTCAACCTGGTTTTGTCTTCCAGCATGGTGAAGTAAGGAATACAGGTAACCAGGTTGGCAATCGGAACGCCGTTTGTGTTGTTGGCAAACCTCACATCTGGCGAGATATGAGCACACATTCTAGTCCATTCTCGCCCACCAAAAGCGTTCTTGCGCATTGAGCAAGGTAGCTCGATGGCCGACGTGGTCTCTTTCGGCTGTGTCGTGGATGGTACGCAAAATACTTAAGCGCAAGGAGCTAGGAATGACCAGGAGGTGGCGTTCGTCCTGCTTATTGGTCCAGTGGCGACGATGCGATGTACCTTCGCGTAAAACAAACTTGGAATTAGCTCCAATATCTGTAACGGAATTCATAACCGACAACAAATCCTTGTCGACGCGTTGAGCATTTGAAACGTCTTGCTGCGATAACATGATCCAGCCTTTTCGGTTCCGTGGAGAGCCTTCCTCGATTGGGTTTCGATAGAGCGTCCTCAACCTGGTTTTGTGCTCCAGCACGGTGACGGGTGTCGTAAGAGTAGTCTTGCAGCCGAGCGATCTATCGCGAAAACTTCTGTTTGAAGTATTGTTTTTGAAACATCCATGGCAATAGCGGAATTATCCGTTACAACCGTGAATCGTCGGCCAAACGAGTAATGACGAAACTTCTCTTCTACGCTCCAAACGACAGCCAGGCACTCCAGTTCGTTCGAGTGGCAATGGCGCTCCGCGTCCGAGAGAAATAATTTATTTCAAAGAAGGCAGAGAGGTCGGCCTGAGCTAACGCTCTCTAGCCTGCTACTCTGCACATGGGGAGGGGAAACGCGTCCGAGAGCCCGTCCGGGACACGCTGAATTAATACTGCGCCTACGCCAATTTGACTCGCATCGGTGTGCACTTCTGTCGCCCAATATGTCGCCTTGAAAAAGACAAGTCGACTTGTCGAAACGTTGGCGCCAACGTTTCGACAAGTCGACTTGTCTTTTTACCTTTTACCGCTTTTACCTTGTTCTTGTTTTGCCCATGCATCGTCTTGAATTTCCATCTCACGCCTTCCCCGTGTTTTCCCTAATGTTCCTTAAAGTGGTAGAGAACAGGACTATGTGTCAGCTGGTGTTTGAGGGTTCGAAAGGCGGTGTCCTGCGATGGGGCCCATTGGAATTGAGCTCCTTTTTAAGCAGGTCCGTGAGCGGAGCAGTTGACGCAAAGTTGGGGACAAACGTGCGCAAATGCGACGCAATTCCGAATAATATCTGCAGTCTAATACAAATTGGCCCGGGATAGTTGATTACGGCCTCTTTCGTTCAGGAAGGGGCTCTATACCGTCTTGAGATATCTTATAACCGAGCTATGATATTGTGGTCATTCCAAACTGGCATTTTTCGCGGTTGAGTCGGAATCCGGCGTCAAGAGGAAAGGGTGTTAAAATGACACCTTGCCTATGGGTGTCAAATAAAAAGCACCCTTTACGACATGGGGGGAAAGAACAAACGACACCGTTCCTATATCGATGTAACACAGACGTCACCCTTTCAATATGGGGGAGCGACCCAGGCAGCGTTGCTCGGCGGGGGAGTAGACGCGTGTTGGTTCTCGCAGCATTCGCCGTATCTGCGATTTTTTATTGGAAAGATGCAGTCGGTAGTGATCCAGAGCTGATAACGTATGTAAGGGGTGTGTGAAGTTTTTCTTTTTAACATGTTCTTGCACAGAGACCTGCTGAAACTAAGGCTTTCTGATGGCTGTGTGTAGTTTTTTTTTTTTTTTTTGCTATGAGACGCCCTGGAACTGCAGTGAGTCCTACTATATTAATATATCTAATAAGATTAGAACAGTATTCGCGTCTCGAAAAGGAAATGCAGCCAGTAATTGGCACTGTCTGGAGTTCGCCGCCCGGGGGCAGCCAAGTAGCTTGTTTCACGTATAGCCAATATAAATGCGCAACCTACCAACGTTCATTTATCATCCTATAGCCTTGTTAATTTACAACCGTAAAATTCGGATGTAAATTAGATGGACGGGGGTGTTCCAAGGGTGTTCTCTTTAGGAACACCCTTTCCTGGAAGAAAGGGTGTTTCAAGGGTGTTTACAAGGGTGAAAAACCGAGACGCCCCTACTACACCCATAAGAGTGTCAAATTTTAAGAGTGTACGTTTGCAGTCAAAAAGGCATTTGGTTAAATTCGTCCAGGCCAGAAGATGTACAAGGCCGTCTTGCACTTATCCTCTTCAACCACGTTGATCTGTCAATTCCCCGCTTTCAAAACTAGAGATGAAAGAATCTTGCATTTCGTACAGTGTCAATAACGTCGTCAATGCGTGGCAATGGCTATGAGTCGGGTATGGTGTGTTTATTTAGCTCCCGGTAGTCCACACAAAATCGTGGATTGCCGTCCTTCTTACAGACTGAAACGACAGGTTGCTAGGTTTGGCGTCTGACACCACGTGGCGACAGGTCATTCACCCTACCCTCTGAGCCGGAGCCCACGGGCGACCTCATCCCCTTCACTTCTCATGGTCGTGGCACCGTGGGTGCTACCTCATCCCCTTCACCTCTCATGGTCGTGGCATCGTGGGTGCTACCTCATCCCCTTCATCTTCTCTTGGCCGGACCCCACGGCGCCGGAGAGGTCATTCACCCGACCTTCTCCCCGGATTCGTCGAAAAGAGGATCGACTTCTCCTCCCCGTGCTCGGTATTGCAGGAGGAGGGGCCCGCTCTCCGTGCCTGTCACGTGTCATCGACGGAAGCAAGATCCCGCCCACACTTGTAGAGAGCCTATTTAAGGGGCTCCGAAATGTACTTTTGAGATACTTCATACTAGATACTTCATACTTCATGCTCTTCTTATTTTCTTTCAACTACCTTTGAATAAACAGTGCAAGTTTCGCACTAGCAAATCGTCTCGCCCCTGCTTGGTCGCCATGATCTACCGGATGCCTGCAGCCCGCCGACCACGCCACGCTACCCAATAAGTAATGTCGGTCGAGCTTCGATAGGCAGGCGTCGCTATTTCTCGGCAGCAGTACGGTACGCTACCCTGGAGTACGCAACAAGGTACAGCCCACGGGCTGGAAGACGGCCTGATTATGTTAACGGCTAGCACTTCTTGTACATGTTCGGCAATAGCAGCCCGCTGTCGTTCGTCATATCGTCGCAATGGTACGGACACCGGCGGATGGTTGTCAGTTGGTATGTGGTGTTCAAGCAAGCTAGTCCCGGGAAGCTGCGAAGCTGCAGTATCAGTAAAAAGTAACCCGTGCCTTTCGAATGCGGCTGACAGTGTATGCAGCGTTGCCGGCTCACCTTGGGAACCTTGAGCCAAAGATGTACTCGGAGCAACGGAGCGGAGGTTCACACTACTGCCGTCTGCAACGAGCTGAAATTCATCAGAGAGGTGGTAGTCGGCTCCTATAACCATGTCAGCGGGCAGGTTCACGAAGACGGAAACCGCAGTAAGGAAGTTGCTTGCGGCTTCGGTTTGGAGCTACAGGTCAGCGCACCGACAGGCAATACGCTACCGCCGAGGTCCCGTAGGGGTGCCTCAGTCCGAGGCTGCAGGGTGACTGGGACATGGCGTAGAAGCAGCGCCGTACGCTGGGCTCCGATATCCGCAAGAGCCGTAAGCTCCCCGATGCTGTCGACGCGGACCTGGACTGTCGGCAGCGGGCTTGTTTGGTATTGGATGGTTTAATGCTGCGCTGTGGGCAGTTCTTATAACCATGTCGGAAGCGCCTACACGAAAGGCATTCGCGTCGCGATGTAGCGGGCACCTGCGGGCAGCCTGCGGTCACGCGCTGACTAGCAGTGTCACGCAACTTCGCCGCCCGTCGGACGAAAGTCTCGATGTCACCCTGGATTGCCTGCTTGAACCGCGGATGGCCGCGTGCGTCATCTATTCTGTCGATCACATATTGTCTGGGTGCGTGAGAGGTCCAGGCTGTGTCGCTAGCCTGCAAGAGGCGTTTAGTTTGTCGTAGATGTCGGTTGCGATGTCTTCAGCTCCGGCTTGTTGGCGTGACCACATCTCCATGAGCCGAGCGTCATAAGCACTTGGAAGTGTTGCAAATGCTGACGTCAGGGCCGCGCTCCAAAATGGCCATGAGTCATATTTGCTTCCAATTGAAAGCGGTGCCAGGCTTGAGCCACTCCTCGGAGATGCCCTTCCGCAATGGATTGCATGATGGACTCTGTCCAAGAGTGTACCAGGCCAACAGAGTCGACGGTGCAGACCCAGGTGGTATAGGGTCATCCTTAAAGCCACGAAACTCTGGAATTTCAGTCTGGAAGTGCGTTGTAAGTGCGGCGCACACAATGCCGGAAGTAGAATAGATTGCCATGGTGTTCAGCTGTCGTGTTAGCATGGAGAAGGTCCGGGCAATTTCAGCGTTTCAGTTTTGCCAAGGAGCCGCCATGTAAGCTTGGACGCCGTCCCCGGACAGTTGTGGCTGCGAGTCCTGAAGTACCCGTCCGCTTCGAAGGGCTGTGGACGTAGGCGTAGGCGGATTAAAGTCTTCCGATGTCTCTTCGTTTCGCATCTGCGCCATTGTAAGCAAAAGAACATGAACAACACCCGTTCACTGTGTTTCGTTTAGTTTGGTTTGGTGCCTGTGGATATAGCGCAACCCACTACTGAGGATCGGCCATGAATCGAGCAGCACTAGGTAAAAAGGGAAGGATACTTAAATAGTATTTCGTAATTTAAAAATGATATATGAAATGAATACTAATCGTTAATATCAATTTTCATGTTATATTATTTTCAAATTTGACGTTAATATTTTTGTTGACGTCTTGCGGAAAATACAACAATATAATTAACATGGCAATCTTCTTGTTTTCCTTACAAAATAAATATAGCATCACATACGTTTCTATTGCCGTGCCCTAGTGCCGACGCCCCCGGAGACAGTAGAGAGCTTTAGAGGACGCAAGCGGCTTGCGTACGTAAGAACTAGGGGCGACGGTACTGCGCATGCGCAGACCGCTACATCTGCTTGCGTTGTTGGGTTGTTGGGGCGGCCGAAAACATCGCTGCCCCAAAGTACAGTGTACTAGAATAGTACACGGTATGAATAGTACACATATTCTGGTACACTGTACCCTAAGAGGTCGCGTTACCCACGTGACTCTCGCGGTTTACGAGAACTTACGAGAAGTGAGACCAGCCGAGACAAGCCACCCGTCCCGCCACACAGATGGAGAACATGGCTGCGCCGGCGTGGTAAAGAAGCTGGTCGCAGAGCACACAGGCACGCTCTCGACGTAACGGCGGCATGTCAAAATTTGCAGGAGGCTCTAAACAAACAGAACACAGACCGCAACGGATTATGCTGCACGAGACGCCTAACTAAAGTTTACCAAACGCTTGTTTGGATTGCTTCGGCTCGGCCTCAGTCGTAACGTAGGCGCGCAGATAATCTTATAAATCTTTTGCCTAGTGTCGACAGACATCGTTTATATATATATTAACTGCTTTTAATAAAAATAGTTTAATGTACATTACTTCATGTGCTTGATTTCATATTTTAAAAAAAATGATAACGCAGCAACGATCAGACGCTGATGACGCTGATGACGCTGCAAGCGCATGGGACCTCAGTGCGGCTTGCGTCTGGGGCCGGTAACATAGTAGAGAGTTTTAGTTTTGGGGACGCAAGCGGCTTGCGCACACAAGAACTAGAGGCGACGGTAGTGCGCATGCGCAGACCTAGACGTAGGAGTCTGCGTATGCGCACTACCGTCGCCCCTAGTTCTTGCGTACGCAAGCCGCTTGCGTCCCCAAAACTAAAAATTAATGTGTTTCTGCTTGCGTAGCCAAACGCAAAGGCACACAAGCGCTAGGGGCCCCAACGCCTTGCGTCCCCTAAACTAAAACTCTCTACTGACAGGAAGCATAAAGACCAATACAAGTTGGCGAAGGCGATCTTCCAGAAGTAGTTTGCTGTGCGCGTTGAACCTACTACACTAAAGAAAGGTTCCATAGTATCAGGCTCATTGCAACAAAAAATTGGCCGACGATTACGCTTCTTGGTAACGTGATCTTTAAACGCAGCTGCTGCCTTATTTCAACAACAGGCAACTGCATACAGGGCACGCAGTGCCTAACGGAGGCGGTTCTGCGTTTCGGATTGGGCAGCACACACCGGGATCCGCCGCTATCGAGCCGGCGCACCGGCGGCGCGCCATAGCGCCATCTTATAGTGGGTCACCATCGCGGAGAGGGGGGGGGAGATTAGCAATTATTATTTAATGGTTCTTCTGAGGTGGGATGAGGAAACGGGCGGAGAACAGGGGTATTGAGTAGAGGTCACACACTCATTCACTCACAGACAGGCGTCAATGTGGCCGCACAAGGTTGGGGTGGGAAGTAGAATTAAGGGGACGAAACGCTACGTCTTTCGAGTCACCGCAACGGGCACTGCGTCAGGTAAGGGCCGATTTACGCTCGAGCCACCCATCGCCGCAAGCCGCACCGCACGCTTGCGGTAGCGTGAAAAATTGCACGTATCCAGCACTTGTGCACAAATTACCATTTACACTGTGTGCACAGTGTATACCTTACACATTGTAAACCGAAATTTGTGCACAAGTGTTTGATACGTGCAATCTTTCGCGCGACCGCACGCGTGCGGTGCGGCTTGCGGCGATGGGCGGCTCGAGCGTAAATCGGCCCTAAGGGGAGATATAGGGCAAGAGTGGACACGGGAGAAGGAGAGCCAGGCGCAAGTACTGCCAGAGGCGACCAATGCCACTGAAGAACGCGCCCCGCAAACGGGGAAGCGACAGACACGGCTGAGAGCCGTACAGCCACGCGACGCGGAGACAAAGGAGCGAAAAGCTGCGGATCACGCGCGAGGTGGCAAGGAGCGCCCACCGCCTACACCGCGGCAGTGCCGCGACAGAGGGAGAAGGGACGGCGAGGGCGGAGTGGACGGTAGAGGCGATATCCACCGCAACAGCGCTGCGCGGAGGAAGGGGGCGAGACATGGGGCGAGAGGATAGGCGAGAACACGTGATCCGGCTTTGGAGGACAAAGGGCCCTATGACAAGGGGAGAGCAAGACTCGCACGCGCGCGAGAGGTGGCAGCAGGAGCGCGCGCAGCTAGAGCGGCGTACGGATGATCACCTTCGTTACGACGAGGCACGACGGCGAGGCCGACGCAAAACGCGGGAACGGGCGCCGAGGAGCTGCGCTCTAGAACATTGAGGGGAAGGCGCTGTTTGGATCTGACTGCTGGTACGATCTGTTGGGAACTCGGCGCTGACGCCCGTGGTTGTACCTGGGTCGCAAGCCCCAAGGGTAGCGTTGGCCTGGCGGCCTGGGGTACAACTGGAAGCATCCGAAGGTCCCGGCAAAGCATGAGTCGACTGGTAACAACGAAACAACTTGTTTATTTTAACATCGCAAAGAGTTGGCGGTCAGGTTGACCGAAGTAGAGAGACGGGAGAGCACTTCACTCAACAGAAGAAATCGGAGCCCTCCTTTTGGCGTCCGGGGGCAGCTGTTTTTATACTCTCGCAGTTGAGGGCAAGAAGGAACCCCTCAAAAGACGAGCACGTGAATGTACAATGGGCTAATGGTGACGCACACTGTCGTAGCGATGCCGTAGCACCATGTCGAGCACGATCTCGTAGCACCCTGTCGTGGCGCTGCCGGTCGGACACAATGACTGTAATGAGAGGATGGTCCCTGCTTTGGCATCGCCTGTTTCGGGCATAATGACTGGAACGAGATCCCTGCTTTGGCATCGCCTGTTTCGGGCCCAATAACTGGAATGAGATCCCTGCTTTGGCATCGCCTGTTTCGGGCACAATGACTGGAATGCGAGGATGATCCCTAGGCGGTCGCATCGCCGCAGTCGCGCCTGGAAACACCTGGCGATGAGTGTTGCGGCGACGACGATCGGGCCAAAATGTCCGCCGCCCCGCCGCAGTCGCGCCGGCAAAACCACGTGTCGCAGGCGAAACGCAACAGACCGCCCCGCCGGGGGAAGGAGATCCCGATGGACAGGGGACTGCATCCGCTGTCCGGAGGGATGTCGCTCGATGATGCTCATAACCGAAGTCGGGCGTCCCTCGACGTTTCTTGAGCGCAGCGCACAGAGAAGGCCTCGTTCTCTTGTTCAGGTTCGCACGGGACACTGCAAAGTGACTTCGGGAGAGTTCACATTTTTGTTCTCGTTCCCGGCAAGCGTTAGAACTACGCTGAAACTCAACCGCTCAGTCAGCAAGCACGGCACAACCCTCACTAAGCCCTGCCAGGCTCTTTCCCCTTTTTATACCACTGCCTAGTTCCTTACAGTAGTCTAGCATCACTCAGAACGCGTCCACAAATTGAAAAATTGCACTAGAAAGCATATCATCACTTTGAAACACTAAACAAAAGCAATAAGTTAAAAAAAAATCCTGCCTCAGGAAGAAAAACATCAGTAACAAACAATTTTGAGGCTGATTCCTACGTTAGGGGCTTCGACTTAAGCCATCGGCGTTACCGTTGAGACTCCCCTTTTTGTAACGCACCTCAAAGGAATATTGTTGTAAAGCGAGGCTCCAGCGCAGGAGGCGGCCATTTTTGGGAGAGATGGTCTGCAGCCATTGGAGAGGGCAGTGATCCGTCTCAATGATAAACCTCGAGCCGGCTAGATAGCATGACAATTTCTGAACGGCCCACACGAGACATGCACACTCTTTCTCGGTGGCGCTATACGCCTGCTCACGACTGGTCAGCTTACGACTAGCATACAGGACGGGGTGTTCTACTTCTCCATTTTCCCGTTGGCACAGTACAACGCCCATGCCTCGCTCACTAGCATCGCACTGAACAACTAACCCTTTGGAATAGTCTGGCGATCGTAGCACAGGCTGGCTTGTTAGGGCACTCTTTAGGGCGCTAAAAGCTCTTTCCTTTGTCTCGTCCCAGACGACTGTTTGAGGCTCTGTCTTTCTTAGAGCATCCGTCAGGGGAGCCGCGATATCAGAGTACCTAGGGATGTACCTCTGATAGTAGCCGGCGACACCCAAGAACGACCGAATATCGGTCTTGGTGCGCGGTTGCGGAAAGTCTCGCACAGCGGCCACTTTTATTTCAGAGGGGCGGCGACGACCCTGACCAATCACGTGACCGAGGTAGACAACCTCGGCCTGTGCTAACTGGCACTTAGGAGCCTTGACTGTCAAGCCTGCTTCGCGCAGGCGGGTTAGCACTGCCCGCAAGTGTGCCATATGCTCAGACCAGGATGCGGAGAATATCGCTACGTCGTCTAGATACGGTAAAGCGAATTCTTGCTGTCCCCGTAACACTTTATCCATGAGGCTTGAAAAACAGTATGGCGCGTTCTTCAAACCAAAACTCAACACTTTAGGACGGAATGTTCCCATTGGTGAAATGAACGCCGCATACCTACTAGCCTCTTCTGTAAGTGGAACCTGCCAATAACCCCTGACAAGATCTAGGGTGGAAATAAACTGAGCGCTACTAACTTTCTCAAGGCGCTCCTCGATGTTAGGGATCGGATAAATTTGATCCTTAGTGATGGAATTAAGCCTGCGGTAGTCGACGCAAGGACGAGGTTCCTTGCCCGGTACCTCAACTAAAATCAAAGGGGAGGTATAATCACTCTCACCTGCCTCAATAACACCGAGCTGTAGCATTTTCTTTACCTCAGCCTCCATAATATCGCTCTGGCGGGGTGACACCCGATACGCCTTGGATCGTACTGGCTCTGGGGAGGTAAGTTCTATATCATGAGTAAGTACAGAAGTCCTACCAGGCCTCTCAGAGAACAGACCTTGAAACTCTTGTAATAGCTGGTGTAGTTCGGTTTTCTGCTCAGGCGACAGCGGTGCTTTACTGATAAGGTCACTAATGACTTGACCGGTGTCTTCCCTGTTCGTCACTGAGCCTAGTCCCGGAAGCTCGACCGGAAGCTCTTCAGGAACGTTTACCATCATGCACACCACTGCTTCCCTTTGTCTATAAGGTTTGAGCAGATTACAGTGGTAAACTTGCTGTGCTTTCCGCTTTCCTGGCAGACTTACCACGTAGTTAACGTCCGACAGTTTCTGAACAATTCGTGCTGGGCCCTTGCTGTGCTTTCCGCTTTCCTGGCAGACTTACCACGTAGTTAACGTCCGACAGTTTCTGAACAATTCGTGCTGGGCCCTCCCACTGCACGTCTAGTTTGTTGTTTAGCGATGTGCGCAATATCATGACCTCATCGCCAACCTCAAAACGACGGGCCCTGGCTGTCCGATCATAATAAACCTTGGCCCTCTGCTGGGCATTTGTCATTGCTTCACCTGACAACTCCTGTGCCCTTCTTAAGCGTTCGAGGAGCTTAAGCACGTACTCCACCACGACTGGGTCGTCGCCCCTACCTTCCCATGATTCTCGAAGCATGCGAAGCGGAGATCGAAGCGAGCGACCGTACACCAGTTCAGCTGGCGAAAACCCCGTAGCCGCATGCGGCGCGGTCCTTAAAGCAAACATCACCCCAGGCAGACACAGCTCCCAGTCAGTTCGATGTTCAAAACACAACGCTCTCAACACGCGCTTCATGACGGAGTGGAGTTTCTCAACGGAATTCGACTGTGGGTGGTACACTGAGCTGTGTAACAGCTTTACCCCACACCTTTCGAGAAAAGTTGTCGTCAAAGCGCTAGTAAACACTGTGCCCTGATCTGATTGGATTTCCGCAGGAAAACCAACTCGCGCAAATATGGACAGTAGTGCATTAACTATCTCAACTGAGCTGAGTTCTTTAAGCGGCACTGCTTCAGGGAACTTTGTCGCTGGGCAGATCACAGTCAAAATGTGTCTGTACCCCGTGGCTGTTACCGGCAGAGGTCCCACTGTATCAATAACGAGCCGTCTAAAAGGCTCCGTTATGATAGGTACCAATTTCAACGGCGCCCTTGATTTGTCCCCTGGTTTGCCCACCCGCTGACAAGTGTCACATGTCCTCACGAAATGGTCTGCGTCCCGAAAACACCCTGGCCAATAGTACTCTTGCAAGAGACGGTCCTTAGTTTTCTTAACTCCTAGGTGTCCGGACCACGAACCCCCGTGTGACAAGCGCAGCAGATCCTGACGATAGCATTGAGGCACGACCAGCTGATCGAACTCCACTCCTCGGCGGTCTAGATACTTCCGGTACAGGACTCCACCTCTTTCCACAAAACGCGCAGTTTTCCTGGCGATACCTTCTTTGACATTGCAGCGCACGTTTTCCAGGCTGCCATCCTTTTTTTGCTCGGCTATCAAAGCCGTCCGGCTGACTTTTAGCAACCTATCAAGTCCGTCTGACGTAGGCGCGATGAGCAAATCAGTAGATAGCTCTTCTAACTTTCCCGTGTCGGGCATTTCCTCTCCAGTATCTGGCGCCTTTAACGTTACAGACTCAAGTTTATTCAGTTCGGGCGTGCTCGGAATATCAGCTTGCTGCGCCTCTGACCCTTTTTCGTTGTTTGATAACGTCGGCCCCGCAACTACCGCCTTTGCAGCGAGCTCCCGAACCTTCGATCTGGTTAAGGCCTGAACACTAGCTTCACCAAACAAAAGCCCCTTCTCGCGCAGGAGGTGATCGGACCTGTTTGAAAATAGGTACGGGTACTGGGGTGGCAGCATAGATGACACTGCCGCTTCTGTCTCAAGCGCTCCGAAAGGTCCTTCAATAAGCACCTTTGCTACTGGCAGACACACGCTATGAGCTTCCACGGCTTGCTTGATCCACGCGCACTCGCCCGTGAACATATGGGGTTCTACGTAAGATGGGTGAACTACATCCATCGTAGCTGCGGAATCGCGAAGCACTCGGCACTCTTTCCCGTTCACGAGGAGGTCTCGCATGTAAGGCTCGAGAAGCTTCATGTTCTCGTCAGTGCTGCCTATTGAAAAAAACACAACTTTTGGTGTTGTTTCCGGACACTGCGCCGAAAAGTGACCCGGCTTCTGGCACGTATAACAAACGCCCGCTCGCCTCATCTCGAACCGCTTTCTGCGTTCGGCTTCGGCTGCCGCCGTCTCCTTAGGTTCGGTCGCACTGCTTCCACTCGCATCCGCACAACGCGTGTTCCCCTTTGCTCTCATGGGTGTGAACTTCGGCCTCTCAAACTTCGAGCCAAATTCACCCTTTTGACCGTCCTTAGCTCCGCGAGCTCGACGCGTCACAAACTCCTCGGCTAGCTCAGCGGCTTTAGCCACCGTACAAACGTCTGGCCTATCCAAGACCCAGTATCGCACGTTCTCCGGTAACCGACTATAAAACTGTTCTAGCCCGAAACACTGCAGAACTTTATCGTGGTCACCAAACGCTTTCTCTTCTTTGAGCCACTCCTGCATGTTCGACATAAGCCTATACGCAAACTCTGTATATGACTCACTTCTGCCTTTCTCATTTTCGCGAAACTTCCGACGGAACGCCTCCGCAGACAGCCGGTACTTTTTTAGCAGACTCGATTTTACTTTGTCGAAATCCTCTGCTTCCTCTCTATCCAAGCGAGCGACTACGTCGGCCGCCTCGCCGGGTAACAAAGTGAGCAAGCGCTGTGGCCACGTTTCCCGAGAGAACCCCTGCTTCTCGCACGTTCGCTCAAAGTTAACCAGGAACAAACCAATGTCCTCTCCAAGCTTAAACGGCCGCATCAGGTCAGTCATTTTGAACAATACGCGTTCTCCTGCCTCTCTACCTCGAGACGCTTCATTTCCAAAGCGTGTTCGCGCTCTTCTTTTTTCTCTTGTTGCTCTCGCTCTTTCTGTTCTTTACGTTCACGCTCTTCTTTTTCTTTCTGTTCTTTACGTTCACGCTCTTCTTTTTCTTTTTGCTCTTTAAGTTCGCGCTCCTGTCTTTTTGACCTCTCCTCAATAGTCTCAAGGCATTCCGACAGCTCGTCATCCTCAGCCTCTAACTCAAGAATAGCCTTTAGCAGTTCAGGTTTTCTTAGTTTGTCTGAGACATCCAGACCCAACTCTCTTGCAAGCTCCAACAATTTCGGTTTGCGCAACGACTTCAAATCCATGGCTGCTCTGAATGCTGCTTTCTCTACTGCTTATTATTGTCTTGCCGCAAACTAACCCGGCAGCAACGACAACCACAATTACCAGCTCTGTTTCTGACACTAACAAAAGCCTGGCAAAGCTCAGAAGAAGAAAGTCCCGCACTCACCAAACCTCGCAGGCAGGAATTCCGCGCAGTCGTTCCGCTGCAGGCAACCAGTCGTCACACAGGGCTCGTTGCACTGCTCCCGGATCGTCGTTGAGCTGCTCAGCATACAGTCAACTGCATCTCTTTGCTGCTGGCCTCCGTCGTCGCGATCTCGCCGCTGGCAGACAGTTGTTTGAAGTCGGAGGCGATCTCACCGCTGGCAACCAGATGTTTGAAGTCGGAGGCGATCTCACCGCTGCCAACCAGATGTTTGGATCTGACTGCTGGTACGATCTGTTGGGAACTCGGCGCTGACGCCCGTGGTTGTACCTGGGTCGCAAGCCCCAAGGGTAGCGTTGGCCTGGCGGCCTGGGGTACAACTGGAAGCATCCGAAGGTCCCGGCAAAGCATGAGTCGACTGGTAACAACGAAACAACTTGTTTATTTTAACATCGCAAAGAGTTGGCGGTCAGGTTGACCGAAGTAGAGAGACGGGAGAGCACTTCACTCAACAGAAGAAATCGGAGCCCTCCTTTTGGCGTCCGGGGGCAGCTGTTTTTATACTCTCGCAGTTGAGGGCAAGAAGGAACCCCTCAAAAGACGAGCACGTGAATGTACAATGGGCTAATGGTGACGCACACTGTCGTAGCGATGCCGTAGCACCATGTCGAGCACGATCTCGTAGCACCCTGTCGTGGCGCTGCCGGTCGGACACAATGACTGTAATGAGAGGATGGTCCCTGCTTTGGCATCGCCTGTTTCGGGCATAATGACTGGAACGAGATCCCTGCTTTGGCATCGCCTGTTTCGGGCCCAATAACTGGAATGAGATCCCTGCTTTGGCATCGCCTGTTTCGGGCACAATGACTGGAATGCGAGGATGATCCCTAGGCGGTCGCATCGCCGCAGTCGCGCCTGGAAACACCTGGCGATGAGTGTTGCGGCGACGACGATCGGGCCAAAATGTCCGCCGCCCCGCCGCAGTCGCGCCGGCAAAACCACGTGTCGCAGGCGAAACGCAACAGCGCCAGACCAGGCCTGTGGGAATAACAATTAAGCATTGGTATTCGGCAACTCGTTCTCATAAATGAAACTTCAAATTTTCTTTTTTCAACGCCAACGGCTGTTCCAAGGGAATATGAGGTGCCGAAAATCGGTGTTATTTAATGCTCATGATTCGACATATTCTTCTTGGACCGAATTTTTTTAGATCTTGCAGAGGTGATGTATGTCGAATGTCTTAGGATCTTGAGTACCGGGCCTTTAAGGGATTCTGCCCCTAGTACGTCTGCTAACTCGTTTAAAGTGAGTCCCATGTGCCGTGGTACCCATACCAGATGGATGAGGCGTAAATGTTGGAGGATAGATGAATAAAATTCTTGGAGAATTGTAGTTTAATTGGGCACTGATAGATCAGAACAAACGGACAAGACGTCGGTTATGATTACGGCTGAATAAATAGGAGTGGGAATTCGTTTTCGTAGACCTAGAATGATCGCCAAGAACTCTGCCTGAAATATCGGCGTAAAGGAGGGGCAATCTAAGAGCGAAATACCAATTTATTGATGGCGGAAAAATGCCAACTCTTGTCGGCTGTTCTGTTCTGAGCCCCCTTCGTCTTCCTCGCACTCATAGTGCCAGCGCCCGAGCTCCCTTGCCGCTCTTCGTCCTTGCTATATATACATATATATATATATATATATTCTTAAAACGCGACTATCTCTCTCATAGAGTCACGTATATGACCCCACATTGCACACGCATCATTCCTACAGTTTCGTTGCTCCCGTTATGCTAGCGTGAAATGCAGAGATGAAAAGAAAGAATGGTTTCAAACTGTCGAGAAGCGCGAGGCCTTCGTGTATAGGGTCTCTACAGGGCCCGGTCAATTGCTTTCAATTGAAGACGGCGCGGCTTCATTGACGCGTACACGTGAGCGCCTGTTTACGGCCCGAGAAAGAGCTCGTCGGTTGTAGCCGGCGCCACGAGATTTTACGCATGGAATTATGCACCTACTCCGGGTACTTTTCATTCGGAAAACACCAGATACGCATGATCGCCTCTCTGGGCTTAACAATGACAACTAGCAGAAACATTGACAGGCGCTGGTTTGCAATTGTCATTTATGAACCACCAATTTTCTGTTGCTGTTGTTATTCGCGTAAAGAGGCACTAAAAAGGTAAAAATAGAGCATGTCGCTTTTACTGAAAGTAGAGGACTTTTCCTTTTTTTTTTTTGTACACGCTATAGAATGGGATAAAGATCTAAGGACAATGGGAGACGAATCCTTTCGATTCTCGAAGTCGTTCCCTGTGACGTCACAAATCAGGCCAACTGCTAGTCAATATACCCATCAATTGTTGATTACGAACTGCTTGCTGTACCCTAATATAAATGGGCATTAATTCTGGCAATTCCTGCAACTGTTCTGGGAAGAGCCGTCTTGTTTAGTTCCGTGCACCGAAACCTGCAAAAAGACTGCGATACCTGTGAAGTCTGACATACGAAAGCGAAGTTAATTATAGCGTGCAGGCGCTGCGAGGAAAGAAAAACTATTCCTTCAGTATTGATGATGGAACGCGGCATGTCGAACATTCCGTCAAACATGTATCAGTGCCTGCAAAGAAGTGATCGTGTGGTCAGTGTGCAGACTGAAGTGAACTAAAGTCACATTGCCAAAACCACGATATGATTATGAGGCACGCCGCAAATAATTTCCGGGGGACTCCGGAAATTTGGACCACCTGGGGTTCTTTAACGTGGACCTAAATGGGTTTTTTTCACATTTTGCCCCCATCGAAATGCGGTCGCCGTGGCCGGGATATGATCCCGCGATCTTGTGCTTAGTAAGTCAACACCATTGCCACTAAGAAACCACGGCGGGTCACATTGGGGAAGCAGAAGGTTCACTGAACCTGCAAGTCGATGTTCGTGTTTTTTTTTAATTATTGCTGCTACTGGACAGAATTGGCAAAAACAAACCACGTGCACAAATGTGTATACACCGTCACTGAACGGGTTAATGAATAAGCTCCTCCCGCCTTGCCAACGCTTAGTTTAGAAGAACTATGGTGTACCAGTCAAATCTGATCTGGAGTTGTGTCGGCGTCCATTTTAAATAATAACGTTTCTATACAGCTTTGATCTATACGACTACGGCCACTTGAGTCGCGCCAAGTAAACAGAACAGAGGGTGTTGTGATATATACAGACAGAACAAATAAAAATTCCCGCAGAACAAACGCATTTTTCGGGACACAATCGGAAGCGAAGCTGATGGCACCAAGAAACAACTGACTGTGGCAGTGTTCGCATCGGCGTCTGTCTTGCGTGTGTGCCGCGGTTGATCAGTGGCGTTCTGCTGCGGAGCCAGGGTCGCGGGTTCGATTGCTGGCGGTCTCGATTTGTGACGGTGGCAAAATACAACTACGGGAATGCGTTGTGTGTTGACGTTAAAACATCCATGCAGTTGGTCAAGATTAAATTAACTCCTCCATTTCGCTATTTCTCGCCATGACGCATTGCCCATGGCGTCAACAACGGGTGCACAGGATATCGGTATATGCTTAACTCCCGTTCATCATGAGAACCAATGACGCGAGCGACGATAGAAGGCACGATACTACAAACGTTCAATCAAGTTTTAATTTGCTGTCTTGCAGCATTATAAAGGCATCAGAGCTGAAGCTTTGAACGTGCATTATTCAACGTATCGGGTGATTCCAATTACCTCAGAGAGTGACTTCTATTAGTGTGTTGATACGAATGCTTATTACAGATTACAACAATTATTAGGGCAAAAAAATCGCCAGGCATCGCGCTATTTGCGCTTACCCGCCAGGGTATTTTTTTAGCAGTAAACAAAGCGCACCACGCAACTCAACCGGTTTTAGCTGCGTGCTTGCATCTAGGCACGCCTTTGTCGTTGTCATGGTTACGTACAGTTGAGCGCACTTCCATTCGGGACTCGCCTCCGGTTGTGGCCGCAAATCATACACAAGCCTTCTTGAAACTTTCGTAGGCTTTCACCGCCGCACACACACACAAAAAGTAAAAAGAAAATGCACGAGCGTCAAGGTTCATTTCAACGCGAAATGCCAGCGCCAAGCACTCCTTTTGAAGCACTCGAAGTGCTTACAATTTTTTCTCCCACGTCAACCAGGTGTACAGCATGCGCAACAGCGTGACTAATCAACTGCTTGTCACCACAACGTGAAAGAACACCGATAGGTGCATGCCGATCGAAGCAGCAGCGCGAAGCAGTCGCATTTCCCTGAAGTGATATCACTTCCCCTGAAATCAAGCGTTCTATTTCTAATGCCAAGTATACGGGTTACGTATATACCTTACCCGATCAATACATGCGACGCGCACATTCAATACGAGGCCGGAGCGCGCAGCAAGGACGTCGTCGCACGTACAAGCGCGTATTGCCTTCAAGTTAATTGGACGCGAGAACGCGCGGCCCAACGGCATTCTTTCTCTTTTTTCTTATCTTGCTCCGGTGGTCTCATTTTGATGAAAGTTATGTTTATTTGTCTGCCCGAAAAATAGACGAAGTGACTTATCCGCAAATGGAATTACTAAGCATTGTTAAACATCGGTATGCGCGCGAGAACTGATGGCTGTAGGGGGTTCTTATCATATTTATACGTCGTCGTTATTATGCATGTATAAAAAGGTTAGCTCGAACGAAATGAAAGCATTAGGCTGCGTTCACTCGCCGGAATATTCCACGCGCTGTAATTAACGCTAGGAAAGCCGCGAGCGCGCTTCCCGCTACGAATCGCCGAAGGAAAATGGGCGTTGATTGCCTCTTTTATTTTCTGGGTCACGCGCGACTAATGGCGGCAGCGGCTTAATCCTCGCTTTTATCCTGTGTGAGCCGTCAGTTTGCTAATTCTTCCTCTAACATCGCCCATTCTACTTTCGCTCAAAACACGTACATATTTTTTTCTCCCTCTCTCTCTCTTTAGTCATTATCAGCTTTATTAAACGACTTGCCATTCTTATTCTTGAGACATGATCGCCAGCTTCTACAGGTTGTTTCTTGCCCCCTAGTAACTTTTTTCTCTGTTGATTTGAGCAACGTACCTGACCAAAGGACGTCGGAATTAATTGCGTGAACTTTCATTTTTTTTTTTTCGAACAGACAAGTCATCACACGTCACAGCACTTAACCACTTTTTGCCAGATTTTTCTTGCCTAAAAATAATAATACTTGACTTTCACTTAAGCGCGCTTGTAAATTGTTTATGACTCTTAACATGCAAATGTAGTTTCACACCTTCTGCTATACTCCACGCAGAGTGAAATTAGGGTGCTTGCTACGGAAAAGTGAAACGGGCGCCTATAGTAAGAAATAATGCTTTGATATGATAATGTTTTGTCACTTCTACGTCCGTTGGCTTGCACGGTGCATCATATAGCCTGCAGGGGGTGGCACACCGTACATGTGCACCCCCCCCCTTCCCGAAATTTCGGTGTTCGTATGGGGCCCCCTTGCTCTCCCCTCAACCTCTTCGTCCCCGGTCAAGTTGGTGCCCTCCCCCTACTGCTCCCCCCCCCCGCCCGTCCGAAAAAAAAAGTTCTGGCAACGCCACTAGCAGCCTGCATAACCAGATAGCATTGAAGGAATAACATCTGCAATTCGCGCATCCCGCGACTATATTCTTGGGAGCGTTAAGTCTTGTTGAACGTATTGTTTTCTGTGTAGATGGGGACGCCGACATTGTTTTATTGGACAAATACACATTACGTGAGAATCCCGCTTCTTTCCCACGAAAAAGTACTGGCATGGCATATTATAACTTTTTTCTTTGCGCTAAGTGAAAGCCCAAACACTGAAACCTTAAGAAAAAACATTGCAAGCGCTAGAGAACCGGGCCCTAAATAATTTACTATAGTACTTCTTTATACAGACCGCGCTTTCGGTATACCAGGGACGTATTCTTAGATGATCACTTTCGTCGATACCAATGCATTCGCTTGACGTAGGTCTCAACCAGCCAATCAGCTCATCCGGTTTCGCTCAACCAGCTAATAAGCGCTCACTGACAGTGTTATCGATCGCCGAAAGTGTCCGTCCGAGAATACGTCCCTAGGCGGTGAATACATCATGACGTCACAATACAGTGCCTGACTCCGATCCTGTGACCGCTGCGGCTGGCGCACGCGATGCCAGCCGAAAGAAACAGGCGCAGCGCTATAGTCTACTTTCTTTGAGAACCACCATATTTATATGCTTACATTGCCACACGACTTCAGCACATTTCTCTCTGTCATGATGTCACGTGAATGCAGATGACGCGAGGGACGGCCTTTTAAGATAAGTTTAATATAAATTATTTTATTTTATTTTAAGATGTCTTTCCCGACCTTAACGCTTGCTAACTTTATGAATGAGAAGACAGACACCGACCTCAAGATGTTCAGTAAAGTTAGCATATCTCATAAAGGGAAAGCCTAGGCTTGCTCGAAGGATCCCTTCGTGAACAAGACTTTTGTATGCATAGGAAACCAAAACGTTACCATTACATCAAACCTTTTATAGTATCTGTCTGTTTTAATATTTCATCAAGTTCAGTCCTGGACCCCACTGGACTGTGTATACTCTCGGTTCATGCACTTGGTAACTGCGGTCCTTTCACTTGCGAGAAGCTTGTGATACAGATTCTGCAACTTTAGAATACTTTATTTGCCAGTATTTCTTTGAGTCCCATTCTGACTTAGGAGCTATAAGGTTTTACACACACACACACACACACACACACACACACACACACACACACACACACACACACACACACACACATATATATATATATATATATATATATATATATATATATATATATATATATATATATATATATATATATATAAGCGACCTAGAATGAAGTGGAAATTCATTTGAAAATATTAGCGCGTGCCACATTTTCAGACAAATGAGCAAACACGTCCTTGAATTAGATTGACTTTCCAGAGCGCGCATGGGCAGGCGCAGGAAAAACAAGCGCGCGCAGACGCACGTACAACGCTCACTTTTCCTGCATTCTTTACTTCTCGCACTGCAACAATGACGAAATGGGATCGGAGTTTCTTTTTAACTGTATCTCGGCAACGGCAAGTCGTGTTTGGCAGACGAAACGAAATATCTGCACAAAACCATCTAATTGCGGCAAGATCCGTACACCTCTTTATTTCTGGTCACGGTGCGTCTTGCGCCAGTATGACTGCAGAAACCTGGGGCCGAATCTTATAACGGTTCGGTTGGGGAACCGTTCTTTTGGCCTCACCTGATTGGCCAAAATTTTGATTACGTCACAAGTCGTCAGAGGCAGCGGGGCGGTATCGCAATTTTCGAATACGTCACGCATCTGTCAATCATCTTCAAAGCGAACCGGTCGTAGGAACCGGAGAAGGGGTAGTCCGCTTTCGGTTCCGTTGCTGTGGCTTGGCTGTTGGCTTGTGACCCTGGCCGCGCGCGCCGGTAGCGCGCCCCCGGAGACGCGCGGGCGTCGCGCGCGCGCGTGCGTTGGTTGCTTCGGAGGCTATGGCTTGCCTTCGTCGTCTGCTTGGCGTTGCTCTTTCGGTGTCGACCACGGCTGGAAATGCGATACGCTTTCGAAGAAGTGACGGATAATGAGTTGCACCGCCCTTGCTGGCTTTCTAAGTAGACCTTTTGCAAGCTACGCTATCAAATGGAGGAGACTCGGGTGCAGGCGTACGAGTGGCCATTCCACGCAGAGGAAGGGATATTGCGCGCTGCGGTTCATCGCCGCCGGCCTGCAGCTTCCAGAGCTCAGTCGGACGCGAAGCATTATTCGGAATTGCCTAGATCTCTGCTGCCGGCATTGTCCACAAAGTTGCTCTCGCAATTACTGTGTTGGCCGGTTGAAGGGCTGGGTCAGCTTTGCCGTGACTTCAGCTTCAAAGTCAATGCCAAGGAGATATTTGCATGGTGAGATCGAATTCCCAGTGCTATCGCCAGTGTGAACAGCTCGCAGATCGCCGTTCAGCAGTCAGAAGGGTTCAACCTAGGCGGGTTCAGCGCTTCCTTCTTTCGGCTGATAAAACTATACAGTCAGGACGGGAACGTATTGTGGAGCTCTCTTATATGGCTGCCCTTTTTTCTCTAGTTCGGGAGTGCCATACTTTGTTACTCAATTTCACGGCACAGCGCGCACCGTCAGCACCACACTCTTCGATTTGACTTCGCGCAGGCAATGCAGGGCCCGTATACCGTAATGTTCGATTTAAGTTCCACTGCTTCTATCACGCGACGCGCCGTGGGGCAGATCGCAGGGATAGCGGCAGCGCGGCGGCGAGCGAGTCATGTCCGAGCCGATGACGAAGGGCGAAAAAAGAAGGAAATTTTATATAGTCGGCTAGTAAAGGTGTCCCTAAGAACCAGTTCACGGTTTTGTCGTGCTAGCTACTTGAGAAGTGCTGGTAGTGCGTTCCTGTTGCATGCATCGTGCGAGCTCCTGGTAGCAGACGACATAGCCATGCGCTCTGCCAACTCCGTGGCCAACTCATTTACGCTTACGATACCGCCTGTGGGCTGCGAATGAAAAAGGATGGCATTAATAAATTACTTCTGCATTGCGTAAACGCCCGACACCACAAGTTTATATTTCAAAACTTGGCGTATAATATTTAATTTATATTTTACATTCATTTAGCAAGCAGAAACATTCTGCAATTCCTCGATTAGCTCGTCATATAATGACGTACACTTCAGAGGTGGCACCCTCTCATCTATTGGTCGCGTACTCCCCTTCTTCCACCGCCGGCTTGGGAGTGGCACATCTAATGACGTAAGCGGCGAAGTGGACGGTTCGTATTCCGAACCGTTATAAGATTCGGCCCCTGCATCTATCTGTTCCGCCCGCTTGTCGTTCTTCAGTTACGCGTCAGGACCGTAACTCGTTTCCCCTGCTCGTCATGCTTTCCCCTCTTTCTTTCTTTCAAAACTCGTTTCTGGGCTACTTGTTTCATGCTAATAAATGAACACTGGCAAGCGAAGTTTCAAGACGGCACAAGCGAAGACACACGCACGGGACAAGCGCTTGTCCTGTGCGTCGGTGTCTTCTCTTGTCCCGTCTTGAAACTGGCGCTTACTGCAGTATTCATTCTCTTTCTTCCTTTCTTCCTTCCTTTCTTTCTTTCTTTCTTTCTTTCTTTCTTTCTTTCTTTCGTGAGCGCGGAACTCTTCCTGTTCGTAAATGGCTGATGTGCGCTAACTCTGGTTCCAATATACGGCAAGTCTTACCCGATAACTCCAATAGAGCTGCTATAACCACCGCTCATTTACAAGCAAAAAAATATCACAGCTTAGTTGTTTTGACAATTTTTCATTATGTTTGAAGGTGGCATCAACGTTATAATATTTACAAAGGCAAAGGCAATATACACTTAAATTAAGCGCATGTTATATTACACGTACGCTGTAATAAGAAGCCTGGCGCCATGGTTACCTTTGATTCGCTCCCGTAAAATTTTACTCCCATCGATTTTAGGCCTCGCGACAAACATTTAAAACATCCACACTTACGCGTATGTGCATTATTTAACGTAAATGGCACCGTTTAGGTTTTACATGCTCAAATGTGCGCATCTACGTAAGTTACCATGTTAATAGTCATCTAGCTGAAGTTGACGCTGTCTGTACATATATACAGGGTGTCCCAGATAACTTTAGCCAGAATTTAAAAATATGCGAATTCCACGTAGTTGGACAGAATCAAGGTAATGTAGTTTGCCGTCGCTTGGAGATACTCATATTAGTTGTTTTTTTTATTCCGCCTAATTAGATAACTACGTAATTGTTCTGCTCTTGCACCGTGTTTCGAACTGATGCGGAGCGCAGCGCATGGTGTTGTTTGTTGCTGTGGTGTCTAGTGACTCAAGTTAGCGTCAGAGAGGTTCACACATGAGCGACACATACCCAGTGAAACATACCCACGGGAACGGCCCACATTTTCAGATTGCACTGTCTACTGGATTGGGCCCCGAAAATGGTCAGGTGCCAGATACTCGTTGCAGAAAACTGGGCTTAACCCGCCAAGAATGCTTCGCATTAAAAGAGCCGAATTCAGTGCATGTCGGAATTCTTCGAAGCGAAGTTGACGGCACGGTTGGCATTGACGGCATAGCTTGCAATTTTCTATCGATATAAAACAGCCGGATGTCAGCACTTTCTCCACCCATGGAAAGTCAATTCTCGCTGACGCTGCACAAGTTTCGAAGAGGCTTCACAGCAACGAAGCACGCTCGCTCGCAGCCTCCGAGATGGTTTCGCGGTTTCACGCAAGACGAGATGGTTTCGCGGCCACACGCAAGACACGAATCGAATACGCACCGCTTTGCGCACGCAGTCGTTGCCGGTTTCAGATCATTCGGCAATCGTCGCCCCGTTTCTTAGCGCTCTTTCTCAAAAAGCCTCTACAAGAGAGGAGGTGGTTACCACGGCCAGTAACGGCATAGCAGGCAGCGTAACCGCGTAACTGCGCGCTTCGGCACGTTTTCTTATCACCTTTATACCGAAGCAGCGTATGCAGGAGAATGTCCTGATGCCAACAGGGAAACCTTGTAGAACATTTCACCCACTCCACGCCAAATGTAGTTGCATTAGCACGGTATGCTTTAACATCTTTTGTTTGCATCAGCGACATTAGTATAGGGTGTCCCAGCTAGCTTTGGCCAAGTTGAAATACCATGGTGTAAGACACGATTGTAAGACCTATGGTGTTCGGTCGTCAGAGGTCGGACGACCGAATGCCGCAAGGCCTATGATTGTATCTTGCACCATGTTTTTTTAAATCTATTTTTCTTTTTTGGTTGGACAGCTTGGCTAAAGTTAGCCGGGACACCCTGTATATGTAAAAGTAGTCACTGCAGTTATGTTATGCTGGTGGATCCTGTTTTCTTCATTTTTTGTGCAAAGGTAGCCTGCTCTAATCCGCCGCGGCACGTACAGCTTAGTGGTTATGGCGCTGCTGAGCTCAAGGTCGCGGGCTCTATCCCGGCCGCATTTAAACAAAATGCAAGCACGCTTGTGTACCACGCATTCTGTGCACGTTTAAAAAGCCCAGGTAATCAAAATTACTCTGGAGTTCCTTTCTGCGGCATCACCATGCCAACCTATATATACGCATCCAAGACAACTCCCGTCTCGACGCACTCATCCGCAAAACGACCAAGCTGGCGCTGGGACTCCATCTCTGCACTAGCACAGAGTTCCTCATGGCCGTGGGAAGTCACAACACTGTCACCGAGCTCATCGCCATCCACTGTCGCAGTCAGGAGCTACGCCTACAGCAAACAGAACAAGGTCGCAGCGTCTTACGTAGAGCAGGACTGCAACTGTCTGCCACGCACCCTGCAGATACACTACCACTCACTCCAGAAGCTAGATCCCTACTACATGTAGCACCTCTTCCACGTCATATGAACCCGGAAAATAACAAAGCCCGTAGGCAAGAACGAGTAGCATACTGCACGGTACTCCGCACGTAACCTGCGAGGCACGTACTACCATGTAGACGCCAGTGTACAGGAAAAGGGATCGGCCATTTCCGTAGTCGATCACCGCCTACACACATTACACACAGAGCTCGTGCCTACAACACACTCCACCACAGCCGAGCTACATGCAATCGTAGCAGCTATCCAGTGCCTTCTTCACTCGCCCACACGCACACCTATCATATTCACGGACTCCATGTCTGCATGCAGGAAACTTCTGCCGACGTACTCACAAATATCACGAAACACTTACAGCAATATCTTTATCGCCCTGTAGAGAAGAGAGTCTAGGTGGTGGTGGTAGAAATCATCTGGTTCCCTGGCCACGCAGGAATATTGGGGTATGAACGGAGCAAATCAACTTGCCTGCAAAACAGCAAACCGGGCTCCTGACGTTCCCCGGCCAGACCGAGACCAATCATTATCAACTCAGCCACACCTTAAGCCATATCGAGACACACGCCGAATTTTTGCACAACTAGATCCCAATATGACTAGCCGACGAGGCGTGCTCATCCGCCAGACATAAACCGGCACCCTCCCGACACCCGCCCGTTTGCGTCCTCTAAATGGCCTCCGCGCAGAAGGCCCACAGCTCTGCCGACACTGTGGAGGCTACCCTAATACTCCCCCACATTTTATGCCTCCCCACTCTACACCTTATAACCCCACTTCACATCCCTCACATCTAATCCCACTGCTGAGTGGCTGACCACCGCCACTTCGAACCAAGACCAACAGCGCCTTGCAGTCTTCATCGGCAACACGCTGAAGAATGCTGCAAGTGAGGCTTGAAGCACTGGACTGAGGGCCTCGACAACTTGCCTGCTTTTCCTACAATAAAGTCTCTCTCTCTCTCTGCGGCGTACCTTATAATCATTTCGTGCTTCTGGCACGTACACAATAACTCAGAACGTATTTTTTTTTATCCTGCTCTCGAGATTCTGGCAAGAGTGAACCCGTTAAGTTATGTCCCTTCGGAGAAATAAAACTGTTGCAAATATCTTCGCAGTTGTCTCTGGCATATATGTCCCCGATATTTTTTTCCTTTTCATTTCATTTTATTTCAGCATTCTTTTCTTTACAGCAGAAAAAGAACGCTAGGGAAAGAACAAAAAGCTGCAAAACAGCAGCTTGACTAGGTCCTTGCCCCTTCTCTTGGCAACAGGCACAGATTCATACATACATTCAGAGTACATATAATATGCATATACACACACTCATACCACAAAACTTCCTGTTAGTTTGTCAATGAGAGAGAGAAAAATAAAAATAAAAGAAGTGCGCACATATTCACCAATAGAAAAAAAGACAAGTACATTTATAGTATTTTTTTGAAACATTGTTCTTTGAACATTGTTACAACATTCATTCTTCAGAAACTTGCCATTGTAACTCGTACAGCCACTTATAAGGGTATAATTTAGTACAGCAACATGCTTTCGTACAAATGATACTCAAGAAATATAAGCAAAATACCGTTATATAAGTCATTTTGATGAAATTGCTCAACCGTTTGTGTCACCGGTTCCACGCAAATGCACCGTATTCTGAAAGTTGTGCTGTCAACGTTCGCTTAGAAATATCATTTAGGGTTATATCAACACTCTGTAAGGCGTTTAGTAACTTCGGTACGCGATATTCTAATCTAGTAAAGCCATTACTTGTTCTTGAAAACGGCAGTAGCCAAGCACACTTTTACCTCATATTGTACGGTACATGTGTGGGGAAAGTTAATTTGCTTATATCTAAGAAAAATGTGTTGTTGTATAGAAGACTGTTTTTGCACTTTAAAACAAGGTTTCTTCCGTACGAGTGCTGTACGGGAATCAGATTAAGGGAGCGAAATGGCCAGTGCAGCCAGAATACATACGATGAACATATGATGAAAGCATCTACTCTATTTGAGTTGAAATGTCTGCTACCCTTGAATGCCCCTGAATGTGCGTGTCAGAAGTTTATGCTATTAATGGATAGCCAGGTGTTCCGCAATGTGCTTAAGAAGAATCTGCTCCACATTTCACCTCGTTGCAATTTTTGTTCGGATAGCCTTAGTGTTGCTGCCGCATTGCTGTATATTGCGAGTCTCCCGATGGTGAAGCTGAGGCGACGTAGCGAGAAGTTGTGCAACATCAGGAAAACGTTGATGGCCTATCTAGTAGCAAGACTGCCACACGGCTATATTCATGACCATCTGAAAAACGAGCCCATTTTTTGTTAAGCCATCAGCATATTTGCTGTTTGTGTTGAGGGGTGTTATTTGAGTTAGAGCCCCGTTAACTCAAAGGTGTAAAAAAGAAAATATAGACGGGCCGATGGTACCAGAGTGTAAATATTGTACGTAAAAGCTAGAGCAAAGCTTTTATTTCAAGTTGCTGGCGGTTGAAGCGAATACAAGGAACGCAAAAAATAGAATAGGAATACCCGCATGCGGAAGCTAGCCTTGGACAGCGTAGGACAAACGTTGAAAGCCAGACACCGTTCTGAAAATTTTGAAGGCGAAAACTAGCAATCACAACGCCTGACTGTGCTGCCTTCCCTAAGTGCAAAAGCGGACCCAGTCGCGTTGAAATAGTCAAAAAGCCAGTCTCCGCGTGGAGAGTTGTGAGGATCAGTGGCCGCCGCCAAAACAAGCACGGGCGCTTGCTCAGACCGGACAGTCCGCTTGCGCGTCACCGCCGGCGCGTCGACCGATGACTGCGACAGGGTCGTCCCTGGAAGCAAGTAGTGTAGCGGCGGCTACAGTGGTGCGGCGGGTGCGGCGCCGAAATCGCGGCGGCGGGGCCTTTTCCCTACTTGGCCAAAACGCGCGTGCGCGTGGGCCGTCGCCAGCGAGAAGCAAGGCCGCGTACAGCGCAGCAGCGCAGCAGTCGACCGGGTGCGGGCCAATCACGGGGCTGCTCGCTGCATTCGGGCGCCGCTCGCCTTCGCCCCCCCTCAAGCGCAGGCGACCCAGCCAGGCCGGAATGGCGGACACAGCGCCGGCGGCTGCGATGCTTGGACTCAAGATGGGCGCTGCCCTGTTCTTCTGGATTGTCCTCGGTCTGCTGTGCTGCAGTCGAGCCGACGGCTACGCCGAGGTAGGCCCCGCACGTCTTATCGGCTCCAGATAAACCATATCGTTCCAATACCATTGTGCGCCGAGCGCATTCACAGCGACATGCCTGACGCACGCACGACCGACAGGCGAGAGGCTTCACGCGCAGGCGGCGCGCCGTGTTTCGGATCTCGCAGCGACAGGCCCGTGTTCAGGCTAACGGCGAGCCTTGCTTCAGCTATGGGGCGGCCGTTCTAAAGCGCGATGCTCGTTGGTGGGGCAATCCGTGACGGCACTTCCCGAGTAGTGCGGCTCCGCGTCGCAGGTGGTCCCCGCTCGATAACGTCGTCGCCAGGGCGGGGCGGCCGCCGACCGATCGCTTCTGCTGCTTCGCCGTGTGATCTGTGTGCCGCTCGACCCGAAGGGCCTAGGTTCTGGCTCAGGCTTTAGTCGCCTTTTTCTGTCGCCGACCTTGATTGGATGGTTGCAACCCGGAGCTGCAGGTGCCTCGGACCTTACGCGTTTACTGGCAACTTGCCCTCCCTCTTTTCTATTCTCTCTCTTTGGTGCCGTTTCGTCTCGTTATTGTTGTGCACCGATAAGCAGCAGAGCGGCATGCTCACAGGCTTTACAAACAAGCCGGAATAACGCCTGAGAGTGCTGGTGTAATCTCAGCAGCAAGTATTAGCGACCGAGTTTCGCTATTGAGTACCGTTTGTCAGTCGGGACAGGCAGGGGTTCCATCGAAACGCCGAGCTAGGACTAGTTTATAGCCGCACTCCGTGTAGTGCTCCGTTTATGTGCTCCCCAGCGTCATAAATCAAAGCGTCACATTCCAATTACAGGGAGCCTGAAAGTGGGCAGTACAATTGCCCTACTTAACAATGTATTATCATATACATTATGCGTCGCCCTACAGTGGGCGTAAGAACTAGTTGCTCGCTTAGGAAACACCTTCGCTCCGCTTTTCTGCATTGTTCAGAGGTGGAGCCGTAAAATTAACTTATTTGGCACTGTGATATATCTGTGGCAGAGGATGTTTTGGCACACTGCACACTTCAAATGAAAGTATTTCTGATTCTGATTCAAGCAGAAATCAAGACACTCTCGAAGTAGGCATTTTTTTTCATAAAATATTTGTCACCCACAAGAAGGTGGCAACCCAAGAAGAATACAACACATTCAACACATAAATCTTATTAAAATGTAATTTGAAGAAAATTGGTGTACTGACATTAGTTGTTAACCCCTTTAATGACTGTTATTTACATGGCCTTTTTTTTTTTTCTTGGGACACTTGTGCGCAAGGCGTATTGATCCTTAACGTGTGAACAAGTTTCATTAGTTAATGTGAGTAAACAAACTAGATATTTTTACACTGTACATAGAAAAATTTTTAACTGAGACCTGGAAAACAGCCTCTTGGCTACATTCCATACCTTATACCATGTAATCATTTTTAAGTGCATGCAGAAAAAATTGCCTTGAAACAAAAGTTGTACTAATAATTGGCCTGCCTTAACATAGTTTTATGTTACCCTTGGATGGCGCTATGGGAAAAAAATGAAAATTTTGTGAAATATCACAGCAGTAGTTACCTTGATAACTAGTTGGTCCTTCTAATTTGGGCCATGTAGAACCTGCTCATTTTTCAAATGTGGCATATTTTACATCATCATTATTTCTGATAATTACCTTTACATACTGAAGCTTTAGTCAGTGGCAATAAAAGCTGCTCATTGTAAAATAAGGATTCAAAAGAAGCAGCAAATCTTGCAGCGTTTCTTGAAGATTACAGTCATTTTTGTGTACTTATGGGGTAAATGCAGGACGAGCATAAGTTACTGGACAATTGCAGTTGTAGGACCCATCATGTCATGGTTCCTAGCTAGCCTCAAGATCCCAAGTCCTTGGTTTTCAAAGGGACTTGTTCAAAGACAAACCTGACTCTTCCTTGAACTTAGGCTGTGTTTGTGTATTCAAGACAAAGGGAGCAAAATTTTGTAAAGATTAATAATAATATTTATTTGCACATAACTGGACAACCATGGACGGAGTGCGAGGCTGTGCAGACAGGTGAAAAGCCTGTGTGCAAGTACACATCGCAGCAGGCCGTCCACAGTAAAATATTGTGCGGTTATCCCAACCGTACAGCTACTCAGTTCTGTCATTCAAGTGTAGTGTCGCTGTTTACATTAGCAGCACCCAGTGCCCGACAACTGTCTGACACTAAACTTGAAAGGGGATCTGACAATAACAATACCAGTACCCAGGTTGTGTCTATCACAAAGGAAAAATCTGCAACTCTAATTGCTTTGAATCAGGGAAATTGGTGCATAAAGCAGTTACGGTGAAGCGGTAAATGGTTTATCCGATCACGACATTATCACTGGGTGCATCATGCATCCATTTACTGAAAAGAAAACTACCATTAAGCGAATTCATTGCTACAATCGCACGAATTTTGAGATGATTAACTCGGAACTAAACACCTTCTCTGAAAGCTTCCTGGCTCAGTATTCATCACGCTCAATCGAATCAAACTGGCTGGCATCCAAAACCACCTTGACTCACCTTGTTGATAAGTATGTGCCAATCATCACCATCCGACATCATAAAAATTCACCTTGGTTCACACATCGTCTTCGTCGTCTTAATAATAAGAAAAAACTTTTGTACCGCCAAGCAATGACCACACGTCTCCTGTCATCATGGAACAAGTACAAAAATTGTGATAAAGAGTATCAGTCCCTGCTTAAAACAACCCGTCGTAATTTCTTCACTCACGACCTGTCTACTATGTTAACCAATAATTCTCATAGATTCTGGCGCATTATCAATCCGAGTTCCTATCCTGATATAGTACTAATTAATGCTGACGGACAACAAGTCACTGAAACTGAGTGTTCGCAGCTTCTAAACGATTCATTTTCATCAGTATTCACCAATGAAGGTATAACTTCTTCACCTATATTAGAGCCATTGCCTAACATTTCCATGCCAGAAATTGTCATCAGTGATTCGGGTATTCTTGCCCTGTTGAATAACCTCAAAACTACTACTAGCTCTGATCATCTTGGTTTCAATAACAGGGTACTTAAAACCGCTTCTTTAAACATTTTTCAAGTGTTATCAGCCATGTTTTCGCAATCATTATCATCTGGCATTATTCCTCATGACTGGCGAATAGCTAAAGTAATACCAATATTTAAATCAGGTGATCGCTCTGTCCCAAATAACTATCGTCCTATCTCATTAACTAGCAACATATGTAAACTTCTCGAGCACGTCATACACACACAAGTCATCAACTACCTAGAAGACCATGATATCATCTTCAAGTACCAGCACGGTTTTCGCAGGGGTTATTCATGCGACACTCAGCTCGCCGGATTTACTAACGATATATTTTCCGCATTTAACGAAGGATTCCAAGTTGACGCAGTGTTTCTTGACTTCTCTAAAGCTTTTGATCGCGTTCCTCATCACAGGCTTCTAATCAAATTAACACACTTAAACATTCACCCAAACGTTCTTGCATGGATTAAAGATTTTCTCTCCAACAGACAACAGTTTACCTGTGCTAATGGCTGTAACTCTTCTTCTGTTCCTTTAACATCTGGAGTCCCCCAGGGCAGCGTCCTCGGTCCCCTAATTTTCTTAATTTTCATTAATGATCTACCCAAATGTGTCTCATCTCGAATTCGATTATTCGCAGATGATTGTGTTATATATCGTAATATTAGTAATGACGCTGACCGACTTTCCTTACAAACTGATCTTGATGCTGTGACCGCTTGGTGCTCTTCGTGGTTAATGTCTTTAAATACATCTAAAACCAAGCTAATGTCATTTACCAACCATTCCACTCGACTTCCTACCACCTACTTTCTCAATAATGCTAGAGTAGAACTTGCGCCAACTTACAAGTATCTTGGCCTTCATCTTCAGTCTGACTTAACTTGGCATTACCATATTAACAGCGTCTTAGCATCAGCTAACCGAGCACTCGGTCTTCTTAAACGTAACCTCAAGCACGCACCTTCTCACTTAAAAAAACTTGCTTATATCACGCTGATCCGCCCAAAAATTGAATATGCTTCTGCCATATGGGATCCCGATCAAGCATACATAATCAACAACATTGAATCTTTGCAAAACCGTGCTGTTCGCTTCATCTTTTCCGATTATTCACGCTTCACCAGCGTCACATCGTTAAAACAACGTGCCGAGTTGGAATCACTATCACGTCGACGCCAGTTTGCTCACCTAACCTTATTTAATAAACTTTTATCACCATTCCACGCTTCTTCACGAAGACTTCTTTTCACCACCCCCTGCAGTTTTCGCGCGCCATGACCACGCTAACAAAGTAAAACACATAATGTGCCGCTCGTCGCTCTATGCAAAATCATTTATTCCTCGCACAATAATAGAATGGAATAACTTACCCTCACACATAGCTACTGAAGTTAGCCTACCATCTTTCCAAACTTTGTTGCAAGAAAACGGTTAGTGGTAGCAGATTAGATATTACTTATGCCTATATGCACATATTAACATATGTAAAATGTTCTTGTGTTTTCATGACTAAGTGCATTTACCCCTTGTTCATATCTATATATTTTATGTTCCTTGTGTGTATGTTTATTTTATGTAATTTTATTTCTTGTGTATACTTCATGTTTGTACCCCCCCCCCCCCCTATGTAATACCCCCATGTGAGGGCCCTTAGGGGTAATGTAAATTTTAAAAAAAATAAGTAGTATGCCAGAAGAAAGCAAAATTTTCAGCCTGGATCTGTGTGACCCCCCCCCCCCCCCCTGAAATTTTTTCCTTCTGTCATGCGCCGCTGACCAAAACAACCCCCTCAGTGCCGGAAGTCATTCTGGATTTTGTCTAGCATGTCTTTTTCACGTTCAAAGAGGCATTTCAGCGCAAACATTGCGATTTCACGGCAATGCCCATGCACCGGCAATCACATACCGCAAGAAGCTCCATCTGAGCACAAAATTTCCAGGGCGTTTTGATGGCGAGCGGGTTCTTTGCGGCATCTCGCAGAGGCTGTGGAATCTACGGAGCACGTGGATTTCAATTCCCAAAATTTATGGATATACATTCCCATAAACTTTTGATGCAAAAGGTGCACTGACATTTTCAAAGTAGTGCGTTAGCTTTTCAATTCCGGAACTTTGTAGGTTTAATGTTCTTATCAACATTTGACGCCAAAGGTGCATGACTTTTCTTAAGTTGTTCATCGGACCATACAATGAGACAAGCCAAATCAACACACTATCAGACTAGTTGACAAAGCACGCAGCAAGGTCTGATGAGACGAAGCGTTATGGTGGTTCATTTGTGCCGTCATGTCATAGGAAAGAATACCATTTTTTTTTCAACTGCGCCAAAGCATCCATGTCAGGACACTAATGCCAGCAAAGGTAACCACATTCTTATTTATTTTTCTACTTTGACTTCGATTCGCGAGCACACATTGAGTCACTTCAATTTTCTTGTTCTCGCTACGAGTGGGCTGCCAGAGCCAACCAGAGTGCATGCATTTTTCACGTGTTACCCCGACCACTGCGCGGCACACTTAGGTGCGCATTCGTTTTAATCGGGGTGAATAGATTTTTGCCTGGCAGAGTTTTGGATGCTTTCTGGCTAGCAGACGAGAAAAAGAAACAATGTTTGATTGCCGCCATCAATGTGGGGACTCAACAGATTGCAAGGCGGTCGCTTGAACGCAACCTCTTCAGAAAGCCTTGTCTCGCCGGTGTAGGTGGGCCAAGTGTCTCACGTTTTCTTCGATATTCCTTTGGTGGCCAACGTGCTTTCCTTCGCATTTTCTTTCTTTTTTTTTCATTTTGGTGCCCCCGCCTCACAAAAGAAAATAAGAAGCCATTGTTGCGGCACAGCGAATTGTCCCGTGGTGAAAGTTCGATATTGTTACTTCTGTTGCGGAAAGTAATGGGCCACGGTATGCTTCAGTTGCTGGATACTATTATTGCGATAGCAATTATAGAGACACTGCAGGCGAATTCGTGCTGTCGTCGTCGCCCTCATCTTCCATATAAAGTCCAAGGGCGATAACATTGTGGCCCTCGCGTACCGAAGTTACTAAACGCCTTACAGAGTGTTGATATAACCCTAAATGATATTTCTAAGCGAACGTTGACAGCACATTCAGCTGTCACAGTTCATGTTCACGCCTCATCATTCACTTTGCTTCAAGGTAGCAACGTCACCCTCCTGACCATCATGAAGTGGCCACTTATCGATGACAGGGCCCTTGTGGAGAACTCCCGTGGAAAAGCATCAACGGCAGGTGTTTGCCTCCTATTGTGACACAATGAAGACAGGTGCACGTGTCCGAGGGGTACGATGAGACCGGTGCACGACGTATCCGAGGGGCACGATGAAGACTGGTGCGCAACGTACCCGAGCAGCATGTGGAAGACCAGTGAAGGGCTGTAAAGGTGTTGAATGGTTAGGCATTTGTGATTGGCCAGTGGATTTCCTCAATGAGGGAAGGAAGGGTTATTTAAGGCCATCCTGGCCCCCGTGTTAATCGGAACCGCTTGGACTCAGATAAAGTTACAGCCATGTACCAATGAAGTGAACACATTCTTTTCAACTTTTCTTCATCCTCATGATGCCTGTCTTCATCGTCGTTTCCTGATTCTTATGGTGAACAGCCACCTCACCCGGTCAAGATTCGTATCACTGAGTTTCAGTGCAGGAAACGCGAAAGTCGGTGCCTGAATGCTTGACGTCGCTGAGAAAGCGATCCCGGCGTGAGACTGCTCAAAAACTTCCAGCATCAAGCTTGCCAAGACAACAACTTAGCAAAACCTAGCATAACCTAGAAACAACTTAGCCAAGCCTACCATAACCTCGCAAAACCCAGAAACGACTTAGCCAAGCCTAACAACAACTTAGCAAGATCTAGCATAACCTCGCAAAACCTACAAAGAACTTAGGCAAGTCATGTAAAAGCTAGGTGATCACAAGCTCCACTGTTGACTCCAGCCTTACACTTCTAGTGCAAGCTGTGCACATTTTTTAAATCTAATAGTGCATCCTGTCTGATTTACCTACAGCTTACTGGTGGTAGTGGTAGAACATTATGAACTGGCATAGTAACTTGACATGCTATCAACCACCATTTCTTTTCCTTGCATTTGAACTTCCAAAGTGATAGACTACGAGGGAGTTTTCATAAAAATGGTCGAGAAAATGTTGGAGAAATCGGTGTGTTTGAAAGTGCTAGCGTAATGGTCACCCGGATGGTCCCTCATTCATATCATTTGACAGCTATGGTCGCCATTTTGACTTACTGTATTTAGTGAAACCTCCATGTTCTTGATCAGAAACCAAGCTGTAGAATTTAAAAATATTATTTTAGAGATGGCAGAGTATTTTAGGAAAAGTTCAGTGAAATGACGTTTCTTTTTTCACATATGTAATGGCTACTGCAAAGAATATAATTTTTATTCGCTCTTTTCAAGAAAAACTTGATATTCGTAATTTACTGAACTCTTAACATTAGGTATTTAATTCTGACTGCTTTGTTTGTAGAAACAACTTGTTCGGAGAAAGGTTAGGTGGTGTGTTACATAATAGGCAGTCATTTTCTCTGTCCCTTTTCATTGCAAGTTTCATTGTAACACACCTTTTTATACATAATCTGGTCAGAGTCTAGTCACATATTAATGTCAAAGACATTCATGCGAGGCATTCATGTGCATAAAAGTTTCCCCTTTTCAATTCAGTAATAACTAACTTGCCATTATACAAGTACAGTGAACTCTCACTTGAGTGAACTTCAAGGGACCGAAGGAAATAGTTCACTTAACTGAAAGTTCACTAAACTGAATATTCACTAGACCAACATAAGACATGGCATACAGAGTCAAAAGTTTGAAGTGCAATTCATGGAGCAAAACACATGACATCCATAGTGTTAGAAATGTGTGAAATGGAATTTGTACTTATCAACAAGTACAAGGTTCATAACAGTTATAATGCTGCCTTTCTCACTTAGAAAAAAAAAATCTGTAATCTTCTTCTGCACTTGTACTTTTAAAGCACAGGAAGTAACAAAACTGTTACTTCCTCTGTAACAACAAAGTAACAACAAAACTAGCTTGCTGTTGGAACACAAAGTCTCTCAACTTTCCAGTGTACCCTACAACCTCCGCTAGAGTTATAGGGCTTGAAACTGGCTCAGCAGTTGCCTCTTCTTCATCTCTTCTTTGTCTTCTTCGCCTCTTTTTCGAAAGAGACGATGACCATGCCACGACTAGCCGGTCGGAAAAAAACACACACCACGTGGTTTGTGGTGTGACAGATCGCCGCTTTGTTCTGGCGGCGTTGTAAGCCAGCGATGTTACTAGGTTAATGGCCTCCGAGATTAAATGCTTGCTCGTTTTGCGTGGGCGATCTCGGAGGCCCTGCCTCATTGCCGTTCGTTTTCCATGCCGCCATTTTGCCCCAGGGGCGCTGTAGTGCTAGCGACGTTACATTGCCGCTGGAGCGGCGGTTTGATGAAGGCAGGCATCGGTTCTGATCGTAAAAATAAGCCTTGGTCCTCTGAGCGAGTTTGTTAAACTGAAATATTGACTGTTCCGAAATTGCATAGAATCTATAAGAAAACTGCCAGGGATTTTTAAAAAGTTCGTTATTCTGAAATATTCGATAAACTGATGTTCGTACAACTGAGGGTTTACTGTATTGTGGAAGTTGTGGGTTTGGATCCCACTGGCGGCAAGTTGTTTCTTGGTCCAATTTCATTTCCCTTGAGCTTATAATTTCTACACTTCATCATTTTCTACACTTCAACAAAAATCAGCCCCTTGGTTTCCTCTAGTCTTGTTCATACGTCAACAGAACATGATTGCTTGAATATATTTTGTTTTCATGATCTTTATAAATTTTTTTTTTTTTTTTTGCCTCTCAAAGCCACTTTTCTTGTTGCTGAGTCTATAATCTATGCAGCTTGTGGTAATGATTGATCTTTGTGTGTTTTCTCCAAAACTGTAAAGTTGTTTGAATAGCTTATATACATTTTTGTGGCATACTGCATGAAAATGCTGCTTTCTTGCCTATGCAGACTTCTTGCATATTTAACGCTAATTGTATGCCTTAAGTATTGTAGCTGAAATTAGGAATGAATATCAACTTGAATTTTTTAGAAAGCTACAGTACAGAATCCCTGCCCTCAGAACCCATCTTCAGAGAGTGTTTGCTATTGTTTTCTTTTTTATATATAAACATTCATTACATTTGAAAGACATGAATCTCTGAAGAGCGTAGGCGCAAACTTCTGTTAAAATGTGACAATTTGAAATTCTCGTGAGACTGAAGAAAACCTGAAAAGACACTAGTGTTGCAAGATCGCTCAGCAACATTTTTCATTCTGTTTGGCGGAATAATTCAGCGACCGCAGCAAGGCGTGCACATGTCTGCTACTTTGTGTTGCGGTGTAAAATTAGCAGGTACTGAATCTTTAGCCAAAAAGGCAACAAATATAACCAAACTTGTGACTTCTTCGACCATTTCAACTCACTTAGGTACATTATTGTACTGTTTAACATCTACCGTTAATATTGTTTGGGCCCGATTTTTTTTACAAGTAAAATTAAGATGACAATACAGTGAGAATTTAATTTGTTTAGATTTATGCAGTCCTTAAGTTCACAGCTATTTTTGAAAGATAAACTATTTAGCATTCAACAATCTTTCATTGCAAAACATTTAGACTGATGGTCACTTCAGACTAATGTTTGTCGTGGGTACCATTTTTGTGGTTATTTACAGGGCGAGTGTAAATACTATTTATAAGAATGAACTTTCCCCAATTTACTGTAAACAAGTTAAACAAGTGCATCATATCTGCAAATAAATTTGCCTTAGTGAGTGACATTATAGTAACCGTATGTCTTTGAATTGGTTTGTACCTTTCAAGCAGAGCTGGTAGTTTTATAATTGACTGAGGATATGTACTTTTTTGTAATCTGTTGGCTTTATGTTGAATTTTATCAGGCATGCAGCACTTCACAACAGGCTATTTAAGTATGTTTAGCTCTCTTGAGTAATTGACCAGGCTGATTTTTTTGAAAACATCTTCTTACAAACTTGCATTATTTCTGAGCCTGCTAATCTAAATTGAATAACTCTAAGTTTATTCTAGGCTTCAACATTCCAGTCCCTCAAGTCGTACATATTTTTCAAGCAAGTACTGGAGACACCTCCTTAGATAAAACATCTATTGGGATAAAATCATTGAATTGCATGTTCTCTTGCAAAATATTGCCAACATTTGATTGATGGAGAGGACTCACTGATTATTCGAGAAAAATACGCTTTAAAACTGAATGTTTCTTTCTAAGTTCTTGTGCCCAAACCTTGGTAGCAATGAAGCATCATGTCCTGAAGCTGTCATCATTTAAAGAAGTTGAATTTCGCATCTCAATTTTGTTTTTACCGCGTTCAAGTTACTACGTCAGAATTGACCAAGTGTAGCTAGACTTGTAAATTCTGAATGAATTATTGAAGTTTGTCACAGTGAATGCACGAGTCACAGCATGTGTGTCTCAGTATGCACGTTCATACAGCAGAATAATACTCTGCGCAAGAGCATAAAAACTACCATGCTGCACATTGGTGTGCTCTTCCGTAGAGCATGGCAGGAGGCTAAGTAGACTGAATCACAATTGCAGCTTCCGCTTTCCTGTAACCAGGCTGATGTGGTTCTGAAATGTCCACTGAAAAATAAACAGTGACATTTGAAGAAAGCTTAAACTACTGCATCGTTATCAAGTTGAGTTGTGACCTTCCCATATCAGTCTGAGCTGCACTTTTGGTAGTGCACAGCTGTGCTCTGAACAAGTGTTCGTTGCATGTCTCTTGTCAGGCATCAGCGTCAGCAGCAGCATCTGGTTCAAGTGTAGAGCCGGATGTGGGCCACTTTCAGCCAATGGTGGCTCTGCTGTGTGGCCACGGGCGACTCAGCAACCAGTACCTGAGTGAAAACCAGCGCTGGGTCTCGGATCCTGACCCTAAAGCAGTCTGCACCCGAGAGAAGCTCAGCATCCTCGAGTACTGCCGAAAGGTGGGTGAGCTGATACCATGAGGAACGGCTTAAGGCCTGGCAGCTATGATGAAACAAGGAATGGATGATGTTCAGTAATGGGAAGCATTTGGCTCTTGGAAGAAAGAAACGTGGGGAAGGCTCTGCATTGGTGGTGCCATAGCTCAGCCATATTAGTAGAACAGATCAGGAAGTAATACACAGGCATTATACTTTTATTAAGCATTCTACTGCATATCTTATCACTGCGACAAAAGTTCTGCGTAGGTTTTGAGATTAGTGTTCCATTGTTGCAACAGCATGTCATGCGATAATGCTGAAGGCTGTGCTTTTGGTGCACTGCAATGTCGCTGCTCATTGTTTGACCAGTGGAACATGCAGCTTTCAAGCTTAGACTCGCAGAAAAAGTCAAATTTGGTCAGTTGCATTTACATAATCAAAGGCATGGTTGGTTAAAATTCTACTCAAAAACACTTGACTAGATGACGGCCTCTTGAAGCATGGGTGAAACATGTTCTGGACACCATCTGTGGTGCTGATGCTCATCTGCAGGTTCTGCTCAATGGGTGGTAGATAAGAAAAACAGTTGAGTTAAATACGAGACTCATGGCCATAAATAACCTAAGTTGTTTATTAAGTTGGGAGGTTGTTCATATATCTTAATGACTTTGTGTTGGTTTATTTCACTTGGAGAAGGGCCTCTGTGCCACCGCAAAGGCATTTGCCACTTACCATCTTTGGCATAGCTGCATGGTCATCTGAATGCATGTCCAATTGTTTTCATTTCCACAGTTTCAGCATTGCGTTCGCAGTATATACAATGCTGCATGAATACACAAAAAGCTTGGAAAGACTTGACCAGGTCTGTACCCTGTCGTGCAAATATTTGTTATGAAAAGAAGCTTGTCTGAAAAAGCACGGCTACATTTCTGCATGCCATACTGTGTTACTAAACGTCCAGTTTGGTACTCATCAAGAAATAAATTTCACAGTATGTTCTTATAACTGTAGCATTGATAAATTTTGATATTAGTATATCTTAGCAGTACAAGTATTAGCATTAAGAAAAATGTAGCCAAATAATACTTTGAATCAAGAAAGAGAAGTAAGGCACCAAAATATGAAACATTATTGGGAATGAAAATATGCATAGATAATGTACTCGAACTGATTAATGCACTTGATAGCACACTAAATTTAATGACTGGTGTGAATGGTGGGAACTATAGATGATTGTCACATCTTTTGTAGTAAATGCAGGTTCCTTCTGTTACACACTTGAGCTCTCTTATGAAGTAAAATCCAACTATGGAAGTTTACATATTGTGAAATCTGATAAAACGTTGAATTTTTAAGCAGCTTGTGGGCATAGCCAGTAAAACCATACGACAATGTGTTGTGTTGTTCACATATACAACTTATACAACTATTGTACAGGCTTGAAATCCGAATACCAGGCTTTTTGTTACAGCGTTGTGGAGACATTTGGGCCTTTCTTAAATTCTGTGGTTTGTAGACTTGCAGTTGACTGTCATATTATTATCCTCAGTGACTTATACCACGTAATTAGTCTGTTAATTTGTGGAGGTTAAAAGCCAACTGCAACTAAATTTCGGGCCATTCAAGAAGCCTAATTTCATATAGCGTAGATAAAAAGCAGGACCTGAGCAAAATATTTTTGTCCGAAATACAAGTGGATGCATCACAAAAAGTATCACAAAAGTAGACGTTTGTGATACCAAAATTGTACAAAAGAAAGAAAGTCACAGGCGTTCGCTGCACACGCAGCACAGTCACAGCATAAGCTGGAGGAGCAGCTACATAGCTCCATTTTGACTTAACATCATTATACGCCAGTCAGCAAGTGCGCATGTTGTATGCTTAGGGGATTTTTAGTGGTAGCTAACAAGAAAACTACACAATTACTAGCTTTGCTAAGATTGGCTCAGCACTATGTGCTACTCATTTGTTACCAGTTCAGCCAAAGTGAGGCCTCAAACTAGGATTCAACCTCTCAGGTGTACCCCAAGCGGGACATCCGCAACATAGTGGAGTCGAGCCGCTACTACCGCCTTGACGGCTGGTGCAAGGCCGGCCAGCACTGCTCCAGTGGCGAGGGCAGCGTGCACTGGGTGAAGCCCTACAGGTGCCTCGAAGGCGACTTCCAGAGTGATGCCCTGCTGGTGCCCGAGCACTGCCTCTTCGACCACATACACAACCAGAGTGTGTGCCAGAGCTTTGACGAGTGGAACCGCACGGCAGCGCAGAGCTGCCGCGGACGCGCCATGCGCCTGCGCAGCTTCGCCATGCTGCTGCCCTGCGGCGTTGACATCTTCTCTGGGGTCGAATTTGTCTGCTGCCCACCTGCCTCATCGCCATCGTCCGACAGGGACTCGCAAGGTGTGTGTGCTCAAGTGTGTCACTGCTGTTTCACAATGTTTTCAGTAAGGGAAACTTAGGCACTCAATATTGAGTAACGACCATGTAAAGCAGACAGTGAAGCCAGGGAAAGTTTAGAGTAAGTGAATTACTTTATTATTATAGTTTTTATGCAACCATAGAATAATTATAAATAAAGGTTAAACTTGCGGTACATTTCACACTCTTATTAAGGATTAAAACTAAATTCTAGAGTTCTACGCGCCGAAATCATTATCTTATTATGGAGCATGCTGTAGTGGGGAACTCCAAATTAATTTTGAACACCTGAGGTGCTTAGAAGCGCACCCAATCACATGCATTGTTGCATTTCACCCCTATCAAAATGCAGCTGCCGCAGCTGGGATTTGATCCTACAACCGTGTGTTTAGCAGCATTACGCGATAGCCACTAAACCACCGCAGCGGGTTGTCTTATTAAGTATAACGAAAAATGAAAGAGGCACAAAAGGGAACGTTTGCTACTGGTGGGAGGCAAACCTGCAACCTGTATGTGACAAAGACTGTAGCTTGCTGTAATTGAGCTACAGCTTCTACTGTTCCTCTGTCCATTTTCTTGGCCATTCGTGCACAATTGAGGCAAATAGCTTGGAGACTACAGATGCCACATAAAGTGAAAAGAAAAAGGGTATTTTTCACAGCCCGAGCATGCGCATTGAAATCAAGAGGTTCAACTGGCACGTTCATGTTCTAGAGATTAAATGCACTATCACAATTCTACATTGCATGGCTGTGCTGGAAGAAATTGTGAATTATTGCTGCTGTCGTGGTCTTTAAACTTTTGTGTCACATGAGTTTTATAACCTTGTCTTGGAAGTATTCACTTAAATGCAAAATTCTGTATTTACAATCAACGAACTGGGGAAAAGAAATGTTTTCTTTAAGGGAATTTTGAAGCTGTAAAAAAGAACATTTAAAAGAAAAGTAAATAAAATTCAGATATAGAATGTGAGTTTTATTGCATTTTGTTTGGTCAGCAGCCAAGAAAGGTTGTTGTTATTTTTGCCCATTCTTGCACTTAAGTTCAATTAAAGTTGTTAAATTTATGTTTGCTTTTTAATTTTGTTTTCGGTTCTCCATTGTACAGCATGATGCACCTAGTCGACTCCCAATATAATATACAGTCAAATCTCATTACAGTGAAACCTCGTTAAACCGTAGTTGGTCGGAGCTCGAGAAAGGTACGTACTAAACGGTAGTACTGTTTAACCGAATAGCATGAGATCGCCCACTTACCTGTCGAAAACGGAACTCGGACAGAGTGCGATGAAAGGGGAAAAAACATGCAGTATTTATTCACTTCGCGCGACAAAAGCGTTATTTTCGTTTGATGTCGCGGCGGCCTAGCACGCCGACGACAGCGGCCTCAAACTTACTGAGGCTGCGTGCCCGCTTTTCAGCCAGCCCCCTCTTCTCGGCAAACACTCGCATGGCAGATTCCTCGTTGGCGTTACGTATTCACCGTGCACATGCGCAGTAGTGCTGCAGAAGTCCCGGGGGCGCCTTTTTCATTACGGGTGCCGGAGTTTGGAATAATTTTCATTTGGAATAGTTACGTTATCGCGCCCCTATTGTCGTCGCGACGACTGCATTCATGAGGCTGACGCAACGCGCAGCTTATGCCACTGTCGGGCCTGAATCGCCCGTGCTATCGCTTTCCGTGTCGTCCTCGTCACTGTCGCTAGTCGACACTTCGGCAACAACAGAGGCAACGATGGCGAAAAGTCGAACCTCGTAGCCGACATATCTTCGCGGTCGCAGCAGCGCTGCCGAGCAACTTCTTCGCATTCCAAATGCCACACACTGTAGTCAACAGCAGATCCCTGTTGCGTGTCAGCGGCCACTTCTTCGTGTCACGTTCGATAGCACGGACGATGTCTAATTTTTCTTCTATGCTGAGCACCCGGCGTCTTTTTTATCCAAGCTTCGGAACGACGCGAGTCCTCGCTTGCACGACGCCATAAGCTCTCTGGCACCGTGTCGAAATGATGTTGATGTTGATGTGGCTTCACGCGCAAACGCACAGGGCGCTTGGAGGCCGTTGTTCCGATCTCTGAGGCGTGTTGTTCTGCCGGGCCGCCCGATGGAGACGGCGCAGCGCCGAGTTTGCGCGACGAAAAGTTCAAACGCTACGTTTTAACCGATGCGTACGCAGTAAGCTGGTACGGTTTATGCGGATACGAAACACATTATGTTCAATGGCCGCTGAGTCGGGGATTTGACTTTACTACTTTTAAAACGAAACTACTGTTTAAGCGGGTACGGTTTAACGAGGTTTTACTGTACTATGAACCCCACATTAATGAATTTATTGAATTTATGAATATTTTAAAAATTCCCGCCAGATTGCCTATATTTTCAATGTAAAAATATTTCAGAACTACAAATTTCAATACAGTGCATATTTCAGAATAACAAACGTAGTTTATTTTCCCCTTTATAACTGAGGGACACCAGGGTTACGAATTTGGCTAAAAGTAACAGCGCCACAAATCTCGCGTGAAACAGAAACCGAGTGCAATAGCTATCATCATCACCATGTTGAGTCCCAACTGCTTCACCACAAATTTCACCAAGAACTTCAAGACAAAGGTTTGGTGATGTTCGTGCAAGATCCAACAATGAAGTCAAAGCCAAGCAACTACGAAAGCAACTGCTTTTGCCAAGAAGCAAAAGCAGTTTTCGCTGCAGGACAAATTAGATGTATTGCAGGAAATCGACGCAGGGAAAAAGCAAATCGACATGTGCAGACAGCGTGGCATTGCCCCACTGACGGTCATGACCATTTTGAAAGACCGAGACAAGATTGTCAAGCTTCACCGGGAATCGCAACTCGCTCGTATGAGGAAGTGGCTGCCACTGGGAAACATTCAATATGTGGACCAAGCTGTTCTCACATGGTTCAAAGATGCCAGACTGCAAAACGTTCCTATGTCTAGCCCAATGCTCCAAGAAAAAAAAAAAAGCCCCCAAATTTGCTGATGCACTTGAAATAACAGGGTTCGACGCCAGTGTGGTTTGGCTTTTTCATTTCCGCCAAAGGATCGGAATAACTTGACAGCTAGTCTCGGTCAAGCGAAAGGCTGCTGACAGAGAAGGTGCGGATTCCTGGCGCAGTGATCGTACTCTGAAGACGATATTTTCAACGCGGATGAGACCACATGGTTTTATCAGCTCCTGCCAGACCGGGCGATGCACTTCAATGTGCAGCAGCAATGTGCAGCAGTGTAAAGGAGGGAATAGGTCGCATCTTTGCGTGACAGTCCTGCTCTGCTGCAATGCAACAAGCACGAAGAAAATTAAACTGCTCGTCGTTGGCAAGTACTCGAAGCCTCGCTGCATGAAAAACGTCATGTCCTTACCGTATGACTACCATGCCAACAAAAAAGCCTGGATAACCAGAGAAGTCTTTTCCGAGTGGCTCATAAAACTCGACGACCAAATGAGGAGGGATGACTGAAGAATTCTACTGGTTGTGGACAACTGCTCTGCTCACATTGTGAATGTTCGCTAGACATACGTTCGCTTGGAGTTTCTACTGCCAAACAACACGTCCTTGCTGTAGCCCCTGGACCAAGGCATTATAAAGAGTATGAAAGCAGAATTTCGTAAGCACCTTGTGCAGCAGTTGACTATCAACCTTTGCCTAAAGCAGCCAAATGCAATCACTACTCGTCAGGCAGCGGGAATGCTAGCAGGAGCTTGGTGGAACTTGGAGGCGTCCACCATTAGCAACTGTTGGCGAAAAGCAGGGCTTGTTAGTGCGCCTGTGCAGCTTGAAGATGACCTGGAGGCGACCGACAACAGCCCAGGAGACCTGTGGACCGAGGTTGCGGAACTGCTGCATGCCGTCTCTTCCTTCGACGACTAAATGGAGAGTGACAGCGCAGCACTAACGGCAGCGAACCTGATGACCGAATAGATTGTTAACTGCATTCACGACGTCTCCATTGATGATGACGACCCGAAGGAAGACGACTGTGGGTCACGGAACACAGAATATGAAATTGTGTCGAACATTGATGTTTTAGTGCACATGAACGAAGTCCGCACTTTTATCGCTCGATGCAGTGATGTAACCGATTGTGCAAAGTGGAAGAAGTAGACGCACTCCTAATCGGTCGTGCATGCTGCACGCGCCTGAAGAAAATCACTGATTTCTTAAAATGAAGCAGCTTTGAAGGGAGTGAAACATTTTTGAGAGTATGCTTGTCTGCACACGCGTCTACTGCCAAGGTACGTCATTTTCATTCCTAGGTTTGACCACTGGCTTATAATCGCAAGTTTTTCATTACAACAGTATTTCAATATAACGAACGATTTTTGGCGGTCCCAGGGTATTTGTTATATTGAGATTTTGCTGTAGTGATTAATGGATATAATGAATTTGGATGGCCAAGCTTTATGTTATTGGGCCAACCTACGGCAATCATGAAACAGACAGTATAAGATCCAATGCAATATAATATAGCAAAGCGAATATTTGCTCACTCACAGTTCAAGACATGTTTCGAGAGAGAGAGAGAGAGAGAGAGCCATTCTGGAGAGGCACTGCCGAATCATGGAAGTCAAGCGAAATCTCAGAAAGTGATCGTATCACTGACCAATGCGCGCCGCATTTTATTGCATGAATCACGGGAAGTGGTGTTCGTACTGGTAGCTTTGTCGTCGCTTACCATTGAACACGTCTAGCAAAGCATAGCTCCAGCATATGATGCTCATTACCACGATACGCCTTCAATATTCAGCAACTGCAATTACACCTCTTTTATGTTTTTTTTAAATAAATTAACATTTGCAGTCGGGATGTGCAAATATCAAAATTTTCGAATACGAATGGAATATGAACATTTAGCGTCGAATATCGAATAATTATATGCTCATGCATTTATTAGGAAACTGGTTTAACATGTTCAAACATTGCAACTACATTGTCATTGGTAAAAATATTAAACTAGTAAGCCGTTATACTAAAATATTGTGTATTTGGCTTATGTTTGCATTGGAAAATTTAATAATCTCTGCTAGTTGTCTGTTCTCATCAACCTGCGCCTTATTATACCGCATCAGTTTCCCGTAAGCTCGAAGGCATTTGACCCTGTACCAGTCGTCACTCATTGTATTTGCTGTAAAGCAATAAACTCAGGATTGGTGGTGGAACTGGCAAAAGTGTGTGCCTCTGCTGCTCGCAAACCCGGGCCCCTACTACTGAGAGGCCGGCTTTCCTGCAATGCTTAGACGTCCAGCGGCTAACCATGTTTTACAGGCGAAATTTTGCCAGCAGCTTGAAATTAGCACGAAATTCTGCACAAATCAGACATACTTTCTTAGGTTAGGTAAAGATAAACGCTGAGAACCATGTTTCCTCCCACACAGCCAGCAATATATTCGATTTGTCTCGAATATACATATCCAATCGACCATTCAAAAATCTTTGAATACCTAGTTTTCATGTGCGATTATTAAGAATATAATATTCAGTATTAGGAATTTTCAAATATTTGCTCACCCATATTTGCAGGTGAGCTAGCGTTCACGTGTTGTGCAGTGCAGTGCTTGCATGCAATTGATCTGTTGTCGGGGAAGCATGAGTTTTGTTGGGCTTCCATCATCGGATTGGCATTAATTATCATAGCTGTTAGCTCAGGAATCGGCCACAAGGCACTGAGTGGTCGATCTCAGCGATAAAAGTGGTGCGGCAGCTTGCAATTCATGTCGGACAACGTGCTTGGCACAATGCCAGCAGGACACTGTCTACACCGATGAGTCAGTTGCGCAAAATGTTGCATAAGTGATTTTATCTCCGAAAGTGAACAACCACGAATACTGCTCTTGCCAGGTAGCTTGCAATGCCAACACATGGTGTGTTATGCTTGTGTTTCCCTAATGTAGACACAAGCTTGAATTATTTTTTTGTCTTTTCATCAATATTAGTGCCCACTTTTATAATAAATATCGGATATAACCGAGTGATTTTAGTGACTGCTGTGACTTCATTGTAACGAGGTTTGACTGTATTCACAATGTAGCGAAATGCAGAAGTGTCAAGCAACCTGACTACTGGCAGTCCATGGATTCTGCCCAGAGCTCTGAACTATGCACTGGGTTTTTTCCATTGTGCTTTCCAACTAACACTTGTTAGTTAGCCACTAGTTAAGTGCAAACTGGCGTGTCACTTCTGGTAAACAACTGTGATGCCAGCAGAGTGTGCCGACATAATCTGACTCAGTATCTATAAAGAACTGATATCTTTTATCCATTAATCCTTTGAGGGTCGATTTTTTTAGCCATATGCAACTGCCCAGGGTTGATTTTTTTTTATTGCAGATTCCAATTCTTCTGAGGGACCCGTTTCGAAAAAAATTTACTGTAATTTATTTTCTAGGTTGACCATAAAGTGAAAAAAAAAATATTTTGCGTTGGCACGTATGTACCGTGTATTAATGAATAACAGCAATAAAAAAAGGATATAAACTTGTAAGAATTTAAAATTTGATGCATTGTTATACACATAAGGCTTAGAAAATGCACACACGAGAATATATCACAACTGTCAAATGTTCCTGCTCCTACATATTTACGTTCGTAGCGCAATCAAACTGCGTAGGTGAGCGCACTCAAGAAAACTGTGTGTTTGTGTGTCCGTCAAAAAAGCAAAACGTGTGACAAACTTCCGCTAATCTTCATCTTATAGCCAACCAAAGCCAATTAGTTTTCGCAGGTCTCCAATAAAAGAAAAGAAAAGGAAATGCATGCACGGCGGCATCCTTCCTGTGTGTACCTATGTGAGCACTAAATGAGCGAGAAACAGGCGGTCGCCCTTTGACCGATTAGTAACGAGACAGCCATCAGTTTTGCGAGCACAAGAAGTCGAAACCGCCTGCGGAACAAAACTTAAACCGCCGCCCGCCCACGCGCCAATGCGCGAGCAATAGTATATAGACGCGCCAGAGCAAACTAGCTCTAAAACAAACCGTGCAACGAAAAACCGAGAAAGGGAGGCGCGAGAAAAAAATTCCCTATATTCCCACATAGTGGCAGCACATGCCAGAAAAGGAAAAGTTAGGAAATTGGCGCTAGTTTTAAACGTACAGACGGCGCCGTAAATATATGCTATCGACCATTTTGGACTTGTTCGCGGTGCCGTATATTTACGTCATTGACCCTCAGCGGGTTAAATGGTCCCTGCAACAGCTTTTATTAAAGGTATGGCAAGATATATTAAATATTTTAAAACAATGTTTTGGATGTGCTTAGTATGAACAGAGTTATCAGCTATGAAGCGCAGTTGCTGCCACACGTTCATGCCCTTCGTGTCCTTTTTTGTAATTCCCATTTGACTCAAAAGCACTGTTGCTGCACCGAAGTGATTGTCAAAAGCCATAGTAACATATCATTAGTGATTTCAGTCTACACCGCCAGATCGCACTACCACCCATCAGTAACCTGATTGCTTTACTTTTGGTTTTGCCAGATACACTGCTTAGTCGTAACATTGAAATTAATCTGGCCATAGGCTATCATGTTAGTAGGCATGAAAAGTGGCTGCGTTCTGAATAGTTGAAGCAAAGAACATGTTGATTTTTTGAACAACGGTGTACTCTTCCTACTGAAAGTAATGACAGTACGGTTGACTTCTGTTCATTTGACTCTGACAGGACAGACAAAATTGATTCATTTATCCGATGGGTTGAATTAAACAAGTGAAAAAATTACAAGATGCGCTGCAGATTCATTTACAGTATTTTCCCTTAGTCTAAAGCACCCCCAAATCAAATACACAACCCATTTATGTGTGTTCAAAATAGAAAACTAACGTAGAAATTACATTAAGGCTCCTAAAAGTAGAAATCGAATGTGCATCCAAATTTTTAGAATGGCAGTTAATTTCGTAAAGTCAGCATCGCCGCAGTGCAGTCATGTTATGCAGCAAAGTGTATGAATGTCGCGAAGGCGGTTTGGTCTCGTTTCCAATTGCACCTCTCAGCCAATTTTCGTCCTAATTTCCTTGAAGAAAGAAAGACTGATGTTAGAGTCAGTGAATTACCGTAATCAGACATTGTGAGCTTTCGTTTGCTTGAAAATATTCCTAGGGCGAGCCAGAAATAGGCATTTTCGACAGGAGATGACGTGTGTGCAATGAATTCACTATGCCTTAAGCTCCGCCAAGACAGATGCCACTAAAGGGGTTATTATTGGGGTCACCATAGGGCTCAGGTGCGTGTGTGCTGACTGGTCAAGTTTGAATTGTCCGGCGAATTTCAATTTTAGGATCGAAATAATGTATGTTGGCCTGTAGAAATGCCTGGGCACCGGCTGAGACCTTCACTGTGGGTTCGAATTAAATGCAAAATTAACGGATGTCTACTGTACTAGGCTCAAATGTTCATAACAGTATCTTATAGCAACCAAGAATGCCATGTTCAAAAAATTTTACCCTTAAGAACACACAGTTGAAGCCGACATGGTGAACAGCAAGCAAGGAGAAATGGACAAAACCAAATCCAAAGCTAATATTGAGTTGGAAAACTCAGTAGTAGTGTGCATTGCTCTTTAAAAAAGGTGTCATCCCATACCCGATGCAGCTATGCTAATGTATGTTGCATTGTGTTGCAGGCAAGGACACTTCTGGTGAGGATGACTACGATGACGACTACAGTGACGAGGATGACGATGATGATGGTACTACGACTACTTCAACCACTACGACCACAACAACCACTGAGGGACCAGTGGAGCAATACCTTAGCCGTTATGACAGCCGACACGAGCATGCAGCATTCCGTGCAGCACAGCACAGCCTCCAGGAGAGCCACCGGGCCCAGGTCAGCGGCCCAGCACTGACATAGTTTGGCCCTCTGTGTGATTTGTCAGCTAGGCTCTTAAACAATATCAGATGCTAGCAGTGACTGTGTTTAGTTGTTAAATAAAGGGATGTGAGCCAGCGTGGTAAGTTTTGCTCGTGAAGAGCTGCAACAAGAGAAGGCACTGGAGATCGGGATCTTTTACTAAACATTGTTAACCCCCCTTTTAGGACAGGCAAGATATTGCAAACACTTCTCCTGAGTAGCACTTGAACTGCACCCACTTTCCCGAAATATTGGGCCTTCATTGACTCCACATGCAGTGCTTTGTTGTACAGCAGTGGGATGAAAAGCCCCGTAACTTGAAACTTAACTCTACAATGTGATGCAGGTGACACGGGTGATGCGTGAGTGGAGCGAGTTGGAACAGCACTACCAGGCAATGAAGGCACGGGACCCAAAGGGCGCAGAGGAGTTTCGGCGTAAGATGAGCGCACGATTCCAGAAGACTGTGCAGGCGCTGGAAGCCGAGGGGTCGGCTGAGCGGCACCGCCTCGCAGCGATGCACAGGCAGCGTGTGCTCACTACTCTTAACCGGCGCAAGAAGGCAGCCCTTGATTGCTACCACCACGCACTGCAGGAGAAACCACCAAAGGTGAGTCGGCACTGCTGGCGCAGTCCAGTGTGCTTGATCACGCGGCCCGCTTTAAATGTGTTGGGCCTTTATTTAAAGACAGTGCTGCAAAGACAATGTCCCCCTTTCTTCTTTTTCGTTTTGGAAAAGAAGGAGTGCCAGCTGTCACTAAACATACAGTAGCCAACGGATTTTTTGAACTCCAAAAATTCAGACTTGTTGGATATTCCGGACCTACCCCACCACATTACACATCATCTACCCTGATGTCTACCCAGACGATCCGTGCCCCTCATGTGGGGTCACGGCGACACTCGCACACATGCTCTGGGAGTGTAGAAACTCTCCGCCCGGCTTTACCTCGGACAAGTGGGAGAAGAGCCTACGAAGCCCGCTCCTTCAAGACCAGCAATGGGCCATCCAACAGGCTCACGCAGCGGCCGCCAGGTGCTCCCTGTCGTTCCCTGCATGGGAGACACCCACTGCGCGTTGACGTGCGTCCTGCAGGACCTTTATTAAAGTCTGCCCAATGCAACCATAAATGCATCGTCAGGGTTCCCACAGAGCTAATGCATTTCCGCAACCAATTTTTCGGACAAATTTAGTTGCCACAGTTCGATTTTCCAGATTAAATTGCTCGTTTTGAGCCATGCTACCCATAGAGTTTCTCGCTATATTACATAGAGGGAAATCTGGCGCTGCTGCACTGTGGTATGCATGGGAATGCTGGTATATGGCGACTTCAGATTGGCATCGTTCTTGGAGAGCCAGGCAAGCACCATTCCGTCTGTCACAACGATTAATTTTCTACTAAAACAGCACGTAAAAAACTGTTTTAGCTTTATTATTACACAAAAGCATGTTTTGTTCAACTATGAGAACTTGTTATTGCATGTACAATTATGTGATACGTAAAAAGTATCAGCGCGCCGCTAAAGTTGGACAGACGTCAAGATTCACGCTTGCTTTGAAGCAGTTTGTCATCTGTTCTTGCTTTTCTTCACTTGGTCATGCATTGTAGGTGAGTAAACTTCACTAGAAGATGTAATATGCGTGAATGGATACATTTTATGAAGATTATTTCTTCATGTGTCAGAGACTTCATCTTTGTGTGTGTTCATGCGGCTTCACGTTTGTGGGATCTGCACCACCTCCTGTGCCTTCACGTGAGCCAAGTGGTGCGAAGAAACCTCGCTTGCTTCTTTGATCTCCATGGCGATCTCTGCCAAGGGATATCACCAACGCAGTGACGCTCTTGTCGACTGCATACGGAGACTTCACTCTTGTGCAAATCCAAGCAAATCTGTTCATCTCCAAGTGATGGCGGGGCATTATTAGGCATTTTCTTAACCCTTTCAGCGTCAATGACATAAATATACGGCGCCGTGAACAAGTCCAAAATGGTCAGTGCCATATATTTACGGTGCCGCTTGTACATTTAAAAAGCTTGCAATTTCCTAATTTTTTTTCTTTCCTGGCATGTGCTGCCACTATGTGGGAATACAGGGAATTTTTTTCTCGTGCCTCCCTCTCTCGGTTTTCGTTGCATGGTTTGTTTTAGAGCTAGTTTGCTCCGGCGTGTCTATTACTACCGCTCGCGCAGGCGCGGGCGGGCGGCGGTTTGGGTTTTGTTCTGCGGGCGGTTTCGGCTTCTTGCATTCACAAAACTGATGGCTATCTCGTTCCTAATTGCTTAAAGGGCGGCCGCCTGTTTCTCGCCTGTTTAGTGCTCACAGGGGTGAGCATAGGAAGGGTGCCGCCTTGCGTGCGTTTCCTTTTTTTTTTGGATACTTGCGATATCTAATTGCCTCTGATTGGCGATAAGATGAAGATTAGCAGATGTTTGTCACACGTTTTGCTTTTTTGACGGGCACACAACCACATAGTTTTCTTGGGTGTACTGACCTACACAGTTCGATTAGGCTATGGATGTAAATATTAGCGTAAGAGCAGGAACATTTGAGACTTGCGAAATATTCTCGTGTGCACATATTCTAAGCCTTGAATTATAACAAAGCATAAAATTAATTCTTATAAGTTTATTTCCTTTTTTATTGTTATTCATGAATAAAGAGTTCATATACAGTCGAACCTGACTATATCGAACAATTTCTGGACAAGGTGTAGTTACAATGAGTATATATATCAAAAATTCCGCTTACATTGAACAAAAATAGCCGTGACTCCCGTTTGGAACGTCAAGGTGCGGAAAAATGCCCCCAGAAGTTGGCTTTCCCTCGTGGTGGCGGGGAAACCCGGCGGCGCAGCTCCATTCAACCGCTCTCCTTGCCGTGACTGCGCTGCGTTGAGCGAGCCGTTGGCACCCCCCTGCAAAAAATGATCCTGGCCCGCCCGCAGCGCTTGCTCAGACAGCAAATCAGAGGCTCTTGTGCCCTCCTCGTGCAAGATGGCGAAAGTGCGAGTTGTCTCGCTGCTTTTCCGGTTCATTGTGTGTGCGTCTTGTGGGCCTTCTCCCGCACTGTTGCCGTGGTGAAACGGCAGAATTCACCTTTCGTCGTGAAGCTCGAAATCATAAATCGGGTTGAACACGGTGACAAGTCGGATGTCCGCGCAGCATGCAAGATTCCGAGGAGCACTCTCAGCACGATCTTGAAGAGTAAGGGGAGATTAAGGCTAAAGCGGCCAAACTCGCGACCCGGTGCCCATGGCGCACGACGTGTACGCATGACCGTGTACGAGTGGTTCATGCGAAATTGCTTCAGCCGTGCCGGCTTCCGCGTGCTCAGTGATAACTGTAAATTCTGATGAATGCAACAAAGCTGTTGCCGGTGTTGCCGAAGTTTAGAGCGAGCTGTCAGAATTTCCAGAAGCTGTTGACGAATCAACGGTGGACGAGTTCATGAGCACAAATGCTGGTGTCGCGACCACAGGAGAGCCCGAAAACGAATACTACATTGCCGACATCGTACCGAGCACAAGTGAAATTGGGCACAATGACGGTGCTTTGCCCACGTCCTCCGAAGTGATTTGTGCGCTCGCACTAGTCTGGTGATTTTGCGCGAATGCGGAAGGTTGCGGCCTCAGCTGCTCCGACTCCTTAGACAATGTGGAGAAGTGCGTGCGTCGCTGGCAGCGAAATTGCCCAAGCGGAAGAAAATGCAGGACTATTTCATGCGAAACTAAGCTAATTCCATCAATAAAGTGATATTAAAAATGGTATGTGCTTTTATGACATCCAATTATTTAGCAGGCTTATATCGAATTATGCTCTATATCGAACTGATAGGCGTTTTTTTCTTTTTTTTCTTTTTTTTTTTTAGTTCGGTATAGCCGGGTTCGACTATATACCAACGCGAAATATTTTTTTTGTCACTGTACAGTCACTCTAGAAAAATTACGGCAAATTGTTTTCAAAATAAGTCCCTCAGAAGAATTGGAATCTGCAATAAAAAAAATCGACTCTGAAAGGGTTAAAGGGACACTAAAGCAAAACAATAAATCAGTTTAGACTAATGAAGCACTGTTTGAGAACCCTGCAGGCAGTCATTTCAAAAAAATAGTTTGATTATTAGATGAGAAAATGAAGGTCCAAGTATCAGTATTTGAATTTCGCGCCAGAACCCCAGCGCCGGTACGTCAGCGTGACGTCAGGGATTCCAAAGTGTGTTTTCGCATTAGGGCCGCGTTGGCTGAATAAAGGTTCCCGAAACTTGCCATGCTAAACATTTGGTTCCTTTAGAACATGATGTAGTCAATCTGTACTCCTATATATAATCAGTAGGCCCTAGAAGATGCCATCAAAATCCAAGACGTCACAGCCCCCAGGTGCGGGAACTTAAAGGGAAGCTGAAAGCTTTTCCAGAAAAAATGAGTGAAGAGCAGTACGTCGTGGTTTTCAACCCTCTGAATTCGAGTATCGCATCGAAATTGAGCGAAAGAAAGCGCAAACATATTTTATTTCGACGAAAAGTGCAGCAGCAGACACGCCCAGCTCGCGTGCCTCGTTTTCGCCTGTGATTGGTCGGGCGCCTCGTGATGTCAACAATGGTGTTCGTCCGAATCGACTGCTGCCACTACACACGAAGCAAGGTTCAAGGTAGTTTGGTGGTGTTTTGCTGAGACGGTCATGGAAAATTTCGAGAGCTTGTGTTTCTCTGAAGAGTTCAGCGTTAAGTCCAAACTCCACGAGAGCGATTTTGCGCGCGACGATGACGGGCCGTCGCTTGAGCAGATCGCTCGGTGTTGTCGCTCGGTCGCTCGTTTCTAGAAATCTAGAACTCGTCGCTGGTCGCCTGGAAATGCTATGAGCGACTAGCCAATACTGCGAAGCCAAAACTGGATGTACACACCTCAAATACTACTGTTTGTCGCACGGAACGAGCAAACTATAGAATTTTACACGTGCAAAAATAAGAACCTAGTGCAAGACCTTCAGAAATATTTTATGCTCCTTCTTCAGTAAAATACATCAGCTTAAATTGATAAATCATGCGTCACGCTAGTTTCGGCGCGTATAGTGCTCCCCTCATACCGGGAAGTCGTCGCTCAAAGCCGTCGCTCGCGTGGAGTTCGGCTTGCAGGTGACGAGTGAACGCGACAGACATCGCCTCGCTTGTCGCGTGCAAGATCACTTGTAAAGGGTTTATACTTTACTCCCTACATGTACGAGCCGAGTGCGAAGAGCCGGCCTCTCCAAGAAGCAAAAAATGCTGATGCAAGCACTGCTTTCCACGTGAACAAAGGCGAAGTGTTAGCATCTCCTTGTGTTGGAAATGTTCTTTGACGAGTATGTTTTTCGCTAAGCTGCATTCAGCGTTGCAGTGAGTACATTTCCGGGCAAACAACTGTAGTGTTATGTTCCTGCATGCCTCCTCGTAGAGCGTAAGCAGTGATGCGATCTTCGGCATTTGTGTGTTGCCCCAAAGCTGTCGGCAATCTACACAGACGGTTTAAACGCGGGAAAAGTTTACCGGCTGTTGTAGCACGTGTAGTATAGAGCCTTCATCAGCGCGCCATCCGCAAGCTACTCGTAACCGGCGAATTCCGTCAGCTACGTGAGATGGTCGGTTTCTCTATGTGTGCGAGAGAAGGGGGAGCGCAGCGTCCTGGTGTGAGCAGGCTTTCCAACACATGCAAACTTTACTCTTGCACTGCGTTATGGTAGCTGCATGCAGGCTGTTTCACAACACACGTGCGAATAGAAAATTCGCGGCGCTTGGCGATGAAACCTGCGTCAAGCGTGGGCAATAAACATGCACCTTCTGTTCAGCATGCGTATCTTTTCTTTTAGGAGAACCCAAAGCACGCATTATTGATAAACTCCGGTAGTAATCGTCACGGAAGTGGTTAGAGCACAACACTGTTGTTCTTGAGTGCTTGAAGTTGTTTCGCTTCACAGCAGCCTCCCACTTAGCTGAAAGCTTCTTGTCTTGCAGGAACTAATGGAACATCGAAACATTGTCGCGGCCGCTGGTGTTCGTGCAAGCGTAGGCTGCACAGAACGCCGGCATGATCGGCCTACAAGTTCAACTGATGCTGCGCACGTCAACTACCACTCCTATATACACATAAACAAAGGAATGTAGGGTCGAGCGAAGCAGATTAGGACGGCACGCACGCAGAAATAAGCCCGGTCAGGCACGGTCGCGGAGACTGCGAAGGAGCGGTACACCAGTGTTGACGTCACTAAGCCGCGGTTTCCAGTCTCCGCTCGCATCGTCAGCGTCAGCAGCAGCGCGCGGTGCTCGACGGGGGGTGGAGCTACAGCGCAATTTTAACCTACGATTGCGTCGCTCCTAAGTGAAAAATCCCCCCAAAATTTTACCTTCATGGTTTATAAGGTTCCCACATCCGTGTATGAGCGTCTTATTGAATTCAACAGACTCTTCAGCTTCCCTTTAAGTAGGCGTCGCCACCCATATTTTGTTCTTGCGCTTTTTCTGGCTTACCAAACATCTTATCGTTGTAAGAGTGGTGTTTTTGGTGTTGTAGAATGGTAATTTACCGATGCAGAAGAAATCATTTTTCACTTTAGTGTCCCTTTAAGCCTAATAATTGGGGGGGGGGGGGTGAATGGTGTTACCGCAGCTTGGACTGGTATAATTGGACATTTGTAAATATACCAAAATGTGGTTGTTATAACCAATAGTTGTTATGCAGTCAATCCCGGATATATCGGGCTCAAAAGGGATCGTGAAATAATTTGATATGTCAATAATTTGACATATAAATTATGCCTGTCGGAAGCTTATCTGAAAACTCCACACATATTGGGCGATCTCCTGAGATCGTGAAACATGGTTATTTACCAGTATGTTTCTCCAACGCCATGTCGAACTCACTAACGTTTACTTATTTTGTGTGTGTGCTTTTTTTATATACATTTTTTTTTCCCGAGTCACTCATGCTACGGTATTGTCTTTGATAATCAAACTGTTAGCAATACTAACTCTAAAAGCCACATCACCCAGAGACTGCCGTGTACCTTGCATGCATCGAAGTGCTTGTGTGTTTTTATGCATGATAAGTTAAAAATGGGCACAGCGCGGAAGCGAACCAGCCTGTATGGAGATGCACCGTGCCACCATCAGCTCACTTGTACTGTTGTGAATCTCCTGTGAACGTGCTCGACCATGTGTCCATTAAATGCGCTATTTAAAAGGCTGATCTTCATACGTCGACAGGGAGTCAAACAGGCAGGCACTCAGATAGCAATGAGTCTTGCGTCCCTCGGCCACAATGGGCCTTTCCACAAAGGGGGATGTGGCATACCATGGGTTTATTAAATCCAAACTGTGATGTAAAGATCTATCCAAATGGGAATTGGGGTCAGATCTGTCCTAGCTGCACTTGGAACTCTGAAATGCCATTCAAGGAAACTTGAAAAAATTTATTCCGTTGCCAGGATTTTGGAATAGCAGTCTCTGCTGCTTGTCAAAGGGATCAAGGAAACTTGAAAAAAATGTAGTGCTATAGCAGCACAACTATGGCCTGCAAAGCAGACAAAGAAGGAAATGGGCTCGCGTGCAGGTAGCACGAGATTAGAACACACTAACATGTTCTATTCTCCACACTTTCTTGGGTAGCGCACATATCAGACCAAGAGGCCGTTTGCGATTTTGAAGCAGCATGGTGGTCGTCTTTTTTGATAATGCGTGACTGCAGGCAGTATCCTTCACTGAACAGCAATTAGTTCTTTCCACTGTCTGTATGCTTCTCTGCAATTCCTGGCTATGTTCCTGTGAATCTTATTGAAGCATTATGGAGCATAAGTAAGACCCTTGCTGCACGCGCCATCCATATTTTGACACATGAGCGCACCTTGCTCATTTTTTCCTCCATGGCATGCACTGCCTTCATATTCAATGCCTTCTTTGACAGCATCTGCCAAAGCAGTGCTGTTTCTTCGGAATTAATGTTTCTGATGATGCAAGAAGTGATCGTGGCGCCGTCGGAAGAAGTGCACTTGTAGTGGTGCAGCGGGGCACCCCGTTAGATATATGGAATGTGGTGGTGAATGGGATTTCGATATACGTGTAGCAGAGTGCTATACATTTGCATGGCAATTTCAAGCGGATGTTAAAACGGTTTCATATATACAATAACTCAATATATCAGTATTTGATATATCCAGGATCCACTGTATCTGGAATCATTATAAATCCATAGGATCATTGTAAGACTGTAGTTTGTGCAGATGCAGTACAGAGCAATCTTACAGCTTAAAGAATTTGCATACAACCATTCTTCTTTCTTTTTTTACATGTTATTTCTTGTTCTAGAAAGAATGCAATTCTTTATTCAGATACATATTGTGAACATCCCTCCCCTTAATTTTGTGCTTCAAAATGCAGTTAAGCGGTGGTACAGAGCTGGCAGAATGATCCCATTACCTGCTACCACAGTTCACTATGCACAAATGCAGCTTCCTGATCTAAGGTCTCATTTGATCACTTTAGGGGATGCTTTAACTTTTCTGCAACATGGTGCCTCATGCAGTGCTTCATTACGTTAATGGCCATCCTCCCCACTGGCTTAGCCAATCAGCACCTGCTGAAAGTGAAATACCTGAAGGTAATCAGTGCCATACACAAATCTGAGTTGATCAGTAGTTCCACCTTGCATTGTATTCATGCAAGCATTGTATAATTGGCCTCACTCCCTCACTCTCACGGGAACCAAGTGCAGCGCTGACACTAGCGCATAGGTAGCCATTTAATGTCACTTCGAATTATTGATAACCATGTGCAAACATAAGATTCTTCAGTGTCATCAATGACGCTGCAAGGGGACTGTGTCATTATTGCTCCTCTTGGTGCATGCACTCAGACCAAGCGCGTGGAGCGCTGCCTGGAGCGGTTGCTGCGCGCCCTGGAGAAGGACAGGAGTCACACACTGCACTCGTACCGGCAGCATGGAGGGGATGCCGAGGAAGTGCGTGCCCACCTGACTTCACTGGACCGCCTAGCCAATCACAGCCTGGACATGCTTCCCCAGTCACTCAAGGGTCGCCTTGGTCAGCTTTGGAGCACCCTCCGGGGGGCCACCAGCAGCGAACCCCTGCTGCCACCTCCACCACCGCCGCCACCGACCACAGCCGGTAGGATGTTGCTCTGGGCCTTGAACTAGCTCATGCTTTGTGACTCAGCATGACTCTGCACAAACACTGCAGAGTTAAAGCTCATAATTAGAAATGCACATATAATACGAAAATGCCTTAGTTATGTCTAATATTTTTTTAGCAAAAGCTCTACTCCTTGAGGTACAACTCCCAAGGTCAATCTCGGCATGCGTTTGACCTTCAGCCACCGACGTGCAAGTGTGAAGGTGTGACATCACGTCACAGGATCCGCTGCAGAGAGGCATCACAGCTGCGTTCGCTCGAGCCTCGCCGCTGTGTACCACGTCACTGGGCGAGGGTTTCATGGTCTAAATATAGTCCAACATAGCATGAGCGCATGCACACATTACGTCACATTGACGAGAACAACAGTGTCTATAGTTCGATCAGTGGTTCGATGCACTGGTGCAGTCAAAGTAACTGGACGCTACTAATGCACTCCAGTGCTCCCTGTGTCGAGCGACGCTCGCCCATGCGCCGATAATGTTAGTCGATAAACGCATCGTAACAGCTGCTTCGGCAGCACTTGGTCGCTCGGTCTCTCCATAGACAAAGCATGCGCCGGTGTGAGTGCGTCAACTCTTCACCGCAGGCTGAGTTTGAGCACCCTGCCGATGCAGCTTGCCGGGAAGAACCACTGAAGAACCGCATCTAACCGTGCTTAACACAGCTTTTGCTCGTATAAGTAGGTTCAAGGCACGTTTAACCCTAGCCATTTTTTTTTAAGCATGTGTTCTTTACGCATAAATGTCAGCAAAAAATTGCTTGTTTTCTCTGATAACTTGTTATATTGATGTTTCTTATGTCGAGGTTCAACTGTGTTTGCTCAAATTCAAGGAACTTGGTCTTCTTCATATACAGTAGCACACCTCCAAGTCTCCCAGATTATCTGGGAGACACCGGGATATCGACCATTTCTTCCAGTTGTACAGTTCACGGTGAAATCTCCCAGAAATTGCAGTTGTGCCCCGTTTCTATCCACATCCAGTGCTTCATCTGGCCACATTGGCAAAAAAAAAAATCCAATCGAACTTGAAGTTCATGGCGCGTAGCATTATTAAGAAAGTAGTAGGGAAACCCTACACAGGTTATTTGGTTAACCGCCGTGCCGCTCATAACGCCCTAGCGGCCCTAATCTCATACAGCTAGTGAACGAATGCCACATTGCACAGCTAACAATACTAGACTCTCCATCGTTCTCTTTGGCGTTGCATAGGCCCACTGTCAGACATGGTTAAGCAAGGAGCGTGAGCACAAAAAGTATCTTCAAGTATTTTTAAAGTAGTACTTGACAGAAGTGATGTTGGGTATTTTGTTGATACCACAGAGCAATGCAGATTACGAGCGGCAATTCAACATCGTGAAAAAGACAAGAACATTCTTCCGCTTATCCATGTACGATGAGACACTGGGAAACACCCTGCTTGCAAAACATAAAAAAATGGAATTTGTTACAATCAAACGTATTCTGAAGAATTTTCAAATGCCCACTGTGGTCTCTGAGTGGGGATCAAATTCCATCCGCCGCGGGTGCATTTTGATGGGGGTGAAATGCAAAAATGCCCATATAACTGTGTATTGGGTGCACATTAACCCTTTGAGGGTCGATTTTTTTTCGCCATATGCTACCGCCCAGGGTCGATGTTTTTTATTGCAGATTCCAACTCTTCTTAGGGACTTAACAAAAAAATTTATCGTAATTTTTCAAGGGGGACCGTAAAGCAAGAAAAAAATATTTCACATTGGCATATATGTACTCTTCATTCATGAATAACAACAATAAAAGAAGGAAATAAACTTACAAGGATTAAAAATTTGATGCATTATGATACACATAGTTCAAGGCTATGAAAATGTGCACACTGGTATATTTCGCAACTCTCACGTGTTGCTGCTCTTGCACTAATATTTACGTCCATAGTGTAATCGAACTGCGGAGGTTCGATTCACTAAAGGAGGATTCACGAAAACTGTGTATTTGTGCGCCCGTCAAAAAAGCAAAACGTGGGACAAACTTTCGCTAATCTTCATCTTATCGCCAACCAGAGGAAATTAGTTTTCGCGAGTGTCAAAAAAAAAAGCAATGGAAACACATGCCTGGCAGAATCCTTCCTATGCGCACCCTTGTGAGCACTAAACGAGCAAGAAACAAGCGGTAGCCCTTTGAGCTATTAGTAACAAGATAGCCATCAGTTTTGCAAGCAAAAGAAGCCGAAACGGCATGCGGAGCAAAACCCGAACCGCTGCCCGCCCGCGCGCCAATGCGCAAGCGGTACTGTATAGACGTGCAGGAGCAAACTAGCTCTAAAACAAACCGTGCAACAAAAACTGAGAGAGGGAGGCGCGAGAAAAAATTGCCTGTATTCCCACATAGTGGCAGCACATGATAGAAGAAAGATAGTTAGGAAATTGGCACGCTTTTTAAACGTACAGGTGGTGCCATAAATATACGGCATCGACCATTTTTGGGCTTGTTTGCGGCGCCGTATATTTACGTCATTGACCCTCAAAGGGTTAAGGACGCCAGGTGGTCTAAATTAATCCGGTGTTCCTCACTGGCATGCCTCATGATCAGATCATGGCTTTGGCACTTATAACCCCAGAACTTAATTTTATTTTAAAAGATATTTGAAGGCAACATCAGCAGCTACGAAATCCTTGCAAAAGTGAGACCTTGATGTTCCTTTGTTCATTTGTAGATCTGTAAATAAAGATCTAATCAAGTTGTCCATGGGCATATATGTGTGTGTCTGTCAGTAGTACTTGAATAAATCATCAGGGGACACTCCGCCCTGGTAAAAAAAATCTCCCGGGTTTGGTTTCCCCAAACATGGCAGGTATGCAGTAGAACCTCATTTATACGTCCTAGAAAAGAACCAGAAAATTCGTACTAGCCGGGAAAACGTACAATTTGAAGGCAGATTCGGCCTTAGTTGACATCTACACAATTTGAATCGTTGCAGCATGAAATGCTGACATGCGCTGAGCTGGTGGGGCCCGAGTGGCCCTGAGATGCACATTGTCGTTTTCCTATTGCTTAGTCTTCTAACGAGGCAACAAGAAACCTGAACGAAATCACGCTGGTGGGCAGTGCTAGAATACGATGCCGTCAGAGCGAAACATGACACTCACTTCACCCCGCATGCAGCTGGGAACGGCAGCATGTTTGGGTTCTTGCCTACTAAAGATGTGTAGTATGTTTCCAATGGCACTATACGTCCTACACACTGAGACAGATAGGTGAAGATGCTTATCGCACTAAGGCTGGCAGCGATAGCTTTGAACACGGCATGCAACGACCTAGGAGGAGATTTACTGGTACTGGAATAGGAAACTGAGTGTGCACTGGTGTTTTCACGTGAGACAGGTGGGCAAATATTGTGGCGAAGCTGCTGCGGTTCGCAGCTACGGTTCTTGATCACACACGTCTCGCACCTTTTCTTGTTTACAGGGGACCTAGCAGCCAGAACGCATATTATATATGATAGAAGTTTGATGATGTACTGAACGTTGGTGCCAAAGGATGGTGTTTTCAGGAAACATTGCCCGGTAGAAAAGAATTATAACTGTGTTGGGTCAATTTTTGTGTTCGTGATCGCAAACGTTGTCGCTAGAAACACGTACAAAGGGGTACAATATCAACAAGGTTCTACTGTATATGTAATGTTATTTTCATTCCTGAGTTGTCATCAGCACGCCATAAGCAACACCATAAGCAAAACAACCTGTGATAGCCTCAAACCACACAGAACATTTTTGGTATGTGCAAACATGGCACAGACCTCAGTAGACAATGTGAGCCAGCACAACACGTTCTTGTGAGCGCTGCTCCTTCGAACAGAGGACATTGAAGGGGAATGAGAGAAGTAAACATTGCGCCTGAATTGTATCCGTTCATACTAGCTTCTTTGAAAAATTAGTTCTGTAATAGGTTCCCTGGAAGGCACCCCACTTGTTCCAAGGCATTTTTGAGGCTTCAAAAAAAAGGTGATTCAAGGCCCCTCTAAAGTGTTTTGCACACATGTTGGACATGACCTTAACATGAACATGGGTGCCTACCAAGTGCCAAAGTGGCTAAAGGCACAGTGACACATTTCTTGCATCATTTCCATCTGGAATGCTGTCACAGAGGCTGTCAAAGTGCCCTTCATTACATTGAGCCTATGGTGTGATATTCACAGAATCTACAGAAATAGGGTGTGGTACTTAATGAAAGGATTTGACATTTTTCTTGTGTAGAGATTTTTAATAAATCAAAGGTCATTTTATCAATGCATCATTGCACATGCAATTTACTCAATAGCTAATTATGAGTGGGTGAGCAAAGGCAAAGCCTGAGTCCCTGCAACACCTTCACTGTGACTTTGTCATGAGGCTTCACTCGTTCGCCCACTGGTTAATCAAATTAGTTCATCTGCATTCTGTCATCATTCCTTTGTCCTTGTTTAGTTAACTTTAGCACTGCGTGAGCCAAAAGGTTACTGAGCAGTGGAGAGTGTTTCTGCCTTATATTTCCAGCCTTTGCAAGGTGCAAGGTTTTGTCGGAGTAGTGGTATCAGGGCAATGTACAGGTGCTAGGCTACATTCATGCCCAAATACCCAGTAGCCACAAAGGCATTTGTGTACTGCGCACGGATTACACACTATTCCAGAAGTCTGTGCGCTGCTGCACACCCAGATGATGGAGGTCCCTCTTTTTGCTGTCTCACTGCAGAGGACTCCGAGTCGGTGGAAGACGAGAGCATTTTGCCAGCCAGCAGCAGCACACTGGCCCCGCCAGTTGCACCAATGGCCCCTGTGGCACCGACTGCTCGACCGGCACATGCCCAGAGCCAATTGCTGCAGCACGCCGAACCTGCATACACACTTCGGCGGCCCTCGCACGCCGACGCCTTGGGACGGCTTAAGTGGAGCGGCAGCGTATACATCACACTTGCCTTTGCCGGAGTTGCACTACTCACCGCACTGCTTGTTGGGGCTGTGCTGCTCAGACGCCAACGCTCGCCCCATGCTCGGGGATTTGTACAGGTCAGTCGATGTTGTAGGGTTTACTGTCCAGGCAATAATTAGAAAAGTGCCTCTGCCATCTCTGGCTTCATTGTGTGTTTGTTTATATGGTTACAACTAACAAAAAATTGAGCTCCTTGGATCCCCTTATTTCTCTGCCATAGCATACTGTGATTTCTAAAGGAAATATTGGTTCTGTAGTTATGCAGTCACCACGGAGCTTGGCGATGAGTATAATACATAATACATGGATTTTTCTGTAATTTGTTGCGGCTTAGTGGAGAAAGTGCAATGTGGCTTTTTTTGTTATTCCTTGAATTTCATGTGTTTTATGCCAGTAACAGGTTTCATTAGAGCACTTCAGATTCAGATTTATTCGTTCCAAAAAAAAAGAAGTAATTACATGACAAATATACAGACGAGGGTCGCAAAGTGATAGAACTGTAGTGGGACCCTCAGTTAATAATAACAACAGTGATGGTGATATGAATAGTCAGCAAATTAGCGTATTATAAACAACATCCACAGATCAAATAGATCATTAGACATGTCATTTACAATCAAACACAAAAAGCACGTTATTCAACACTAATTGTCATAAGTTCAACACTAATTAATTTTTTCATGTTGTTTGCAGTGCACACATAGTGCGGGCAACTATTTTTGATAATTTAAGGTTTTTATAGTTAATGTTCCAAAAACAGCATCATCGAAGCATTTGCTTTCTAGCATTGTACTAATCATTGCCATGCAACAAATTTGCAATGACAAATTGGGCTAAAATCTGAAACCAGAAGGTAGTTCAGCTTATAAGGGCGGTCCTTGGGACACCACCATGTGGTACGGCCTCTTATGCCCGTGATGTATCAAGCATAGAATGGGTGTGGCATGTGCAGACACTAGCACCAGATTTTTTTTGTTATGTTGTTATTATAAACTGCAGCCTCTACAGCTGCTCAGCATGGTCCATTTATTTCAAGCAGATGCTACCTTTTGTAGGACTTTTTGGTAAGGCCTGCTGGAAAGGACACATCAAACTGCAAACTGTGCTGAAAAGAAAGCCTCAGGATGTAAGCCATCAGCTTTTGAGTGAATGCAGGAATTTCAAGGTCATCTTTTCATATTACAATGGGCTCTCTTTAAACAGAACCTCAAGGGACCAGGAAAATTGGTTATCAGGAGTTCCATTTACTGATAGACAAAACTGAATACAGTTGCATGAATACAAAACCAACCAACCATGAGGATGGTGTTCATTTTAAGAGGCAGTTCCATTCAAGCTATTTCTGTTTATCGAGATTCCAATGTACTGTGGTGTTTTGTGCAGCACACACAATAGATATTGGTTCAATTTGTGTCCCATGCTGGAATGATGCAAGTCTTTTTGTGACACATGTGGCTCCACTCTATCAGCATTTGGCAGCCCCTGTTTGGTCTCACCTCGGACACTTTGTACTGCAAAGCACATTAAAAAGTGCCTTTAATATTTTTCATATGCTTCATCTTCCGGAACCTTTGTTGGGCACCCACTTGCGTGCATCTGAAGGGTCCTTTTTTCTGCCTGCAGAGAGCACTTTGCCTGCACATCCCGAGGGCCAATCTTGTTACCTTTCTGCTCTGTGCATTTAACTTCCAAAACACTGAAATTCAGGGGCTATCCTGTTGAGGTGTTTGCTGCCTTTTACTGCAGGTGGGAGGAGGACCCGCAGCTTCTCCTGAGGAGCGCCATCTGACGGCCATGCAGGTCAACGGCTACGAAAACCCCACCTACAAGTACTTTGAGGCCAACTGAATACAACACACCATGCCCCTCTCTCTTTCTGTACATAGGCTCCGTTGCGGCCGCTTAGGCGTCTTAAAGTCCGAGGGCAAGGCTGGCGCTAAAGGGACGTGGCCCGGGAGAGGAGCAGATGACAGTGCAAGCAGGGGAACGTGCCCCAGGGTTGTTGTTGTACCACTTGCGAGAGGGGTGGGATTTATGTCAACAACATGATGCCAGGCAAGATGACACCAAGTTTGAGGCACTTTTTCCTGAGAGGTTGTGCTCTAGGACAGGTTCGTGGAGCAACACAGTGGAAACTGCGGCTGGCATCTAGCAAATTTCTAGCAATGTGTTGTCAGCTCGTGTGCATGTGTGCAAATGAACGTCTTGTCCGCAGTCTCCACTTCACTGCAGCACAGAGGTGTCCTCGAGCAGCATAGGGTTGAGGCTAGGTAGCCGCCACCAATGCAAGGATTCACTTTTTATTTAGAGATACAGTCTGGAAAGAGGGTCACAAAAACGGCATGTTGAATAATTTATTTATGAAGTGTGCGTGTCTACTTAAAAGAATTTCCTTCCCTCGCTTTGTGTTGTGAAAGATGTGAAATTCATTAAGCTGACGGAAGTGATTGACACTGTGAAGGCAGCTTGGCTAGCTGTCACTTTCAGAGCACAAAAGATTATGGGTGTTGTGTACTCGTGTCTTGATGGGGAGAGCACAGGTTGTTTTAATTGGAATCAGGGTGGCTAGAAAATAGGTAAACGGTAATCCTCGGGTTGGTGGCATGCCACTTGTGTTCTCCGCTCTTCTTCCGGTTGGAGTTTCTGTAGCGCCACTTTCTTTTTTTTCTTGACCCTTAAGGTGTTGCACCACCAACGAGCCGAGCTTTCCAGCAGCTAAAGGCCTAGGCATCTTTTTGTACAGGTTGTCCAGCGTTAGTGCCTCTCTGCATGCCCCCTTTCTCCCCTGACCGGAAGTGCGTGCGTGCGTGCATGTGTTTGGTTGGAGGCCAGCAGCATCGTAGGGCTTGTTGCAAGGGCAGTTTGTGTGGTCATTTTGTCTCAGTGAACATATCATACGTCGAGTGTTGCCACCCCTTGTCTCCGTATGTTCGTCTCTGCACACGGCCCTGCCACCTCTCTCTGCTTTGGCTTCGTACAAGTGTTCCACCCCTTATTTTGCAACACAAGGTCACACAAGTGTAACCCACTCTGTGTAGTGTATTTGAAAGAACAGGCTGACAATAAAATTTTGTGGCTCGATCAACTGCTTGCTTGCATTTTTTCACCAAAGAATGAAGATCAATGTCCACAAATTTCAAGACAAGGATCGATGTAGAAACGGTTAAATGACACAACCGGTCCCCGTGACGCAGCAGCTGTTGTAACTTGGTCCCCATCTTTGAATTCATACTCATTTACATGCAAACCTTGTTATAAAAGAAATGAAGCCGGCATGAAAATGCAGTAAACTCTCATTAAAATCAAGTGAATGGGACGGCAAAAAAATTCTATATAAGCTCAAATAGCGCAGTAGCTCTGCGGAAGTTTAATGCGGATGTTGCACAGTGCAATTTCAATTGCAACCGAAATAGATTGTACGCAAGTACAGAGGAAGTAATAGAAAGTCTTGGTACAGGGGACTCTGGACATGTCGGGCACATGAAAGGCTGTGCGCAGTAACATTTTCCTGTTGCGCACTACTTCCGTAATGGCGGCGCTCGCTTCTGGTAATGCGCTGGTGCAGCATGGAAGAAAAGGGTTCACAGGTGCCCCTATGGCACCTGTGAAGAGGGTTGCTCACTCAATGCGAAAGGGAGATAAGACACAGATGCAGCATACAAGAAAAGGATGCACAGGCACTGTGATGGTGTAACTGGCAAGGGAGAAGGTTGCTTGCTCGAAGCGAAGGGTGCTGAGCACCAGTGCAAGTGTGCACAAGCCCCTGGGTAGTTCGCTCGTAGTTGGACCAGCTTAGTGTTATGCTTGGAGTAATCCGGTTTAAAATGCATGTGTTCGGGGTTGGAACGCGGAGAAATATTGAAAAAAGCAATAATTTAAGTAAAACGATTTTGTATAACAAGGATTTACTGTTCCTTCTTTATATCTGGACCGGTAAATCGTAACACTATTCCAATGTCTCTTTATTCCAAATCAGCCCTCTGTGATGGGTGGGTTGATTTGACCTAGCCTTCCGCAATGGGTCAAAATGGTTCGGGTCTAGCCTATTTGGACAGGCGCCACGCCCATATGGGCAGAGCCTGAGACATTTTGACCTATCGTGGAGGTCTAATGGCCGATTTAGGATAATAACACATAGGAATAGTTATATGTTATACCCGCCCTAATATTTGTTATAAAAGTATGTGTTGCATGCTATCATCAGTGAGCATTTTAGATTCACTTTCATGTATGTATATAATTTGTTATATCCATTATTTTCTTAAACTGAGGTTTAACCATATATCTAAGTACAGTATATGGACAACATGCAGCCCAGCAATCAGTAGCAAAGACAGCAATGCTGTCGCTAATGCTTGATATGATACAGACTGAAGCAGTGATATCAAACAAGTTATAATTGCTGTGAAAGCATTTGCTGCTACTTGCACTGCAGCAACGTAAAAACCATTTCAGGAACACCTGCTGAAGCATTATCATGTAGTTGAAGAGCTATGTTTTATCTCAAGGACATGCAGAATCAGAGTGACCTAGAATTATAGGTGACTTCTAGGTCACTTTAGCAGTATTGGGTCAAATTATCCAATGTGCGAGTTAAGGGAGTTGTTGGCCATCCAGGTCGCCTATAGGCATGACCAGAACAAATGATGGTGGCTAATTCTGTGCCGTGCTGTGAATTTTCACGTCCGTTTTAGTGTGGCAGTTAAGTAGAGATTGGCCTTCCAAAGGCTCAGTTTGAGGGGACGAGGGCAGTTGGCGCTCGCACGTCAAGCCACTGGCACTGTGATAACGACTTCCTTCATCTGTGGTTTCGCTTATTGTTTCAGTTCTGGAATAATTTCTGTTGTTCCATTTTGTGTACCTCTACTCTCGTATTGTTGGCGTCGTGAGTCATGTGGTGCTTTTTCTCTCAGTGAAAAACCCCACCATTCCCACGTCACATGCGAGCGAAAAGTGTACGCGTTTCCATCAATAAACACGCAATTACTCTTCTTGGGCCGACTTTGACTGCACTTATTCGGCCATGTCACATGTATTCATCAGCAGAAAAATCACAACGGCATATGCAGACATCGCACCATGTGGATTTTTTTGTACAAGTCTGCACTAACGACGGGTGTTTAGTATTGAAGTACAGAAGCAACATTACGGCAAGGGTAGAATAAAAAGAAAGAAAAAAAAACGATCGTGACATTGCATTACTCAAAATTTATCTGCTAGTTAACATGAGCTCCACTTCAGGTAAATGGGGTTCATGGCGTTTGTCTGCGGGACGCATTTGGCACTTATGTGGACCATGTTGCCCCAAACACCGGTAACATCGTGTTCATACCCGCTCCCACAGAGATCAGCGTCTTCCCTACAGCTGTCATCGCAGAAGAAGCAGTCTGGCGCCCGAACGAAGGAGAAATCGCAGCCGCGAGCTTCAGCCATCCTTGCTGCAAAGGGTCGTCGTCTGCTACCGCTCCCGCGCGTACTGTTGGAAGCGCCCGCTAGGTGGCCATCAGTGGCGCCTCTATACTCTATAAACCTTTTCATCGGGCGAGGAGGATAGGGCGTGCGGAGAGGCTTTCCTCCTCTCTGGCTTGGGCGAGCCGGCGCGGCGCTGCTTGAAAGTATTGCTGTCGCGTGCTGCGGAACGATTTCGAGAATGTTTTAGATGGTACTTTGTGAAATTTACGCCATGCCCGTTCATATAAGGTTGTCAGGGAAGCTTTTCGATGCATCGGTAACTACAGTAGGCGGAAATACCTTTTAGGGGCGCAAAAATGTGACGCGCTTTATCAGCCACGGTATACGCACATTATCAGTCGCGGTGTGTGTATGTGTTGTGAACTATTTTGCTTATATCGGTTCTAATTCAACACAGAAAACCGGTGTCTCTGTATTAGCAGCATGAAATGGTAAATCTGCTCACTATCTGATCACTTGGCGTAGGGAGTAAAACACAAAGCATAAGAGCGCATGCTCGTGCACGGCCAACCTAAGGCAACCATGAAACCTCTAAGCGGCAGGCGCTATCAAATATTTGTGATGCACCGGCATCTTTCTCACGCATTTCAAGTCTAGTAGGCTTCAAATTACCCTACACTATTAGCCAAAGTTACACCCTTTGGCTTGCCCCTTCTGCCACACAACGATAATCGTTATCTGCCTTGATGCGCTTCCTTTCTTTAAAGCTGCGAGCCCGGTACTTTCCAGTAACGAACGGCACCCGCGTTATCAGCATAGAACAGTTTACACCCTTTGGAGTGCCCCTTCTGATAACGCGCGTGCGGTTCGTTACGGGAAAGTTCCGGACTCGCAGCGTTAAAGAAAGGAAACGCATCAAGGCAAATAACGATTATTGTTGTGTGGCATAAGGGGCAAGCCAAAGGGTGTAACTTTGCCTAAGAGTGTATGTCTACACTCTAAGAACAGTTTACACCCTTTGGCTTGCCCCTTCTGCCACACAAAAATAATCGTCATCTGCCTTGATGCGTTTCCTTTCTTTATCGCTGCGAGCCCAGAACGTTCCAGTAACGAATGGCACGCGCGTTATCAGCATAGAACAGTTTACACCCTTTGGAGTGCCCCTTCTGATAACGCGCGTGCCGTTCGTCACTGGAAAGTTCCGGGCTTGCAGCGATAAAGAAAGGAAACGCATCAAGGCAGATGACGATTATCCTTGTGTGGCAGAAGGGGCAAGCCAAAGGTTGTAAACTGTTCTTAGAGTGTACGCTAGCCTTCCTGCATGAGGCTGATGGCGCGGCTCAACACAGCGATCTCTGCGGTTGGTGAATCAGCACGATATGTAAGCTGTACGTTTCGGCATTGCCTTTTTGGCCTGTATACAGCCATAATATATGAGAGGGATCGCATAAAAAGAATGCTATGCCTATTTTTGAGGATAAAATTTTCGCAATACGTGTGAGTGCGTCGTAGAGAACGAACACAACCGAAAAAAAAATCAGTTATCATACTCTTTCTCAAAAAAGCAAGAGAAAACGGACTAACACCGCAATATGACCTCGCATAGTCACGCCGCACAGCGTTTATAAATATATAACTGCTGGACCATGCGGTATATAGAACAAAAATATCTGTAATCCAGCACCTACCCCTGCTTACGACGCTCGCGCAGTTCGTAAAGAGTCCATTTGCTGGACAGGCTTAATTCAGACTGTAAGGTATGCTACTATTGCTTGCCAAAACTATCTTATTCAGGGGCGGAAACCTTATCCATCGAACCAAGTAGTTACCCAATGTAACCTGCAGCGAACAGTTTGAACGATTGTCAAAGTATAACATCACAGCTCCTATCATAGCAGAACGGTACCCACGCTGTTACGATCGTCGCGTATGTTTCATGGCTCCTAAACCGCAGCTTAGAAATAGAGGATAATATTGCAATAAGGTCACATTAGTGATCGGAACACTCAGAAATACACAATTGATCTCCGAGGCTGATTGTGGGCTCAAATATGCACGCACACATCGCGCTGCGTGTTACGTCCACCTCAACGCCAGCAGAAATTCCGGCCATGACACATTAAACCACTTCAGCACGTCTCACAGAACCGTTTACCACGTAGAAGACGCACGTCATACTAAACAGACCGCACGACCGCGAAAACAAACCCCGGAACCTACCACCGAGCGTATACACTCTCAGGCAAAGTTACACCCTTTGGCTTGCCCCTTCTGCCACACAACAATAATCGTTATCTGCCTTGATGCGTTTCCTTTCTTTAACGCTGCGAGCCCGGAACTTTCCAGTAAGGAACGGCACGCGCGTTATCAGAAGGGGCACTCCAAAGGGTGTAAACTAGTTCTATGCTGATAACGCGCGTGCCGTTCGTTACTGGAAAGTACTGGGCTCGCAGCGTTAAAGAAAGGAAACGCATCAAGGCAGATAACGATTATTGTTGTGTGGCAGAAGGGGCAAGCCAAAGGGTGTAACTTTGCCTAAGAGTGTACCTGCCATGCAAAAGACCGCTTTCACCCAAGCCAGTATTAGGGTACCTTACCACACTCTAAGAACAGTTTACACCCTTTGGCTTGCCCCTTCTGCCACACAAAAATAATCGTCATCTGCCTTGATGCGTTTCCTTTCTTTATCGCTGCAAGCCCGGAACTTTCCAGTGACGAACGGCACGCGCGTTATCAGAAGGGGCACTCCAAAGGGTGTAAACTGTTCTATGCTGATAAAGCGCGTGCCATTCGTTACTGGAAAGTTCCGGGCTCGCAGCTATAAAGAAAGGAAACGCATCAAGGCAGATGACGATTATTTTTGTGTGGCAGAAGGGGCAAGCCACAGGGTGTAAACTGTTCTTAGAGTGCAGTATGGCGCTGCTCATAGGCGACGCCACTGCGTTCACAATATGGCGGCGCCTACGAAAAAACGGTCTATAAGGCGGTGCACGAAGCAGCGCCCGGTTCGTCTGCTTATAGAGGTTAGATTACAGTGTACTAGTACACTGTAGGTTAGCTAACCTTCTAGCCTTGCTTGTGTACCGATTTTTGCCACTCGGACAAATATAAGAAACTCTATGCACTCGGATATAAATAACTCGGAGAAAACCATTGTTGGGACATGTATTTGGGCACCTTAACAAAAATACTAATATTACCAACTTAGAAGCTTGAATACGAAAGAAGAAGTATGTCTTTTTTTATGGCTTCAAATCTAACCGCTTGACCTAAAATCATAAGTTTTGCAGCGCCCTCTGTGTTTTCTACTAATGCCAGGTTATTGACACTATTTGCCAGGCCTGTCTCGCTAGGTGACAGCGGGGTGATGTCCGCCTCTGGTGGGAATGAGACAGCTTTGCTCGGAAGTTTCGCCAGGAAGCAGGTGAAGTACGGCAGCACCTGCAAGTATGTCTCGCGCAGCGGAAAGACAATTAAGCACGTCGTACAGCCGGGCGACACGCTACAGGGCATTGCGCTGCGCTACGGAGTCACGGTGAGCAGACAGTGCGTCGGTCAGTCTCGCTTTAGTGCAGGCGGTCGACGACCTAGGGTCTCTCTTCAGAAACGAAACTGCTGCTTTTGCGTCATATTTCAAGGTTTTAGATTCCACATAACTTTGTAGGTGGTTGGTCAGTGCCGGGAAACATGAGCGGGGAGCTGTGTATGAATGAAGCTCGCGGCCAACACACAGTACGTGCGTGCCGTTGTTCGGTGTTGCAATTAAAGCTTGGACATGCGCTGGTCGACTGAAAAAAAAAAAAATGCGATAAATTGAAGCAGGAACTAGCATTACGCCTCTGCGAGGAGAACAGGATCGAGGCCGAACTATATGTAGGTCGCGGAGATGTTGCGTCTAAGGTGGGTTTGCCCAGTGGGACTGGCATAGTTATCGCGGAAACAGCGCGTAGGAGCAAAACTAAAAATGTGTCTGCTCTCCTGTTCCAGCTGCGCGGATAGTCGAAGGTGTGGCTTACTAGAATGTGGCAAAGCTCCTATGTGGGTGCAATACGAATACTGTGTGCTATTTGGGCACTATGCACGGTTCGAGAAGTTGCGAGTTTCGTTTGTCACGCGACCAAGGCGTGAGCTGCGTGCCGCCAATCCTCTTAATTTTTACTTTCAATGTATTGAAAAAAAGAAAAAAAAGCGGGCGCAGAGAGCAGACCTGTGCAGGGAGCGTATAATCTGCGTTTGTATCTTTGACACTGCTCTTAAGGTCCTTTGCCCTGTTAATGGGCACGACGAATTTCCGTTGCAATATCTCCCGTCATACATCTTGAGGTGGAGATGTGACAAAAGGCGGCAAGTTACTTTCATTGGGTGGTTATTTTTACTCGAAAGCATGAAATCTGCCACAATAACTTATATCGCACCTGTTTTCTTCCCCTCTCATCTGCTAGGAGAAAATAACCAGTAAGTATGCTGATCGGTTAGTAACACGACCGCTCCCTTCTGGACAGGCACTCAAATCATGCTCTTTGTAACATAAAGCCTCTAATACCGATTTCGAAGGTTGTAGCTGCATAGCACGTTATGACTGTGTAACTAAAGTGTTAAAGTCAGTACTGCGCTTATCATTGTCGCTATTGAAAAATCAGCAGATCTCTTTTCTGCTCGACATGATCACATATTTGCAGTTTTGCCGAGATGGTAGCGCAAATGGGGATGTATGCTGGTGATCTTGTAGCTGTGCCAAGCTGCAGCAATCGATAGGTTGTATGTGGTGTCATAAACGGCTTTCGCAAGATCGCTGTTCAGATGTCCTAGTGTAGCTCAGATAAGGACTGCAGATGAAGAGATCGCGTTTCATCCTTCTTGTCATATCGTGTGGACTCCGGTGCACTTTACTTGAGTAGATATGTTGTTAGTTTCAGTGTTATATCATCACTAACGTGCTTGTTGTGTTAGACGTGGAACCATTGAAGCCTTGCAAGCCTGGATTTCTTCCCATTTGCTTGAAAGCTCGTGGAAGTGTTGTTTTTGGTGTCAACAAATTAGAAGTTGAATGTTCATTAGTGTCTTGGGTGTGCATAGCCGAATTAGGCCTTGTTCATGATGCTTGTAGGTGGCTTCGGTTACTTGAGAATTGACACTTCATGCTTCAGTTTTCATATGGGTATCAGTGGCTTTCAAACTGGACGATGAGCATGTGAAAAAATAAAGTATGTAAACTGTTTTCCTTAAATTTGCGTACACTAGTTGCTTTGATGTGCTTTAATTGCTTTGTGACCTTAAAAAAACAAAACCACAAAAGAGGACCATTTTCTGGTTGCACAGAGGCAGCATAACAGCATCTCATTTGTTCAGGCATGTGAGTGATCTAGTATTCTTTTCTTTTTTCAATGTAAAGGTTGCTATGGGGGGCATTAGCAGAGTTCTTCCTACATTTTCCCACTTTTCCTACTTTATCTTCCTTTCTTTTTCTGCTTTTGTTATTCTGGTTGTAAAACTTCAGCTGCAGTTCAGCTGCTCACTGCCTACAAAGAATTTTAATTTCAGTAGTTGAACACGGTTGAAATAATGCCATGTTCATGTGAAATTATGGTTACAGGTACACAGAACAGTATTTGTCAACTCTATGCTAAACAGCTTGCCTCGTTTCATTGCCAGTCAATATTATGCCTCTATTCCTTACAGCTTGGTTTTATTACTGCGACATTATCGTCTTGCTCATTCACTCTGGTAACAGTGCGAATTTGTTGCGTTGCGAATTTGTCGTTGCATATTATGCTTTAGTACTTCCTGCTTTTGTGCCTTACCTGGAAACCTAAATGCTAGCTGGTGCAAGTTTATGTAAGTGATGATTTGCCTCAGTATGTTAGCAGTTATTCCATAGTCAAAGTTGGTGATTGCAAGAATGGATTACTTTTACAGACGGAAGAGCTGAAGCGTGCGAACCGCCTCTGGACAAGTGACAGCTTATTTTTGCGGACATGGCTGGCAGTGCCTGTGGTAGAGGCGGTGCCGGCAGTGGGTGGTGCCTCAGCCTCAGGAGGCAGAGACACCAATGGTGAGGACAGGGCAGGCCCTGAGGACGCACCTCTGCAGTCCGACGAGAGCATTGCAGATTTCCTGGGCCGCATTGACAATTCTATTGCCAAGTCACGCAGCCAGTTGCGCCAACTGTCTCATACGAGGTGAGGCAGCTACACCCTGCGGTAGCCCAGTGCCTATGCCGTGGTGCTGCTTGAGCTCGAGGTCACGGGTTTAATCCCGGCTGTGGTGGCCACATTTCAGTGCGGGCAAAAGGCAGAAGCACCCATGTACTGTGAATTGGGTGCATTTAAAGAACCTTAGGTGGTGAGAATTTATCCGGATGGTTGTCTGTTTCACACAAAAATCTACAAGAACAAAGGGGGTTAACCGAGGGGCCTGATCTTTATTATGTCATGAGAAGCCAACTTCTTGTTAATTACATAATGATGGTCTCGAATCTGGCAACACTGATGCCTTCACCCGAAAAGATCATGTACTCGTGATGCCTGTGGCAGAAAGGCTGTTCCACATCCGCTTCCAAGGTTTGTGAGTAGTGGTGCTACCTAACACTCCCAAGGTTAGTTCTAGTAGTAAACATGAATACCCAGGAAAGTTGATGGGAAAACAGTGCTGCGGTAGCTCAATTTGTTAGAGCATTGCACGCGTAATGCGAAGACACGGGATTGTTCCCCACCTGCGGCAGATTGTTTTTCATCCACTTTCATTGCCATTAATTTATCATTTCTTTCATTCGGTTAGTAATCACAAGTAATTTCCCCTGTGTTATCCTTGGTGTCTTTGTTCTTTGGCTTCTCATGATAGGACACAAAAATACAGTTACACTAGCCCAGGAACGTGTTCTTAAATACATTTCTAGAACACAATAGGGCGCTTCCTTTTGTGTTTTATCGGATAAGCTATACAGTGGTTTGGGTGAGTTGATAATGCATGATCTGATGTGGTAACTCACCGAAAACAAGCACAGAGTGAGAGACATGTCCCTTTGTCCTGTGCACATTTGAGATGTGCATCGGCCTGTCCTTTTCAAACCATACTCAGTGGCAGTCTAACATATTTCCTCATGGTAGAGGCATACCACAAGGAGCCATTGTTTTGCCGGTTCTATTTGACATGATGATGTGAGGCGTGGCTGTGGAAATTCTGCTTCGAAGTAGTCTATGCTGATATCATCACGCTTTAGGCGGATCCAAAAGACACCAGCTTCAATACTGATGAAGTCCATGACACCATACAGCTCATGCTCGACACCATTGATACTCGTTTACTACCTAGTGGCTTTCACCCATTTTTCGAGTTAGCATTTCTCCTCGTGGGCGACCATGAAACAGAACAGGCCAGGATCTTCCCCCAAACCTCGCTGGCTGGCCTATCGAGTGTTCAACCAGGCAGTGGATACAGATCCTGGGTGTCTCGCTGAATGATACTGGCAGATGTAAGGAATGGCTGTGCCAGCTTGGGGCCACCCAGTACAAAGAGTTCCACCTGATCCGGCACCTCAGTAGCTACTTTGGCATGCAGAAACCCACTAAATTTGGATGCTCTTCCTGGAGCACTGAGCTGTACAAGTATGTGGACCTGCCATCACTCAAGGCAGTCATTGAGCCATACAACGAGTCATGATATGCTTAGGCAGCATAGAGAAGCTGGCCAAAGTCTTCTCACCTTGCTCCTCTGTACCAATGCACTTCAGCCACAAAAGTCCTCCAGACACTGACCATCTAACACTGCCAATTGCAAGACTCCTTGAGCAGTGGAGTGATGTCATGCTCAGAGTACCGAAACTCCTGATGCGCAAGTATCACAAGCAAGGCCACGTGGAATGCAGAATAGTGGCCTCACGTATGTACCACATTTACTAATGTGGCCTGAGGTCCGTCCTTTAAGATCTGCTAAGCTGGCGATGGGGGCACCACACAGCAGCAGGAGAATCACATACTGGTATGGCCATGGCCATGCACCCAGCTTCAGCCAACTAAAACCATGTGCTGTACTCACTGCTTGCCACAAGATTTGTAAAGATGATCAGGAGGAAGACCTGCATACACCGGAAAGGAAGGCAAACTGATTGTTTTCACTGACAGCCGGGACACTCTTTTGCCACGAATACCTGTGATAATGACCCCTCTCCTCTAGAAATATAAAAGGCACTTTTCTTTAAAAACAATGCAGATTTTTATAAAAAGGCTGTAAGTGCAGCACACATAGCGTTCTTGCAGACAAGTTCCTAGGCGAGGCGGACGTACTGTGCCGCTAATAATGTGAGCTTCAGAAGACCAATTAACAAAAATTCATTAACTTCTTTATTAGTGCTTTAGAAGCAGTTGTTTAAATGGCAAATTTGAAGCAGTCACACTTTAGTGCACCCTCTTTTTCTTAAATCTTGAATATCGCATCTCATTCAAGATTTTGTCAGAGAATTTCAGTAGCAAGTCCAGGCAATATGGAAATTGAACACTGCAGAATGCAGAAAACGTGGCCCCACTATCACATCACACTGAAATGCCCATCAGGACAAGCGCAAGAAAGTTAGAAACTGAATGTCTTGGCCAGTCACAGCAGCTACTGATACGGCACGCTTTGCCTGGCAAGCATGTTTGTTTGTTTGAATGCTTTATTTAGACAATACATCATCTAGGATGTAGGGGCTAAAGGCAGATGCAACCGCCCGACAAAGGCCCTCCTACCCAACGTTACTAGACTAGCTTCAGTTTTCAAACTCGGCGCCGTTGCGTGGAACCGCCACCCGCCCGCGCCTTCGTGGCGCTGCAGTCGCGCCCGGCTTCACTTCCTCACTAGCCGGCTACGCGGGCGGGCCGGACTAAGCACACGGTGCAGCGTTGGTGTATTCCGTGATTCTTTGTTGATGGCAAATTTCAGCAAGCATGTCATCCGCGAAACTGTAGCCTTCGCCGAGTTTGTTAAGAATATCAGCAGACGATGCCGACGTGCTGCGTACCTGGCTGCATAGGCAGCTATCGGAAAAATGTCGACAGTTCGGCGCGCCACTTTTTCTGTGCTCCCAGCAATGCCACACTTCGCTCGGCGTGGAACAGAGCTATTCCTCGTGCCGACCAGGAACTCTCTGCGAAATCCACGGCACGCCCTCATGCCACTGCTCCCGCGTTCGTCGTCATCTTCCATAACTGGCTGCATTGCTGTTCATCATTCCAGCGTAGAATTTCACTCCTCTTCTGTCGTAATGGGGAGGCCACGTATATGGAGGTATAAGCCATTGCTTAAGGGAGAATGAGCCACTAATTGTCTTACGTAACGGAAAGATTTAATTTTGAATTAATTTAATGTCGAAGAATCACAAGCGGCAAATGGTGGGCGAAGGCTGCTAACCACGCCGCCGAGCAAACTCGAGAGATCGAATGCAGGCAACAATGGCGGACTGTGGGCATACCGTCAGTGACGTCGTTCTCTCCGTCGTGGCCGATTGTATGTGTAACCTCAGAATTGATGAATACTTTAATGAACCCTCGGGATTAGCCCGGTGATAAACACAGGGGCCTCAAGTTTCAGCTTCGCTGGTTAACCATCTTCAAGGAGTGGAAGAGCCCACAATTTTTTTTCTTATTTTTTTTTTTAATGGCTTGTGTGCTCAAAGACTGACCTCATCTTTCTTTTTGTAGTGCTTCTTTGGCGTGGTGAGGAGCTTCGGTTGGGATGAAGATCATCCTACAATCACGCACTTTGGCCAGATCTTGAGGCTCCTGAGTCTAAACTGCGCGAAACGTTACGACGACAGGAATGAACACACGACATTCAGAAACGCAGCTTCTGCGCTTCGCTGTATGCGGTTCTTCCTTTCGTGCAGGTTACGCTTCTTTCAGTATGAACCAACTGGCCTGATAAATCTTATTGTTGTAGGTGGATACCGCTTTCTCATGGTATCACTAATTCGGAAAAGTGAGAACGCCAGCGAGCGTGAGACACGTGCAAACTGCCCGTCCGCACGAGCTCAAGGCTGCGGCGAGGTGTCTACAGCGGAGCCCGATGGAACGGCGCTGCCATCTGGCGGCTGTCACAGAAGTGGCGACAGCGGCTGTAAGCGCGCGGGCCTAGAGTTTTACAACTGAAGCTAGTCTAGTAACGTTGCTCCTACCCATGTGCTGCTGTGTGTCGAGTCAGGATTAGCCATGGCATGCTATCATTCAAACGTCGCCCCACACTTCATTATGGTGCATTCTCACTTGCTTCGCGCAGGGACGCACTCAGCATCAGTACTGCCTGGATTTGCCCTTTAATTTAGAAGAATATCTTAAATTACGTGCAATTCTTTTTATTTCTAAAAAAAGGGTGTACCATAAATTGTGATGCCCTACAAGTTTTTCATGTAGACAACTGCCTTCAAGTTAATAATAAAAAAAGTTGACAAATTTTTGCTAATTAATCTTTTCAGCGTAACTTAAGCAGCTTCAAGGTATTTCAGACCCGTCATAGAGCTTATGTGCAAAAAAGACAGGTGTCTCATGGTCATTGCCATTTTATAAAAATCTGTATTGTCTAAAAAAAAGAAACCTGTTATATCTGACTTCGCTGACAGCAGGGACATGCTGTAGCATGCTGTTGCCACAGACACCTGTGGTAGTGACAGCCCCCCTCTAGATATTATATACGTGGCACTAACTTCAGAACGAACCTATTTCTCGGAGCACAGCTAATGAACAATGCCACGGTTTTGTAGATTGATTGTAGAGGCATAATTTCACATAGTATCACAGGATTTGTGAGAGATGCCATAATGAAGAGCTCCGAACTAACTTTGACCGTGGTCAATCATTTCTGCGGAAACTCGCTAGGTGGAGGAAGATTTATGAAAGGAAAAATTGTAATGCACATGGCAGTAGCATGAAGCTACAATAAAACCCATACGGGTTTCTCAGATGGAAAGCTTCGCAGGTGAAGAAAAATTTCTCTACAAGTGGTGACAAAATTGTGCTACTATCGAGTGGATGACAATTTCCTCTTTGAAAGGTTTGGCTATGTGCGGTTTTTTAGCTTGTACTAAAAGCATGCCATATGAGTGTTTTCATGCTCAACGGTATTTTGTGCTTAGTAGCAGATTGTGATAGTTGCTGAGCTGTTGTGGCACATCCATGCAGTTAGCATGCTGGATGATTTTGCCCCTTGGCCAGCAGGGAGTTGGTGCTGCACTGTTATCGGCCATCAGTACCATGCTTCTGCTGACATAATCACTGAGGAAGAATACAGTTGTATCTGCACTGCCAGAATTCGTGATTTGGCTACAGCTCTTGGCTGCATTTGAGATAACGAAACGTTTGCAAACAAGTACATTCAGAAGGCAGAATAGAAAGATGGTGATATAGATATACCACTATGTAATAAATGTTTATCTGTGATGTTTAAGAAAGATTAATGCAAGGATAAACAAATCATGGCACTGGTACGCTCATTTCATGCAAAAGTTGGCCTCCGCTCCTATATATATATATGTATGTATGTTTGGTTTGCCGCTGGTAACAGTGCACAGGTGTGTTGGTGCCTATGTGGTGCTTCGACTCTGCACTGCGAGGTGAATTGAAAACTATGCAATCAGTCATGGCCTGAAGGAATGCGCACATGCATCTGTTTTGTGAACACTGTAATGATTTGGTTCTTGAGCTAACATTTTTGATGGCATGTGGAAACGTCAATCATCTCCAATGCCAACCTCCTGTGTGTTTCAGATGAAACCTTATTCAAAGAAAAGGCCATTTGCTGAAAACTTTGCATGCATGCATCTCCTTGTCTGCCTCCATTTTCGGCAATGCTATTTAGTTAAGTTAGTGTAATTAAGTGAAGCCATGCCAAAGACATGGCTTCGGTAGTGCCTTTTGTTGATATTATTAGTACCTTATTTGTGATTAGCGATATTACTATGGCATTAAGAGCATGGGCAGTAAAATGCGTTTTTCAGTCCAAGTTTTTCAAGAAACATGTGTTTAAAGATGCACTCAAACACTTTTTGAACACCGAGAAATACTCTAGAATGTGTGTGATGGCTTTCAATAAATATGTAGCTGAATGAATTTTTTAAAGGGACCTATTATGAATGCCACTATTATTACTTCAATGTTTATTTCTCCATTCCTCCGCAACTCATCGGTTCTTCTCAGCTGGAACGGTCCCGATAGAGTGCCCTGCCTACTGTTCCTTCCTTTCTTTTCTTTCTGCACTTATAGTGACTTTTCAAGATTGGTATATCTGACAGGAGGTACCCAAGAGGGCAACGAAGGAGCACTGACAGGATGGGCGTGATGCATAAAAGCCCATGCATCCTTGTTCATAGAAGATATGAAAAAGGGGGCATGCATGCATGAGCTTTTGCTCATGAGAATTGATAGCCACAAACTATTGCTATGTGGCTGTCTCCTATACATTGTCACACTGCCTGTAACATCATTTATGACGTAACATAGAGCAGAAAATGAATGGGGCACCTCCAAAGCCGTGGGAGAGAACAAGCAATCTATTGTATGAGATCATAGGCTTTATTTTGCATAAAGCAGAATAATATTTGGCTTGCTTGTTCAAGGCAGCATTATCTACAAATTACAAATATTTTCTTACTGTGTTCAAGTGTTTCAGTACCTATTTAAGCAAGCATAGAACCTGCAATATATGGAACTTAGATTCAAATTTTCAAAAGCAGATAAAAGAAGTATAAAATTGCCTTTAGTGTCTGTTTAATGATTCTGAAGATGCAATTAATGCATTGAAACTAACGTTTTGACAGGCAGAGTCAGTGCCTGAGGAAATAATGATGGCTGTCTTGACCAGCAGCTACTAAAGAAGCATAGAATATCCTTCAGTGCCTGTTTAATGATTCTGAAGGTGCAATTAATGCATTGAAGCTATTCTGAAGATGCAATTGATGCATTGAAACTAAAGTTTTGACAGGCAGAGTCAGTGCCTGAGGAAATAACTGATGGCTAAATGTCTTGACCAGCAGCTGCTACAAAGCATTAGTATTCGTGACAGTTCAGTGAAGTCATCGTCTTGTATCTATGAGTGTGCCTAAAGGATGGTATGGCAGTTTGGCTAGTTTAAACTGTACGCACTAGCACCATCTTTTCCGTACATGGTGAAATGTGATGGCGGTGTTTCGTGTGCAAAGAGAAGTGAAATGTAGTGATTGTGTAAATGAATTCACAAAAATAGTGGTTGTGTTCGAGAGAGCTCATTTGTCCCCTGCTATACTAACTGTATTCTTATAGTGGCTTGTAAAGAATTGCTATCGTCGAAGTACAACTGCCTAGAATTTTGTACAGATGCTTCATAATTGCAAGCCAGCGTCTCTTGCGCGGCTGTCAGCCCGTTTTTCTCAGAATCCGATGTTCTACACCCTGAAACCGGTATCTTCACAGCAGAGGCTTATGCATTACTGTTGGCCACCAAACACATTAAGAAAGCAAAGCTCCCAAAGGCCATTACATTCACAGGTTCTTAAATAGACACTAAAGGCAAATGTTAAGTCAAGCTAAAGTGGTAGATTAGTGCTCGAGAATCTCTAAGGCGTCACTGTTATCTCGAACAAAGCCTTAATAATAGAGAAATTGAGGTAAATGCAGGACATGATTAGAGACACCCCCGGGACGCCCAAGTACTTGCCTGATGACGAAGGCACTCCTCAGTTAAATTCTGTCGCTAGTACTCAACCTCTTGTTGCAAAAATTGCAAAAAATTACCTTGTATTATAAGATGAAATAAAATGCTACTTGTCCAGTTCTATTTCATGTTTAGAAAAAAACTAATTGAAATTACCCTTGAAAATGACGCGGGCGGTCGCAAGGTTCTCGCTCTACTTCGCAACGCCCACGCTGTCGCGTTTCAGTTGTTTCATTGTCACTTAGTGCTGCGCTGGTTTTGATGGCTCGCAAAACATGCACAAACTGTATCAGAGAATTCAACTTCCATGTGACGTCACAGGATGCTCGAACAGTCTACACCACTTGACCAAAAAGCAGCTGCAGCGGTGAATCCACCGCTCTGTCTTGGCTCGGCACTGCCATCTGTCGGGCGCTGTTTTACTCACCGACGGCAGCAAAGGGTGGCAATGGCGCATGCAGTGTCGCCACTCCTCCAGTGGCGGGATATTTGAATTTCGAAAAAGGTGTTCAGACCATTCAGATGCAAGTTTCTCATAAATTAAGTCTTTTCTTGGCAAGAAACAAGTGTTGCGAAGTTTCTGGAATGGTATTTAAACAGTCCATGTCGACTTAGTATTTGATTTGTTTCCCTTTAAGTGCTGTCAAAACCTTAAAATCGCTACGAAAACAAAAATTCTGTAATGAACTACCTGTATTCATTGCTCTGCAAAATGTATGCATCCAACTAACGGGTTGCAATATGTTGGGTGCCTGGGCACAGGTGTATAGAGGGTAACGAGCTTGCTAATAGAATGGCAACTTCAACAGCAACAAAACCTAGAAATCCGACCATACCCGTTTCTGCCACACACTTGAAGCCATTCTTATGCAAAAAACTCGGGAGCTATTGGCAACACTTATGGGATGAGCAAACATTGAATAAGCTCCATCTAATTTAGACAATTCTGGGGAGTTTGCCATCATTAACAAAGTCACAATGATCTGAAGTTCTCTTTTGCCACCTCGGAATAGGGCATACATATGCTACACATTCATACCTTTTTAACTGGTGCTGAACTTCCCCTCTGTGGCAGATGTCGCGAAAGGCTGACCCTACTCCACGTCTTGCTGGAGTGCCGGGAAGCAGAAGAAGAGCAAAGACTGCACTTTCCTTTGGCATACAAACAGCGTATCCCTTTACATCTGGCACTGTTTCTTGGCCCAGAATTTCTATTTGAAAGCAAGGCAGTGGCTAACTTTTAAATTATGTGCTGCATGTTATTAGCCCAAGAGATTTGTAGCTCTCCCTCTACCAGAGGGTTTTGCTGCGAGGTTAGTGTTTTGTAGAGCACGTGCCTCCAGACCCTTGTGCTCAAGGCTCTTAGTGAGGCAGTAGTGCTAGTGGAATCAAGTTTTTTTTTCAATTCATTTTAGAATACATGTTATGGTCATCGCTTACATCACTTGTCCTTGACATTATTTTAATATGTACTTGTATATTTTTCGTACCTTACGGGGAATATTTTAGGCCTTTATACAACCTCGGTACATCTTAGTTGTCACTCACTGCATCATCGACCCTCCCGCACCATTTCTTGGCGCTCTTTGGCCATCACCGGCCCTTGCGCCAAAAAACCCTATACATCATCATCATCATCATCACCATAATTGCTATCCACTTGATTGTAGCAGAATGCTACAAGAGGAAGTAGAACAAATTCTGGGATCTGAATAGAACTTATTTAGTCATTTTGTAAACTTGCTATTTCAAGCTTTCTGCACATTGAATTGTTGGATAAATTGGCAGGGCATCGCCATGCTGGCACTGTGGCTAGCTTATTTCGCAGAGAAAATGCACTGGCCACATGGTGGCCTTGGTGTCGAATTTCTAGATTAGGACAAAATTTTCATGGTTTGTGAATTTAGACTTGATTTCTGGTTGGCTCTCTTCAAAGACTAATGGCAATTTTCGCTTGTCTAAAAGCTCTTAAAATCTGTTTGGTTATAATTCTGGTTGGTACATTTTGATCTACCCTAAAGGCTCCCGAGTTTTTGTTGTCTACTCTAGTGAAATCGTGCAGTTTTGTCCAATTGAATTCAGGCAATAACAGGTTGCCTGTGCTGTGTTTGCAGGTTTGAAGATTGCAGTGTTGAGGAGCCCACAGCTGGCGTAGCAGCACGAGACTCGGCACCAGCACCAGTGGTGATGACGCGGCAGGTGAAGCACTCGCTCCAGAGGCACGAGCGGGACCATGAGGAGATCTTCCAGCTCTAGCAGTGCTCCTTCACTCAGCCAAGGACCCCAGCTCTGTGTGTGTGTGCTCTTGTGCGTGTGAACCCTCCGCCAAAATTGGCAGGTACTACCGCTCCTGTGCTTGTGAAAAGGGGCTGTCAAGTTATGACCCTTTTCTCATCGTTGACATGTTCTGGCAATGGCAGGTCCTTGCTTACTGAACATTGTAATAACGCCCTGCCATTTCCTTTGCCTATTCTATTCTAGCTGGAATAGGCAAGCATGTTCCAATTTGTCTGCCTGTTTTGAAGGAACGTAATGACATTGCCTCATCAGAAGTGGCATGCGGTGATGCTGAATCATCGCTGTCATGAAGTGGGGGTTTGCTGAATGCCTGCATGAATTAAAAAAACGCTCCAGATTGGAACATGACCGTCTTTCATGGTACAGCTTTTGCCAAAAGAAACTAAGCCACTGTGTGCACAACAGCGGCTGACACTAGGATGTCTAGTTCGACTTCTGTCGCATCCACACTACACAAAACTACCAAATAAAAGCTGCTAACTCTCAAGGGCTTGTAGTGTCTGAACTTGAATAACCACAGAGTGATGCAGTCAGGACTCAGAAATGATCTTGCTTCCAGGGGTATAATTTCTTTTGACAGATGCTGTACGTTCTCTCATGGATCATGAAAGGCCCATCTGTTTTCATGGCGCAAGATACTATACTATCAAATATTTTGCTGTACATTGTTCAAAGTTATGTTGTTCTAAACCGACTGTCGGTATAAATGAAACTTAGAGTATTTAGCATGACCCATCAAGTGCCATTGTCCTCGACTGTCGGTGTATGGCTGTTTGTTTGCAAGATGTCGATGACTTCATGAGAATTGCATATCCTTAGGACTCTGAATTGCCAAATTGGTAGCATAAATTCGCAGATCATCAAACTCCTGTACTTGCGAAAAGATGTTTGAAATGCTTCGCACCTTTTCCTTGTGATGTTTTGTCGTTCTGTTTTTCACGAGGCTATGCAGCACGTCTTGGGGTGTATGGGAATTTTCAATGTTGGACAGCTTTGCAAGCGTACTTGGCTGACCACCCCTTCAAACTGCATATTTCCTGGCATGCTGGCCAAGGATGTGGATATAAAAGTTGCAGTTTCAGACGACAGGCAGGAAGAAAGAAGGAAATAGAAGTGTTGTGAAAAATTCAGATGCAACTGTATAGGTATAGACAAGTGTTTACCTGATGGTGTGATTCTATGCCTTTCGCTCTAACCTTTGTGTTGACTTGACTGCTTCAGCTATTTTTCATTAGTTGCAGCAAGCTGCTGCCGAGCCGTGCAATAAGCTGCTAGGTTTTTATTGAATGCGCACTCTTATCCAGAGGATGCTTGAATGGAAAGTGAGCTGTATGGATACATCATAGCACTGGATCGCTTTCACTCTGCTAACACAGTCAGTTCATTCGTTAATGCATTGAGAAAACGGCCGGTGAACACTGGCATATTATCCTCAGTTTACAAAACTGTTTAAGTAGTTTGTTGCAAGAAAATTAGTGCGAGATGTTTTATAACGTTACAGCATCTTTTCGAAGAATTAAATTAACACTATGCCCTAGTAATAACACCGTAGTGTGTTAAGACTATAATGTGTGGATGTTAAATCCAGTCGCATGCTATTTCCAGGCCCTTGCGTCTCTTGCATCCAGGTGTATATTTTCTTGCTTATAGTATGTGATACGCTATTTTTAGTAACAGAAATGCAGGCAGTGCAAGAAGTTGCTTTAGCTTCTGTGGCATATCCTGCTATGTACGTATGTGGGCAGAATTAACATCAATAGCTAGAAATTTTTATAAGTTGTGCTTGTGCTCTAAGGTTAACATTCTTGTTTTATTAGTGGTGCAACTACTTTGAGTGCACGGAATATTAATTTTGTCTACTACATGCATTATGACATATAGACTTTTGCTGCAAGACTACATTGTTTTAATGTTCGCATATAAGAAGTGCAACACTTTGGGAGAGCATTAAGCTGGTGCTCTTAATTTCTAATGACTATTCAATGTGTTTGTGTTGGAAGTGAGAAGGATTCATCATTGCCAAATTACTGATGCTAAAGTGTTACTCTGTTATGCACTGCATCTGGTTTACAATATGCATGACATATCTAGAAAGTTTGTCTTGAAGTGTATAAATGGTACTATACTGTTATCCTTGTGTAGAATAGCCTGCTATGAAGATAAAGCAGTGTTGAATTACGTTGTCCATTTGACATACTCTTTTCTTGAATGCTCCTTGAGATGTCGGGCAGCTGTCGTAAACCTTGGAGCCAAAAGCCCTTGGGTGGCCTTGAAATTTCTGACGTACATAAGGCAGAGCTGCAAGAATATACTTAATAAATCTGCAGCATTTTAAGCTGCTGAACATATGATGACTATGAAATTTGTTCTTATGCTGTGACCATAACTGGTGTGCTAAATATAGTTTGCCTCTGGTTACCTTTTAAAGGCCAAAGATTGCGATAAGGGCTAATGTCCTGCTGTGCAAGGCCCACTAATTCATATTTGCAAGTGCACTTGACTCCTTGCGCTGAGCACACTGTAGGTTAAGAAAGCTTTGATGAAAGCTTCCTTGATTAATATGCTTGTGATGGAGAACTGTTTTAAGGTATGTGTGGTATTAGTGCAGTCTTTGTAGACAGTTATATGAGCTCACACGTCACATAATGAGGACCAGTTCAAAGTCTGACATTGCAAAAATTAAAATGTTTTTGCATTCATTCTTCTTGTCATCGAATCACTTTGCATAAACAACTTGAGAAAAACATTACTGAAAACTTCTTGCTCAACCATTTGTGAACATTATTCAATTGGACTGTTGGCAAAAATTTCGGATTTGATATGTTTGGTCAGAGAAAAGCATTATTTCAATTTTGAATTAATCTTGATATTTTTTGCCTGTGTGGCTGGGAAGTGAGTGGTCTCGCGATATCATCCTGTAAATTTGCTTCAACTAAACTCCCTAAATTAATGGTTATGCAGCTGCATGCCATTATAGTTCCATGTTGCATTTGTGAGATGCAACATTTATTATATATTTAAGGTTACTGAGCAACACGGTCATACTTTTTTTATTGTATTTGAGTACTCCCAAGCAATTGCTAGTTAGTTGCACTGGAGCCCTGAGCTGTGATGCTGAAAATATATGAGCTTTAGGTCAGAATGCAGCTAAATGGTTTCAAATCAGCTTTGGAAAGGCATTTATTCTGCAACTCGCTATGAATGAGCTGTTCTGTAGCTGTTAAAGATAGGTTTTGTATTTTGACTTAAAGGGACACTAAAGGTAAATATTATGTCAAGCAAGATTGAAAGATTTTGCTTCTATTATAATAAATTCTTTATTCGTAATGATGACAGAGCTTTTGTGAACGAGAAACTGATGAAAATAGAAAGTTCGAGTGGCGCCATCTATTGTCGACTATGGTATTGCTTATGTGTGGCGTCAGCACCTCTGATTGACAGGGAGCTGCCACGCACAGTGGCTCTGGCAGCGGAGGCTCAAGTGACTGTAACGGGTAACCTGAACCTAAGCAGAGCCACAGAATGACTTGTGCAAGCTGAACACCTACACTTGCCAAGCAGTACGCTTAGTATATGATCTAAATGGTCTACAAAAGACATAACGGCATAGAGGGCGGTCACACGGAGATGACATCAACTCCTCCGCTTTGGCGTGGGTGGTTCAAATTGGGAAGCAGCAGCGGGACTTTCGACGGCAATTTCCTAGGCAAGAAAGGATGTATTGGCATGCAGAAAAATATGATTGATTTCCATACGAATACTCTGTTGATCAAGCACGACTTAATACTTTCCTTTAGTGTCCCTTTCAATTAATTGCTTTCAACTAGCATCAACTGAAGATGCTGTGAGGGGACAGTGCTGGCAAGCAATAATTTGTCTTGATCCTATGGAACACGCATGCATCAGCTTATTATTTGCGATGTGTTGCTGCTTTTAGGTGTGTAGCTCATCAGTGCCAGTGAGGCCTCCTTGCTGTTCTCGCAGAAATGTGCAGCTGTGGATTGTGCTTGTAATGTTTATTTAAAGGAATGTGTGAAAGTTTGTTGACACTTTCCTAGGACTTCCTTATTTCCATTCTGATGAACATGTTGGGATGTTTGTAATTATTGTAACTAGTTATGGATGCGAGAACTGTAAATAAAGTATAATACAGAAGCAATCATCCTTTGATAGCAAGTAAGCTTGTCGCTCTGCTGAAGGTTGACTACATATCTTAGAACAAGACTAATTATAGTCTACCTGTTATCTTCCTGAAAGTGGCAGTGCACTGAATGTGTATATTGTGATGGTGGTGTTGTGGATTGTCTTAGTGTGCTAGAAAACAGGCTGAGAAGTTTTTTTGCAAGGTAGCAAGTGGATCTGAACATGGTTGAAATCATATTTGTGAAGCTTTAGTTATAGTTTATCTGTTAAAAAGGCCCCGAAAGCTTTGCCATGATCAATGCAATTTTCTGCTTAAGCATGTTGTCATGTGTAGTAAACACTTTATAAAGGCTGTTAAATAGGCCAAGGTTATATATTGTTTGTTGAGTGAGTGATGCAAAATAAATATCTCAATATGGCAGCTTAAGAGAGCCATTTCTCATGACTAAAAGGGAGAGTGAAATAATTTTTCACTGGATGTAGCTTCAAATGTGCTTGTGCAGTCCTACAATTGCATGCACTTTCATAGCTTTGTTCTCTCCCCACTTGTTGAAGCAGGACCTTTCCCTTAAGAAAGTGTTGCTGAAAGCCCTCACAGAAAATGACTTAAATTTTTAAAGCGAAGCTTGTATTGGGGGGGGGGGGGGGGGGGCTCAAATGGCATTATGGTGGTGATGCAGAAAAACCCAGTTGCTCCTAGAGCAGAGCAGCTGCGGGAGAGGGTGGTTTGACGAGTTGACAGCTGCACCGGAGCTGGAGCATGAGTCATTAGCAAGGATTCTGCAACCAATCAGAGCCATTTCGCTTCCGCCAGGAAAGGAAAGGACAGGAAGGGATTTCGCGCACACTGACTGGCTTAGTTTCCATTTAGATCATTCTTGGAAAACAGATGGGGTGGCCACGCGTTGTGCATTCCCATGAGAAACTGGCAGCGTTTGACGAGCGGCGGTGAGAACTCTCCTATGAAAGGGCTCGCTGTCGGCGTACCAATCCAACTGTTAGAACTGCTCGAGCCCAGGCAATCCGACAGCAATGAGAAGATGATGCCAAGCTGAGGGAGCAGGAGTCTGAAGCAATGCGGCACTGTTAACTGTGGGCTACTTAGCCGTAATGGTCAGGTGCACGCAGGACAAGCTTTGCTTACCCCCGTTTTCCGGTAGGAGAAGAGTTGGTCTTTCTTTTTTTTTTTTTTTCTACCTTTTACGCTTAGTGCAGGCCCATCCCAATGGAAAGACAAGCAAGATGGCTGAAATTTGGAATGTGTAGATTAAGAATGGGTGGCATGTACGCATTCCTAGCTTCTGATGGGCAGTGAGTCGTCAACATGCAACAAGTGTAGAGGAACCTCCATGTTTTTATAGAATGTCTATCTATGAAACAATGTAACACTTTAATACATTCTATTACAGACATAATGCACCTTTCAACACAGTCTGGTCCCTCGGCCACAGTCTAATTTTCTATGACAAAACTGTCAAGAGATACAGTTAAATTCTTGTGACTGTTTGAAGCTGAATTTCGATTTAGTGCCTGAATTTTCTTAAAAAGATTTTCAAATATTCGACAGTTTGAAAAAATAGAAGCACGAAGTTTACAAATCCATAGCTCTGCATCAAGAACAGATGTCGTGGTTATGTAAACGGCATCCATTAGACCATTCAAAGTGGACAAATTCGATATATCATTTTACATATAATGTGAATTTGTTACATTGTTTACAAGGGTTCTGCAAAAGGTGTATTTCCATATTACTAAATTTTTTTGAGATTCATATGTGACATATCACTTTTGTCCGCTTTAAATGTACTATTATATGCAATTCACAGAATTGTGATATCATTTTTCGTTGCCGAAAGACAGAGTTGTAAACTTGATAGTCTCGTTTTCTGAAAATTTTCGATTTTTGATCATTTTTAATAAAAAATTGACAATATAAAGCAAGAATTCGAAACCAACAGTCACTAGTTATTCTTTAAAATTTCTTTTTTTGCTGAGAAAAACGAATTCTCCTTTTACATGTATTGATAGGAGCACCCGAGCTAAAGCTTCGTCTGCAATGAAGCCCCGCCCACGCCCTCATAACCGCCAGCCACTGTCCCTCCGCGAGGCTGCAAATAATTCGTACTTCAAACCTCTTCTGTTACCCAAATAAGGCGGTAACTACAAAAATAAAATTATTAGCGCGTAATTTTGTGCCTTTCCCCTCGCCTACTATAGTGGAATGGCGGATGCCTAATTCATTATTGAACTGAAATAACGTGCTTGCTTCGCTACAACTATTTGTTGTGAAGTTTCATGAGTAAAACGGGTTCAGCAGTGAAATGAACTGCACAGCAGACTTTTGAAGAGTGAAATGCTTAGACTCGATACATTTGTCCATGTCTGTTGCACACCTCATTGTTTTCGCCGATGAAAAGAGTTTTGAAGAACAGCAGGCGTATCGGAGGTATCAAGTACGACGCCATTTTGAAAAGGCCGCATGACGACGACTTTGTTTGCTTCTGTCATTGGCTGGCAGAATAACACAACTCCGCGCGGTCCGTGTGCCTTTGTTGCTAACTATTGTTTTTAAAGTTCTATTCTACTAAAGTAATCTTTATTTTACGCTTTCGCTTCTTTAGTTGTTCTTGGCAGTGTTCTTCCTGCGCGAGTCCATTTGTCGTGGTTCTTTGTTTGCCAAGTAAAGGAGAGGTGTATCGCACAGGCTTTACCTGTAAAATACACCTTATTTCATTTCTCTTTTGTGGGTTTACGCGTTTTTATGGCGAATGGTGGGTGTTATTCACATTTGTACTACTAAAGGTACCCCCCCCCCTCATTTGCATAGAAATGTTACCTTGGGCTCACTGCCATATTTGGCGGCGTCGACGAAGAATGCATGTGCCCCGTAAGGATCGATTCGTCGAAGGATGGTTCTAGCCCGCGCTCTTCTGCGACCTTCGTTATATATTGGGTGGATATTCCTCGGCACGGGCTCAACCTTTATACCTTCACGGGCTAATTTAGACAGGGGGTGTCTGTCGAGCGGTGCCTGCATAGGGAGTTGACCAGCTTCATCGAGAATTTTGATTCCCGGCTTAGTTGGCTAAAGCCTGGAGATCTGTTCAATGAACTGTGCTTCAATTAATTCGTCTGTGGTATTGTGAATTCCGAGTTAAAGTAGTTTTGCTGTGCTAGCGGATTGTGGAATACCGAGTATTCTTTTGATGCCGGACCTGATGAGCGTGACGAGTTTGTTCTTTTCAATTTTGCTCCATTTGAGGTACGGTGTCGTGTAAGTAATGTGACTGATGAAGAAAGCTTGGAAGACCCTGAGTAGGTTGTCCTCCTTGAGTCCCCCCCTTTTGCTTGCGATTCTACTTATGAGTCTTAATATGTTTTTTCGCCTGCGCACCCAGCTTGTTTAGAGCTTCTGCATTACAGCCTTTGGCGTTGATTAAAAGTCCTAAAATTTTGATGGAGTTCACCCTCGGAATGGGGTGTGCTTCTCGTGTTGTAATTTGGACTGGCAGCGTTTCCAGAGGCTCGAGGTTCCTAACGCCCTGCCTCGACTGTCAGTAGAGGAGGAGTTCGGATTTGGTCGGTGACAGCTTGAGACCCGTGCATGTAAGAAATTCTTCCGTTACATCTATGGCCGCCTGGAGAGATTGCTCTAGGTCGGCCAGAGATCCCCCCGGGGACCAGATTGTGATATCGTCTGCATAGATTGCGTGGCCTATTTTTGGGAGTGCGGCCAGCCTTTCGGAGAGTTTATGCATGGCGATATTAAATAGCAGCGGGGATAGGACCGAGCCCTGAGGGGTTCCGCAGTTGCGCAGTTCGTAAGGACCGCCCGAGATCGTGCCCAGTCGAAGGAACGCTTTCCTTTCCGATAGGAACGAGAGAGTGAAATTAAATGATTTCCACCCTAGGTTGAGGTTGCAAATTTCGTTCAAGATGTGTTCGTGAGCCACCTTGTCAAAGGCCTTAGCGAGGTCGAGTGCAATGATACCTCGCACGTCCCGCGTCTCGTTATCGAATACAGATCTTTTCAGGAGGAGCATTGCGTCCCGTGTGGAGAGTCCCTTTCTAAAACCTATTAGATTATGCCTAAATAGTTCGTGGTTTTCTACGTGTTCGACGATTCGATTGTGTACTGCATGTTCTGCCACTTTGAAAATACACGATGTTAGAGAGATGGGACGCAGGTTATTTATGTGCGGAGCTTTCCCCGGTTTGGGGATGAGCACCACCTTGGCAGTGCGCCATTCCGACAGGATTTGCCCCGAGCTCCACACCTCGTTTGTCTCTGCCGTTAGGATTTCGATGGCCTTGTCGTCCAGGTTATCTGTGACGCGATGCTCATTTTTTTATTAGTGTCACTGTCATTGTGCACCAGATGTGATTGTACTTTCCTTTGTTTCCCATTTACAAGCTTCTGAGTTGACCTGACATCCAAGTGTCAATGGCATTAGACATTTCCAATAACGCGAAAATGCCTTCAGTTAATTGCTAGACAGATTCCACGGAACTTTTCATTTTACTATTTTAGAAACTGGGAATATTAAGCATTCAATTCAATATTGCAAAGGTAATTTTTCTTGAGTAAGGTATTGATTCGATTAAAAAAATTTGCTATTCAAACATGCCTATTCAATATTGAAACTACAACAATAAAAAAAGTAACACAGAAACTCCTCTGGGTGTTGTCTAAGTATGCATAAGCACTGTGACACTTGCTCATCTCCAAGCAGCTCGGTGTCCTTATGAATGTTATGAATTCTGACCAGTATAAACGACAGCGCTGCGGTGACACCAACTGCTTCGAACAGCAGCGCAAGGTGAATCGATGACGCAAGCAAACTACTGCAGCTGGCGGCGCCAGGTGCACTGATGACGTATCGATCAGTATAAGCCGTTATAACTATTTAGCGCGCCTTATCTATCCCCGTCGAACCATTATGAACCGTGATAAACCGTACTCCGGCGGCGGCTGTGCATCGTATGGCCGCGCTATAGGGTTGGTAATATGGGGAATGCAATCGTTCTTGGGTGAATTCAGGTGTGTGCCACTTCTCTAATGTCATACGGTGTGCTGCCTTGCTTAGGTGTTGGGCTGCGTCGGTCCGTGATAAAGGTACGGAAACAAGGGTTGCTCCTTCGTGTGCTTTCCTAGCAGCTTCATCAGCGAGGTCGTTGCCGGAGATACTGCAATGGCCAGGCAGCCACTGAAACACGACGTCGTGTCCTTTCGCTATCATACGATGGTGCATTTCTCGTATCTCAGACACTAGTTGTTCACACAACCCGCGACGAAGAGATGACAGACGACATTGTAAGGCCGACTTCGAATCGCAGAATATTGCCCACCGATTAGCGGGTTGGTTGTTAATGTAATCAACGGCACCTCGGAGGGCAACAAGCTCCGATCCGGTCGATGTTGTCATGTGAGAAATCTTGTATCGGACGCTAATTGATCGTGATGGTATAACCACTGAGCCGGTGGAGCTGGTCTGAGTGGAAGAGCCATCCGTATATATGTGGACTCGGTCAATGTAGAAAGTGTTCAAACAATCCAGAGCTGCTTGCTTCAGGGCCAAGGTAGGCAGGTCGGTCTTCTTTCTTATCCCTGGAACCGTGAGACGCACTGGAGGTTGTTTTAAACACCACAAAGCTGAGGTTGAACGTGCTTAGGGTGTGAAGCCCGATGGTAGACAGGCACGATGGATGCTGACCTCGTTGGAGAAGGACGCCTGTGGTCGTCGTTCTGGCAGGCAGGCAAGAGAGCTTGGTTGCATGCGTGAAACATGACGAACATGGGCCCTAAGCGTGTCGATGCTAATGTAAGTCGTGATCGGATGGTCTCGAGCCATTATAATGGTTCCTGCTGTTGAGGCGCTCCGCGGAAGTCCTAGGCAAACACGTAGTGCCTGTGCTTGCACGCTCTGTAGTTCTCGAAGATTTGACTTGCATGTTTTAGCAATCACGGGAGAACTATAACGTAGCAATGGGATAAAAAGTGCTCTATATAATTGTAGCATGGAGCCCACTCACGATCCCCATGTTTTCCCGGCGATAAACTTGAAGACATGAACAATAGATGTGAGCTTCTTCTTCAAGTGGGCAACATGAGGGCTCCAAGAGAGGTCCCGGTCCACAATGACACCCAAAAACCGATGGTTTCTCTTGTAGGAGATAGGCTGGCCATTAATGCATACTGGATAACGAGACATCTGAAAGTTGCATATAGCTACTAGGGGTTCCTCGAAATTTCCAGTTTATTTTACACAGTGCTCTGAATTGTGTTCGAAATGGCAAGGAATGTTTTCATTCATCTCGTGATCAAAACCATTTTAGAGCGCAGCTCTTTGGCGTCCGTTCCTGGGTTTCGCGTCGTCGTCGGCGTTGTCGTCGGCCTCGTAACCAGCTCCGCCCCCCTTTCATCCCCCCAGCGCTGGCAGCGACCGACTGATACCGCTGGATGCCGCTGACGCCGCTAGAGAGTCAAGATAACGTGACTGCATAGAACACCGTCGCCGCCATGCAGAAAGAGGAGGAAAGGGTCCCCCCCCCCCCCCCTGTTCTTGTGTGGCGGATAGGGTGCTCTTCAGTTGCATCAGTCAGTCGCTGCTATCTCTTCCCTCCTCCCTTTATCGTGTTGTCCGCTTGCTGCGCGCGCTTCTGCCCCCATCGTTTGCCGCTGGGTGTACACGCCGCCCCCCTCCGCCCTCTTCCAGCGAGTCTCCGGTTGTCAAAGCGCCGGCTCGAACTTAATTCCTTTCTTCGCTCCTCCTCCAATGCAACCCCTGTGCGGTGGCAATCAGAGAGCCAGATCGGTGGCGGCGGATCTGTATATGTGCACCGCCCGAGCCGAAATTGCCGCTGCCGTTCGCCCTGTGCGGTGGCAATCAGAGAGCCAGATCGGTGGCGGCTTGACATAAAGACAAACAGCAATTTCCTAACATTTATGCGGGAGAACATCCCGTTCCTCTCGCTCGTAACGCGTCCCACGGCTGTGACAACCTCGCGAGGCACTTGTATAGATCTCGTCTTTGAGAATCAAGCATTGGTGTACCAAGTCGAACATATATCAGTCTATTTCTCCGACCACAAAGCTTCCTTCATGACTGTCAAGAACTGTTAGTGGAGTCTTTGTTAAAGGAATACGTGTGAAAAATAAAAAAAAAATTCTGTGATAGCGCATACATGTGTTGCTCGATTTCTTTGCCTCAATCTATCGAAAAGGTGAAACAGCTTATTTGCTGCGCTCAAATTTCGCATTAGGAAGTAACGTAATCGTCGGTAATTTTTTTTTATTGATTAACTATTTTTTTTGCTTTTAACTATGGCACACTGGCTTTAGTATTCTTATAAGTGTTGCCGTGAAATGCGTAAACGTTGATGTAGCTAATCCCACCACACAGCGTTTCCTTCGTTTCAAACAAGTATGCAAAGAGAGAATGAATGTTTGCATTCACCGACTGCCGCTTTAGCGCTACCTGTGCACTCATTAAATTTCGTAAAGCCTTAGCTACTTCTGCTGCGAGTCTTATGGCAACGCTCGCGTAGTGTTATGAAAGCTTGACGGAGTTGTAACGACATCACCTGGTCCACCCGAAACAGACGCATTGAGATGCATAACTGTGCAGAGCGGCAGTGAATGTTTTCATTTCACGTCACGTGCAAGAGCGCTGTCGCTGCATTCATGCGATTTCATGAGGTCCTACTTCTGTCGCGGCCTATATCGCAACGCTTGTGCCAGTGCGGTGAAGTTCGACAACATTGGGACGACGTCGCGCGATATGGCTAAATTGCACGCTCCGATCGAGGCTGAATTTTGTGGGGACCGATAGCAAATGGTTACGTTCACCTTGTGCACAAGCGCATTATGCATGCATTCTTTTGATTTCATGATGCATTACTTCTGCTGCTGGCTTTACCGCAATACTTATCCAGTGCGCTGAAGTTTAACAAATTTGTAACTATGTCACACGTACGATATGACCGACTTGCACGCTCTGAGACTTAACCTTGCGCGGAGCGGTAGCAAGTGGTTACGTTTTAAGGCACGTAAAGCTCAAATAAAACATGGACAGCGGAAAGAATGAGGACATACAGAGCGCTCTTATAGCCTAATTTTTTTTCCGCTGTTGTGTTTTGTTTGCGCTTTACCTGCCTTTAAATGTTGCCGTACCACACTAGCTCGGATACAGACCCCAGTTCAAGTAGTTGTTACGTTCATCTTATACACAAGCGCACTAAGCATGCCTTCATTTGATTTCATGATGCCTTACTTCTGTTGTGGGGTTTAATGCAACGCTTGTGCAGTGCGGTGAAGTTTGACAAATTAGTAACGACGTTGCGCGCTAAGGCTGAATTCCATGCTCTGAGGCTGAATCTTGTGCGGTAGCAAATGGTTACATTCACCGTATGCACAACACTGTACACACATACATTTGATTCCATGATGTCCTCATTCTGCCACAGATTCTACCGCAATGCTTGTGTAGTGAAGTTTCATGGAGTTGTAAAATGATCGCATGATTTGATGAAATTTAAATGCATGACGACGTTGAATTTTGTACATAGGCGCAATGAAACTTCATACTGACCTGGCTTTGTCGCAGCCAGAGGCGCTTTTTCGAAGTCAATGATAATGCCGTGTAGGTTT